>NC_072785.1:10752744-11952744 GCF_022539595.1 Amphiprion ocellaris
GCCTTAATGCGTTTTCTAGTCTGAAACGAAAACATCAAGTTGTTTGTTCTTGGTTTGATTGTGAACAGATTTACTAAGAACTCATTTCAGAAAAACTGCTTTCGAGATAAAGTCTACTAGTAGCTGAAGGCATTTATCAAACTAATGTTACCTTCTGATCTCCACAAACTTTACTGTTCAGTGAAGAGAATCAAAGTTTGTTGAGGATTTCTAAAAAACCCACAGGTGAAGGGTCTGAGAAGAACTCGGATGGTCTAAATGTGAAATCAAGACTCATAGTCACAAGTTTTTAAGGCTTCTGTTAACCAGAAAGTTCAAACTAACAGAGAAGTACTGAGAAACTTTTAAAACTTCAGTCCTCAGACTGTCTGAAGGTTCAAACTAACAGAGAACTACTCAAGAACTTGTAAGATTTCAGTCCTCAGACTGTGGAAAAGGTTCAAACTAACAGAGAACTACTCAGGAACTCAGAAGATATCAGTCCTTGGACTGTCTGAAAGTTAAATCTAACAGAGAACTACTGTGGGACTTAGAAAATTTCAGCCCTCAGACTGTGTGAAAGCTCAGGTCCTGAGGACTCGGGAGGTCTGGAGGCTTGGAAAGCCTTGGAACTGAGGGTTTCAACCCTCCAGCACAAAGGCTGAAGTCCAACTCCTGAGAAAAACGATCGAGTCGAGACTCAAGTTAAAAAAAAACTCGAAAATGGCAAAAAAATAGATGATAAATGCGCAAAAAAAAGAAGAATTAGTATCTGAGCGAGTAGCTCAGGGGGATAAGAAGACAGACTACGAAGCGGAGGGTCGCAGGTTCAAGACCCACCACCGGCGTTTTTCTTTGTTTGTCTTTGTCACACTTTTGAGAAAATTTAAGAAGGGTCTGGTCTTGAACCAGCGACCTGCAGCTCCATAGGCAAATCCTTAACTCACTGAGCTACAGATCAGATGAAAAGAAATGATTTCGTCGTCCCTTTGACATCGTAGTTTCTGAAGTGACCACATGGGCGGAGCCAAGGCGGAGTCTGGGAGGAGTCAGGGCGGAGAGTAGGCGGGGAGGTGGGTGGCGGCCTCCCCCCCTCTACTCCCCCACCTACCCCCACCACCCACCACACCTTCCCCCGCCCGACGAGTTCTTCGAGTCTCCACGAGTTCTTCGAGTCTCCATGGGTTTTCCCGAGTTTCTGGAGTTTCCACGACGTCGGAGGCAGAACAAGTTGTCATGAAGAGGTGTTGAAGTCGGCCAGGATGGAGTGACTTTTTACAGCGACTAGAAGGAAGACAACTAGAAAAGCAGGTCTTTAACCAGCATCCATAAAATCCATGGAGTCGGCTCCAGAGAAATGAAAGGTCAACTTTTATCAACCTCCATCCAGATGTTCAACTTGATATGTTTGACATTTTTAGCACCACAAACCTTTAGTATCACACTTTATTATCATTTATTAGGACTTTAATAGAATCCACCAGCAGATTTAGTTTTTGTTGACAAACTTTATTCTTGTTATCGTGGGACTGCAGTATTTAAAACTGTTCCTTCTATTTGACCTCATGTTTATTAGTTTTAGTGGAGAAAGTTTGAATTGTCAATTAGTCTCTTAAAAACTAAATAATAAATTGGATTAGTCAAGAGGTTTAAATTTCTTACTTTGTCATACTTTAAATATGACAAAAAAATATAAAAAATAAAGCATCTTGAGACAATTTGACATGTAATTGGCATTATATAAATAAAATTGAATTAAAATTGTATGTATCTTGTAATGGAGTAATTCAGCCATATATGTTGGAAAACACATTTTCTTTGTCCATTAATCTGTCGATTGTTTTCTCCAGTAATTCATTTCTTGTTTTGGTTTATAAAATGTCAAACCCAAATATATTCAGTTTACGGTCATAAAAACCAAAAAGATTTACATTCATGATGCAGGAATCAGGCAGTTTTTCACTTTTTATCTTAGTTTAGTCAGAAAGATAGTTGATAATGTGTGAATTGTTGCAGCTTGTGAGCCGTAGAAGGTTTTAATCTTTGGGGCCGAGTGTCAAAAAACATTTAGAAACAAACATCAGCAAAGCACTCAAAGATTTGAACACCATTTGCATGACAATGTCAAATTAAAGGACATTTATGTCCAACGTAAATGTCTGATATTCATCCTCTGGAGCTTTCTCTTCACATCGTCTTCCACCTGGACTGGTTTGGTCAGGAGCATGTGCAACAAACATTTGAAAAACTGTACTTTAACATCAATGAATGACACTGAAGTTTAATCTGTACATAAATGAGACTGAGTCTGGATGTGCTGCTCTGTCATTAACTCTTAAGTTTAGGGAAAGTTAAAACAAAAGAGGACAGTTCAGATAAGACTTGAGAATGAGCTTATTTTGAACAAACATCTCAGACTTTCTGAGCTTCAGCACCTATAGCAAGATATTTTAACCACAAGCAACTCGAGATCCAGAAGTTGGAGAGAGTTAGCTTTAGCTGAGCCAAAGAACATGTGGGACGCTAACCTAGCAAACATTTCAGACTTTTCTCTGTGAATTCTGAGAAATAATTTTCTATTTAATGACAGAGCTACACATCTTAACTCAGTCTCATTAAAACAGACTCTAATTCAGTGTCATCCATCCATATTAAAGTGCAGTTACCCAAAATGTTTGTTGCATGAGCTCCAACAAAACCTGTCCAGGTAGAAGGTCACTTTGACAAACAGGAAGTGGAAGATTCCAAGCAGATTTATAGAAGGGGGAACCGGACTGTACTAAGTGTGGTCGAGTATCGAGGGGTGTTTTGTGGGTTTTTAAGGCTGATGATTATTAGTGAGACATTTGGAGTAGATATTCATTTGCAGTAAATGAAAGTATTTAAACTCTTGGAGTTAAACTAAGAAGAACACAAACTCTAAACAGAAAACTTTGAGACGTTGTTTTGTTTACAGGTGTTAAGTTGAAGGAGTTTTATTCGTGACGTATAACCAATCAAATCACTCCAGAAGACAGAGCGACCACAGGTAGATAAAGGTTCAGAGCCAAAGTAGCGCCATTCTTAAATTTATTTATTACCGTAAATCGGTAAATAATAAAATACTGATAATCAGTAAATCAGTCAGCCCACAAGTACTACAATTGTACAATGTATGTCTCTTTCCTTTGACTTATTTGTACAATATACGATGTATATGATGCCGTTTTTTCATACCAAAGGCTATACTATGATGTTTTCTAAGAGACATACAATGCTACTCTGTTTGTTTTGCCACTAGGCCGCTGCACTCCTCCTCTGTTGTTTTCTGGATTGTACTCAGCTGCATGCCTTCATCCACCCGGCCTTCGTTGACTCGTCCCGCCTGCCGTCTCTGGAGCTGAAGCTGGATTGGAACAGACCAAAGTACAGTCCAATCACGATGCCAGCTGCCTCTCAAAAGGCTCCTTCATCTGTCAGGTGGCGGCACTTCTTCTGAGGGGAAGCTGAGCTGGCCCGGCAGAACTTTGGAGATGTGTTCCAGTGGTTGGTGGATGTGTAGGGAGACATAGAGGGACCTTTGACTTGTTCAGAAAGGAAAACAGGGAATCCATTGTTAGTTTTAGTTTAGGGTGCTACTGCGGTGTGTTTTTGGGTTGTAAAAGGTGAACAGGAAGAGGTTTTTTTTGGATTGATTATCTTTGACTTTGTTCCTGGTTGGAACGCCCATCAATGTCACTGTGAAGTTCACTTTTAGTTTTGTTTATTTTTATTTTACTAACACCCATTTGCTTTTAACCACCTCACATTTTGTGTTGTTGTAAACTTATTCTTTCAAATAAATACTTGTCTAACCCTCTGGAAACCAGCGTTTGGACTGTTTTCGTGTTGCTCCTCACCTACTTCAGACAGCCGGGACATAACGTTTTGTGGACTAAAGGCTATACGAAGACGTTTTCAGAGCGACATGCTATACTATGACGTTTTTTGAGCGACATGCTATACTATGAGGCTTTTTGGGCGACATGCTGTATTGTGACGTTTTCAGAGCGACACCTTTCTGAAGTGTTTTTCATGGCCCACTTTACATTATTTCATCATATGGCACGTTTTGACAACATGTTGAAAAATCGCATTTTTTTTCCGACAGTATACTGTGGCGTTTTTTTGTGCCAAAATTGATGATGATTTTTTTTCAAAGAAAACCTTTCTGGAGTGTTTTTCACGGCCCCCTTTACATTATTTCATCATATGGCATGTTTTTACAACATGTTGAAAAATCGCATTTTTTTTCCGACATAGTGTACTATGGCGTTTTTTGTGCCAAAATTGATGATGATTTTTTTTTCAAAGAAAACCTTTCTGGAGTGTTTTTCACGGCCCCCTGTACATTATTTCATCATATGGCACGTTTTTACAACATGTTGAAAAATCACATTTCTTTTTCGACATAGTATACTATGGCGTTTTTAAAGCGACATGCTATACTATGATGTTTTTTGAGCCACATGCTATACTATGACGTTTTTTGGGCGACATGCTATACTATGACGATTTTAGAGCGACATGCTATACGATGGCGTTTTTTGGACAACATGCTATACTATGATGTTTTTTGGACGACATGCTATACTATGACGTTTTTAGAGCGACATGCTGTACTATGACATTTTGAGAGCGACATGCTATACTACGACGTTTTAAGAGCAACATGCTATACTATGACGTTTTTAGAGCGACATGCTATACTATGACGATTTTAGAGCGACATGCTATACGATGGCGTTTTTTGGACGACATGCTATACTATGCCGTTTTTTGGGCGACATGCTATACGATGACATTTTTAGAGCGACATGCTATACTATGAAGTTTTTAGAGCGACATGCTATACAATGACGTTTTTTGGACGACATGCTATACTATGATGTTTTTTGGGCGACATGCTATACTATGACGTTTTTTGAGCCACATGCTATACTATGACGTTTTTTGGGCGACATGCTATACTGTGACGATTTTAGACCAAAGGCTATATTATGACATTTTTAGAGCGACATGCTAAACTATGACGTTTTTAGACCAAAGGCTATACTGAGACGTTTTTAGAGTGACATGCTATACTATGACCTTTTTTTGAGTGACATGTTATACTATGATGTTTTTTGGATGACATGCTAATCTATGACGTTTTTAGACCAAAGGCTATACTATGACGTTTTAAGAGTGACATGCTATACTATGACGTTTTTAGAGCAACATGCTATACTATGACGCTTTTTGAGCGACATGCTATACTATGATGTATTTTGGACGACATGCAAAACTATGACGTTTTTAGACCAAAGGCTATACTATGATGTTTTAAGAGCGACATGCTATACTCTGACATTTTTTGGACCAAAGGCTATACTGTGATGTTTTTTGGACGACATGCTATACTATGACCTTTTTAGAGCGACATGCTGTACTATGACGTTTTTTGGACCAAAGGCTATACTATGACGTTTTTCGAGTGACATGCTATACTATGATGGTTTTAGAGTGACATGCTATACTATGACGTTTTTAGACCAAAGGCTATACTATGACGTTTTTTGGACTTAACGCTATACTATGACGTTTTTTGGACCAAAGGCTATACTATGATGTTTTTTGAGCGACATGCTATACTATGACATTTTGTTGAATGACATGTTATACTATGACGTTTTTTGAGCAACATGCTATACTATGACATTTTTAGAGTGACATGCTATACTATGACGTTTTTAGAGCAACATGCTATACTATGATCTTTGTTGAAAGACGTGCTATACTGTGACGTTTTTAGAGTGACATGCTATACTATGACGTTTTTAGGCCAAAGGCTATACTATGACATTTTTAGAGCGACGTGCTAAACTATGACGTTTTTAGACCAAAGGCTATACTGTGACGTTTTTAGAGCAACATGCTATACTATGACGTTTTTTTGAGCAACATGTTATACTACGACGTTTTTTGGACGACATGCTATACTATGATGTTTTTTTGACGACATGCTAATCTATGACGTTTTTAGACCAAAGGCTAAACTATGACGTTTTTAGAGCGACATGCTATACTATGACGGTTGTTGGGCGACATCCTATACTAGGGCTGCCACAAACGACGCGTCGACTAATCGCCTGAGCGCGATACGTCATCAAAAGCGGAAGTGAGCGCGCAATGCAACAGAAATCACCGTCCGAGTGGAGCGCGGAACACGCATGGACATCCGCGCTGTATCGTGCATATATAGTATATGCATATATTATATATGCACAATACAGGGTGGACATCCGCGTTTACGATACAGCGCGGACATCCGCGCCGCATCGTGCATATACTATATATGCACGATACAGCGCGGATGTCCATGCGTGTTCCGCGCTCCACTCGGACGGTGATTTCTGTTGCATTGCGCGCTCACTTCCGCTTTTGATGACGTATCGTGCTCAGGCGATTCATCGACGCGTCGTTTGTGGCAGCCCTATCCTATACTATGACAATTTTAGAGCGACATGCTATACTCTGACGTGTTTTGGAGCGACATGCTATACTATGATGTTTTTTGAGCGACATGCTATACTCTGATGTTTTGTTGAGCGACATGCTATACTATGACGTTTTTTTGAGCGACATGTTATACTATTACGTTTTTTGGACGACATGGTATACTATGATGTTTTTTGGACGACATGCTAATCTATGATGTTTTTATACCAAAGGCTATACTATGACGTTTTAAGAGCGACATGCTATACTATGACGTTATTAGAGCGACATGCTATACTATGACGTTTTTTGAGCGACATGCTTTACTATGATGTTTTTTGGATGACATGCAAACCTATGACGTTTTTAGACCAAAGGCTATACTATGACGTTTTAAGAGCGACATGCTATACTATGACGTTTTTTGAGCGACACGCTATACTATGATGTTTTTTGGACCAAAGGCCATACTATGATGTTTTTTGGACCAAAGGCTATACTGTGATGTTTTTTGGACGACATGCTATACTATGACGATTTTAGAGCGACATGCTACACTATGACGTTTTTAGAGCGACATGCTGTACTATGACTTTTTTGAAACAAAGGCTATACTATGACGTTTGTTGGACCAAAGGCTATACTATGACGTTTTTTGAGCGACATGCTATACTATGACGTTTTTAGAGCGACATGCTATACTATGACGTTTTTAGAGCGACATGCTATACTATGACGTTTTTAGAGTGACATGCTATACTATGATCTTTGTTGCATGACATGCTACACTATGACGTTTTTTGGGCGACATCTTATACTATGACAATTTTAGAGCGACTGTCATATATAGTTTTCCAAGCACTGAAAGACAGAAAGTCCTGTAGTCACTTAGCTTTCGAGGAGAGGATTTTATTATCCAGATTATCTGTGCTGTCATTTAAATGTAATAACGGTCGTGTTAATCATTACTTTGGACATATTGTGGGAGGTTATTTTTCCAATCTACACTGCAGGAATAAGTACTACAACATGTGAATCAGTCATTGAACAACATTAACCGTTATAGAGTAGATTTACTGTTTTCTCCAGTTTAACTTCAGAGACTGAGCAGATATTCAGGACTACTGACAACACAGAACCTTAACCTTACTGTTTTAATCACAATTAGGTTTTCTAAACATTACATTAATGTGAACCAGCGTCTCCACTGATAGTTTTATTAACTAAATGTACCACATTACACTAGCACAACTCACTTCAGCTGTTTACATAAAACACAACACAAACATCGTTAGCTTAATGCTACGTTAGCTTTAATCAGGCTACTCGGTTAGCATCGCTAACATTAAAACTAATATTTACCGGATGCTAACTTTCTTCTCTGGTCAACACACACAGAAATAAACTCCACCAACATCTGGAGTGCATGGCACACATTACATCTGACACTAAACTTGCATATAAAGTGCATTAAAAGCGACACCGATACGAAAAACACTGACTTACCGAACTATCAGAGTCCTTTCAGTGTCTGCTGGTAGAATCAGCCGAAGGCAGAAAACTGGTTAAAACAAGCCAACGGGCAGGAAAACTGTGGAAAATGTTCTGCTTCTCCACCGATAAATAAACCAACAGTTATTATATCAGAATTAATCCAAACGAGGAGAGCAGAGTCTGGGCTGCCTCCTCCATAGGACCTGTCAATCATTCCAGACCAGACTGTCAATCAAGTAACCCCGCCCCCTGGCTTCGCAAAACTTTAAGGCTCTATAAAAAAATCTATATTGATTTATTTTAAGATCGGCCACCTGATCTCTCATTTTGACCATGAAAACTAACGAAAAAAATTATATACAGTCTATGCACCACTCTGTTTGACTCCACACTTGCTGATGACCACTTCCGGTCTCAGAAAATGAAAAAACTGACCTTTTTTCGTTTCTGTCTCTTACTGATTTTACTTTTTTGTTATTCTAAATATAAAATGAAAATCAAAGCATTTTTAAAATTTCATGCATTCCTTTTTGATCATGAAAAGGAAAAACGCCTTGTATTTCAATTTAAATTTTTGTATTTTAAAACGAAAATCAAATAACCACTCGTTTTTTGTTTTTCCATACCCGTTTCAGAACTGAAAATCCAATTGCCAAAATATACACCAACGTTGCCTCTGTCTCTCTCTTAGTCTGTCAGTGAGGCACCGTCAGCTTGGCATCAAGGCTTATTGCCTGCTGTATCCTCTGCCAAGACTTCTGGGAGACAAAACAGACAAAGTTGAATTGAAAAACTGGGCAAGTGGCTTCTGTCCTCCAGATACTTGGGAACAGAACTGGGCAGACCAAAAAAGCAATCTAACTAGGTCTTAAATTGCACTCACATAAATATTGCAATACACATTTGGGTGTTGGCCACCTCATTTTTTAAATGACGTCTCTGATTACAGCCCCCATTTAAAAAGAATGAGCTGATTTTGTCACTGTGTGCATCAGTCAATACTGAGGGGTAAAAAATGAGGATAAAGAGCAGTTTGGATTGAAAATGAAATATTCACGAATCCAATTTGAATAAGCTACAACATAGACAGCAGTACAGATTTGTAGGTCGGCTGCTCAGCAAGAGTATTTTGCTAAGTATTTATAGGGGTTCTTAAATACTGAATCCTGAGCTATTTTGGTGGAAGCTGAAAAAGCATGATGCCAGTCAAAACTGATAGGAAAGCTTCTGAGTTTCTGACTACCCACAAACTTTGCCTTGAAGAGCTAAAAAGTCTTTTGCTTTCTGATAGTCTTGCTGTTATTTGAACTGTATAACTGAGCCTCTACAGCAAAAACATGAGTAATTCTAACATGTTGCTTGTGTTGCAACATCCACCCCACTGGCCTCAGGGATGCCGTTTTCAAGGTAATTCTGCTCCAGCCTCAGAAGAGAACTCTTTATTGACGTTTAGGGATCAATAAAGTATTGCACATTTTGGCCCCAGTAACTAGATTGGTTGTATGTTGTGTTCCAGCCAGTTGCTGCTCTATTGCATGACCCTCTCTGCCCCTTTGGGATTTCTTTTGAACTGTAATTCTGTTTCATGTCTTACTTTTCGTCTCACCGCCAGCCTCAAAAAGTTTGTATATTCCAAGATAAAAGTAGGAAAGGTATTTCAGTTGGACTTGTCAGCTGAAGAAGGCCTTTTTGCAGTGAATGTACTGTGAAGTTTGCTTTGGACAGAGTTTTTCGATGTTTGTGATATTTCAATGATTGAGAAGTAATCTAAAAGGACTAATTTCACTTTTAAACCATTAAAAGAAATATGCACATAATTTAGTTAAATGGCATACTCCAAAAATGTCAAAAATACTCACTTTGAATAAAAATATATTAACAGCCCTGAATTATACATTTTATTCAGGTAAAAGTACATAGGTGTTAAGATCCAAATGCACTTACAAGAATTAATGTGAAAATATTCCCGCATGTAATTGGCCCTTACATCCATTAACATGAGAGTAGTATTTTTGTTAAATCCTTTACTGAATTAAATCTGCAAACCTGCAAAACCATTTCTATCTATAACTAAATCCTAAAAAGGATATTTGAGAGGGCAGTCTGAAAATTTTAACTTCTTTTATTTTAAATGTTGAAAAGCTGTCCTAGAAATGTGTGCGTGGCTATATCTTGAAATAAGACAGAACAAATTTGATATATTCCTATAAGAAACGTGAATTTTTCATCAAAATAACTTGTGGAAGGTTTTTCTTTTTTTAAATCTGCAAAGAGTTTGAGTATATTTTGCATCAAAACTGATCTGCAAAGTCCCAGTCTCTATAGTGGTCAGAAAAATGTAGTGGAGTGAAAACAATACTTTGTTGTAGCTGAAAAAGAGTAGAAGAATGTACTTAGTTACATTCCACCACTGCACATCCTGTCCACAATGCATCATTTAGGGTTCAGTAATGGCAGTCTCCCCATTCAAAGAAGTCGAAGTGGACTCTTCCACTTAACCTCTGGAACCATATTACCTTTTGACTTTAGCTTATTTCCCTTTCCTCTGTGTCAGATACAGTAAGAGAAGGGCTTTTAAGTAGACAAATTGCAGCGTATAAAAACCTTTAATGGCAACCTTTTTTATTCTTGACAGGTCATCTTATAAGCACCATTATTGCTGGTCTCAAAGTTAAAAAAAAGCTCTGCTGAAGCAAACCGAACTGACCCCAACAGCAGCAACACAGCAAAAATGAGACTTAAGGTCACTAAATTAGTATGTTGCAGATGAGAATGGTAATTTGCCATGATATTCCTCTAAAATGTTTGGTCAAGCACAAGCGTTCCCTCCCATATTTGTCATGATAGCTCAGAGCACAGTGGGTTGAGTCACAGGGTTTGAAACTAGCAACTAGCCTTAAACTAGCAACTAGCCTTAAAGAAATGGAGTTAAACAGTCTAATATCGCTATGAGACACTGCATGGGATAATAGCAGGGAGTTGACCTAAGGTAAAGTTTTATGACAATTGGTTTAACAAAGAACGAAGGAGGAGGGCATAGAGGACGTAGGAATATGCATTTGAACATGGAGAAAAGAAAATGGTCCATTTAGTTAGATAGATAGATAGATAGATAGATAGATAGATAGATAGATAGATAGATAGATAGATAGATAGATAGATAGATAGATAGATAGATAGATAGATAGATAGATAGATAGATAGTCCCCTATATACATAAAGTAGTCCCTTACGTGTATACAAAGAAATAGAAATAAATGAAATAGAAAGAAAATAAACAATAGTTTCAAATCAACTGCATAAAAAGTAGACCAAACCACATATTTAGTGTTTTTTTCCAGTTGATGTAATCAAAAACTAATTATTTAAGAGCTAAGTATGCAAAATTATATAAGCCTTAAAGGGATGCCAGTCAATTTTTCCAAAATTTCAAGTTCTGCAAATCAGGCTTCTACTGGACAGCAATGAATATTGAATGGCATATTGGTCAAACACTGACTGAACTTGACTCTTAAACATAGTTTTCTTCTCTTCAGTCATCATCTTCCTTATTGGATGCAGTTTTGCCCTTTGCAAAGAACAGCACTTTAAACCAGCCACATCTTAAACACGTCTGATGTTAGAGTAATCCATCTGAGACACTTTGTCTTGTACAGTCGATAATGTGCCTTTTACATTCTGACAACTGACCACTGTGAAGTGAACTAGCTCTTGTTTTTATTAATTTAGCACCAAAAACCTGTAAAATGTACATTATCCAATTATCAGATGAGATATCTGAGATGAATTGGTGCACAAACCCAGTCCCCCTTCACATAAGTTTAGAGCTGAGAAATATTCAACTTTTCCTCTGGGTGTTGGCTTTCAAAATTCAATAACTTACTCAGGCATGAACCCACAGTGTCAAAACTTCAGTGTAACCACACAGCACTTTGAGCCAATAGATCATACTTCTTCAGAGCTTTCTTTTTGGTCAAAACTTTTGAGTCCTGACTTATGATGTTAGCTTTCAAAGGTTCAAGTGTAAAAAATAAGGCTTAAATCTTGAACCAGAATCTCAAAACTCTCATAGCAAGTTTACTTTTTTATCCCATAGCCAGTTTCAGTCTCATACAAAGCCACATGAGCCCTCTTAATAGAAACAATAATATGAAAACAAGTAGTTTTGAATGTCTTTGAGCTACTGGGTCACACCACTTCATACACCCTTTCAAAGTTAGAGTTTATGCGAGAGAAGTTTCCAATTTGCCTGCTGGGATTAGAGGATGTCTCACACTTTCAACCACTAAGTCATTTCACTTTGTCCCTTTGTATTTTCTGAGTGCTTTTCAAACTTTGGCTGACTGCTACCAGAAGCTCACAGCAATTTTTTATATCTGTTTGTCTTAGTGTGGTCAGTTAAATGCTGAGCTTGCTGTCTAAAAAGGCTGTTGAGACTTTTAGCCTCCACAGCCTATTTAGCCAAAAGCAAGAGCAAATACTGTGAGGTCTTGAAGTCTCAAAGTTACAGCCAAACTGTGCCTCTTAGCTTCTGATTTAAACTCTGAAACTGCTCATCTAAGAACATCTTAGTTTATTTTAGTTTTTTGCCCATATAGACATACAAACGTGGAAATGCCAAACCTAGGATTGAATGAGGATCCTTTAGACCCATCAAATTTGAGTTTGCGTTGTTCAAGGATAATTAACTCACGTGATAGTTTATTTTCTCTCAATTTTTAGCCGATGAGTTTTAGATCAGCTTGAGAAATGGCTAGCTGCTTCAGCTGTGTGGATTCAGTTTCACCATCTAAATATGTAATTTATGCGGACTTTAAAGCTGCACCAAGTCATATTTTTTTTAATATCAAACCACATGATTGTGCTTTATGTAAAAGAGGCTGCTCATTGTGACAAACCCACCGAAAATTATCACCAAATCTGCCATTTTACTCAATTTTTGCATCTTTTCTTCCACTCAGCGAAAAGCTACAGTGAGATTTTTCAAAGCTTTTCTTTTGATAAACTTCACTGTAACCGACCTAACAACAAACAACAAAGTTATCGACTAACTGGAGAACACTGTGGAATCAGCGGAGATTAAAATCAAACAAAATGGAGGGTAAAGCTCTTCACACTTTAAATGTTGCCATTTACAGCTTGTTTCACTGCCTCTAGGTGGCCTGGAAAGCAGTTAATGCAGCTTTAATTTCCCCATATATCCATCTGAGCAGTTGTGCATCCATCCGTCTTGGCTGTGACGTGACTTGGCAGCCTGTTTCAAAATTGTGTGCAGGACTTCCTCCGTGACCCTGAACACACAAAAGCAGGTAAACAAACAGTAAATAATAGTTAAAATCCATCTGCAGCCTTCTGTATCTTTTCATTTGTGTTCACCGCAAGATTTCACAACATGGATTTTCCACCAAATACTGTATACAATAAGTCAATCAACAAACACAGAGGGCAAGTTCAAAGCAGTTTTTAATCGCATTATAAGTTCCCGTACAGTCATTTACAAGTCTAAACATTTCCATTGTTAAATTGCCATTTTCATTCTTATCTTCTTCATGCAGTGTCATCGTGAATTAAACAGCAAACACAGACCATGAACACAAAGCCTATTTTCCTCCTTACAAACCCATGCAAATTGGAAATCCACGGTTAATTACATGTTAACAGGAGGAGTGGAATCCATTTTCCTGACCTTCCAGACCTTTTTTCTTATATAAGTTGCTAGAAAGTTTCTTAGTTATTTGAGCACCAGTCATCTGGGGATATCTCCACGTGAAATAGACAATAACAGTCTTCCTCGAAGTGAAGCCTTTTCTGAAAATCTTGCTTTTGGCTGTTGTGTTGTCTCATCCTGATCACTCAGGATGGATCTCAACACAAGGGCTTGCCGTGCCTCATGTTATTGGCACAGGTACGGCCCAGGTTGGCTCCCTCCAGAAGTAAATCAGAGAGTCGGTCCAGGCCGAGGCAGGTGGTGAGGGGGCAGATGAGGCCGTACAGACCCCCTAAGGTGATGCCGAGGGGCCAGCCAAAGCACAGCAGGATCACCAGCCATACGATGCACCAGAAACATGACCCACAGTTGGCCATTCTAGACTGGAAGAAAAAGTTTAGAATCACTGATAGTCTACACAAAATGAACATTTGCATGCTTTTCCAAGCAATATGCTTTCACTATAGTTGAATTGATAAACAACTGTCACACATTTGCTGGAATTCTGGAGGAAGTCTGGCTGCAGGACACTTTAGATCGCGCATAATAGGGCGTCAGTCACAACAATAGCATCAGTGTTTCCTGTGAGCAGCAGTGCTTCTTCAGTGATGATGGGAGATTATCAGATTGAAACGTGCCCTGTTGATGATCTGGATGTACTTGTCAGGATTAGGCAGTGGCCTTGACAAGCCATGATAAGCAATAACCACCAGGCTAGTCTGCCTGTTGAGGACAACAGGCCGCCCACTCACATGGTGTTGAAGACTGGCACTGGCACATTAGTCACCCACTAATAGCAGATCAGCAGAGATCATGCATAACTTTGGTAATAGCCGTTGCTGTCAACGCTGATAAGAACCGCAGCCAGGAGTATAATGTGCTGCTATTCTGAGGGTTAAAAAAATGTCTGTTATATTATTCATCATGAAAACACTGCTAATTGGTATACTGCGCAATGTGTGAATCTTTCCTGCCTGAAGATTTATGCAAAACATACCAGCAAACATACAATATGTAGAGACTTTTGCTATGGTGAAACTTCATTTATTCCACACAGTGCAATATTAAGAGAAAGCAGTAGGACTAAATCTTTTTTGTGATAAAATCCACCAGAAAAATCTGCCCTGAGGCTCAGCCTTGAAGTTGAGATTGTAGAACTGATGACTTTATGAGTGTGAAAGTGTTGTGTGCTGTCAGACTGATTCCCAGAGCCTGTTTTTAGCTTTAAGACACAATGGTCAGATCCTCCTCCCCTCCAGGCACAACTGTCTTGACTCTATATAATGTGTAATTTCCTGTTGTGACACTACTGTCACGTAGGGTTGGGCAATAAATTACCCATTCAACATGAGTGTGTCTCATGGTGGATCCCGTGCTTTTGTTAAACACCCTCACATTAATAGAAAAAAAAACACATCAGCCTGCAAACCACAATTATTTTAAAGGCAAAATGACATTACACAATCAGGACAAGCTGAATTTCGGCTTCTGCTGTAGCCTCAGCTCACGCAAAACACTTCAACACTTAGTACTTCCCTAAAATTCTTCCTCTAAACCTTCTGTTATTTGCTTTTGTAATGTTAAATTCCTTGCAATCACTTTTAACTGACTAAATTACCGATGTTAATTTTCAAGAAAATAGTTAAAAATCTTGGAGACAATTTTACCAGAAGCACTAAAGACATTTTAAATTATAAACGGTACACAGAGAGCAAAAGCACTTATGTACACTGTTTCACTGCATGCTGTTAGTCTTTGTGATACATCCACCCTTAGCAAAGGTTAGAAGTCTGAGCTTTTGCAAAGTAGCAATTAACCTAATGAATACCTGTCGCGTGAGTATAAAAGACATGTTCACCTTCAGCAGAGAAAAGCTTCTGGAGGATGCGAGCGCCTGGTGTCCTTCTTGCTTGTAGCAAGTCTCCCAGATCCTGCTTGAGGCTTCCAGAAAAGATGTGTTCCAGCAGTAGCCACTTCCCACTAGTTAGCTCTAAATTACTTCAACAAGGTACCACAGGCAAGTAAATTCTCATGAGACCAGCTGAGACAGGACAGAAAGATAACTGAGAGGCTGAACACACGGAGGATATTACACAATGCAGACATTCATGTGACTCAAGTAAAAGTATGCTTGCTGTCATGTGTTTCTAGAGGCTTACTTAATGGTGTGGTAGAACATTTAGCACGTTGTCTCATGGTTACATTTAACCCTTTCATTGCAATGTTTATTCATACAGTATAAATTATGCATTCATTTATAATTATGTATGTTGGTCACAGTCTTTTTGGCTCGTTGTCAAAACTTTTGCCAGTAATTCAAAGTTGCAGTCTCAGCCAACAGAGATAATCTCTCTTATCTAACCTCTCCATCTGATCCTTTCCTCAGCCGACAGAAAAGCATAGCCTACTACTCCAAAACACTCATGTGAACCTCGACCTGCCGTGCACTGCACTCAGACGATGGGGGGGAAAAAAGGCCTTGCATGGCTCCACACTTGACTGACTGCAGAAAATGTGTCTCTCCACATCCGTCAACACATGGTTCTCCATCAGGTCTTCCTACTGGCCCAACCACAAGCAGCTGTGCAGCTGACCTGTTCCATCAGCCTGCCTGAGGTATGATGTAACAACAACTAACCTCTGGTGCATGATAATGAATTCATTTCCAGTCTGTGTTTTTGCCTGTAGGGTTGTGGACTGTGTTAACCTCTTAATTTTAATTAATTTAATTTATGTTTAAATTGTGAAGTCCTGGTTGGGATCTGGCTTTCAAATAGCTATTTTGAAAACAAATATTAAGCCGCCTGTTGTCTCCTTAAATTCAGTCATCAAATCTCAACCCTTAGACTGATCCAGCTGATGCAAACCGCGCTATGCCGTTCATATTTCACACAAAATTATGAATGGCAGAGGATTTAAGCTTGGCTGGTTGAGTGACTGTGTACATCCAGAGGGCAAGTTGAAATCCCCCAGCATGCACACTGGCCCTTGGGTGAAGTGACTGACCTACAAATGCAGCTTAGTTGCGGCTTGTGTTGCTGGTATAGGCTGAGCCAATCAGATTTGAGTTGTGCTTAATGCAGAGGAGGGAAGCAGATGAATGCATGGAAGTATCATGACAGAGAGATTCTAACAAGGCTTTAATGTGTTGACTGGATACTAGTTGTTAGAGCGTGCGTGTGAGCGAGATATGTAGTGTAGATTAGAGTCTTTTGAAAAGTATTATCAGCTCTGGTGGCTGTATATAAATGTAATAAACATGCGGCATACAATAAAAGGATTTCTATTTTTTTTTAATAAAGTACTGATGGTAACAAAAAAATCTGATGTTTTAGGAAAAAATTAATTATCAGGATTTCCTTTCAGTAGAAAACTAATTCAGAATCACTGACTCTGCACTGTATTTTTCTTATGGGATTCCACTTGGTCCCTCAATAGTAGTCCCATGTTAGATGCTCTACTGCTCTTGCTCCTCATCGCTGTCGCTGTCTCTGCCAGGATGCTCTGGCATCTTAGCGTGGCCTACTGTATCCTGGTTTCCTTCCTTCTCACTGGTGTCCTCTGAGTTTGGCTCGGAGCTTGCGTCACCTTCTGGGGTTTCCTGCTCCATAGGGGTTTCTTCCTGCGGTTCCTGAGAGCTAGCAGGTGCTTTCTCAACCACAGCATCTGTCTTGGTCTGTTGTGGAGGCAGAGCCAGTTTCTCCTGTTGCTGCTAAGAAGCCACAGGAAAGAATAATATTCAAAACATGGAGCAACAATGTTAAATTTTTGACATTATACTGTAAAATATACTCAGTTAAATAACTGTCCTGCTATACACTGTACATCACAGTTTTTGCTTAAAAGGTGTTCGATCATTTTTGGAGGCTTCAGTTTGAGGTGCTGTTTATATTGTGTGATACAAAGGTGTTTCTGCTACTAAACCTACCCTCATAGATATAAACGTAGAGACAAAGTAATAGAAACACCTGCCAGTTTTACAATGCAGCTCAACAACATCACAAACTACAGTCTCTAAAATGGCCATACAGTTGAGTCCACACCTCTGAAACTATTTCAACACAACAAGACTATTTAATTTCATGATTTATTGCAGGATCCTTGTATTAGACTGAATTGGCAAGTGGTTGAGTCTATGAAATCTAAGTGTATTCTGCAGGAGTATTTTCTTTGTTGAGGGCATTATTGTTTAGATAGTAGCAGCGTAGAAATATCTCTCTCCCCTTTTTAGTATTTTTTTTTTTACTCTCATTAATTCTCCTCTTTTTAGTGAGCACAAGAGACTCTATGCGACACTGACGGTACAGTTAAAAAAAACACTCGAGCTTCATTTGGCACTTATGCTTGGCTTGTGGCCTGTTAATTTTTCACATGTACAACTACAACAATTCTGCATCTGACCTACTTACTTTACTGCATTAAAGCTTAAAGGTTGAAAACTGCGATCAGGCAGGGACAGTGACAGCTGCCAAGACTTAAGGAAAGTTAATGATAAACATTTATGATTAGGTAAGGCCAGTGTAGCCTTATGCTACTGTAGTAGTAGTTTTTAACCGCTTCTTTGACACACTCCAGTAGTGTGGATATCAAATATTTTTACCTGTCTGTACTTCTGGGAGGTCTGGATCATGTGCATGTACATGTTGTACACCAGGTTGGCCATCTCTGGCATGTTCTTCACGATTTGGTCTGGCTGTCCAGAAGCATCTCTCTGAAGGGGGGAAACAAAATAATAACAATAAGATTGCTTTGAGTCTAGGATGTAATGTGAAAGGAATAATAATGAAGAACTCTCTCTGTCTTGTTAGCAATCATTCTTTCAGGCACCACCTGGTCATGTATTGATCTGAAGCTAAATGTGTAGGGGAAATTACAATTCACATGCCTGCTGCTACCTACTTGTTATCTGAAAGCAAATTTCTCCTCTAGCAGTAACTGCTCACGTACTATCAAAAGAAGTTGGGGATGCACAGTTGGTAATTGGACAGTATTAGTATGCAGACAGAGTCTAACAGCCTAAACTGAAGAGTGAGGTGATCAGAATATTTAATCTACTTGGCTGTAGCCTCCTAAATAAAGGGGTGATGCTTAGAGGCCCTGTGGGCATCTTGTCAAAGGGAATGAGACTGAGAGCTTCACTACTGTACAGCCTGGGTGTGATTTCATTGCAGTAAAATGGTCAGTAAAAGCACTGGGGCGTTAACTTTATTCCCAGTGACTTAATGTAACTATACACCATGTTTTACTGTTTCTCCAATTCTACACGCTAACACTGCTATAAATATGTATATATCCACAAGGAGCATTAAGCAGCAGTGTTTTTATAAAGACTTCTGAATTAGTATTGTTAGATAGCCCATGACGGCTCTGGTCGAGTGTTGCCTGACAAAATCTGACTTTTAATCTGCATGTGCGTGAAAGCAGCAGGGGTTTACCGACTCTAGATATACAAGCTAGTCAGGGGCCGCATGTGTGTGCCCAAAAGAGCTGTCCCCCATGGGGAGGAACACTCCAGAGTCAGAGGAAGTGTCAGAGGCTGTGGGGTATTTCAGACACCCCTGTTGCCACACACGCCAGCCAGTGAGACATGGTGACCAGACAACAGTCGTCCCATGCTGGCCAGGTGGGATTTGGTAGAGCGGTTTTGCCTTCTGACCCTCAGGGGTTAATTATAGCCAGGCCTGTGTTTCCCATGCTTGCAGATGGCCCCCTGCAGAATGCATTTAACAGAGCTGGACCTATGGGTAAAGCTGCATTAAGACTTGGGACCGGTCAGGACCAAGTGGAATGAAGATTCCATCCAGAATATAGAGGCAGGATTAGACAGAGTCAGCGGGGCTCTGGCAGCTATGACATTGTGGGATGCTGGAAATGGAGAGCAGTTGTATGTAAATGGACAATGATGTCAAACGTGGAAAAGTAAGCTCAGCTCTTATCAGAAAATCTTGCTCCTGAGTACCTCATAATCAACCAGATTTAATGGAGTAGCAGAGTGTGGTGCTTTAACAGAGTAGCATATATGCGTGTGTCCACATACAGGCTGTTCCTGGTTGTAGTACTCGTGTGGTCTGATGTGCAGCTGCAGTGGTCTGGCAGTGAGCTGGTTGAAGGCAGGAGTCAGCTCGAAGCAGTTCTGGAACAGTGACACGCGTGCAAAGATGTACAGACCCAGTCTGGCTCTTGACATGGCTACCACCAGACGCCTCACATCCCTGTGAAGCGATAGAAGAAAAAAAGTTGAAAGTTGGTTTGACACAAGGGGGAAAAAAAAAAAATCAAAGAGATGTGAAGGGCTGGAGAGGAAAAGTGTGAAATTTTAAAAGGAGAAGGAACACTGTGCAGGGGCAAAAACAGAAACTGAAGTAAAGGGATCACAGTGAGAGGATCAAGAAAAGACCAAAGAGAAAAGGGAAAAAGGCAGTGTAGTGTAGGAAGAGAGAGGTTTAGTGAAGGATAAGCAGCACTAGGTGAGTGGGACAAATATAGACGCTAAGAGAGAAATAAAGGAAAGGGAGGCAAAGGGCATGGATAAGCACAGCAGACAAAGAAAGGGAGAGGTGAGGGAGTCCAAGAAAGGGTGGATAGGTTACTTTATCCTGCCATCCTGTAGAATTAAGAGCTTAGATCCTTAGAGGAGTAACATTTCTGAGAATGGAGGAATCATGCTTGGCTTGCTATACTAGCCAGAGTGGTTGTTTATCTGCCTCATTGTGCAGGAATAGCCCTCAAGATATCTATATATCTATGCATAAGTCAAAAAATTGAAAAACAATACACAGCAAGCACTGAATTTACACACATGGTAAGAGGAAAACAAAGCAATATTCTGTTGGATCGGAAAACCATGGTCATAGTACACATCCACATCCTTTTTGTATACAATACACTTGAAGGAAGAAAGGCAGATGTACAGCTTTTAAAAGCCATAAAAATACGCTCTCTCACTAAATGAAAAGGGGTTCCCTTCAACCTATTTCAGTAGGTAATGCATCTTCATATTGTCTCTGCTAGTTGTTTTGATAACCTCAAGGAATTGTCCAAAAACATTTAGCTGACCTAAAAGTGGGTGTAAGTATAATAGCTTATCGAGAACCAAGAAGCCTGGGAAAAAGGCAGAGCATTTGAGAGGGAAGACTACAAAACGGTATTTGGCCTGATGTATATGAATGTGGCACACAACCACATACACATACATGTACCGACATACAGCCAAAAAATGTGGAATAGCGAGTCCACCTGAGCACTTCATGAGATTAAAAGGATTAATCTTTGCAATATGCATGATGTGTTTCATGAATATGTAGAGGGTAAAAACGGCTTATGGGAACCACTACGCAGGGTGAGTGAGTGAACGTGAACAGCCTACAGATTAATGCGATCATTTATGCACATTTTAGGCAAAAATGGTAGAAAATGAAACTTTAAAGCCTAATATTTCCACAGAGACAAACTACAACAGCCTACACCAATAAGCACAGAGCTGTAGAGAAGATGAACCAATCACGAAGCGTGGTAGCCTGTGGACATGGCGTCTGAGAGACGCCCACCTGGGTTGTGCTGTGACATGACAGGGCATTTCTGTGCGTGTTCTCGCATGTGTGTGTGTGTGTCACTACATGTCACAGTGTGTCTGGATCTGGGCTTTCCTGTCAAAGTGTGTGCTCCTGCATGTGAGCGTGCCTGTATGTATCAGCAGGAAGGCTTCTCCTGTCAGAGTAAGGGTCAGCTCATCATATGGTCAGCTGCGTCCCCTGTGGTTGTCACGGCAGCACATTGCCATGAAGAGAGATGCAGGAACAGGGGAGAGTGGAGGAGGAGGATTGTGAGGTAAACGTCAGCGGTGCACCACAGTGATCCCAGTATGGGAAAAACACAATGGACAGCACAGCAGGAGAATTTCCCATGAACCACTGCTCTTTCAACCTCTCAGCTTACCATTCAGAAGTGTTAAGGACTCCAACATATGAATGAATACTAAGCAAAACTATTAAAAATGGGATTATTAAACTCAGCTGATCAGATTAGATGTAGTCTGGCTGGATAATCAAACAACCACAACTGCGGTCAAATTTAGATTCCAATAATCTCATAGAAAAAAAAAACCCACAACTGTTCCATCTGTGCCAAAAGGTTGTATATTCATGTAGAAGCTGATCACTCATAGTAAGAAGCTGACTGAAAACTAGGTTTACAAGACTTGTTGTTAAATCCAGTAGAGGAATTTCCAGGAAGAATAAAAGCTCTTGTACGTCGCTGCACTGAATAACTCCAATGGTGAGAATGTTGCGACAGGAGAGTGTAATATCCAGTATAAGATAAGATCAAATGAAAGACACAGAGAGCAGAGCAGGCACTGCCAGCAAGATAAAATACCACTCTCTGTAGCCTGCTGCAGTTTCACACTCTCAGCTACATCAATTCACTACTTTATCTGTGAGATGAGGGAAAAACAAAAACAAGTTTCTTAAGTGTTGTCTCCGCTAGCTAAAATGACCACCCTGAAGTGTGTGGTGCAGAGGGGAGCCCTGTATTTAGCTACAAAAGGAATGGCTTATTAGTTGCACTGGGGTTCCAATTTCCAGACTGTCCAATGCTGTGATACAGCTGTGAGCAGTGCAATTCCAACAGCAGCCACTTTACATTATAGCTAGCGGGCAGCACTGCAAGCGGAAGTACTTTGGATGAGTCCAGCCTCAACTGTCTGCTATTAAAACATGCGGAGTATGAAGTGTACAGAGCTCATTTGGATTTCGTGGCAGCTGAGGCGTGAAAGGGCATTCGACGAGAGAAGAAGAAGGAGCAGATAGATAAAAAGACGGAGCTGAAGACTAAAAAGAGGAACCAGCAAGGGAGCATAGTTGAGCGGAAAGCAATGGAACATGCAGTGAAAAGATATCAAACTTGCCACGACAAACTGGTTATCCATCATGACTTTTACTGAATGTTTTTGATCTGAACTGAGCTCTTTGTTAGTCTCAACCCAATTATTAGAGCACAGTGGCTTATCTTTTCCAGGACTGTCTTGAAGCACCATTATCCTCCATGCATACTTCAACACTGTTGTTTTCTCTAGCAAACTTTATTCAGTAGTTACACATAACAAAAAGAGAACATCTCCTGAGAGCAGCTGTCTCCAGAGAGTTAAGTGCTGACATTTCTGCTGTGTAGTTTCCCTGGAGGATGTTTATCTTAGGTATAGTTGCTATTACACAAGTATTTTTATAGTTGAATAGCTGCTGGGAGCTGAAGGCTATTTTGGATCAGGTACATTTTTCTGCTTGGCATGCACTGAAGTAATTACCTTAGATGTCCCACAGCTTTGGTGCGAACCAGCGAGAGGATGATGTAGTCGTTCTGCTGACCCTGGAACCTGTCCACTGTTGTAACCTGCACAGACACAAACATATGTATTATTCAACAGAACAATATCAAAGATATGCTAACTAAGCTATGGCAGCCGATATACTTTGCAAAGTAAATGAGTGCTGGCATTTTAGGTAGGTGGAGGGATTTAGCTGAAATGTTTAAAAACATGAGTGAGACTGCATTCCATCTTAAATTCCTTTTCTTTCTTCTTTATTTATTTTTGCGGGGGAACGATGAGCGGCGGAGCCTGTGTTTTCTTGTTATTGCTGTTATCACTGCGGGCCACATGGGTAGCCAGCAGGGTTAATACAGCTTAGAGGGCATTTGCCACCACTAGCCTCTTACCTGGGCCCCTGAGAATCAGGGCCAGGGTACTGAGGGCCAAGCTGCTTGACTGGATCAGAGATTATTGCATGGGAGACACAGAGAATGGAGAAGAAGTGGCTCTCTGTGGGATTTTTTTTCAAAGCATAAGGAAATTTGTGTCAGCCAATTTGCTTTTATACCCTGGTAATCCTGTCTTGCTGAGGAGTGTACTTATTCTCGTAAATGAAGAACAGAGTCGTATTTTGACTTTGTCCATGTTGTCACCAAACCTGATACAAGGGCAGGAAAACTGATAAGATGTTAAAACTTAACCTGTCATCCATACTGTACAGTCTATATTGTATGTATAATAGGTTGTTTCTGCAGCCTACGTCCACATGTGTAACCATCCCATGGCAGTGTTGAAAAGTGTACTGATGGATGGTCTGAAAAGATTGTTTAATAAATTGGAGTAATTACCTAGGATGCCCATGGTTCCCTAAGTAATAATCCCATTAATTTTACTCATTCACAAAACTATGTGATGAATTAAAAATCTCATTCTTTGACAGGAAGTTAATGATATAAGCCTGTGTACCTAAAATCTTAAGGAGTGAAGTTAACTACGACTACCAAGGTGCATTTCAGCAAGAAAAAGCTCAATCACTGAACTTAAAATTCTGCTGGACCTTAAGGTATTTCAAGTCATCTGTCATGATGAAAACAGCAAAGATTTCTTGATATTATTAAATCTGATGGTCAGAACATAAATATATAGATTGGTTTGACTATTTATGGAGAAAAATAGGAATTGCGACACAAAGAAAAGTAACATTTCATCAGCCAGTGTCTCCCCCAAGTAGATAATGATTATAGCAACCAAGAAGGAACACTGTTAACCTCAATCTGCACATGGTAAGACTACTAGAAACAGAAGCTACATAAACATAAGTCAAAAGTCCTTAGCGCAGTTATATGGACTATATGCTAAACTACTCAAAGCCCAGCAGAAAGAGGTTGGCCTGTCCTCTATAGATCCATGCTTTAGAGCGGATCAATAGGACATCAGCTGCCATCGAGAAGCCACACAGGCCCAGGACTACAGCAACCAACATATGAACCAGCCATGCTAAATAAATCATCCTGTGGTTGTGGTTACCTCCTACTGGCAAATGCAGCTTCCAGTGAATCTAGAACTCTCTTTGCTGAGCCTCTCCAAACCGCTTTTTGGACAAAAGGAAAGGAATGTAGAAAGAGCGTGTGCAAATGTTTAAAAGAAAGAGCGAAGGTGCTAATGAGGTATTTATTTAGGTCCCCCTGTTGCTATGTAGAACAGGTGCAGCACCAGAGGCAACAATATGTTGGTTTTACAATAGCACGCGGTGTCATGGGCTCAATGTTTAAGTCAAATGTTTAATGTTCAAGTGTGGTCTGCATACACGCACGTGTTCATACACATGAAACAGTGAATTTTGCTTTGCAGAAAAGGAGTTCTTAAGAGAGGAAGTTATTCTTAGCCCACCGACAGTGACAATGAAGCCCAGATCAACAATCTCCCCAAGGCGTAGCATTTTGCATGGTGTTTAGTTATTTATGAGAAATCTTCCAGGGAGAGAATTACTGAGGTCATGTCATTGTGGCACATGCATGTCTGTGGATATAAGGAAGCACACAAAGACACAGAATATATTGTGAGCCACACACGCAACTATTGACTAAGAATCTTTTTTTCCCCCCATCTTGCCCTTCACAGACAATGCACAGTCTTTTTGCTGATGGTCAGCTATGGATCTCTGCTCCCTTTTTTTGCTACTCACTCTATCCATTCTATGATGTCTTATTCATGGCAATTACCACCTGGAATGTGCAGAAGTCAGACTGCCAGATTCCTCCATTTTTTATGACAGAGCTAACTGTTTGATGTCTTATTACTTGTGGCTTTCTGTCTACATGTGTCTCACGATTTCTGAGATTTCTCACGATCCGTCTGAAAAAAGCATGTTGAAAATGTTCAGACTTGTTTCCTACCTATGTGTATCCAGAAGTTCTGACTTCTGGTTTATGACTTGGATAAATAAATACTATCCTAATATTTAAAGTTAAGCATCGGAAGAAATGGAACTTAAATGAACATTCATAAAATTTACTGAGTAAACTTATGAACAAACTTCATTAAAAATGCAGAAGTGCGTGCATACTGTACATATTCGAGCTGTTGTGTTTAAGATTCAGTAGAAAGATTGAGCTAGCGCATTTAACTTTAGGACTGTGACTGGTGCTAATTGGCCTTCCTCCCCTTTTATGTCTAATTAAAATCATAGCAGTAAAGTAAGCTGGCTGTTGACATTTGCTTGGTTTTAGCCACTGTGACACATTGTCAGACATGCTGTGGACCCAATGCTCTGCACCGTGACCTTTCAGCTGCTCAGCATTTTCCCACAAGAGCCCCTCTTTCTTTTTCATCTCCCTCCCTCTCCGTCTATCTTTCATCTCAGCAAATCTAGCAGTCTGTCACTCCTGTCACTTTATTACTGGGCATGCATACTGACTAAGGCCATGAGCATGAATGATGCTTTGTGTCTTAACATTGCAAGACACTTTACATGGCTAAGCAGAATTTCTGGCGAGCTGTCAGAACGGGGAATAGACTTCAAGACAAAGCAACGAGGTATGGTTGCACAGCACAAAATACAGACACAAAAACAGGGAATCGGTAAACACTCTGACCCTGCAGGGGGTAGAACACACCATTACTTTAGACCACAAACTGCTATCATAAATGACTCTAAGAAATCCACTTCCTCTTTGCTTGTTTTCGGATAAAATGGGTCTACATATTTGTGACCCATTTTTAACTCTTCAATGGTGGCAAACAGGCTTGGAGCTGACTGTGATAAACAGGTTGCAAATTTTTACAAATACGAAGATGCACTACCACGTTTTTGATTTTGGTGTTTTCATGACTACAAAAACAAACCGAGAGATTTAAATACAGAATGACTCATAATATAGAGAACAGATATTGTGAATCATTGTGATATTTCAAATGATTTCAAAGATGAAGAAACTGAATTTAGGTTTAATGTGGCTGGCAAGATCAAGAGACACATTGCTGGTGTAGCGTTCTATTCCTCCTCTTTCATATTAACGTAAACCAGCCAGTGTGGAGGGCGATCTTGCCTTAGCATTGAGACCAAACTAGAAACAGCAAAAATCTGCAACACCTCTGAACCGGTATCTTTATTATTGAAGGTACACTGATCCTCCATTACTATGGCACAATGGCACTCCAAATAACTGCTGATAAGCAATTTTCACCTCCAACATTGCAACTTTCCCTGGAATGCCTAAATAGTCCGACATTGTTACGTATGTGAAAAGTCTTAACAACAGAGACTGCAGAAAGGTGAGAGAATGTGGGTAGGGAAAAAGAAGGGAGAGAGGCAAGCATAACCTGAGGCTAGCGAGTAAAAGCATTTAGCAGTACAAACAGAATAGGGATGGGAAACTGTGCCAGCGGGTTGCTGACTTTACACAGCATAAAGAAAGGAAAGAAACGGGGAGAGGCGAGGCAAGGAGAGTTCGGGGGAATAACGTAGACTAGAAGAAGACAACCCAACAGTTCAGGGATGAACCGAACACAGGATTTATACACTCCCTGCATCCACACTCATTTAAAATGCTTCCTACAACACACACACTCTCTTTCTCTCTCTCTCTCACACACACCTCAGTGAGTTTGATTTACAGAGGTATGCAGTGGCTGGTATATGCCCTGCTCTATTTGGTCTTATGACCTGTAACAGTCTTAACAGTCTCACGATTTAATGGTGCTGCACAATGAAGCCATTGTTAGAAACTACTTTTTTTTTGCCTGTGACTTTCTAAAGTGAATCCTGGCTCTCCACAAGCCACTCCATCTTCCACCGAGCAGCCATCATCAAGATTCACTTAAATTTTAATACTGCTGTATTATTACTGCAAGGAAAAAAAGGCACTTGAGACGATTTGTAGTTAAAATGTAAGAATCTACAAGGAAACAGAAAAGGGTGCGTGTATTTGTGCTAATGGGAGGCAGAAACAGCAAAAGCCTTCGGAGAATTGAGAGCTGTGAATTTCTTAGTGCAATGGAGGATAAGAAGTTGGCGTACTGGCTGCAACTCATATCTGGAGGCGTGAAGAAAGTGTTCATGTGCATGTCATGTGTGTCGTACATGTTCCTGCTAGGCTAGAATGAATCCGACACACATATATATGAGGTGACAACACGCCATGAATTTCTTCTTCACAGGAGAGAAGAAACATGTCACCTTTAGGTGATACTACACATGGAATTGGGTGTATTTTAATGTTAGAAAGTACTCAAAATACAGTTATGGGAAAAAATTATTAGATCACTCTTGTTTTCTTCAGTTACTTGTTCATTTTAATGCCTGGTACAACTAAAGGTACATTTGTTTGGACAAATATAAGGATAACAACAAAAATAGTCCATAAGTGTTTAATTTAAGAGATGATATCTAGCCATCTTCCATGGTTTTCTTGATAATAACCAAAATCACATAAGTCCTTACATCAATAGTTATGGCATTGTACTGCCAAAAACAGTGCTTCTAAGCATTTCATGTTTTCTTTTCTGTCTGTTTTAGTCACATGATACACACAGGAGTTAGTACTTGATTGCATAACCATTGTTTTTGATGACTGCAGCCATGTGTCTTGTCATGCTCTCCACCAGCTTCTGACATTGTTCTGCTGTCACAGCAACCCTTTCCTGTTGCACAAATTCAAACAAATTTGCTTTGTTTTTGGGTTTGTGGTTCTCCATTTTGTGTTTGATGATTTTCCACAGGTTTTCAGATGGATTTAGATCTGGTGATTTAGCAGGCCAAGGCATGGTTCCAATGTTCTGGTTCTCCATCCAGCCTTTAACTGACCTTGCCGTGTGGCAAGGGGCATTGTCTTGTTGGAAAATCCAGTCATTGGAGGCAGGAAAGACTTTTCCAGCTGATGGAAGAAGACCGCTTTCAAGAGTAGCCCTGCACATGACCTGGTTCATTTGCCCTGTTCCAATCATACTGAAACAACCCCAGATCATCACTGATCCACCCCCATGTTTTACTGTAGGGACAAGACAGTCCGGTTTGTAGGCTTCCTCCTAACCAGTAAGTTGGCTGGAGTGGGCATCAACTGAAAATTGGATTCATCACTGAAGAGAACCTTAGCCCAATCATCAACAGTCCAGTCCTTGTGATCCCCAGCAAAGATTAACTGGGCTTTCCTCTGCCTTTCGTTGATGGAGGGCTTCTTCCTGCCCTGTGTGACTTAAGACCAGCTTCAAGAAGTCCGTTTTGAACTGTCCTTGCCGAACAAGTCACATTTCTCGTCAGTGCCTACTCATTTTTAAGGTCCCTGGAGGTCTGATGACGATTTCTGACAGAGGAACGGATGAGTGACGGTCATCTCATGGGGTAGAAAGACGTTTCCTGCTACCACCAGCTAGCAATTTGATAGTACCATGTTGGGCTTGTTTTTCCTTGGTGTAATGAAAGGCTGTCTCGGAGATCTACAGTATTTTTGCTACCTGTCTCTCACTCATGCCAATTTCCAGCAGTGCCCAGATGGCTGCCTTTGTGGCTTCACATAATTCTTTTGTTTTATGTGAGAGCATTATGTGAGAGCTGACAACTTCTGAGTTGTGCTACGTCTTGAATGTAAGCAGGAAACCACTGTAGGCCTTTGCATGTGCAGTGCTGCTTATGACATAAAATGGCCTCTCATATACCTTGGGAATACAATTAAGCTTAAGCATGTAAAACAGGACATAGAGTATTATGTAATCAGCTGCATTTTTGTCGTGTTCATTGTATTCTTCAGGTAATATACCTTTAGTGGTACCCGGCATTACAATGAACAAGAAATTGAAGAAAACAAGTGTGGTCTAAGAATTTTTTCCATGACTGTATAATGCATACAAAACCATGAAAAATTATATTTTTTGGGTGTCATCAAGAGCAAAAAGTACCCCATATTTTACTGTACAAACATAAATAACACAACTGAAAATTCGCAAGAGTGCTCATCACGGTATTTGAGATGTACAACATGCAATAATACTGTGTGATTATTGCTACAATTGTTGCAACACTTCACTTAATAGGACTGGTGTTTATTTAAATAAATTATTCCAAGTGTCTGCGCTAGTCAAATGGGCATTATTACTTTTCAGAGTGGTGCTTACCTTGTTGGGCTGGCCAAAGAATGGATTTCCAGCACAGCGTTGGTTGATGACATCTCTGATCAGGTGTTTTTGTCCATTGTAGGTGGTGAGGATGCTGATGCGGTCAGCAGGGTAGCCCAGCAGACGCATGTACATGTAGAGAGCCACAGAGTACTCCGCCTCCGCCAGGTTCTTCACAGGGAGAGAGAAACAAAAGGATGTGGTAAGAATTATGTTATTCTAACTAAACACAATGAATATTACCCGAATCCTGTAAAAAAGGACAAAACTGATGATGAGACTGTGTGTTTACATGACACACTGTGTATTTTATCCCTTGTTAAATCACCTCAGAATGAGCAGCAATACAATTTCGTTGCAAGTACATCTGAATAAAACATTACTGACATTACTGAGGACAGGGGCTTGGCTGAAGTACCAAAATACAAAGGTCTCTCTTCCCATTGGTACATCTAAGGCTTTCTGTTCCGTTTTAAATAATTCTCCCCTTTTTCATGCTTGTGCTATATCCCGTTCTCACCTGTCAATTTTTCAGCCAGATAAAAGCCGAGTCAGTCATGCATGAGAAGTCTTCTAATTTTGGCTGGAATTAAATACTTCAGACAGAGCTCAACACCACCACCACTAGCCAGAATGTCCCATGTCCCCTTGTAATAATTATTAATCACTCATTTCCAATTCCAAATCTCCAGGCCATAAGACTACATCAGAGTTTTGCTTTAACTGTAAGCAAATATAAAGGCCAACACTGTGTTATTCATTAACTTTACAATCAACAAATTCCTCAGCTAGTGCGTCCTGGCTCCAAGGCTACACTCTGCCCTTCAAATGTGACCGGAAAAAACAGAAAAGAAAAAAGGCAACAGTATGCATTATTCATCCAGTTTCAATTAAATGTGGACTGCAGCCTCACATCTTTGATAATAATTTATGCAGCTTCATCAACAGTTCCTGCTCTAGCTGCACTGGAGTCAACACATCAAAAACAATGACAGCCTTTGTTGTTCTTCCCCATTACCTGCCTCCAAATGGCACAAATTCATATATTGAATAATCATACCAAAGAAAATGTATTCAAGACAGTAAATATTAGCTATGAGCTGCTGTATTTAAAGATTATCTGTAAAATCACAATTATGCTTTTAACATTTCTTGCTTGACAGAAGGATTTACCTGCTCACAAGAGGGTAATTACAGGAGGCATAGGAGACATTGGGGAGCTCAAAACCTTCATTTCGGTTGTACATCTGAATATATTCAAAATACTAATTAGGTTGTTTTAGAGTTTGGCTCCAGAGGAAAAATAGAGCGAGAATCACAAACATGCGTCTCACTCACACGAAACACAAAAATATCCAAGTAGACATTTGGTTGACATTTCCAGCTTTGCTACCTCGTGTGCATGTTTAACATAAATAACAGCTAATGCCCTAACACCTGAAAGAAGTTGGTAACCATAACAACGAGGTCAGATCTAACCCACTGAAGTTTGAGCCAGTGGCCTGAGGCTATATCAGGACGAGGAGAGGATGGCAGGATGAAACAGGGGCAGAAGAGAGACAGTTACGCCACATTGTAGTGTAGATACAAACACATTATACCTGTAGATAATAACAAGCATAAATCTAAATTCCCTTTAAGTACAGTCCGATGCCAGTGGCTCTTATACAATTTAAGGGTTAGCTTGTGAAGCAGAAAAGTCTAGTGTAACAAGGCTAGTGGCTGAGAACGACAATTTTTAAACAACAGAAGATGTGGATTTAGATAAGCACCTTACTCTTCATGAGCCATTTGACAACCCTGAAGTGCCATCAGTTCTCTGAGCCTCAGTATGGAAAGTGCTTTAGTAAATGAGGCAAAGAAGCAGGAACAGCCTTTTGCACTATGGATTGTCTGTGCACACACACACACACACACACACACACACACACACACACACACACACACACACACGTTTTGTGTATGATTTGTGCACAGTTCCTGTCTAAGTGCAAAGCACTGGTTGTGGCGGTGTTTGTTCAGCTGTGGTATGCATTGAGCATGCACTGGATACAATTGCTTCTCTAGTGTCAAATTTATACCCTCTGGTTCCTAGCAAAGTGCATGTGTGTGCGTATATATGCATTTTGTGTCAGGCATATCGAGTGATACTGGCAATTTGCTTTAGGAACTTGAAAATGGCAAAACAGGCAAATGGAGTAGAGGTTCATGTGACCTGGAGCCTCGAGAAGAGCACATGGTCTAGATTTGAGAACAATAAGAAGCTTCAGGGACGTGAGCGTGCACAGTGCTGAATGCAGCAGTAACATGTAAGAAGCAATGTGATATGCTCATTGGGTATTCAGGGTACAAACTTAAACTTCCTTTTCATATTTAATCATTACACAAGATACCTTTTACCTGAAATCATGTACTGCTGGTTCTGTGATTATCACTGAACTCCACAGTTTCAGGAAATATTGTGTTTCTAGTATAAGCTATCTTGCAGTTATTCCAGTTATACATTTCTTGACAAATTAAAAATAACATGGTTTCCAATGAGGTTACTGGTTTCATGTGTAGATTCCCAAATACTTTAGTATTCTATTAAATAGTTAAATCTACCAAAATATAATTTTGCTGTTATATTTCACATTACATTTGGCCTCCTGAGCTGGTGTGGTGCCAAAGTAAACACCTCTGTCAACCTGGCCCCCCGCCCACACCAAGTCTTGGTGTCTCAGCAGTGTCATGATGAAACACAATCTGGCTCCTGGTTTGAAGGACAAACCCACTGGTCTGTGCTGGACAGTCAGGGTTAGCTGCCGACTAAGCAGAGTGATGAATATATCATATGGACTGGTAGCTAAACCGTTAAAATTTAAAAATGAATGAACTACTGCACAACATCCAATTTAAAGGAAATGGAGGCAAGGGAGGAATATGGTTCTCTGCTCTGGTGGAATTAAGTGTGCATGAGTGTGTATCTGTGCAAAGGAGTGTATAAATCCTGTTCGTAAGGTTCCACACATTGTGTAACATGAACCATTGCAGCTGTTCTAACATTGTTTTTACAGTGTCCAGCCTAAATGAGTACACCTTCTCTGAACATGTTTTTTCAAACTGCTAAATCATGAAACCAATAATACATGGAAAGATAACAAAATGAGGATTTATTAAACGTATAATTAACACGGAAAATGCTAACTAAATTAAACAAATAAGCTTAGATCGTCTAAATCAAAGTATGCAAAATTAGCTACATTTAACATTGTCTCACATTGAATGTCCACAACTGCTTTTAAGAACTGCACTGGTTCTTTTTGGCCTCGAGTGTACACGTTCACAGCACATTGTCACATCTATCCTGTTCTACTCTTGGAGGATGACCTCTGTGAATGCCCTGAGGTTTGGTGGGGAGTGCTGAGCAACTTCATTCTTCCAAGTTCCCCCCAGGTGGTTGATGGGGTTGAGGTCTGGTGACATACTTTGCCACTCCAACACTTTCGCCTTCCTCTTTGTGAAAAATGCAACAAAGGCCTATGAAGAATGTTTTTGTTTATGACTGTGCTAAATTTGTGCTCGATGACCCAGGGTTTAGAGAGAAGGTATCATCTTTTCTAGGGGTTGATCTTTTCTCCCAGGGCTGATACTAATAATTAGAAATCAAGGACATTGTTAACAATATTTAGAATGATAATATGAAATGTTATATATCTATTCAAACACAAGACAGCAGGAAACTTGTTATTTATAACTAAACTATTTCATTTTTAAGGATTACTATAGTCGAGTATGTACAATAACAATAGAATGGACGACTCTACTGCGCTAACTATTAGTCTCCGCTTCTCCTTTGGCTATAGCTGCTATTTTTCTCTGTTTTCTTAATTTTTCACCTTGTTTACTGCCACTCAGGCTCGTATCTTAAAAAGACTTACCCACTAGATAGCTAATTTCCTAATTTTATGGTAATGGCTTCGCTAGTTGTTAAATTTTTGCAGGATGCATCTCTGTTAAAGAGATGTGTCAGTTAGAGCACATTGCTAATATTAATCTTAATTAGGCCTGTTAGTTGTGATACCACATAGTTCTGGCACCATCACATCAAAAAGATTTATTTAAGTCTCATCAGACCACAACTAAACCTCAGAAAATCTCCACCTTTGTGAATGTAAGTCTTTGAAAACAAGCTCCCCTGTGCCGTGGCTTCAGCAGTGGCTTCTTGCATGGACAACAATTAGCATTAAATTTCTGTGGAGTATGCATAAATGCCATATAAAATGAAACTGTCAATCCAGTTTGCCGTTCTACAGCTTTTGCCAGGTCTGGTGTAGCTGTCTTGTGATTTTGGTGAACTCCTCACTTGGAATTTATTTTGTCATTTTTATGAGGGTGTAGTAGGTTCTGCTCTTTTATCATTTTGCTTAAAAAAAACAAATATATTTTCCTTAACAATCAATTCATTTGTGCTGGGCACTGTACTTGTGCTACAGATAAGCTAAATACTGGTGTAGTGTACTGGATGTTCACACTATCTGCATGGACTCATACTTTAGGTAGCTGGGTATTTACAGTTGTAAGCATTCTTACCTTGGTATTAAATATCAGTGCATTTTCTGGAAGATTCATATATTAATAATTATTTACTTCATTTTTTTGTGGATTTTGAAAGTACAAAGGGAGGTTTGAATGTATACCATTACTGGTATGCAGATATATTGTAAATGTTACAGTATTTGTACAAATACTGATTTAACTGTGTGCTGTGGTGTTGTGCTACTGACCTGGTAAAAGTAAGGGTTGGGCTCAGATTCTCCCACCCCATTGAAGTCCTCCACATTAACGAGCTGGAAGTCAAAGGTCAGGCCAGGGTTGGGCACCTGGAACTCAGGAAGTTGCTGGACATGAGGCAGGTTACCAAGGTGTTTGTAGCGCCAGTTGTACAGATTACACAGGCTGTCAGACAAGGAGACAGAAACACATGAATTCACACCGTTGAGTCAACACCAATCCGTAAAATAAAGACTGTCAGAACTGACTGTAGCAATGTGTTCCGCCAAGATCACCCACCTCGCACGTGCACGTCCCTGTGCATCCAGGTCTATGGTGGGAACCCCTAGGCGCACAAATCGGGTGAAGAGAGACTGCTCCATGTTGGAGTACTTCTGGAAGGCCATGTTCTTAATGACTGGAGGTAACTGATGATGGTCTCCAATCATGATCCAACGTTTCAGCCTGCTGTAGCCATCCTCTGGGTTCTACAGATCAGAAAAGATAGAAAGAATAAGTGGTTAGAATACCTATTACAGATGTGCAATATATTTGTGAAGTCTATGTTTAAAGTTAATTTAGCTGTTCTTTCAAAAATCTCTCACAATAAATGCACCTGTAACAGTAGTAGTATTAGTTTTATGAATCCACATCAGACATGCAAACATCTGCAATCCCAGTGCCTGATAACTATCTCATCTTGTTCAACTTCATTCTGTTTTGACTTGTTTAACAACAAGCCAATATGATACAGTGTATGTCAAATTAAATCTTGAGTGGAAAATAGGATTAAAATCCAGCAAAAAAGCATGACGGGTCACTACAGTGTTTTATTCATATCTACGTCATACTGTCAAATTTGACTAATTAGATGTGGTTTATTCAGAGCTTGACCTCACTCAAATGTAATATTCCAATCATTGTAAGTCTAGAGCTGATTTAATCACTGAAATCTCTGGTAAGGGTTGAATGGCTGGATACTGAAAGGGAAGGGAAGGGGAGGGCGAGGCACCTGGCAGAAGGCTCAGACTGTAGCTCACTGGTGAAGAGAGACAAAGACAGGAGCTCTGGATAGCGCTTAATGATCTCATCTGTACACAGAAATTAGCACTCTCTCGGACAATTAGGCGCAACCACCAAAGACAAACATCATTACTATGTATTGAGCCCATTAATAAGACCTAACAGAGAAAATCAGGTAGGAGAAGGCTAAGAGTACTGAGATAATGATTAAACTAGACTTGACGTGGAACCTTGGCAGTGCTTATTATTGGTAGTTTTCTGAAGCGTAAGTTTTCAACTAGAATTTTTCAATCAAGACTAGCAGTCAAAGCATTCAGCCTTATTCATAGTTTAAATGTAATAATTTAGAGTAATAGTATTTAATCAGGAGAGGGTTACTTGTAACAAAAGAGGGATGAAGGTCTCGATCTCCAGAATCTGTGCAGCTTCTTCCATCAGGATGTTGTCGTACTAATGAAAAGAATCAGCAATTCAATATAAATATTTACAACTTCTGCAGTAAATACAATCAGGTTATCAAGTCTTTGTCTTAAGTGAGAAAAGTCTACCTTAAATCCTAGCTCCACCAGGTCATGACGTTTGAGTGCAGCATGTGTGCAGGTCATGGCAATGATTTTTGCTTCCTTCACCAGCAGATACTTGGAGCGGTCCAATCCACTCCTCAGCAGCTCAAAGGCTCTGAACTCCTTCAGGGGTAGACGAGGAAGAAGGTGAGGGTGAATATTTAAATCGATGTGCATAGCAGTATTTTGTTTTAAAAGGAATGGTTGGGAATACAAATGGCAAAACATCATGAAGAATTAAGTGAAATATCACTGGGACAGCTATTAGTAATTCATGTATTTGTAATTTTGTTTATTTTCAGCACACCGGTATTGTGAGGGGAAGCTTGAATGACATGGCAAAATGATGAAAGATGATGCATAACATGATTAAGGTGTAGTAATAAAAAAAATAATAAGGCAAAAAAGGCAAACTTGAGAATGTAGAAACAGAGGCTTTACATCATTAAAAACCTAGTGGCTTATTTTCAGACCAAACACCCTAACATCTCCAACTGACTGTTTTGTTGTTTTGTTGAAGTGCTACCCAGGAGACGAACCACAGCGCTTCAGCAATGTCATGTGACATTGATACAACTTACATTTCCCTGCTTTTTAATGAAAAGCATCAACATAATCACTTCGCTTTCTGCTCTCATTGGAGTGAGTCTCCTCTTTTCCCATGATGCAGTGATAATGAGACCAGCCAGCCGCAGGGCTCCTCTATCGAGAGTATACCGGGTGTAGTTTGTTGTTCAATAACTGCAGCTTGAGGAGCACTTTAGCACAGATTTTCTTACATGGTCTATACTGCAATGGGAAATGTGGGGACAGTTTTTGCCCAAAACACAAATCAGTTCACTTCAGCGTGCCGATATCATGGCACCACAAAAAAGAAGAAAAAAAAAAACTGTGGGGGGCAGCACAGAGGGGGAATATAGGTAAACAGGCATGCTATTTTCAGGTTGCCACACTAGCTGTGTGGGAGTAGGAAATGGAGGGGGGATGGAGGGAGGAAGAGAGAAGCAGACTCGGACAGGACTGGGGTATAAATATTTGATGTGTTACTATTTTGGCATTAATATTAAACCAATCAAAACATGCAATATTAATGAGGTCTATTTTTAACCCCCATGGCTCCAGAGTGGTTGAAGTGTGAAATCAAGACGGTAGAGATTTACAGACACCGAGAAGAGAAGGTAGAGACAGAAAAAAATATAGTAAAAAACAGTAAAGATATGGTGGGACTGCAGAGGAGTAAACAGGAGAGGTCTATATAGGAACCCAAGAGGCACACTGTGTCTCTGCCTGTCTGTCTAGCAATAAATGGCAATAGGATATTCCTATGACAGCTTATTCAAAACCGCTTTAACATTTGAAAAGGTAGACAGATAAGCAAATTCAGCAGAACACTGCCTTTGCTACCCTGCACCACATACAGCAGTACCTCTTAATGGGTGTACAGATTTCACTGCAGCATGGGTGAGGCTGTGGGAGGAGGGAGAGGTGCTGTGATGCAGTGAGACAGAGGCCAGCAGATAAATCAAGGTCACCACACGTGTTGGGATATTACCTCAAGCCAATAACTTCTTTATTGCTTTTCAGAGACCTTCTTGGTGTTCCCATAAATCTGAAATGTTTTTGTTATCCCTATAGAAAGAGTTGGCGGGGTGAGGAGGAATAATCTTCAGCTGTGAGTTTGTGAATGTATACAAGTGCGAAAAGAGTAAGAGAGAAAAATAGATAATGCTTAACTAAGTGCTTTGGTAATTTGATTGCATTATTTTTTAAAAGTTAACAAGCACATCTACAGGCATAAAATACAAGTGCTTATACAGATCTTATGAAACACTGGTACAACGATTGATTATTAACTAAAGAAACTGAAGCAAAAAGGCAGGTGATGACTAGAACTTAGAGAATGCCAACACACCCACAAAGAAGCAGTTAGTGTCCGACCAGTCACTGATAATCTGGAGCAGTCTGTAAGCATGGGGGCCAGGAAGGCAGTGACTTGTGCATGAGAGATTGTGCAACACCTGCACACACAGCTGGCAAATAGTTTGAGAAAAACGTCAAATAAAGCTGCCATTTACCTCTAATTTGAGTTTGTGAATATGTGTATATCTATACTGTCTGTTATTTGCTGCTGTATGCATTTTAATGCAAAACACATCGGCTTTAGATGTGCTCTAAAATCACCTTGCCTTATTGCACTGAAGTAACATCTTTACATCCCACTGGGTGTTGCTCAGCAGTGAGGAAACTAGTGCACTCTGTATGTGTGTGACCCTCTTACCTCCAGCTGAGTAAATATTTTCTTGATGTGGCGATAGCAGCCCTCTGCGATGTCCATGTCCTCTTCATACGACCGACCCTTGAACACAGGCTGGGGAGCATTGGAAAAGTACTTGTGGAAGGGGAAGTGTGCAGCAACCGCCTGCACATCCATTTTCTTGCCCTGTTTAGGCCTAACTTTGCTCATGTACTCCTCCCAGCGAGATATCACCTGTAGTGAGGAGGGACAACAGTTACTCAGCACCCCTCGATTCTATGTTTTACCTGCACATATCAGAGTTTCATGTGTTTTTGTGTCACCACACTAGTACGAACAGGCCCTCAAAGTAGAGCAAAGAGTTCTGCATGGCTCTGCCCAGCCTAAATGGTCCGTTCTCTATTGTTTCCATAATAATTTGACTATAGCAAAAAAAAAAAAAACAAAAAAAAAAACAAAACACATTATACAGAAATGAAACAAATGAGAACAGAAAGCCTCACTCTTATGGTGGTGCCCCTGCTGAGCACCTAATAAACCAGCTTCAACCAAACAGCAGGGTAGCCTAGTTCTATAAATACCCCTGTGAAAAACAACTTTAAGGATAGCATTAATGAGTCTGCTAGAGGACTCAGCTTAATTGCATGTTAAGTATCTCTCTGTATGGACTATTAAGACCACCACGGAAACCTTAAGTGTGTGTACATATAAACTGTAAAACAAAGTAGTCTGCCCGTTATCAAGATTTCACCATGGCAACAAACTCTTGACAACATCTTCACATGTCACACAACCATACTGTCGGCCAGTTTTCAGAGCTATAACAAACATGACCCAGCTAGAATTTTGTATGGGTTGTGAATTTGGTCTCTGTGAAGCATCAAATTAAAATGGAACCACAGTGATATGTGACAGACAAGTGACAGACTTCTGGCAAAGTGCAAGAATAGGCAACATGAGTAGCAGCAGACATACACTACTGATATTAGAGGTCAAGCATTTTCTGCAACACTTGATGCATCAGATAATCATCCGCTATAAGACATACTCTCAAGTATGATCACAAGTAGACTATGCCGTTGCAACTTTACAATGTTTATAAATGTCTCACATTATTGTTGTGCTGTGATATTTAAGTGATGCTGACGCCTTTCAAAACAATAAATAAATAAAAATTATTACTTGAGCTGCCACTAAATATGACACCCCACATTTGTTTATGTTACAAATGTCTATTTTAGAACGCTTCAAGTAAAGCATTAGTCTTGCATAGACAGACTTATCTCCATAGCATTGTCAGCGCTGGAGAACAGTCTGGTTGCTCCCATGAATAATATTCTGCTACAGACGGGGAAAAGTTGAGGATTCTTTGCATTTCTTTCAACCAATTTAAATTAATTTGGGTGGCACTAAGCCCAGGATGCAGCAACAGCGCCCCTATTATAGAATGTCAAGTGCACAACTTGTTTTGGGGTAACATACACTACCAGTCAAAAGTCTGGACACACTTTCTCATTCAATGCTTTTTATTTATTTTTATTATTTTCTACATCGTAGATTAATATTGAAGACTAACACTTTTTTGTTTACAACATAATTCCATATGTATTCTTTTATAGTTTTGATGTCTTCAGTATAAATCTACAATGTACAAAATAATTAAATAAAAACCATTGAATGAGGTGTGTCCAAACTGTTCACTGGTATTGTACATGGAAAATGGAACTTTTTCCAAAACTTGGGGAAACTTGCACTAATGTCCTTGCTAGACAGCAAAAAGGAAAACATATGTAAATCTTTACAACCAGACATCAAAGAACTGAGCAGATCTTTCTTATTGTGATTGAAATATTTGTGAAAATGTGCCATTTTTATTGCTGTGTTTCTAGCTCAAAGGCTGTTGCTTCGCATAGTGACAACAGTAACATGCAGATAGCAAAAGTGGAGGAGAATGCCACATGAAATACGCGGCCAATGGCAGGCTTATACCCACAATCTTCATCTGGTGAGTCAGACCAGTGAAGCATGGGGATGCAAGCAATTATCTGTAGTGGCATTTCTCCTGCAGACTGAGGGGGCAGCAGTAATGAGGTAACAAGAATAAACAGCAAGGGTTGTTAATGTTTCTAAATATTTGCAGTCTAGACAAAAAGAGCAGTGAGACCGAGGAATGGAAACTTCAATAACGTCTGGACAGGACTGACATTACAAAAATCCATTCTAATTAATTCTGCAAAATATCTCCTGGATCCTCTTAACTCTCGCTCTCTGTCTGTAAATCAATATCAAAATCTTATCACAAATTTCAAGGAAGTTTAGATAATGAAAATGAACCCTGTGAGAACATCTTGGCTTCTGAAAGGTTTTCTAAAAACCTGTATACAGCTACTAATCTTTTCATCACTTTTTGTATTTCTTTTTTGTGCATATAACAAAAACACATGCACGGCTAGCCAATGTCTTACCTGGTACAGGTAAAAGTGTCCAGCAGTCTCACAGGTGTAAGAAACATCCCCTGGGACATCCAAGCTCTCCTGTAATCTTCCCACCTCTCTGAGGAGCTCCAGTCTTCTGGCTAGGACATAGTTCACCCTGCCATATCTGAAGACAGAACAATATAGTTAGTAAATGTGATACACAGGTGGATACAATGAGCTGCATAAACTGTATCCAAAGTAGTGATAGACTGATGGACTAAATGTAATAAATGCCACATTTTAAGACTGACACAAGCAATTTCTGCTCCCTGTACATACCTAAACCGAATGAGGCAGGATATCTGATCTTTTAATGTGTGGAGATGAACTAACAATTTATTTTAACACAGACACATCATCAGATTGTGGTTGAATTGATTCGAAAGCACACCGGCTCTCTGCTGTTACTCTGTAATGCATCATTAATCGTCTGATATGTGAAATGATCAGATTGACTCCTGTCTGCTCCTATAATTCCAGCATCAACTTTACAGCAAAACAATGGGTGTCATGACCTACACCATTCTGTCTAACTACTTGGTGTTATTACCCATATTGGCCTCAATGCCAATGAACCTACATGCTGGGGAACAACCCAAACATAAACCTCAGACAATTACCAATAACATGAAACATGGTTGTCTTGCTATCATTGACTTGATTGTGTGGAATTTTGGTTGTTTGGTTCTGGTCATCTGAGGACATATAATGATTCACAGAGTAAATTATGTAAAATGCATTCTTAATATGACTCACTATAAGGTTAAAGATGATACTGACTGCTCTTGGCTGTACATAAGAGTCTGTCTAATTTCTATCAGACTCTCATTCTGCATCCAAAATTGCTAAAAAAGCAATTATCAGATGGCAATGAGAAGACACACACAAAGACAGGAAGTAGGAGGAGTCACAGGGTAATACTAGAGGTGAGCATTATTTTTAGACCCTCTCCAAAGACTCTCAGTCAGCAGATGACTCAAAGACAATCACACTGCTCTGCCTTTTCGGGCTGAATAAAATTAAATTAAAATGAGTGACCTTGCTTTTCAGGATGATACACCTGTAATGCACTCAGTCACTGTCGAAGTCTGAAAACCGAAAATAGGTACACAGGTGTGAGCAGCAGTCAGTATTTAACGACAAGACTATTACATTCTGTGTAAAATCTAACACATAAAACTTGCACAAAACAGCAACACCTGGAGAGGCTGCATTTCATTTCCACCTCAAACAAAAGTGGCATCATGATATGTTCTTGACAATGTTTTTTTTTTAACTTCCAACCGAGGATACAAATATAGATCCACAACTACATATGGCCTCCCCCCTTCTGCTACTGAAATCCACTTTCAAAATCTCATTAAAACACCACAAAATTCATCATGAAATGCAAGGAGGCATTGCTAATTGATGCTGTAGCTTCCTCTTTGTTAGGCATTCAGAGAGGAACTGCCGTCCATTTTTTATCTAGTATACAGTGTTAATTAAAACTCTCTGGCTCTCTCCTCTCGCTGGTGTCAGTGGGGTGGAAGAAGTGTGGAGTCTGCATGTTGTTATGAGGCAGCCAGGCAGGCGGGAACATATTAAATGCTGCTAGCTAAAGCTTCTTCTTTTATGTCAGTATTGCTGCATAATTTAAGAATGTAAGAGACTACTTTCATGTGTAGAATCCGGTTTTCATACAACAGTATTCATACTGAAGTCATGCACTCACACTGAGGAGCAGTCATACAAAGGGCACAGCAAATGAGAGACATGTACAGCCCCTACTTTCCTCCTTTGGAAATGATGCTAAGAGCTATAGGGTGCAATTTGCTCAGTGCCAGGGTGGATAAGGTGGTAATTGACAATGCAGGCTATGAGGAAACTTTAAATAGCAACAGCATAAAGCGTTCATTAATATTCAGTGACACATAGCTGTTTATATTCAAGAGCTGGCTAAAAAGCATTGCTAGTAAAAAAGAAAAAAAAAAGATGGTTCTGACTGATTCAGTCAATAATGGTGTTAAACACAGCAGTCATGTAGAACTGTAAATGTTTTGGGTATCCTGAGATAATCTGTCTGTCCCAAGCCATCTGAGACCTTAAAATGCACTGACCCCCACCTTCTCTTTTCTCATCTCACTATGTCTCAGTAGTAAGGACTGAGTCACTACCCTTCAAGGCATTACACACACACACAGACATACATACACACACATATCGAGGGGATAAGAGAGCTGGTAACTAGTGGGGCGTCTTTAATAGGACTCTAGCGGTTTTTGTCTGAGGCCATTTGTTCTGTGCTATGCTACCAGTTCAATATGAAGAATGTCCACACTGCATGTTTTATGTGACCCACAGAAAGTTCTTTAACAAACCGTGTTAAAACTAATACAAGATTATACTCAGGTAAAGTAACCCACCACTGATTTAAGAAGGGCTCCTTCCTGACCTGAGCAAAATAAACATCCTAATGGTTTTAGTTTTCATGTATTTATACATCTATTCATGAATTAATTATTCCATGACGCTTTTGTAAGTGAACTATTCATTAAAAGGCTTTGAGCATCTCTGAAGTAGGGAAAGGGCAACAATACTACAGCCACCAACATTACATTACATGTTATGGATTATGTTATTTGCAAGAATTCGAGGGTGTTATGCATATTTATTTTATTTCAGTCATCCACAACTACAGCTACAGACTTGACATGACAGACTTGATTTGACCAAAACCAATTTAGGAACAGAGATGATTTGGACTAATATTTTATACTGAAATAACTTTCCAAAACTGCTAGAATACTGGTTATCAATTTGTAAACCCTTTAGGAAATGTGCAAAAACAGGTTTCAGGTTTTCCATGCCTCTGGTAAATCTACACAAGTATTTCTTTGTGACTTGTTATCATCCAACAGCTCTTAAAAAATGTCTTTCCAAATGGTTAGGACCAGCCCCTCAGTTCTTGTAGTCCAGAATAGCGATGAATGGGTTAATCAGGCATGCGTTGCCTCTGAGTGCAGGGCTGCAGGGACAGATCTTTTACACTGGCAGAAAGGTCTGAGAGTCCAGCGATGCCTAATGAAGATAAACCAGGTCCATGGCCTGGCATATGAGGGTATCGAGTAGCCCTGTCATTGTGTTGGCTCAGACTAATTATGTATGTGGGCAGCTGCTTCATTCATGTGTGTGTGTGTGTGTGTGTGTGTGTGTGTGTTGTCAGCTGCCTCTGCAATGCAGATGCACTGCAAGTCTGCTCACTTGGTGGATGCACTTTCACACATGTATGTGTGAATTCATGTTGTCTCAGTTTTCATGTTTCTCTGTTTGTTTAGGTGCACCTCTGTATGTGTGCTTGTCCTCTTTCCACCTGTCTCCTATCCTCACCTGCTGAAGTCCTTCTCAGTCTCCAGTTCTTCCTCTCCGTGGCCCAGACGCAGAAGGTGGCGTTCGTCAATGTCTAGAGCCATGATCTTTTCAAACAGCTGGTTCAGAGCCTGGTGTAGAATGAACCGGGAAAACATGTAAACATGGTTATACATGGAAAATCTTCTCTCAGATACTGTATGTGTATTTGATTTATACTATATTTAAGTTAAATACATATTTAACATGTTATAAAGTAAGCTCCTGTAAGGAATATAAATGACAAGGGGGAGACAATTACAGGAAAATAGTTACTATCGAGCTCTGCTTCTTATGGATAAGGTTCCTTCTGGCAAGCTTCCACTGGTGCAAAACAACAGCAGATTACTTTATGATTAAATACTGAGGGGTGGAAGATCGTGGCACAAGGGAGCTTAGATTTTAATTTTTCCTCCATGGTTTGAAGATGACTATCGCCTGATTAATGGGCAGTTCTGAGCACAAGCTGAAAATTCTCTTGACAGTTTCACTGCTATTTGGACAGGGTTTTAGGGAAAGTTTTCAAAGATGAGACCTGGTTTGTGTGTACAGAGGCGGTGTGTGTGTGCTGACCTGGTTAGAGTGTGTGACTATGAGCGTCCTCTGCTCAGGAAAGTTGTGATAGAGGTTTGAGATGATCTGAACGGCAACATCTGTCTTTCCGGTACCTGGTGGTCCCACAACCTGGTGACACAGCAAGAAGTGAAGAAGGAAGTAAAACATTTTTAACAGAACCAAAAAATAAGAATATAATCACAATCAGAAGTTCCCTCCTCACCCCTGTAAATGACTTAGTGAATGTGATAGTTTGGTCATGGGTATGTCACAACAGGCTAAGCTAATGCCCCTTTGTTGAACCCAATGCCGTGTGGTGTTACATGGCATACCATACAGTCACTTTGATTGCAAATGTAGGTAAAGACGGTGAAGAACTTACAAAAAGCAATATGAGGCAATAAGTATCTTCAAGCCTCTCTTTTGTACTCATTATCTGTATGTGAATATCTTAGTAGCCCTTCATCCCTGCTTACATGTTACCCTGATTACAAGCCTCATATTTACTTAACCGGGGGAGGGGGGTTGCACATTTAATTTACAAAATAAATATTCATGAAACAGGTTGGTCTTAGTGTGGGTCTCTCAGGTGAGTAATCTCTGCTAAAAATAGTAAACACAATTACATATTTCTGCATAAATCAGTACATAACAAGCTCCTTGGTTTAACTACATGAAAGTGAGGCAGACTATGAGGTAGTATGTGTTTGTTATGGCTGCTAATGACTGTGACACATGCCAAGAAGGAAGGTTAGAAGAGGGGCAGAGGAAGGCATGCATGCACAGTTGTTTTACGACTCTGTTGAAAGCCTCTTTGCCATATTTACCTCAGCTAGCTGCACAATAAATAACTCCGATCTCGCTGCCAGCTTTCCAATCAGCACATCAGAATAGCATTTTAGTTAAAACAACATGTTACCCTACTCAAGACATAACAGTAGCAGGCTGGGAGGGCATGGGTGTGGATGTGCCTATGAATTGGTACATCTGCAGCTCTAATCCAACGTTACTATACACTGACCTCTTCATTGCCAATGTATAGAGGGGGTGGTGGGTCAGTGAGATCTACCCTCGCTCCAGGTGAGTGATAGAAATGTGGAATTTTGTAAAATATAAAATCAAAATTTTGCAGAATCTCTTTATACTTAAGTTAAATCTTAAAACCTAACATGAGCAACTTATACAACAAAACACTGAATGCAAAATCCTCACCATGGTTAGTCCTGGCTGCATTCCGGCTCGGATGGCTTCGATTTGTGTTGGGGTGAACTGAATTGTATTCCTGTAAGAAATTTACATTGCCGACGTTAATAAATCAAGTAATTTGCTTGAGAAACTCAACAGCCTTGACAGCATAAACACATTTGTATTCAAATGTTTTCATTTGTTTATTTATGAGCCACTCATTGCTGCAAATGGTGTTGTGATACTTTCTGAGACCATCTTGAAAAATTATTAAGTTGGGGCCTCCTCATGGACATGTAGTTGCTAGATTTAAATATCAAAGTGCAAACTGTAATAATTACTATGTGGGAAAAAAAATCTCGTTTACCGTCTATAAATATAGGAGTAGCAAAAACCAAAAGCACCACATTATATAGTGAACATGGTGATGCCATTCAGACAAGCACAGACAAACAAATCTAAATACTCCAACTCAGAGTAATTTATATACAATCCAGAGAGCTAAGAGGACAGCACCTCTATACTGAGATTAAGGAATTCATGTTTTCTACATTATGATGCACAGATGGACCAGGAACACAAGAATAACCTAATATTATTGGACACTCTATTGTGGGTAATTGCTAGGTAAGATTAAGTACCTTTAAAAAGAGGTCAGTGACTACAGAGTTGACTACAGACAGTTTAACCAAGCATTCTACAACTTTCTGACCCTTCAGTTCATTAAGTTGTGAACAGGAAGTCCTGGGTCTTGGCCTCTCACCGTTTTGGCTGGTTGTAGGGATATGGCCCACGGTTGGGGGTGACATAGGGTTCAACATGTAGGGTCATGTCTTCCTCTTTGTCTTCCATTTCCTCATCAGCCTTCCTTTTCTTCCCTTTGTCTGCTTTGTTTGAAATGGGAAACTTGATTCTGTTAAAAAGAAAGCAAATAGGGATTATAATACAATGCAATACAATATAACAACAATAGCAGCATTACTACAGCAAATACATTAAATGATAATTGTTAGATATTCACTTTGATTAAGGTAATTTAGAACAAAAAAAATGCGTGATTTATAATTTTTTGGGGGGATATTTGACTTTCACCTGAAAGGGGGGACTTGCAGTTCAGGGTTCTCCTCCATGACCTTTATGGTGCAACCAGGGAAACACGACCTCAAGTGGTCCAGGGACAGAAAAGTGTCGTTGAAGTCCAACGTAGAGATCTGATTGGGCATTTTGGAATAGTGGGCGCTGCCTGGGTCGCCATAGCCTAAGATAATATCATGAAGCCAATCTGGGACAACACATTCTGTGTTCATCAGGTTTCTGATGGTCTCTAGCACCGCCTAAAACAGAGAAAGGTGACCGATATAGAATCAATAAAATGCAAAGTAGAGAAATAAGAACCTGGTGGAGCAAAACCATACTGAATGAGGCACATCAGGCAACAGACAAACATCCCACAAGAGGTAGTTTAGCTGGATAAGAATAGCTGTGTGGTGGGCTGATGGGACAGCAGGTAATTTGTAAGTCTGTCAATTATATTTTAATGAGCTGCAAACTGTCTAATACCCTATGCATCAAACACTGTGTGGGGAAATGTGTTTACTTTTATGTGTGTCATGGATCAAAGATGGAGAAGAATGTTTCTTGAATACCCATTAGTTCCTATGCTTTTCAAATTCAGGGGGAGAAAAAAAAACACTTCAAAAACATCTGTCACTGCTTAGGCTGTGAAAGACAGAAATGGGTGCAGAGTTAGAAATAGCAGATTTGACAAAGCTGTAATGAGAAGCTCTCAAATAAAAAAGACATGATAAAAGAGTGTTGTGCATAGTTAACATTCTCAAAACGTGGAACAAAATAGAGCAAAGTCACATACGGCTGGGATTTTTAACTAAAGTTTCACAGACTTACTTGGTTAATTTTATTATGATTTTCTGAAAAAAACTTTTGTGTCGAAGGGTTTTAAAATCTTAAATCAGAACCTGGATATATATTTCTTATTTATTACCCTTGAAGGTGAAAAAAATGTGACTCTGTAGGACACCTCCATAGTATACTGACAACACTACATGGTTGTGCTTTCCCACAGAAAGCATAATAACACCACGGCATAGAGTAAGGGTACGTTGTCACAAGGGGATTCTTAAAGGGGAGAGAGGGGAGTCATTGGGAGGGCCTTGGGTAGGCAGCAATCTCAGACTTGCCCTGGCCCCAACCTTACAGCTACAATACCCAAGAGAGCATAATATGTGTTATACATCACTCAGGGTGGCGTTGGTCGGACCAGAGCTCAAGGCCTGAAGATAAAGCACTCAAATACAATATACAGTGAGGGCTGATCTGCGTGCTTCAACTTGTGGCTCGAACCTTGAAATTATTCTCCTTGGGCTTGCGTCTCATGATGACGTTGAACGTCTCGTATGGGTCTTCAGTTCCACTCTGAATACTGCTGGTCATGTCCTGCTGGTACTGGTTCGGGTCCAGCCACACACGAAACGTTCTGGCGTCTCCTCGCAGCTTCGGCTTTGGTTCAGGTCCTAAGCCAGAGTGGCAGGAAGAATATTTTTTAGAGCAATGAAGTAATAATTATCTGCAGTGATAAACATGAAAGTAATAAATCTAAGTTTGAAAGACATTTTTTTAAAAACACTATAATGAAACATTATGAAGTATAGTCTAAAGAAAAACATAGTTGTGGGCCAGAACAGTAAAACAGAGCAGAAAATGGAGGGGCATATCTTTAGAAGGACAAAGGTCAGATATAAAGATTGAATCTAAACCAGTTATTTCTCAGATATATGATTTCTATGGCAATTCCCTTTTTATCCTTACATTAAATAAATATAACCCTTAAAAAAAGACCTGACCAAGGCAAGTTTCATGCCTCCTCGGGAACAGGAGTTACGTGTTGATGCTTGACTGACAGGCGACAGGCTTTGGGCTTATTCCCACAGGGAGCCTGTGTGGTGCAGCAAGTGCAGCATTCACAGATTTCTAAATAGATTCTGTGTGGAGCTGCAGGGCAGGGAGCGCGAGAGTGATACCAATCCTGTCTGCGTCTGATGTGTGCGCCCATGTGCACATGTGTACAGTTATGTGGGGGTCATCAAATCCCCTTGCTAAAATGAGCGTAGGGATAGCTTAAGAGTGGAAGCTATACCCTCAACACTATGCAGTAACACTGTGGACAGCTGGGCCTAGGTGTGTGGGCAGTCATAACAAGTATGTGCCTGCCATTGTATTAAACTGTCAGTTATTAAAAGGTGGGATTAAATCAATACGATTTAAACAGATGGATTGCATATCTAAATCATTAACAATATGTACATGTGTAATATTGTATTTACCGTATACAAATATTCTCTATTTGAGCAGTACAGTTTTTATAGGACACTATGTCAATTACTAAGTTTGCAAAATGCACGTCTTATCTTGTGCCTCCCCATACCTTCACTGAGTGCCCTGTGATTTATGTGACATCACCCCACCACCCAGATAGCCAGAGTACCACTTATCCCAGTTGGGGATCTGAAAGTTTAACCAAGGCGACATTGGCAGGGCATGTTCCCCGGCATCATGCCTATTTAGAAAGCCCTGCCTCTGCATATTTAATCCAAACAGATGAGAGAGGATAGGGGAAAGGGTGCTTCAGCACACCGACACATGTTCTGACAGAGGAAAAAAGGCAAACACTTGCAGGCTATCTTAGGTGAAGCAGCCACTCAGAGGGACTGCTTTGGGCTGTGAGAAAGAGCACAACAAAGCAAACCGAGAACATCGTGTTCCTGTATAAATATACTTTGCTTTCCAGGAAAGACCTGAGATTTGAATTTGGTCTGAGGGTATTCAATCTGTGTGAACTCACAGAAAAAGACTCTGAGTTTTATATTTGATGACAGCACATTTTAAGGCTTTTGTTAGAGAAAAATAGTACCTTACCTCTAAAATTTGTTTCTGTGCTGAAATCAGTTTTTTTAATGCTAGAAAGCACTGTTGCTGGCAATACCTTGTTTCCGAGGTGAGTGGTGCTTATGTAAGCGTAGCTTGTATGGCTGTATTCTGCAGGGTAAGTACATTCAGCGTTCTCTTATGGAACAAAAAGATTTGTACAGATGAAGCCAATGCAACTCTTCAGTTACATCCAATAAATAAAGCAGAGGGCAGGGCCTATAGCTCTCAGGTGTTATTGCTGACCTCAGGTTAATGGAATGTTAATGGGAACAGGTCAGGTCTCACTGTGGCTGTCACCATGACAACACCAGTCTGACCCTGTCCTGAGGATTAAATGGTAGGGATGATGGGAGGATGGATGTCATGTGCCACGGGTGTGTATATGTATTTATATATGCAGGTAAAAGCACATATGAGCATACCTTCCTCAATGACGCGCCCCTTGTCATCCAGCATACCCTGCACCTCGCAGCCTCTCACGTACACCAGGCCAGTCTGCTCCACAAAAGGCTGACGTCGGTCGAAGCGTGTGCCGTAGGGCAGGTTGGGCCGCACCGTGATCAGAAAGCAAACGTCGTGCTTCCGCAGACCTACAGGGAAAGAGGATGGATAGAAGGGTTATAGATAGAGGAATGAAAGAAGAAAGAAAGGGTTTTAGGGAGATATATCATATATAGAGGGGAAAACAGAGACAAAGGAATAGTGAGAGACAAAAAGACATAGAGCAAAAGAGAAGTGACGGGGAAGCGGGACAAAGTTGTACAGAGGGGGATTTTGGGGATCGAAGACTAACCACCCTGTCACCATTTATGCGATCTTTCAAACGTAAAGTTCTATGGTGGGAAAAGAGCAAGAGGAAGGAAAGCAAGAAAGCAACACTTCATATTTTCATTGAATTACAAAAAAATAAAAGCACGAAAGTGGCTATAATGAGTTGGAAATAGTGGGATAATTACTTTTTTTTTGCAAGTGAGGACTTGCATTCATTTTCTTGGCATGGGAACAAATAACCTATATTTTTCCCATAGAGAGCTCCAGCAAACAGTCAGTCAGAGGTTTTAGTGTGTTTTCTATCTTCCTAGTGAATCAAAGCCTTTCAAGGCTGTCAGGCAGTTAACATTATCTATAGTGTCCTTATCAACTGCGCAAAGAGAGAGAAAAATGCTCAGGAAATAAAACTGAAAGGCTATACAGAAATAGCATGTCTTCAGAGACACAAGATAGGCAAGGGTCATGAGCCAAGGCCCAATGGGATGGAATACAGTGGAATGGGTAGACTTTATGGAGGTTATAAACAGCTTAGTAGGAGAACTGTTAGGATATATAATAAAAGAAGAAATAGGAAAAGTAAAGGTGTAGAATGGCAATATGAAAGGGGACGGTAAGAATTCAATATAGCCTTTGGATGCAATATATTTTGTGACTAATTTATTACACAGAAAATTAAATAGATTAAATGTTAAATATGTCTACATTGATATATGAAGCACACACAGCAGGCAGATTTGTTAAAAAATTATGAAAATAGGCTAAACATATAGATTAAGTGATACAGAAGTACGGTAAAGGGTCAGCCACTATTACCTTCCCACTCATGCTTGATATGATCTTGTACATTGAGGTTAATGGTGACATCGGCTCGAACACGGGCAGGCCAGCTCTCTCCAATGTTGGGCTTGGCAACCTCTACTATGGAAAAAGAGGTGATCGTCTGAGCCATCCTAGCCCAGCCCCCAAACACCACCCCTCCGTATTCTGATTGCCTGCACAGAAGGACAGACAACAAAAAGTTAAGACAAGCGCTGTGGGTGCTTGTCAAGATTGAGAATCAGTTGAATTTAGGGCAGCACATGGCGCTACTGCTTACTTATTTACTTTTGCAGGAACAACAACCAAGTTGCTCCATCACTTGACATAATGGGAGCACTTGTTATGTTAGGCAATAGGTTTCCAAATGCGGTGCACCAAATGTCATAGTCTTTAATAATTATTATCACTTTGCTGTGCCTTCAAAGGAAGTTAATAGAGAATAATAACCTTAATTCATTCAAGTAAGAAGACAAATTGTGCTGTGGTTGAGTTTATAGTAAAAATTTGTTCCACTAATGCAGAAAAAGGCACCCTCATGCATATCAATGTCTCTCTAACAAGCCTATTACCACCCACAAGTTTCTCCTCCTCTTTGCAAAGATTTGGTCATTTTTTTAACCAAGAAAACAATATGGTATGGCAGATCAAGTCAATTCTTATGCTGACTAGGGCTGCCACAAACGACGCGTCGACTAATTGCCTGAGCACGATACAGCGCGGATGTCCATGCGTGTTCCGCGCTCCACTCGGACGGTGATTTCTGTTGCATTGCGCGCTCACTTCCGCTTTTGATGACGTATCGTGCTCAGGCGATTCGTCGATGCGTCGTTTGTGGCAGCCCTAATGCTGACAAAACAAATGACATCTTACCATGGTTTCATTCGCCAAACTACATCTTCTATGTCCTGTCTAATTTCATAGGTGGACTCTAGTCGAAAGAGGTTGAAGTTCCTCAACAGGTAGTCATGTAGGGTCAGGAACTGGAGATTCAGCTTTGGTAGAGCCAGGCAGCCTGAAAAGATGAAAAACAACCGATAAATAAACAGAAACAAGGTCAGTATAAAGTAAACAAACTACTCTACATGTGACAGCATGTTATCAATTTGCTTAAGAGATGCGGCTTGAATAGTTACTGATGTGTGAGTAGCTGAAAGTGTCAACTAAAGAGGATTCCATAAAGAGAAAAGTGCCAGTTAAGCACCAGGTGAGTGTCCTTAAATTAAAAGAATGAGGCAGTGACTAGACAGTAAAATTAGCATGTGCTCTAGTGTACGTCAGCTCGCACAGACAAGCAGTAGAGTCACAGTTCACACACTCATTTAAACGACACACCTTCGCCTGAGTAGTACTCTGTTGGGACAATGTTCTCATCCCAGATTATCTTCTCTGTTGGATAAAGGGGCATCTGGTTAAGTTGCTCAATCTGAGAGATTCTGCGCTCATGACGGGACACCTGTGTGGGTGTAACAAAAAAACAAGACAGTGTTTAAGATCTTCATATTCTCATTTGCTAAAAGATAGACCAGGAAATAAATAAGCAGGCCACTCAAACGTTGTTACAGTCATTTTATCATATCTAATCATAAATGCAGTTGTTCTTCTACTGTTCAGTTAATAAATATGTGTGTCTAAATGAACAGAATAACAAAGGCTACTTTATACGATGAAGAATTGCATATATTTTGGAATGTCAAACTAGAAAACTGCATTTATTTACATGCATTTATGTTTGAGAGGATTAGAGGCCATGCCACATAATATATAATAATACATATATAATATACAGAAGTAATAGGTCAAAGGCTACAGGATCCCTGCAGGTATTATGATGAGATTACTGTATGTTTGTAAGCCGGTTTAAAAACAATGCTGTATTTAACTCGAGACACAGACATTAACAGATATGAATGTGTGTGACATTATTGCATCTCTGGTTGTATTGTTACATATATGCATTATTTTTGCAGGCATTGTTTAAAGGAAATGGTTTGGCCAAACATTGTTTGGAGTTTTTCATTTCGAGTACGGCTACCTATCCATTTACTGATACCTCCTACTGAGGTTTTGTAGCTGTGCATGTAACTGTTGTTGCCATTGTATCTCTACTCGTATGGAAAAACACACAAATGAAATGAATTATTTATAATGTGAAGTAGAGTGATATTTGCTGCTGAACTAAAACCAGCTCATCTGTTTCACCAGAGGAAGAAAACAGCTTAAACTATCCTAACATTGTGACTGGTAGCAGTGCTGCCTCTCAAAAACAACAGTTCCTCATCCCTAAGCATATTTATGACAGTGTTCTCTAGCATGCATCATTGTTTTGCCACTATGCAGCAGACTTCTAGTCCCGTGGCCTCTTTCCTATTAAATCCAGCCTGTATGAGATGTTGGTTGTTGGGGGCAACCTCAGGCATACGCAAATGAAACCCCTGACATAGTCTCCAGCAACAATCTAATCAGATAATTACAAAACAGCTCTTCAATATCACTTCTCATGGGTAATTATGAAGAACTGCAGGACAGCCTAGGAACACCCACTTTGATGAAGAGGTCTACAAGGCCTGTGAGTGTGTATTGGGAAGACTAGCGGGACAAGAGTCCAGCAGATTCCTGGAGAGGTTTTCAAAAAGAAAATTAGAAGAGTGAGGGAAGGACAACCAGAGAGCACAATCAAATTAGTGAAAGCTTTTCAAGAGATACTACAAAACTGAAAGAAATAAATGGCTCTTTATCTCATCAGCACTGTCTTCAATTTACCCTATGTTACACAAATGCCCACATAAAGCAATAATTGGATTAGAAGGCAAATTCAAGAGGGATGGGACAGTCAAGAGGGGATACTATATGTATTCCAAGGTCAAGAGCTTAAATTAATTACTTTAAAATGTGAAACACAAAACCTATTATGCCGTAGCACTGAGCGGGGAGCTAATTTTCTAGAAAATAACTATTCCCCAACACCAACTATACATCTTTTATATTGCAAGTTGACAAGCCACCAATACCTGATGCATTGCTTCATCAATTTAAAGCTCTGAGGCATAAAAAATTGCCCGGAAATCCTGGAACAAATATTTTAAAATCTAATTTACAGAAAAGCAACTGGACCGTATTATAAAGTAAGACTCCAGAAAATATACTGCTTCACTGCCTCAGTGTATGAATGTGAAGCAACACATCTGGAGTCCCATAACACAGCTGAAGATAACAAACTTAAATGCTCACATGGACAGTGTAAAGAAAGCTGTCACTGAACGTACCAGCAACTCAAGCAGAACCTCTTTCTCAATGGTGGTATCTTGGCCTTCAGGCAGCTCTGGCAGCAGACACAGATATGAGGCCACCTGGTGGAGCATATTGGGACTATAGAGAAAGAGGAGATAAACAAGTGGTTAGTCAGCTAGAAAATTTGCATTTGCAAATTACAAATTTAGCTAACACGCTGATCCAGAGGAGGGATGACAATAAGCAGATAATAACTAATTGCTGTCCAAAGATAATGATTTGGTAATGACTGAAATGATTAAGATTACAACAGGGACAATCTGACGTCTACTCATTACAATGAATTAAACAAACATTCTGATTACGTATCATGAAATTTGTGCATCGTATTTATAAAAAGAAAAAAGGTGTAGTTCCAGCCGCTCTTTTGGGACACTACCTCCCCTTCACAGAGATTTTTCCAAGTGTAGCACCACTGCATGCGTGAAGATACACAGCCATGTCAAATTCTTTGTGCTTATTAGCACTGCGGCACAAAGCAATTCTTGTGTTTACTCTGACACTGCAGTCCTGCTCTGTCAGCGCATGTGTTAAGAGGCCAGGGCACACTGATGAGACAGGATTATGAAAATCAAAGCCCATCTCCGTCTCAGAAAGCTGAGGCGTGGCCCTCTGCATACAGACCTGTTTTAATCAGGCTGACACACTGTGACACAGGCAGGGTCTGGTGCACAACGAAGGACAGGGCCTGGACACATTGTGACAGGCCTGGACAGCCCCACGTGGCACTGACCAAGTATAACCGTGTATGTGCATCTATTCTGCTACTTGTGATGCCACGCTTGAGCAGTGGGATGGCGATTCTGCCAGTGTTGCAGTTTGGTGGCCCACTGGATGACCTGGCATAGGTCATGTGGACATTCCTTCCCTTAGCAACAAAACAACAGCAGCACAACAACTCACTCTAAGTAATGGAGATGACTGGACCAGGTCACAACAGACAGCTGAGCCACTGGCAGGGGAAGGTAAAGGTGGGGACACAAGAAAAACTGGTGTCCAGCAAGTTTACTCCTTAGCCTGAAGGATGTGTGGACACTTGTTCAGATTTTGTGTAAGCCAGTAATTCCAGCTTTATTAAACTAATTTGGTTTGGTCACTTTTGTGCACTTTTAGCTATTTAGCAGCACACTTTTCTTCACACAATTACAACATGAGACAATATCACAAGCCTGATGAGTGTCCTTGTTTTTATATTAAAACAAAATAAAAACTATATTCCAAAAAATTAAGTGCTTTATGGTTTCAGCATACTTTTTTCTTTTCCTAGTCCCACAATATAAAAACTTAATATCCTCAGCAGAGGTAAAATACCGGTTATTCAAAGAAAAGTGGAATGAATGAAATATATACACCCCTTTAAATGACAGGACCTCAGAAAAGACATAACCCACAGAACTAATTACACCAATTATTTTTGACATTTCCTGCAGTGATGAATGGCCCTCTTCAATTTCTGCTAACATTTTTCACAGTGATGCATTCTCTTTGATCATGCATTCAATTCATTTTGGCCTGAAATGACACTCAGCATGTTTTACATAACTGAAGGAAGTGTAACTGTGTGTATCTGTGTATATGTGAAAGAATGAGTGTGCATAAGTGTGAAATAATGCTGCGTTTGTGTGTTTGGGGGGACTTAGCGGATAAATTCAGAGCGGCGGGTGACTGGGAGCTTAGCCCATGGGTAGCATAGCTGGAATAAACTGGCATTAGCGCGAGTTGTTTGGATGAAAAGTGCCTCGTTAAATCTGATTGGCATATTTAGAGTTACCCAGGAGCTGCTTTGGTGACAGTTGCGGAGTAGGGAACAATGAAGTTCCTGCTATATCCAAAACCCTAATTCTGAGAAAAGGAGCCGAGCTTCTAGAAATACATGAACTGGTTCAGCTAAGTCTTTACCTGATTCAGCTCAGCTTGGCTCATAACCCTCTTCCTGACTCACAGAAACTTCGTGTGGGGTTTAAGCTTTTATAATCCACTACAGGAGTCAAAAATATGGATATGGGAACATGGACAACAAAAAGAAGTTCTGAGTTGTTCAAACCTAAGAGGAATCATAACAAATAAAGATGTCATATATTGTACAAACAAATAAGCAATCAGTCACCAGCTCAGTGTGTGTTATAGAGCCAAAGCCCAGTGATTGAAAAACCTTATCAAAGTTTAGGTCAGTAATTTTTAAATGTAATTTTGATATCAAATGCCAAGAAAGGTTAGAACTTCAAGTCATTGCAAATTAGCAATGAATCAATGTCTTTTCACTCCCATTCACACGTGTAAAAATTAAAACACACACGGGCCAGTTCATCAAAGTGAGGGTGCTTTTTGGCTCTTTGGAAAGCTAATATGATCTGACAAACACAGCTGTTCAAAGAGTTTATTCTCAAGCCACTGCAAATCGATTAAATTAATGAGGCGTGCCTCTCTCTCTGGCTGGTACCAGCTGCCTGTTCAAGGGTTCGCTGGCTGCCATTTAGCAGAGAAGTCAGGCAGCAACTATAGTGCTGCTATATTACAACACAGGAGAAAGATAACTATACATATATGTCTGTATTTTAACTAGGACTTGTAGTATATCAGGCAGGTGATCAGGGGACACCTCCTGTCCTAGTCTGTCTCCAAAATGTTGGCACATGCATTAATCTCCAGCAGATTAGATCACTGTAATGCCCTTTATGCTGGACTTCCCAAGAAGCCAAAGGCAGACTCAGACTCATCTAGAAAACTGTCAGAGTGCTAAGTGGGACTAAGAAAATACATCTAATTACACTTGTACTGATGCCACTGCAATGGCTGCTGGGACATTACAGAATTAATTTCTTACTGCTTGTTTACAAAGCCCTAAATGACAAGGTTCGTAAGTATATTTCCAACCTGCTCACTGGCTAAAGTGAAATCAGACCTCTCAGATCCTAAAGTGTACGTCTCCTAAATGTACGTAGAATTAAAACTAAATCAGGTGATGGTGCATTGGGTCACTATAGTGTTGGTAGTTTTGTGTGTGTCTGTCTGTGTGTGCATGAGAGTGAGTGTGTTGTAATACACATGTGAATGTTGCAGTAGGAATAATACAGTTGTGTGTACATGTTGGGGTTGAAACATTTTTTTTATTCATGTGCAGTATTTACGTGTTTTTTATATCACGTTTGTGGTTTATTGCAATGTTAATGAAATGGGCTACACAACTAAAACTGACTTGACCATAGTGTCTGGCACCCAGATGTATTGCAAAGTTGGAGGAACTTAAGCTCATGATGCCGTAACATGAGGCAAAAGCAGTGATCAGCTTGTAAGTAAATATGCAGAACATCTACACATGAAGAAATAGTCCTCTTAGCTAAAGCAACACTTTGTTGCTAGCAAGATTAGTAGCAATCATCCAATCAACCAATCATGCTCAGGGATACTGAGTCATGGTATTAAACTGGACCAAGGTTTAAATTATTATACTAATGTAATCAACAAGCTCCAACATTGTCAATTCTGCTGTCAGTTCAGGAGAAATTAACAAAATGGATTCCATATTTATTATTGCTGCATAAACATTATCTTGCACATATTATCCGTCCAAATCTTTGATAAATTCTCGCTATTGCAAATCTAGAAGAAAGTCTTCTCTCTGAGGCTTGGTGGAGGCCAGCTCTCTCTCTCTCACAAACTGTAGCACCAAGCAGCACTCATGCACACACACACGTACACACACGCACACACGCACGCACGCACGCACGCACGCACGCACGCACACACACACACACACCTTGCTGTTAGTGACAAGAGTGGAGAGCAGTAAACATTCAAAAGTGTGGTTACACTTCACCAAAGTCAATGCTGACAATACTTGTAGCAAGTCTTCAGCATGTAAATACAAAAACACAATTAATCCAAGCATCCAGCGTAAATTCATCACATTCATTCAGAGCACAGCACAGCTTTTATTGCTTTGCTCATAGTTCATCTCTCGTTGCCCCAGGAATGCTGTGTATGCAAGCAGCTTAGAGCCTTCACATGGAGTTAACTAAGTTATACAAACACGGGTTAGTGATTAAAAGAAGCCAGAGCATCATTTGAACCATCACTCAGAAATTCAGTCAAGGTTTCAGAGCAGTCAGAGCAGGAGGATTTAGTTATGTGGAGGCTGCAGGCAACTCTTTATTCTCAGTCTTTCTCTAACTGAGTGTTGGTATTGGCAGTGGCAGAAGACGTGCTCAGAACTTTTTAAAACTACTATACTGCAGAGTAAAAATACAGTCAAGAAAAAGCGCTGCATTCATTTAATGAAGTCAAGAGTGAAAGAGGAAATAAAAGCACAAATTAAAGAAATGCTGACTGTTCTTAATTTGTTAAAATAGCACTAACAACCAATGAGAGTATGGCTAAAATATCAGATTAATACATGTAGTAGTACTGTAAAAATCTTAACAATTTAAATCCCTAATCATACATAGCTGCCCCACCTACATAACTTGTCTGTTAACTGACAAATTGCACTCATTACTTGATTGTTTCTTGATGCTTTCTGGATGTCTTTATTTACCTGAGATGCCCAAAGTGTTTGGTCAAGGACTCTCGAGTGTCTACTGCTGCTACGTTGGACAAAGCAAAGTCGTGCAGCTCTGGGAAATGAGCAAAGGCTGCCCTCTGTAAGACAGAAAAAAAAAGAGCAAAATGCCAATGTCCATATACAACACATACTAGAGTACCAAGAGAAACGATTCAAAAAATGATCTCCAGAAACGTATTAAAAACAGCAACAGTCCAGAAAAGCTGAAAAATGAATCACAATATTACTGAGATCACAATATGGACAAGTGCAATTTTTCAATAATGCTAACACCGTGTCACAGTGAACTATTTTAGATGAAGAATCGTGGTGCTACAGAGATGTCCCAGTCTATAAATCATATTCTCCAGATGTAAGGAAATGTTGTTTGATATAGATCACAGCAAAAATCACATCATTTTTATATTTTCTTTAATAGAAAAGAAATCCAAAATTACCATTTCAGCTAAAATTGTTCCTCATATCACAATCTCAGTATCTGTCAAACTGAAAGATTATATATTCATGTTGCTCTCTCCCTCAGCATGAAGCCATGTTCGCCAAAGGCACAATTGCACTAAAGATATCAGTGAAGAATATCTCAGGCATACTCAATGAAATACCAACAAAAAGAGCCAAGCAAGCAGAAGGTAGCTGAGCTATGCTAACATGTGTACCCCCCATCCCTCTATTCACGTATTCACCTGCAGCGAGGTGATCCTGTCATAGTGTAAAGTGGTCATCTCTTTCTGAGTCAGGGCATTTCCTGTCTGGTCGTTGATCTCAAAACCAGTGTAGAACTTCAACATGTCCAGCAACTACAAAGTTGAGACAATAACACAGATCAGTTCAAAAAAGGAGTATCTGCAATTGAATATGCAGGAATATTATCTGTACATGCATATTTGTGTGTGTTGTACCTGGCAGAAGAGGTGTCCCTCCTTCTCTCTGTGGGTGAGGCTGGACAGGTGACAGCTGACCACCAAATGGGAGTCATCCAGCACAGTGTTGAACCAGCGCCTGGTGGGCAGCAGGGCCTAGACAAACAGGACACCATGTTTACACCACTGGACTGCATGCTTGCAGATGTGGATAAAATACAAACTGACCTCAAAGTTACCACAGCAACTTCATGTAAGAGGACTTACATGTGTAGAAACATGTATGGGAAAATGATATTTCAGTGGACAGGACCAAAATAACTCAAGATATACAACTAGGACTTGCAGGAAAATGGCCTGAAGGTCCCCCATCACAGAAAAAGAGTTGGGTATTGTATGAACTTATACCTCTTAGAGGTCAAATAAATCAATAGACTCAACAGCAACCACATTTCCCAGTATCTGGATCAAGAGTACCCATACATCTTATTGATTAATGCTCTTTTCTTGTCTTCAGGCTTTTTTGAAACGTGATAGAGAGGCAAAAATAAGGAAAACTGTCAACAAGATGTGAAGACAACAGGGCAAAAATTGGCTCAGCTACTTCTATAGTCATTATTTATTTGCTTGTTGTTTGTAGCACAAGAACATGACATGAAGGCAAGAACAGAGGAAACCTGTCAAAATGAGATAACAGAGCTGCTTTGGTAGGAATATAACAAAGAAACTCTGAACATAGACAGTGTGAGTGAGAGGGTGTCTGGTGCATACAGAATTACACTATAAAAGGCTGAAAGAAAAGAGAATTGCCCAGAAAAAGAAAAAAATGCATTGTGAAATAGAATATGAAAAGGAATACTGGGATGCAAAACACAAACAAAACAAAATATCTATCATTTTATTCATTGAAAACTACTCTTCAAAGGCTGCAGGTGCAGCAAGTGATACCTTAACTCCAGGAGAACAGATACCTTTATATCCAGCAGCCATCTTTGATCTCAACACAGTCCTGACAGCCAGCATAAAACAGGCATGATAACAGGGATCTTTTTCCCTGCATTAATTTTCAGGTCGTCATCAGAGAGGGGAAGTATGGATTTCAGGCAACTGAGGCTTTGTAAAAGGATAGTGCTGAAGGACAGGGGATGTCTCTGGAGACAGTCAGCTGGCCGGCCACTAGCCATTGCCAGGAACAGCAAGGCCAGTCTGTCAGCAGTCAGCCAGATGAAAATCTATTGAGTACTTCGCTAGTAACACAAGATCTGCCCAGACAGCAGAAGTAACAATCATATGTGACAACGTCTCACTGGCAAGGTTGGCTCTCGTTTTACTTTAATTGTGTCTTATTAAATAAAACAATGTGTTCATATATATATATTTTAAAATACTGCTGTTTGTTGTCCATATCATTGTCTACTTCTCTAAGTAAGGTGACTGAGAGGCACCTACAATCCCAGTCTAGTAGACACCTCACAGTTTCTCCAGCATCTAAAACAAGTCAGTCCAGCTCTCTGTGGTATAGGAGCAGATATTTTTTAACAAACACTTTCACGGTCTCTCAAAGTGAAAAACAGATGACACAGGTCCAAAAGTTCAATCTGATTTCCATCTAGACATTTGGATGACTGATTTTTTTTCCATAACAAATGCAGATTGTGGAAATGAAAACACCAACACAGCAGCTCATAGGAGAGACAAACAAATATAAACAACCGTGATATGATTGCTGGTCTGTGTATTTCTATTTCACCTACAAGACCTTCATCTCAAATTTCCAGGCAACAGCACAGCATTCAGCAGATAAATGAAAAACGGATGAGACATTCTAAAATAAATTCTAAACCACATGTTGTTAGTTAAAATAAAGAATAACAGTACAAAACAAACACGTTTTTTCAAGCACTGGGATTATTCCAGGAAAGAAATTGCTCTCAGGTCCAACTATTATGTCAAACACTTCTAGACATCATACGTGGGACCAAATGTCAAAAGCCATCAGGCTGAAAATAACCTCTCTCATAGTCTGATCAAAGATGACTGTTTCAAATAGCGCATAGCACTGCAGAGAGCAATGACAGAAGCATGCTGAGTGGAACTGGACATTTATCCACTGTCTGTTGACCTGAGTTAGCTATAAATGTGAAGGACAAAAGGCAAATGAGCTCTGCAGAAACTGCTGTCTAGACTGCTTCCATCATCAGGATACCACGATGAAGCAAATACATTGTAGACCTGCACTTGTGGTGTACCTCATTACAGTGGAAATGAGTGTCTGACTGGTCTGTCTCAACATTGAATGCATTATCTTTCGCTGTAGATTTCAAATAAAGTCTAATCAAATCACGAGAGAGAAAGTTCAAATGGCAAAATACTGTAATATTTATTGAATAGGGCTGTGAAATAGAAGGTTGTGTCTTACCTCCAGATCAATCATGAGTTCAATGAATCTCTCGCAGTAATGTACTTTGTCCATGGTTACAGACCCTGTGAAAAATGAAAAGAACAGAATAGAAGAATGAATAGAATAGTCACTTTATTGTCAACCAGAACACACACTAGTTGGCGCACATTATGACTGAAATTTCAATGAAAAAAGGGCATAATGGAGGTTATCGTTTCACTTAAGTTCAATAAATGCATGCTGTCAAAGAGAAATGCAATCTGACAAAAATACAAGACCAAAAATAAGACAGGGAACAGCAGATGTAGAGGAGGATGTGTAGTTTTCACCAAGGACATGAGGACAGCAAACGCATGTGGACAACACCAAGGTGCCATGCTGAGTGTGTGAGCCTCACTATGAGATGCTGCATGGCCAGCACAGTAGCATGCTGGGACCTCAGCCCTCATTAACGATGCTAGTGTGTATGTGTGTGCACTTAAAGTTGAGGCATGCAGCAAGCATTAGAGTGATGCGGATCCTGCTGGGCTTTAGATCGTAATCTAATCTGTCAGCTTTGAATTCTATCTAAATACACAAATACACATATTCTGTTTTTAGCATTCAGGTGGGGGGCCTGTGTGTCGGCCTGCATTACAACATGGTAGTCAGTGCCGGTGGCTGTATGGCAGCTGGACTACACGCTCCTTCGGCAGCTGCACGACTCAGACAGAAAGGAGGGAGCAGTGCAACTGAAACAGCGATGAAAAGGGGAAATGTTGAGTGTCGTATGGGCAGTATCTGCTCTCTGACACTGTGCAAACTCTAGAAAAAGCTAGGCACATTAATCATGCTGGCAAAGGTGGAGAGAGAGCACAAGTAAAGACCTGATTTGGGAAGTCTTATCCAGAATCACCTGAGTCTTTGTTATTTTTACAAAATATTTAGAGGCAACATCAACATGAAATATATACTTTATTCTAATAAATAAATATATAAGCAAGCTGTAATGGTGATTCTTCTTGCTATAGGAATTCCATGTTAAGTTGTTATGCACAACAGCACTATTTCCCCATGGGAAATGAAGCATTTTTGCTATTTACCTGTTGGTGGAATTGATGTGAGCACTGCAAGAAACTTTTTAATGAGAGCTGAGAGAAAGGTCCTCTCTTTGGTTGCCCTGAGGAAGACACAAAAAAACACAATCAGAGAGAGCCCAGAAATTCATGGAATATAAAACATAATGTCTTAGTCTGTATAGATCTTCAAAACACGCAAGCAAAGGAAATGTTATTACTGCTCAGCTGCGTCAGCATCCATCTTATCAAATTTCTTCTTGATTAGATTCCAAAACTTCTGCAACTTGGGAACTTTCTTCAGCTCATGTTGGAGTCTGGACTGCAAACGTGACAGAAACAAATGAGTAAAGAGTCAGTTCAACTGAGGATCAGTGTCATAGTAGGGAGCCAATTTTGTTTGCTATGAAATTATCAAACACCGTCACCACCACAGAAACTTAATTAGGGTAATAGTTTGACAACTTACTGGTATGAGGCACAGCCACATAGGCAAAGAGATGAGCTGCTGCACCTGCTCTCTGATCAAATCCACCTCCTGGGAAGGAGGCAAACAGAGCAAAAGAAAGGGAAAGAGACAGAGAAAATGGGAGAGGGAGTTGTCAAAACGCACCGTGCATGACGGATTTTTTATTACACTTGAGCCCCCAATAAAAGTCTGCAACTAAAATATTTAGAAGCCTTTATGGGATACAATGAAAGGGCAGCACAGCAGATCTGAAAGTGAGACATCTGCAGTGCTTCCCTGTGGTTTAATGCAGAGGAAGCTGGTCTAAGTTGTACTGCCTTATCTACTACTGCCACCTAGTGGGCTTTAGAAATAATTGCCTTAAATTTCATTTTTATCTTAGTCAAAGCATTTTGGCATTGTTTTCAAAAGAGGTTGCTCTTAACCCCGATTAATTAAATTGCTGTGTTAATGCCTTTCAGTCATACTCAGTAAAACAACAACAACAATTATCTAAAATATAGATAAGAAACAGGTATAGATATTTTAAAAAATCATATCACCATATAGGCTTAGGAAATAGGATAAATATATGGGCAATCAGCAACTGGCTATGTCTATCCTTGGTACATTTGTTGGGGTTGATTTTTATCATTTTATTATGCAAATTCATGATCTGTCTTTTTGAGAATTTAACTTGGTAAATAGTTAATATGGACAGTGCAATTCAAAGCATGAATTAATTAGAACTGGACAATAATAGGCAGATTGCTGTTGCACTGATTTATATCTTTCACAAAACAGGCCAGTGACTAAATGATAATTATGTTGTTTTCAATGGTTGCTGTCCAATCAAAATTATATTTCAGAACTAGACCAAAAACTGCACATGCTTGTGCACACTGATCATTTAATAGCATATGATATCCCCATCTGTTGGTTGGTTTGGAGGCTGCAAGCGGAGGCATCCTTCTCATCTGATGCCATCAGACTCTTTGTCAGATAGTGTTGGACAGCTGTTCAGCACGTCTGCTTATATCACACAAACTCCTCCACAAAAATATTGGCAACTGCCGGTTGCTGGACTGATGGTTGCCGGTTGGACAATTTTAACATAGCGCTCACAGCTGTTCCTCACTTTCATGGTGGAGTGATTAGCAATACAGCATTGTTTTTTCAATGAATCCCTATCACCTAGTTTTATTTCTAACTTCAAACAATAAATACTGCAAAGTAAAAGCTGATGACTTAAAGAAATCTGGATATTGGCATGAATCCAGATGCTAATTTATCCTGCTAGCAGAATAATAACACTAATTTATACTGCATTAGCATTGGATATTAGTGTAGTGTACATACCAGACTGTTGAAGCAGTGGTCCAGGAAGACCAGGAGCACAGTTTGTTCTTTCAGAGTAAGGCCAGCCTCCTCGCCTGCCAACACAGCTTCCATCACACATTTGAAGAAGAAGGGGAAATGGCTGGGCTCCTTCTTGAACACCTGATAAACACCATTCAACAGACAGATAATATTGTATTAAGCCTTCAACTTGAATGTGTAGCTGTAAAATTCAAATAGCTTGTATAAATATGGTGTCAGTACCATGACAACTATTCTAAACAAGCTGCTGGATTCTTTGCTTTACCTCCCAAGCTGGAACATTCTCTCTGAATTTCTCATTGACGATGCAACAAATGGACATAAGATAGGCGTTGCTGGACACATCCGGAGAGTAGTTCACCCACAGGTAGTTTTCGAGGTATTGGCTAAAAGGTGAGAAAATAATAAACTAGTATCTATACACCAAGTGTTGTTGCCTTTTCTTTATTTTGGTAGCTGCTTAATAAGCAAAGAGAAGAAGAGGAAATGAGATATCTCACCTGAATTCAAGCAGCATAATTTTTCTGATGGCAAATCTGAAAATAAACAGGTTAGAAGATAAAATACAATGTTTAATAACAGTGAAAGACGTTTTCATTAAAGGGGCAGTAAAAGTACAATTTGTTATATATTTACTTACTTTGACTTGAGAATCTCTTTGTCATAAACATCTTCCATCACCTAAAGAAACAGCAAAGAATATTAATATCATATCAAACACAGCGGACCTCAAAACAAAATTGTGTTTTTATGTTAGCGATAATTCACTGACTTCCACTTTATAGTTGGAAATGAAATGAACAAAAGGCATGTTGGATAATACTACAATAAACACACATTAGCCTAACATTGCATAGGTCCCCCTTGTGCCACCAAAACAATTTTGACCCATTGAGGCATGGACGTCACAAGACCTCTAATGCTGTCCAAGGGCACCACGACATTAGCAGCAGCATTTTTAAGTCGTCCAACTTGCAAGGTGGATCAGACATTTTTTCCCAGCTCATCCTACATCACAGTGAGATCTACGGAGCTTCGAGTCAACGTCAATAACCCTGTGCCACGTTCCCCAAATATTCCTAAACAATTTTTGCACTGTGGCAGGGCACATTATCTTTAGAAAACTGGAATACCTTTGCCATCAAGGGTGCACCTGGTCTGCAACAGTGAATATGTAGGTGAAACACGTCAAAGTAACATCCACTTAAATGCCATTATCCAGGTTTTCCAGCAGAACATTGCCCAGAGCACCCTACTGTCTCTGTTGTCTTGTATTCTTTTTATAGTGCATTCTGGTGACACCCAGCCAGCCACATGATGCAAAAGAAAACATGATCCATCAGATCAGTCTACCTTTTTCCATTAATCCATGGTCTACTTCTGACTCTCAAGTGCCCACTGTAATGATTTTTGTGGAGATCAGATGTTGGCACTGACACTCTGACCGCTCTGCTGCTACATAATCCCATAAACAGCAAGGTGTGATGCTCTGTGTTCTATCATTTTTAATCATAGCCCGTAATAAAGTTTTCAGCATTTTGTGCTACAGTGGCCCTTCTGTGGGACCAGTTCACATAAGCCAGCCTTCACAACCTACATTTATCATTCATCCTTTGGCACTCAATACATTTTTCACCAGTCGTCCTTCCTCGGACAATATCTGATAACCACTGTATACCGAAAACACTCTGCAAGACCTGTCATTTTGGAACGGTCAGTTGCCTAGCCTTCACAGTCTGGCCCTTGTCAAAACCAACCAGACCAAATTCTGCTTCCAACACATCATTTTAAAAACTGACTGTTCACTTTCTGCCAGCTATCTCGTCTCTTGATAGGTGCCAATGTTACCCATGTCATTCAGTACACCGCACAGCGTTTTTTAAACTGTGACTGATCTGTGTATATGATTTATTTGTCACTTAAGTTCAACTAAAAAAAAAAAAAAAAACTTCAAAAGGCAGCAATGCAGTTAACTCACCTTAGGGTCAAATGGTAGTTTATTCTTTGCATTCGGAGCCCAATATTTATTAGCCAACTGAAAAAAGAAAGAATATCATCCTCAGTATTCAAAATGTAAACATAAACATGCAAAAAATAATTCATGCAGACAGCATAAATGATTACAGGTTGGTATATGGGTGGAAAGTTTAACAAAACATATACTTTGCTCCCTATGGTTTACACTGCATGGGATATAGGCCTCTAACAGACGTATATGGTGTCTGATATGTGCTGACATGGGAAAGATTCTACTTTTAAATTGCAGAAAATCATGCAGAAGCAGATGTTTGGAGTAAGTTGTAAATGGTATCATTACATAATTTGTCCAGCAGATCAGTTCCAACCCCATTGTTTTCAATAATTTCAGTACCGTTCGCATACTGATATATATTTATATTAAAGGTCTATCGATAGGTCAGTTGGGCTCTAGTTGGATATTCTTTTCTGGTTTAATATGACAGAGATTGAACTATCCACAAAAGGCAGTATTGTGAGAATGGACAGACTTTCTTCTAGGTTGATCACTATGTCACAGGTACATTCCTTCCACTTGCCCAATCTCCTTACCACACACAAAACCCCTTTTGATATAAGACATAACGGACATTGCATTAAAAGGAAACTTCAGCACACAATGTTAGACCACATATGAAGGTGTACATGTACTGTCATTACCTGTGTGACATATTCTGCATTTATCTGAGACACAGATGGCGCTGCCGCCTTTTTAGCAGGGGTTTCTTTCTCTGTGGTGGCCATCTCAAGCAGCTACAGTGACTGTCAGAAACAAAAAGAGCAGAAATTATTTTACTGTTTGAAAGCTGCAGTAACTATACACCATAAGGAACCAATCTGAATTTGTGTATTTAAACAGGGCATGGCTGTACAAGTAAGTCAAAAAGCTCATTTTAAACATTCAGTGGGTTAATTCGGACAAGAGTTGGGGTTATGTACAGTTCTAAAACATTGTACTTTATTAAACACTCTATTGGTACCAGTGCTGTGTCAGAAAGTGATTAACTGTCAAAAACCGATTACCACTCAGTTTACATACATCTACAGCTCTTTTTTATCTGGATCATAGCATGCAAATATACATAACTTTACGTCTGTGGTGAACACGTTTGTCTTTGAGAAACTCAAACGTTGCATGTAACTGCATGATTGTGGCCAAAGAAATGTTTGCAGTTGACAGCATGATCAGGCCTCATATTTAAGATTATACTAAAGCTGCGATAATTGATCAATAAGTTGTATTGGTTTGAGTAATATTTTTAAAGAATAAACTCGAAATTCTCTAAATCCAGCTTATTAAATTTAAATATTTCATAGTTTATCTAATCTTCGGGCTGTGGACAAAACTAGACATTTAAATATGTTCATATGTCATATTGGGCTTTGAGAAAGTCTCATCAACATTTATCACCGCTGTCTGAGATTTTCCAAGCCAAAGAAATAATTGATTAATCCAGAAAATAACTAACATATGAATCGACAATAAAGACAGTCAGCCCTCAATTATAGGCAATAATATATGATTGATTCTCATGTGTAAGCTGTATGTTTAATGCGTCTAATATCCGGGTTTAGACTGTAATTACCATGATTAATGGATATGTTTTCTATATAAAATAAAGAATTCAATCTTTTGCCATTGTTCTATAGGTTATATCTCTAATTTATCACTCTCGTGAATGAAATTAAATCATTTTGATGCATGAATAACATTGATGCAGTCACTTTCTGTCAAGCAGAAAACGGTTTTATATGAGTTGAAAAGGCCCTTTAAAGCTATTTTAACTGGTAAAAAAAGGACTGAAATGGTTCCTGTAAGACACAAAGAGGCAAAATAATGCTGAGCCATGGAGATAACTGAAATCGTTTTTTTGCAGACAGTCACTTTATGGCACAACACCGGCAATGTTAGCTTTCACAATGAGCTAAGCTAGTAGCACTAAGAAATAACTGCTTCAGAATTTTCTTTATGATGATAAAAATGTTCATGTTAGCCCTACGACATGATGTTTCACAAATAAATTACAAAGTAAGCTCACTAACCTTTATCTTTATTCCAGCATGAGTGTAGTTGTCGTAGGACGGTTGGTTACGCATGTACACAACCAAAACGCGCTGTAGTCGACTAACTTCCTGAATGAGTGCGTCCCTAAAATCCTCCCCAGGTACAAAAGCATGTCTTCCGTTCCGCTTCATGTTTGCGACAACAAAAGTTAACTGTCGTGTGTGGAAACCTTCGGGGAAGTTAGACAGACTATGTTTAAGAGAACAGAAGAAGAAAAATCTAAATATATAAAACAGATTTAGTAGTTAGTTTAGTAGTAGTTTAGTAGATTTGTAAAATATATGATGGAGCATGCAAGAAAACATAAAGAAGTGTCACAAGGTGTGGGAAAATATAATCTGGTATATAAACATCTAAACAATGTGTTTACATATTAATCTAGGAAGGGAGGTAGGAAATAAATGTGTTCTTTTTGTCACAAGTATGGTACTACTGTTCAGTGGGTGTGGTAGTCAGAAAACACTCCCGGTCAAAGGCTATTATTTCATTTTAGAGAAACATGCTATGAAGATAAAATAAATAAAAAATACCACATGAAACTATTCATTAAATGTAATTTTAAATGGACACTTCTCACATACACACATGCACACGCATCAATATTCAACACACATAGATTTAGAATCAGTATAACTTTATTTATTGTTGAGTGCAACTGCTTCATAACAGTTGCTTAAGGTTTATAAAGCGGTAAAATCACACAACATAAGCAGAACCAGGAGGAACTGTATCACCGGATGGTCACAGAAAGGAAGGACCACTTGTGATGTTCAACAGAGCATTTAGTCATTCTTAGTTTCTAGTTGAAGATGCTCCTCTGGCTTACCAGAACATTATCCTATGTAGTGGGAGAAAGTGTTGGAGCTCAATCCCAATCTACCAGCAAAATAGACTATATGTGAGATAGCTCCTGCACGTTCGTTGAATGAAGCAATAAGAGAAGGTATTTAGGTGTCACTACAAATGTTTATTTAGCAGAAGATTGAATATAACAGAACAGAATTCTGGGTCCAGACTTCTTTCCCTAACAGCAACCGAGAGACTGTCAGTTCATGAAGTCTGACTACGCCTAGCTTCACCCATACCCAGACTTATATAGTGCTACAAAATCATGCAAGGTTTTTTAGTATCTTCTCCCTCTGATTGGCTTCTTCTCTCATCCTGTGTCCGCTCATGCACGGCTCGTGACTGCGCTCCTTGTTCTCCTTCTCACCTCAGGGTGAGGTAACCCTTCCCTTGAACTGTTGAGTTGTGTAGTCTTCAACATGAGATACCATCCTTGTTGATCTCTGAAACACAAATGTTCACACGGGCACAGACACCCAGTGCTTTTCCACTACAGCATACTACTCTAAGTTACAGCTACTGATATATATATGTGAACTATTCTAAACTTCTACAATAAAGGAACACGGGTTAATAAACAAGACTTATGTAAGGCACAATAATCCAACAAAAGACAACATCCGTGATAAAGACGAGTTTTGACAGTATCTACCTCTCTGCAAATGCAAGCAGATTGTCCAGAACTGAACTGGCCTTCTGAATAGTTTGTCACGTAATTTTTTACGGTGCACCCTTAGGACCCAGCAGACCACCACATATTAAAAAATCGCATCAATGACACATAATGCTTATTAGCAAAGAAGCAATTTAAGACCAAAAACAAATGTTACACGGTATCACTTTGCGTATGAGTGAGTCCGTTCATGTGTTCTGACATGTGCAGACTGTGTGAAAGTTTTGCCACAAATGTCACACCTAAATGGCCTCTGACCTGTGTGCACAAGATAGTGCCTTTTAAGTTTCCAGGGAGACACAAAATATCTGAAGCAAATGTCACAATGGTTCCTCTGGGCCGACTCTGTAATTTTATGCTGAACGGCAGTTGAACAAACGTGCTGCTCAAGATTGTTTTTGTTTGTAAAACTTGCAGTGCATTTGGCACATTCAAACACAGCCAGAGGTTCACACCAGTAGTTATCAACTATAGAACTCACAAATCCATCACTGAGCAGCTTGTTGCTCTCTGACACAGGCTCACATGGTAATTCTACACTATGTGCATTACCCTCATGCTGATGTGACAAAGGTGGAGCGGCCATGTTTTGATTTTGGACCAGCTCATTTATTTCAAAGGCAAATTCTGTAGCAAAAGAATAACTATAATTGTCTGTAGCCTGATTACAATTTTCTGTCTGCTTTTGCTCTGATTCAGTGTTCTCTTCTTTCAAGCCCACTTCTGGCACCTTTAGCCATTCAGCGTCTATAGCCTCTGAGCAATGAGCCAAGTCTGTATCAGTAATTGAGTAAGGATTTACACAGGCATACTGTGTCTCTCGCTGATCCATTGTTGTATTCGCATTGAAATCTGTACGAGTGAGGTTCTCAATGGACTTCGCCTGGGGATGGTTACTGTTTATCCTGTCACTCTGACTACAGTCTGAAATCTTGTCACCGTGTCTGCATCTGTGCTCATGAAGTTTTAGATGACCTTTCTGTGTGAAAGTTTTGTTGCACAAAATGCATCTGTATGGCCTTATTCCAGAGTGAGTGACCAAGTGCCTTGAAAGCTTGTACGGTGAGGAGAAGTTCTTACAGCATATTCGGCAAATGTGAAGCCTTCTTTTTTTAAAAGTTACTTTACTTTTAGAGTTGGTGTTTAGGAGACAGCTCACTTCTGTGATAGATTCTTCAGGCCTGCTGCAGAGCAGTCTAGTCCCTGCATTATCAACAACTTCAAAATTTGAGAGTGTAGAGTCTGTGTTTACAGACTTTTTCTGTGGTGGGACATGAACTCTAATTCTTGGGTAAAGCTGCTGTTGATTCTTCAGCTTAAGTTTTCTGGTGTTCCCTTGTTGACAGATGGGCTTTGATGGCCTCCTTTTACAGTGAGTTCTTTCATGGGTTTTCAAATGTGGAGCTTGTCTGAATGTTTTCCCACAAATAAGACAACAGAATGGTCTCAAACCTGTGTGTACCATCTCATGTCTTTGCAATTTGGATGCACTCGGAAAACACTTCAGACACTGAAAGCACTTATGTTGTATGTTGCCTGGATTTTGCACTGATTTAACAGTCTGTGTCTTTTTCACAGTCACATTGGAAACCTTTCTCACATGCACAACAGCATTTTGCAATGTCAATGTGTTCTCTGGTTCTCTGTTATCTTTAGTTTGGTCATTCATCATGAGAATAGCCTGATCCAGGTGATTCACAGAGGAGACGTCACTGTTTCTCAGATAATCCTTTTTTTGCCCCATCATTCCCTGGACCGGGACATCTGTTGCCATCTTTGTGTTAAACCAACTGACACCAGAAGGTGGCCGTTTGATATACAGCGATCGCTGTTTGTGATATTTAGACCACGCATGGGTCCGATAATGAACCCGCAAGTGTGTTTTCTGACGAAACGTCTTTCCACATATATCACAGCCAAATGGTCTCTGTCCAGTATGGATCATCATGTGTCTCTGAAGTTTTGATAGAGAGAGAAAGCCTTTTGAACATGAGTGGCACTGATGTATGGTGGGAATTCTCTGTGGTTTTCTGATGGCAGGGCAGGTTTTGTTCTGGTTTTCAGTCGACGTAATGTCAGCATCCTGATTCAAAGTTCCATTGTCATCAGAGCAAATGTCATTTTGTGTTTCTGTTTTTACATTGACGCCCAGGACAACTAGGTCTGCACTGCTCGATCCAGGCAAATGTTTAATTATTTCAGAATTTGACCCGTTCACAGTATTACTGTTGTGCACAGGGGTAGGACTTCTTACTAATTCTGTTTGGTTGCTATGAATTTTATGATGGCGTATTAAATTAACTTCCAAACGAAATGCTCTGTTGCAGATCTCACACTGGAATGGTTTCAAGCCTTTTTGTGTGAAAAACTGCTGCTCTTGTTCTATAAACCTAAAACAAACACTTGATTTTAGGGGCTGTTCTGGTTCTTCAACTGCATCTGTCTTGATTTCCATCTTTCTCAGGTCCTGCAGAGCACTGATTTTACACTGCAGCTCCAGTTCCACTGAGGAATCCACAGGAGTGCAAGGGATGAGATGCTGCTGGAGTGAAGACTGAGGTGGCAAATCTGAGGTTTGATTTCCATTATGAAGCATCTGTTTTTTCCTTGCAATACTGGCAGAAAGTGAACATTTATTTGACATAGATAAATGGGATTTCAAGTGGACCTTCTGCCTGTACGTTTTCCTGCAGACTGTACATGAGTAGGGCTTCTGTCCTGTATGAATAAGAAAATGCCTTCGCAATTTGGAGGGTGAGCAGAACAGTTTGAAACATTTAGGACACTGATGTTTCAAAGTTATTTTGTTTTTACTGGAGATCAGCTCTTGTGACAGTATGTCCCTTCTGACATTTGACTTCTTAGAAAAAGTCTGCAGCGATTCTTTGCTAATTTCAGGCTGCGTTGTTTTGTTATGAATTGTTGAGTGAATCCACAGCTGAAGAGATGAAGGAAATGACTCCAAGCAGACTTTGCAGGTATATCCATTATGGGCTTTGTTTACAGAGGACTCCACACTTGCAGAATCATCTTGCTCCTGAAGTACTGGATCCATCAGATTTGAGATACTGCTCAGAGCAACCGAATTATCCCTCACATGTGGAATATTCTTTGGTGAAATCCCACTCTCAGAGGGAGCAAGAACAAATTCATCAGCCACAATTTCTTCTTTCCATATGGATGCCACAGAGGATGGTACAGCTGATATTATTCTATTGTAGTTACTCTTGCCATGGGTGTTCATCTCTGCAGCTGGTTTATCACAGGTTGGTTGTTGGTTATCAGGTAAAACGTCATCCTGCAGATGGTCTCCTGGAAGCCTTGAGCAGTGGACATTCTGTGAGTGTGTCTTTAAATGTGCAGACTGTGTGAAGGCTTTTCCACAGAGTTTACAGATGAAGGGCTTCTGTCCAGTGTGGATGATATGATGTCGATTAAGTTTGTAAGGCGTCAGAAAAGATTTTAAACACACAGGACACTGATGCATTTTGATATCACCCCTTCAGCCACTTGGTGAGTCTTTCATTGCACCCACCTGAGGGGAAAAATATAGCATTACAATTGTAGCTAGCATGAAGAAACAGTTATTAAATTGTGCAAATACAGCTTAACAGTAATTAATATTCAAATAATGTATAATGTTTTATATCGTAACACTGAAAAAAAATGTAATTAGGAACTAAAATGAAAATTCAACATATAAATGATTTCCACAACACGTTACAGCAGAAAACAGATTATTACTTTCCATACGTGGAATCATTAATAGCACAGCGTTAACAACAAAGATGAAATTTGCAGCAGAAGTTGAACATAGCAAACAACACAAGCGCTAGTGCTACATACACTATATTGCCAAAAGTATTCGCTCACTTGCCTTGACTCGCATATGAACATAAGTGACATCCCATTCCTAATCCACAGGGTTCAATATGACGTCGGTCCACCCTTTGCAGCTATAACAGCTTCAGCTCTTCTGGGAAGGCTGTCCACAAGGTTTAGGAGTGTGTTTATGGGAATTTTTGACCATTCTTCCAGAAGTGCATTTGTGAGGTCACACACTGATGTTGGACCAGAAGGCCTGGCTCTCAGTCTCTGCTCTAATTCATCCCAAAGGTGTTCTATCGGGTTGAGGTCAGGACTCTGTGCAGGCCAGTCAAGTTCATCCACACCAGACTCTGTCATCCATGTCTTTATGGACCTTGCTTTGTGCACTGGTGCACAATCATGTTGGAAGAGGAAGGGACCAGCTCCAAACTGTTCCCACAAAGTTGGGAGCATGGAATTGTCCAAAATGTCTTGGTAAGCTGAAGCATTCAGAGTTCCTTTCACTGGAACTAAGGGGCCAAGTCCAGCTCCTGAAAAACAAGCCCACACCATAATCCCCCCTCCACCAAACTTTACACTTGGCACAATGCAGTCCGACAAGTATTGTTCTCCTGGCAACCACCAAACCCAGACTCGTCCATCAGATTGCCAGATGGAGAAGCGCGATTTGTCACTCCAGAGAACGTGTCTCCACTGCTCTAGACTCCAGTGGCGGCGTGCTTTACACCACTGCATCCAACGCTTTGCATTGCACTTGGTGATGTATGGCTTGGATGCAGCTGCTCGGCCATGGAAACCCATTCCATGAAGCTCTCTGCTGAAGCACTGTTCTTGAGCTAATCTGAAGGCCACATGAAGTTTGAAGGTCTGTAGCGATTGACTCTGCAGAAAGTTGGCGACCTCTTGGCACTATGCTCCTCAGCATCCACTGACCCCGCTCCATCAGTTTACGTGGTCTACCACTTTGTGGCTGAGTTGCTGTCGTTCCCACACACTTCCACTTTCTTATAATACAGCTGACAGTTGACTGTGGAATATTTAGGAGCAAGGAAATGTCACGACTGGATTTGTTACACAGGCGGCATCCTATCACAGTTCCACGCTGGAATTCACTGAGCTCCTGAGAGCGACCCATTCTTTCACAAATGTTTGTAAAAGCAGTCTGCAGCAGCCTGTGGCCATGGCAGTGATTGCAACACCTGATTCTGATTATTTGGCTGGGTGAGCGAATACTTTTGGCAATATAGTGTAAGTCAACAGTACTTACTATAAATGATGTATGTCCAGTATATTCGTTATTAACAATGTGAGTATCCTGTTAGCTTTGTTGCTAACGGTGAAAACAATCTCTGACGCACGTACGTCCCTGAAAATGTACGGTGGGAAACAAAGATTTTCAGTTCCTCTTCGGGGCAGACCTGCAGATTTGAGGACATTTGACACCCATCATCATCATCATCATAATAATGATAATGATCATGATCATGATAATAGTAATGATAATGATAATAGTAATAATAATAATAATAATAATGTTTATGGTATAGCACTTATTAAATTAGCACTACAAAGTGCTGTGCAACAAAACACAACATACAAACGCTAAAAGTCATGTAAAAAAATGAATAAAATTAAACAACAATGGATGATTTTTTTAAATATATAAAATGACTCACAATTACACACACACACACACACACACACACATATATATATATATATATATATATATATATATATATATATATATATATATATATAAATAAATTCAGCCATAGTGCTTTCCAGTAGAGAAATAAAATTGATGTTGTAAAGTCTTCACATTATTATTATTTTTGTGTGATTTTACTTGAGAAATTCAAATATTACAGTTAAGATCCTGGAATGTTTTATAAAATACAAATTAACCTGACCAACGTAAAGGTCCCATGTTGTGCTTCTTTTCAGTAAATCCTACAGTGTGTCTTCTAGCTTTTTTTTTAAGTTCAAAATACTCCAAAGATGGTTCGTTTCCCTTTGACCGTGAAACTCCTGGTTTTAGGGCTGTTATCAACAGGCTGTTTTTGCTGTTCAAAACATTGAGCTGCTGCTGTCCTTTCAGAGGAACATGCTGTCTGTGCAATCTCTGTCAGATAAACAGAATAGTGTTAATGATGACTTAAAGTACATATTTTCTTCAAATTCGGTTTACAACATTACAGAATGTGACGAGAATGTCACACATTTGTATTTTTTTTATTTAACACAAAAGTGTGGTAAAGTATAAAAGATGAGTGACACACAAAAGACTTCTATATAAATAAGGAGTGGCATGATATGATTGAGTGATATATAATAATATACAAACATTTGTTATTCCTGCTCCCAACATGGTTTGTATACGCCAGCTGTGTCACACCACTTTTGTTTCACAGGTGCAAAAAAAGAAAAAAAAGACTCATCATTCCCACTCATAATTCCTCCGGCAAGCCTCTAGATCCTCTGTCCTCGAGATGCATTTTAGGAACTAAGACGTCCTTTTTGACAGGACAAAAAGACTGATTTCTGGATCATGGGCAGGAGAACAGAGGAGGTGAGGAGGCTGCAATCCGTGAAATGAGATGAGTCTTGTGACTGACAGCTGGAGTTTGAGCTGTCAATCACAGTTTTAGCTGCACGACTATTGGTTAGTCAGGTGTTATATGGCACTTGGGGTGAATTCTTACTCACTTGTAAAGCTGGAGGCTAACTAGTTATGGTGGGGCTTGAGGAATGGCAGAAGTAAAGGTCCTTGTATCTTTACAGCTTATATTTTACACCTCGAAGTTTATAACAACCACAAAACACAACAAATATGGATTTTCACCATATAGTGCCTTTAAATGTCAGAGTTACAGACCTGCCATGTTTTATACTCTAACAAGTTACCTGACTAAGTCAAAAAGTAAATACCCCATAAAAGTATTATTACAGTTGGGGTGAAGGTGGCATGGAAGGAGGAAAGGAAAGCAGAGACAAACTGATAACAAACAAGACAAAGTAAACACTGGACAGTTTGGTGGAATAAGTAGCCACGGATCAGACACGTACAGCTCCAGAGCCAGAAATACCTGCAGAGAGGTAAAGGGAGAGAGAGGACAGAGTGGACAAAGCACAAAGTACGAGAGAGAAAATTAACAAAGTTGATAATATATATTATGCATGGTGGAAGTGACAAGAGTCACAGACGAGTTGAGTAAGACCACATGGGAGGACAACTGTGCGAACATTGGTTAGGTTAAAAAAGAACACTAGAAGACCAAGAACAAAATACAAAAACAATGGAACAATGCAGGACTCCAATAAAAAAATCTAGAATAACATACAGTGTAACTCAGTAGCCAAAATAAGTTTTCAAAAGTGATTTAAAACAACAGACTGTAGCCTATTATTAGAAACAGCTTCACAACCAATCTGCTTCAAACTGAAAACAGCTCATTTCATTTAAAACATCAACACAAAAGATGTATAAATAAACCAAAGACAAACTCAAGACCCACGATAGGTGCATGTATCCAACCCTGAACTATAAGCTGCCATAGAAATGTATACAAAATTTCCCTCTTGGGATTAATAAAGTCTGTCTAACTTCATTGCAGTTGTATTCATGTGCTGCCAGTTGCAGTCCTTTAGTCATTATCAGCTTCCAATGTAACAAGCTAATGCAACTTGACAGACTAGACAATAAAAGAGTTGGTCTCTCACACAGTCACCTACACCAGCATATAATAGTACTCATTGCACAGCAATAATCTAAATAAAACAGAATAGACCTTAGTATTTTAGTGGATATCCTTTCTATATTACCTTTTATAAATGAGGAAAGATCCAACCTTTTATTACATTGTTTCAACCGATCTTATTTAAGAATACACGCTGTACATCTTCACACTAGCCTAGTCTATAAATATGTACTGTACAGAGTACATGGTGTAAAAATAGAAGTTATCGAGTCACACAGTTAAAGAAATAAAACACAGCACTGTAAATACAGTCTGGTGTTTTCTGAGGGCCTTCTGTGGATCGTTTTCCTTCTATGGTTTGAGCTGATATTTCCTGGATATCTAATGTTAGTACAGCCAGAGTTTGAACACAAAATACTTGTCTATGTGTTCCATGTACCTTTTGGCACAGTCCAGGAACACCAATAGGCTTCTCTTGTTGTGGATAATTCTCTTCTCACGTAGTGCCGCATCTATCAGGCGATTAATTGATTTGCCGATCAATACAAAATTTGCTGCCTATGATCTTGACAATCCATTAGTTGTCTGGGTTTACGATGTCAAAAATGGCAACCATTCTGTTCCACTGTAAACTGAATATCTTTGAGGTTTGATCTGACAATACATGCAATTTGAAGACGCTACATTACACCTCAGAAAATTGTTAGGAATATTTCCAACAATTTTTCCATGAAAAAACAAAGTTGAGCAAATTAGTAGTGGACACATAGATTAGATCACAGCCTGGGTGTGTTATTTTTGTACATGCTGACTCATTATCATGACTGATGGGCCCAGTTAAAAGGAGAGGACTGATTGTTAACGTTTTTAGCTACAGCGGCATTTTTTTCCCCCCTGCATGTCAGAATATTATAATTCGAGGTGGGGAATCAATAATTGATCCAAGTTCTGCTACTCTTTCAGAGCACAGTACACAAATTACTGCATTACAAAGACACATGAACAGAAATGAAAATGCAATATAATCAAAATGTATGTAAGAATTTAACTGCCTTTGTTATAATGTAAAAGTAAAATGTCACATGGGTTGATCATCAAATCACAAAACACAAAAAAACCACAAAACCTCCAATAATTAAAATAGTGAAAAGAATAAAGTGTTGTCTGTGTGATATTCAGAAATGTTTTAGTGTCTTTTCAGAGAATGTGAAGCATGAAAGCAAATATTTCTAGAGAAGGGGTAGGTAAGGGATATACAATTCTATTCCTAATGTCATTTGGAGTCATTTACACAAAGTTTCACTCAGGATATGATTGTAAATACTGTACCCACATGCTTAAATTGCACTATTTCTATTGACCACAAGAGGGAAGCAGACACCACTCAATAGCATGTGTGGGCTTGACAGTTGCACGGACAGAGAAAGTTCCATGAAGTCAGTGCTGTGACCATAAAGACATGTTTTCACAATACGTCAGGGGGAGAAAACAATACATCACGAAAGAAGAAGGATTCAAACATGAAAACAAACAAAACCACAGTCACTGAGGCAAGCAGACCACAATGTGAGGAGGCGTTTCATGCGGAGAGGCTGCTTCTGAGCTGGGCTCCCCTACTGTAGCTCACTGCTATGGGGAAAGAGAGTCACACACATCAGCCGGGTTTGCCTGGAGGAAGAAACGCACAGTTAAAGTCCATGTGCAAGGCCACAATGACAAGGGCCGCGGGCTGGTACACTGCGCACAAAGGACAATATTAGCCACAACAGCCAGTTTGTTTGCAGAGTGGTTGCAGGTCAGCTTGGTAGAAAATGTACAGTTGACAAAACACATGAGAAAAATAAATGTCACCCTGTCTTTATTCATTTTGTGAGGAAGCACGGTGGTCAGGACACAAAGAAATGTGTCTGCCATAGGCCATCACATTGCTTATGATGAGGTTGCGAAGATATACTTTTGGCTTTGCCTGTGTCTGTATGAAAACATTCCCGCTGAAAGACAAAATGTAATGTTTGGCGTGTGATCGACAAGTGGTTGCTGTGCAATGAATTCTAGTGGTTGTGCTCCTCTGTGTTTACTGAAAAGCTGGGTCTTGTATTTTATTGTTGCGTTACATGACAATTCCTCGTATTGTTTTTGTACTTTCAGGAAAAGCTGGATAGATTCAAAACTCAGTAACATTTGCTGGGGGGGAGATTTAATTAAGTTACGTCTACTGCTAATATAAAATAACATAAACACAGCATGAAAAATTTAACCAAATTTCATTCATTCTTTTTAAAATATTTGTTGTTCCAACACGCAACATCTCAACAACAGAACGACCATCATGGAACAACCAAGTACACACTATACTGGAAATGATAATGGGCAGATTGAGATGGAAGTGACAGACCAGAAATCACAATCACACCTAAAGGACTTGGTAAGGTTGGTGGACATTTTGGTGAACAGGATTACATTGTCAGACACGTCCATGCAGAGCATCGTGTGGCAAACTGTCGTACCATGTTTTCTCAAATTATTTCTAGAGTTGTGGACATTCAAGCACCTGGCTACAGCCCTAACAGCCATGTAGCATCCAGCATGTCAATGCCCTGTTCTTGTCTGTCTATTGTGATCTGTGGCATTGAGTTACAAAAATAAAGCTGCATGTTAAGGCAGCATTTTATGGTCACTGCTCAAAGGAGTATCTGCACCCTTGTCACGCTATTTGATCATTGTCCTTTAAATCAACACCCGACTGGAGTGTGGCTTAACTCTGTGGTCATGAATTTGTCATCAGTTGAAGGGTTCAAAAATATTTTGTGCACAATATAACTCTTTGGGGGCAGATTTTTTTCTATGATTAGCATGCTGCTTTTCTATGTTTTAGTGTAATCGTTATCGATTTTTCTTGGCCGACGTGTTGTTTCTTAATTTTCATAACTTAGTCTGAACAAAACCACTTCTTAATATTTTTTGTAAACCAGTAAAAAAGAAGACACACTTATTTGCTCAGCACAGTCTTTTTTGGCAACATACTGCATGACATGCAGACAGTTACACACATTTAGTTATTTTAAAAACTAAGAAAATTGACAAAGTAAACACTCCCTCTTGACTTTGTGTGTTGTTGCCAAATCTGTGGGTGTTAAACAGCTACATTTATTTAAATACAATCAAATTTATGGGTATTTTCTTGACTTACATGTAAAAGTGCATGAAAACGCCTAATAAGAAACATCCAAATCTTCCTACTGATTTAATAGCTGTGCCATTCAAAATTTCCAAAACTCCCCCTGGTGGGGCCCTTCAAAACAAAATAGGGGAACATTAACACACACTGAATAGTTATGGGGCATTGGCTTGCTCGCTCTCATAAATAATTGCTTGTTTGTGTTTTTCAACCCTCAATAAAAATCTTCAGGCTCCATTGGCCGACTCTATTGTTCAATTTTTGATAACAATAATCAAAGCAGCGCTGTGGTGGGTGAAGATCAATAGCCCCACTCCACTCCTGCCGCCATCACAATCGTGATGAAGAGAATAGCCGGAGTGAAGATGCATTCCAACTCAGATTATCAATACGGTTCATGATCTTTGAGAAAAGAAATGTTCCAGGAGCAATGGTTAATAGTGTTATTTTCTTCCCACATTGCCACACTGTGTCCTCTGACAACCCACCAACACACACACACACACTCGCAGAACACTCACTTGCCCTGCAGCTGTGTGTGGTAGCGTCCTTCTCCTATTAACCAGGCTGCCTTAGAATCAATAGAAAATATAAAGAGGCCTAATCTTTTCAGGTACTTGGTGCTGACTGCCCATTACACAATAATAACATACCTTGAGTCCCGTGGAGCATGAGCGAGAGAAACACACTCACCTCATCCTAACACATCAGCCACAAACCAGTCACACAGTAAATCTATAGGTTTACAACTGAACAGATGGTGTCGGCAGTGGTGCTAGGCCTTTATGAGGGGTCTTAGCTAGCGTGCTAAGAGAAATTCCACCAGAAACGGTGGGATATCAGGGGATACAGTTTATCGCCTCGTGGAATGAGACACTGCTGGTGTCTCCTTTTGTAGACTAGGTCTCTAGTCTTCTGGTATGTAGCTTTAGGTGATATAAGTTCCATAAGACTTGTGCGAGGTAGAGTAACAGCTGTTGCAGTCTGCAACTCCAGTGGAGGACAGAGTGGATTACCCTCCTAAGTTCAGAGGTTTGAAGTGGAATAAACACATCCTCAAAACCACACACCATCAAAACCACTTGGAGACACATACAGCTTTGCATTTCAACAATCAGCTGCACCAAACAGTCAGCATTAATGAGTAGTTATGCAGTTTTCCTTTTCCACATTCACCAATGCCCTGTTGTAAGTCATTAGGTGTTGGGCTGTCAAGAGTCGTTCCTCCAGAAAAGCCCCACTGAATTCCAGTGCTGTGGATGGCTGGAGTCTGGTTGTTGACTCTGGCTGTGTTTCTATAAACTGAGCCAGCAGGACAGGTGGAGGATCTGGGAGTCAGGCAAGTCCAGGACTGGAACCAGGGCCACGGATGGACTGGATTCTGCAAGAGCACTTCGGAAACTTTCTTCAAGTCCTAGAAGGTAGAGGTGGAAACGGGGACAAGGGGAAAAACAAAAACGGATGTGTTAGTCTAATGAGAATTTAAGCTGGAGTTGGACGTTAGGTTCTCACGTTGCCGTCCCACTGGGGGTGTCCCGGGACAGAGGCTGCACTTAACCCTTCGACCAGGGCTATTTACAAATTATTGGCATTCTTAAATACTTGGCAGATTGCAGCCCCTCACCCCCAACCCATTCATCTCCCTGCAGTGCAGACATATGGTCAGCAAGGACGGAACTCTACCCCTCCCAAATTTACACATAGAGCCTTGTACAACCAAACACACACATACATACAAGAAAAGGGGGGTGTTCTCAGTTTGTCCTTTTGGACAATTGAACAGCTTGTTGGGGGTATCTAGTGGAATGGATCCGCTGCTGCTGTTGAGTTGGGATGTTAGGGAGGTGTGTTGGGACTGCTACTCAGCTTTACTGGAGCTGAGACACGTTGTTAGTGTACGGGTGTGTGTTTGTGTGTGGCCGGACTACAGACGGACAGTGGACATGTGAGAATTCATTGAGCGTCTCAGAGCCCGGTCTTGATGACAGCCTGTCTATTTAGCAGCAGCCAGCTGGGATGTTGCCCCTTCCCTCTTCGGCTCTGTGCACTAATTGGTCACAAGTGTCCCCATCTCGTGGTTGAGAGTGCTGCCTTATTTCTTCTGATTTATCAGCATGTTGGATGGGACTTGGGTGTGGTCACTGTGATCTGCTACGGTTATAATTAAGTTACACATCTGCGAAAGCATGCTGTGTTGCAGTTGTAGCATCAGCATAAAAAAGTGTCAATCTAGTTACATTCACAATGACATCTGTCTAATATAATGCATGTCAAAATACACATGCATTGGACAAACTAATGCTCTTTTAATAACATCTACTAGTCCTGTACTCTTTGACATCTGTGTGAACTTATAAAAAGAGAAATCAGGACATAGAAGTTACAAGTGCTATCTCATATGCCCCATTCTCTTTCATTTGAAGCACACGCAGCATGACAAACATCCTTACAAAGAGCCCCCACACCCTAATTAGCTAATATGCACTACAGCTTAAAATGCCCCCACTGAACACGGGCCTTTTTTGGAGGGCATTAAAAGCCTAAATATGTGTTATCAGAGCATGTGGCGCACCCTGGGATGCAGGATCCTCTGGAGATGGCTAGGTGACAACTGAATGAGCTATGGAGATCACAGACAGGGGATGGTTTTATTAAGAGAAGAAACATACCCTTCATCACACCTTGCGCACTAAGCCTGTTTTATGTTAGGATGTTTTAATCTTTGTACAGACGGACAGGAAATAATTGCACCCTCTGTTTGAGAGTCTCTTTCAGCGTCTGTTCGCACAGACATGCCTGCTTATGCATGAATGAGAGATACGAGGGGGGTGAAGGTGACATGAATGACCATGCAATTTTGTGTGTGTTTTTGTCTTTTTAAGTGAAAAGCGAGGAAAGACACAGACTGCTTGCCCCTGCCATCCCCATAAATGCTTCTGTAAAATCCACACAAAATCCCATGAGCACTTCCAATCACACGCCCAATCCCCTTCCCCTGATCTCTCAGCCCCACTTTGGGCAACATGGGGAGCCTCATTGTGAGGCCCATTGGACAGAGGCTGTAAGATTCAAAAAGCCATCACATTAGCATTAGATGGGACTAAGCTATCAACCCAAGAGAACCAGCCATTATTTGTGGCAAACACACAGGGAGCTGAAAAGGCTGCTGTTGAAACTCTGTGTTTTCAAAACCAAACCATTACTAATGCCCACAATACCCTTTTATGCTAAACATTAACAGCCATTTTTTGTTTGAAGCGATTACTATATAAATATTGGAAGCTTAAATGAAAAGAAAGAGGAGTGTCAGGGAATGGCTGTGATGGAAAGGGAAAGAAAAGAGTGTTTCTGTGTGGAATGGATGATGCCTGCTGGGTTTATGGAGCTTTTAAGCAGTGGCCAAGGCCCAGAGCCAGTGGTTTTTAGTTGTGCTACACTGACTCCCAAACTGGTCAAATTAACCGGTAAACGAGGCGGTAATTAGCAAGTGTTGGCTCACGAAAATTGTTCATTTTGTCCAAGGAGAATAAACAGTGTGGCTGAGGGACTGGGTGTATGCAGAGGAACCTTCGAGAAACACAGGACTTGCTGATTTTTGTTTAAAGCAGGTATAAGCAATATTTCTTTACTAACAACAAATCACATAATTTATCATTTGTGAAAGGATTAGCAAACTCTCAGAAAATCATTGGTGGCCTCACAGTTCCCTTCGGCTCTATAATGCTTTAAGATCATTGTTAAATTAGCTTCAATTTAACAGATAAAATCTAAGTAAAATCATGAATTTTCATGATCACTTAAATTATTCTATCGTAATATCGTAACACTATATCTATGTCCCCTTCCAAAAGTTAGTTTTTGTGGAGTTGTGGAGGCCTATCTTTGAGAGAACCTCTCTATCGTAAGTAACGAGTTGAGACAAGATGTTTAAAGGTTTCATTTGAACCATATGTCATGTCTATCAACTGTGAATTCTAACGCAAGGAATTGAAGGAGGGGGTGTGCAGTCACATTTTGCTGCAGTGTTGTCTGTCGCTGACAGCAGCAGTTGCAAGGCTGTGACTGCTAGCGCCAGAGGTGTTACTTTTCCTCCTTTGACTTTTTGGATTCATCACCCAATGAGCATCGGCTGTGACCCATAAAAACGCCCGTGGGTGAGCTTCCAGGGCTTGGCTGTGCATGCATTGTAAGGTAGCAGATTCCACCTCAATGATGAGTCAGTCAATGGTTTTAGGGAAGCAGTCTATGCAGTCCATAATCAAAGAAACATGTGTCAAGGGTAAAGATCGAGGTCAATTTTGCTCCAGTTAACTAATGACCCAGTAACACAGTTAATGGTTTCTATAAAATAACTCACATTTTGAAAATACTTTACATTTAAAAGGTTCACATATGATTTTTTTTACGTATATATTCTACAGTTTTTTTAATGTATGTATTATTTAAATTTAAATTTGAAACATTTTAGTGCTAAATTCTCTTAACCCTCTGTTGTGGATAGCAGAAGAAACAAACAACAGGCTTCACATATCATGAAACAATGTTCAGTAACAATTATACAATTAGGTAACAAAACAAATGGCCCCGCTCGTCTGTCATGCATATCAATACATATTCCAAACAGATCAACCTTTTTCCTATTCATTACTGGTAACCATAATTTCACGTACTCTGAACGATGAATTATGTCAAAGTTAAAAATGACAGTAAGATAGCCGGTTTGGCACTGATTCAAAAATGTTAATTGACTGCTTCGGCGATGACTTGACAACTGAGCCCGTGTGATCGATGTGCTCATCGCCCTTTTCCCTCAGAGAGAACATCTCTCAGGATAAAACAAATACGGCTCCACATTTGCCTTGACGAGAACCTACAATTCCACGGGAGCAAGGAGACGGTGGCGTATAAAAATGTAATGATGACAAAAGACCGTGCCAGCTGCTTGGGTTACTGTACGTGGCGCAGACACAACAAATGGCTTACAATAATTAAACACAGGAAGAAGTGGAGATCCTCAGGAGAGACTGCTTCCTTGAATACTTCATGTTGACTTAACCAGTGTCAGCTCAAACTTTCTTTGAAAAGGGAATTGGGGAGAGAGAGACAGGCTGTCACTTTGTTTTCATTAAAGCAGTGATGTGGGGCTTAACTTACAGTAGAAGTGTATCTCAGAAGTGTTTTATTTGACAGAACAGCTTATTTAGGATGAATCCTCTTAATAACTATAAATATTAGATCATTCTGAATCGTGTGTGTAGTGTCTTAAGTGAAATATACCTTTAACAATCTGCTGTGCCAGTGAGTGGCTGCACTTGTAGAAGACCCGAGCACACTGCGGCACCAGCTCAGCATCCATCTTCTTCAAGGCTCTCTTGAATGTAGTGCCAACTTCTTCTGTTACACTCTTTACATCAGTGACTTCCAGGTTTTCATCACGGACAGCCAAGGAGAGTGACAGTGAAGCACTACGGTGGTCAGAAGACAGTACAGTGTAGCACTCTATGGATCCACACTCCACCTTTGTAGTCGTGTGACAGGAAGTTCTTTCGGTGGGATCATCCTGAACTGCAGTGACGTGAAGCTCGACATCTGCACCCTTGGGTAAAGCAGGTACCACAACCACCAGTAATGGTGCAAGTTGGATCATCTCAGATTCCCACTGCAACTCCTGCAATGTAGATAGATGATATTCAAATGAACCGGTTGGAAAATTACATACTGTGTTGTGCCAAAACACTACAATCAAATGCATGACCCTCCTGCTGAGATCCACGCTGTGTTTTCTGATCGTAAACACTACTCCACCGACATTATTGTAAAGCACATCATAAAAATGCAGCCACACAGCACTAGGACAGGCTTTTTACTTGACAGACTGACAGGCTATCAATTAATGTGAGGTGACCTTTGGTAATTATAGTGTACAAACAATCCAGAAAGAATCCATACTGCTCGCAGTCGCCATAAATAAAACGCACAAATGCATTCACTTTGAGTTGCATTTGCAGCATGACAGGACCGATTCAAGATGACTTCTCACCTTCCTAAGAAGATCATTCACAGCATGTTATAGCAGTTTCACCACACACATTTAGTGGAAAACTGCGTCAATTTCATCTACAGAGCCAAAATATCTTTATTTTTTTCTGCTTTGGACTGAGGGCCATTAGCTGTAACAAAATGTCTTGGAGCAGTGCTACAATGTGGCCCTCTAATAATACTTGGCTGTGGCTTCATCTGCTAATGGGAGAGAAATGAGTGTTTTATATAACCGTCATTTCAGTCAGAGTCGATAGGGCAAAAACACTTAACCCCCTTTTCAATTTGCTGGATCAATTTTCATCCACTTACACCCCACTTCGTAAGTGCAGAATAATAACAGGTTACTTACATTTTATTTTGATATTCACTCACAAAAAAAGCGAAAAAGAAATCATTGACAAGAGCAGATGGCGGCCTCTTTGTCCCTTCAGCAGACGGACCTGACGTGACCCAATCCACCAGATTCACTGAAGCAGCACTTACCTTCAGATTAAACTTTAGCAAACGCTTAATTGTGTATCAACAGCTAACCTTGCCTTGAAGAGTGGCTAAAATGAAAAATGCAGGTGTCCTCAGTGAGTATGTGTGAAGGGGTTAGGCTCAGATTTCTTTACTCTGCTGATTTTGAAGACGGCTCGCTTGAAGTGATCAACAATAGCAATCGTAGGAGCAGAACAATAACCATGTCAGCACAGACCTCTTAACATGTCAGACAAAGTGACAGCCCACATACGTGTCCAATGCTTTGATAAATGTTATATTAGCACTTCTGGCGCAGGGCTAGGTATTCTCCTAGAGGGAACTGCTCCTGCACTTGTCAATAGTGATTGAACATGGAACAGAGAGTGGGAACTGGGGAGAGGAGTGACAGGACAGGGAGGTCTTGCTCAGCCAGGCTTAAAGGCCACCCTGCAGGCCTTGGATGCCGGTACTATACCCAACCGACCGTCTGCAAGGAGATCAGGGGACTTCTGTCCTGTGCTCCAGCCTCTGGCAGGACTTTATTGTCACGGCACAGTTGCTGACTTTTTGTCAGAGCTGTCGGACGAGGTTACATCAGCCCGTTTGTTTCTTTATTAATGCATCCACCACAATGTTACATTAGGTGGGAAGTTTGTTCAGCAGTGCTGTGGAACTAAATGTGCTAAAGTTGCAATATTGTGTGTGTTTCTGTATGTGCACATGCTGTACATTTATGCGCATGATCTGTGGTCACAGCTCTATTACTGTGAGCCTCCCTGGCAGAGGAGTGACAGGAAGGAACACTTTCATTCCTACCTGACCAGAGATCATTAATTAAATGAATCCAATAAAATACAAAGTTTGATATATGGTGCAGCTGAGTGCTGGAGTGGCAAGTTGGGAGGGCTGGCTGGTTGCAGACAGTGTGTGTGTAGAGGGCTCTGTTCTACTCTAGACCAGCCACTTAACACAATCCGTCTCATTACTTCATGCCACTTCAGTTGCGGGGCATGCAGCCGTTCCCCCTGTGCTCTCTCACTCTGTAGGCAGCAGGTAAAAGCATATAGTCTGAATCTGCTGCGCTCAGCTCTCCACACTGATGGGGTGTGACCTGCTTCTCCATATGTTTGTTTTCTTTCTCCCCACTTTCCTCCCTCTAACTCGCGTCCATGTGCCTGGAGCGTGTGGCGGGTTGGAGGGCCGAGAGGCGTGAAAGCCGAACGGTAAACACGGTAATAAGGAAGTGGTGTAAAGGCGGGGAACAGCAGGGAGCTGATGGGACTGCGCTGCTTAGCCAGTTCCCCTACATTTCCTGCCCAGCAGGATGCCTTCAGCATGTGGCTCTATGTCTCAGCACTTACTGTAGTGCTGTCAGTCTGCTATAATATCCCTTCCTATTCGCTCCCTCATTCACTCTCTTTTCTCAAGATTCCACTCTGAAGCTTGTCATACTATTTGTGTAAATGAAACACACAGGGCCATGTCAGTGGGGTGAAGAAAAGTTTAAGGATATGAAGCCATTTCCAAATCACAGCAGTGGCCACAGTTAGTTGAAAAGTCCAAAGTAAGCAGATTTACTGTGATATACAAGAAGGAAAACTCTCTACTCTGCAAATTTTGTTCACTAAGCTCTACTTATTATGACTCAAATTTCAGCAAAACCAATGAATATATTCTTAATATATTCTTAAATAACCAGATGGTTTATGAATACAGTACAATTTTTGCCTTATGACTAACAGCCTATCTCCAGAATCTGTTCTTGCTACACAAAGGGAGGTCTGTTTAACATTTATTGACTTATCGCATCAACATCTCCCTGTTCATCAAACCTTTTGCATGTACACACACTTGCATGCACACAGACAAACAGGCTCTTTGTGGTTTAATGCACCGTAAATACAATTTCACACTTGTAGCGACTCCAGTATGCTCCCAATTAACCCTGCAAGCTTCTTCATCCACCTGATTAGAGAAATTATCAACGCACAACAACAACATGGCCCCGTTGCTTCACAGAAACACTAGGCATTGCTGTTTCTGTCATAAACATGCACCTCAGAGGTCTGCTGTCTGAAAAGTGCACCTTTAAAATTTTTAGATATGAGAGTGTAAGACTACATAATCCTCTTCTTTCAAAGCCAATCATCAACCCATCAGGAAGTAAAGAATCGACATTAATTGACTGTGAATATAAGCAGGCAGTGTACTGTGGTGTGGAGCAGTATAATTCATTTCATTGTTTATTATGACATATTAAGTTAATAACAGCTCTGTTTAATTAAATCCACCATTGTTCGTATATTTATGTAGTGTTTTCTGTCTCCTCTTTTTATATTTTTTTTCTATGGAACATTTTGCAGTTTTATTGTGAAATTAAACTTATAGATTGACTATGTAGTTGTAATTTTGATTTCTTTGCATGTTTAAAGACACTACTTCATACCTGTAAGTGAAGCAATACTTCTTTGCAATATTTCTGTTCTCTGAGAGACACAATTGGCATTTGATCACACTAAAATATACTGATTACTCTGTTTAAATTTGGGATGAAACAGTAGCTCCCACCAAATCTGAAAATGAATTAAAAGCGAGTACAAGACCAAGTTGGGAGAAGATCTTTCAAAGGCAGTGTGTGTGGTCAGGTTAGTAACCCAGCACCTGAACCAGACCTGCTCTAAAACCTGTTTACAGGTGAGACACCCTGAGCTGTCAATTAGTGCTGCTTAATCTGGGTGTCAGCTGAAATTCCAACATGGTCTCCAGGTAGAAGTCGTGGGTCAGTGAAATGAATATTTGTGATTGCTCTGACACGGTGCATCGAAGCATAACAGATGGACGGTGTTGTCCATCTTCAGTGATCTCTGACATGAACCTGGTCCTGTCACCTCCCAGAGCTTTGCCCTTGGTTAGCCCTGCTATCTAAATGACACAGGCTGTATGCTAAATTGGCATTACACTGTCAAGGCATTTAAGATTGCTATTCCACAGTGAGTTACAATAATGCAAAATGTGTCAAATAAATTAATAAAAAGACACCAGCTCTTGACTGATGTACAAGAACTATAGTTTATGTTTTGGAATTATTTTCTAACAGTTGAGAGCGTTATGGATACGACTGCTGGATTAAAACATTTAGAACTGCATGTACTGATACACTTTAAAATGTGAATGTGACGTGACATAAAGTTGACGCTTTCCCTTCAGCCTCTAACACTGTTCAGCAGAACACCAAGCCACATGTTGGAGGTGGGCTCCTGCCTCTCTCCCTGAGGCCCTATTCCCATGGCTAGGCAGATTACTGTGGGAGGAGAAGGGCTGCCAAGGGAGACTGCAACCCCTATTAGATGCATGGAGCAGGGGTTGTAAGCCAGGGCGGTGGAATGGAGGGAAGGATGGAGGGAGGTGGCAGGAAAGAGGGGTGAGGAGAGGGGGATAAGCTGCTCTGAGAGTTGAGCGGAGCTCCAAAATGGTGTGTGGGGGCAAAGGATTAGGGAGGCTCTGAGGAAGACATCTGCTTCTGTGCCAAGCTCCACATTATCAAAGACACCAGCGTTTCCCACATCATCAACTTTTCATGAGTGCACTCACTGGTAAATATCAGTAGCAGCGGCTTGGGTCTCAAGGGGGCAGAGAGGGGCGAGGAACCTTCCCTTATTTCACAACTATAAAACACAATTCTGAAAGGCCTCTCTGAAAAACTTAGATACCATATCAAGTTTCTCCTCTTTTACTTATTCATTGAGTCCCACTGTCTTTTAATCCATTAAACATGTATTCATCCTATGTATGATCAATATTTCCACTGCATCTATAGAAAAATACCAAGACACTGATCTTTTCTTTAACCACTGCCATGTATTTCATAAACAAAAATCTTACTCCACAGTGGCTGACCTTCTCTTCCTCTGTGGCCCTCAGCAGGCTCTCCCAGATGGCCCTGATGATCTGGATGTGTTGGTGTTGGGTGGTGTAGCAGTGGACCTGGACAATATGAGCCAGAGTCAAGCTGCTGATCACAGCCTCCAGAACCTTCTTCACGTGACTGCAGCTCAAGTGGGCCTGAGCGTAGGTGCCGGCTTTTACCAATTGCATGGTGCAGGGAACTAAAGCAATTTGACCTGCACAGAACACCACCTCATCTACCTGGAAAGGAGAACATACAAGAAGAAAATATTAGACTTGTGGTATGGCAAAAACGAGAGTCTACAGTCACACTTACATGCTATTACTGCTGAGCTGGGTACTGGATACCGGGAGATCATTGTTATAATCTATCCTGAAAAGGGAATGGATGTCTATAGCACATTTCATGGCAATAAGTCCATCACAGTTTGTTGTGACATTTCAACCTCAAATATCAACCTCCTGGTGGCAATGGATGAAAAGCCAGGAGATCAAAAAGTCATCTGAAACCGTGAATTTAGGTTAAAGATTTCAAGGCAATCTTTCCCAATAGTTGCTCAAATATTTCAGTGCAGAACTAAAGCAATGGGCTGACGACCTGCCATCCCTTTAATGGTAAAAAACTGCCCTTGTATGGTAGTGTTTGGCAGTAATGCTGAACAAAAGGAACACAAACCTTTCCAATTATACCTCATGAAGTCAATGGGCAGTGAATCTGACTCATTAATCCTAATAAAACAACATTTATTTGACATATTAAAATGGAAATCATACAAGTATTTGTGGTTATTAAACCAAAAATGCCAGCAAGAATCATGAACATCTTTTCTCTTGTAGGGCAAAAGTGATCACGGTTGGAGATGTGTAATACACTGTCAAATGTGGTTAGTTTGATTATTCATTGTAAACAAATGGCAGAACTCCAGTCTGCAAACGGACATGTATGAAATAACAGAACAAAAAAAAATATAAAGGTTTTATTGGACAGATATGAATTTGAAGGCTGTTAAACTGCAATTAGAAAAAGAAAGTCATCAAACCCCAAATTAGTTTTTTTAAAGTACACTATTCAATGAGGTGCTATAATCAAATTAACATTAATTATAAGTATATGCTTGATTAGCAGTGCATTAATTAACAAGTTCCACCTCTCCCATTTTTCAGCATTTTATCACCAACAATTCTCATTTCACAGCTCCTAAACAAGCAGGTATTCTGTGAGAAGCATCCCAATATATCTCAGCAGCACCAATGTTATTTATAAGCATAATTAACTATGTGATAATAAGCTCAATTCTCTGCTAAATACCTTTGTTAGAAATAAGCTCCTCGAATAATGAAACCTGAAAAAAATCTATCTGTTTAATGCAGACAGACGAATAGGGATGAGGAGTGGCATTAAGGAGGTCATGTCTTTAGAGACCCTGCAGCTCACCACTGTTTGATGTTGGATGGCATTAGCGCTGGACACTAACTGCTGGTCAATGCAAATAGTTGCTGCTGACATGTTGAGAATTTCAGAGACCCTGGAGCACACACAGATCTCCAGGGAGGATCAATTGATGACCCAAGACGAGATCTTTAACTGATCAGCAAAGACACGGTCAGATGTATTGTTTTTCGCAATGAGATTACCAGGATTAGGGTTAATCAAAAAGTGCTTTTTCAGACATTGCATCACCCTAAACAAAAGTTATCATTTCAAACACATCTTTTGGTTTACTGGTTTGAATTTATTTAATTGTCTCACCAAAGCCCACACAAGAGTGGTAGACTTAACATACTTTAAGTGGAAAATTGAATACAGAATATTTGCTGTTTAAGTGGGTAAAATTTGCCTGTTATGGAATACTAGCAGAACAAGATGCCAGCCATGCAAGTATTTTGCTACAGGGCAGACATAGTCATAGTTATTTCCATAATCAAATGGGTTTGCCATGATCCACAGCTCCTGGGTTCACTTGTCAACTTTGATGAATCTTCAGCTTCTGTCTCTGCTGCTCCAAATTATTGGGACAGTGCAGGAAACAAGAGATGGAGGGAAGACGAACACAAGGAGTGGGGGGGAGATAAGGCCCTGACTGCTTTCAACCACGTGGATCAATCACCAGATCATTTACCTGCTAGCACGATCTGCCGAACATAAAAGACAGATTCTCACATATCAACAACAAATTGTCATTGGCATTCCATTTATGAGCCATCAAATGCCATCATATCCACTCCAACAAAGAGGAGCTCCATCAGGTTGAACGGCTGGCCAGAATCTTTTAACAAGCTCGTCCCCATGAAAAGAGCCCGCTCCAATCTGAATTCATAAAGGCCAGCCACCATTTGTCAATTTGAATATCAAAAGGGGCTAGCATGGGGCCCCTTGACTGTTAAAGGCACACTCCCATAGCTTCCACGAAGCAGGTGTGTGATGATCAATTATTAAGGATCCCACTCTGGTTACTCTTAGTGGGAGGTGGAATTGGGGATCTGGGGGTTTGTGGTGGTGGGAGAACATCTTTCTGTGTTGGACCTGGATGGGGGAGCGACAGTGGAGAAGGGAGAGGGAATACTATTTACATAAAATTAACAGTTCAAAAGAATGAGTTCACACACCAATCAAACTTGTTAATTGACTGTCAATGGTGTGTCCCTGAATATACAACACAACTACATTATTCATCTTAGGCCTTGACAGGGAAGACAGTCCAATTTGCATGGGCGTTCTAAACGTGATCAACAACCACAAAGCCACATGCATTTTTAATAGGCCAGAGATGGGATCCTTTAATATTCATAAGGGTCAAACAATTGCATATGACATTAAACTTTCTATAACAAGGTAAGTATTTTTCAAATGCTAGCCTTAGCAGTCTAAATGGCCCACAGAGAAAAGGCAGACTGTGCAGTGTTCCAGTAGTGAATCAAAACTACATGCTTATGCTGGTTTATTTCTGCTCATTTATTTCTTAATAATATTTAATTTGCTGCCATAATTCAAAAGTTGATTGGAAGATGATACAAAATTAGACAACTGCTTCAAATTTAGTAAATTTTCGTGTCATTTCTTAATTTTTAAGAATAAACATCCATAGTTTCAACATGAAAGCTGTGAACTACAGTATGCAATTCTGGGAAATTTGCCATAATGGGTCACAATAAAGCTACAAAGCATAATGATGCTAAGTTTTCAAATAGCCCTAATAATAAAAAGTCTACTTAAACACAAACTTCAAAACCTTTTTCAACAGGCTCTAAACCAACTAAGCCTCCAAGTAGCTCAGCAACTGAGGAAATGTTCTTTCTCTTTGTGCTCAATACAAGCTAAGCTTTTATTGCTTTGTATTTTATTGACCTTTATTCCACAGTTAAAACACCATGTTTTTTTCTAATAAGCCCAATGATATGTCCAAAGGTCACAAACCTCAAAGACATCCTTTCTCTCTATCTCTGTGAGGTGCCGACAGTAACATATATGTAAATGTACCCAGGAAGCGGCTGGTTTCCAACCCTTATCAGTGTCTCATTTCAGTCTGGTGTGTCTGAGGTGTTTCTAATTGCAGTTTTTGTCAAAGGGCTTTCCAGAGATGACCAGACAGTGCTAGACTATATTCACATTGGTGTTGGAGCCCTCTGGGCCCCCATCGTGTTGAAGACGTCTCCGTGTGTCATTAGCAGAGCCTTGGAAAGGTATGGATGAACCAGGCTGGCCTGGATAAAATGACCTGGTATTGACGAACAGTCAGGTTTTTCTGCCTGGTTCCAAGGACATAGAGAGGTGGAAAACTGCTCCAGCACTCCTATCAGATATGCTAATGGTCACATTTCTCCCCATTGAGACTTCATGCATAATTTAAGCAGGAAAATGATAATACAAAATGTGTAAAATAGGTTAGATTAGTGTGGTGTAACTTTTCCCTCATGCAAAGACACATGTAATCAAGCTAAAAGGCTAATGGCAGTACAGTATCAGCTACAACATAGGTAATTAAATGCAAAATGTAATTAATATTTGTGATTTGTCCATTTATTTAAATGCCCCTGCATGTTTCAAGTGTTGTTTACAGCCTATCCATGGAGTAAGGGTAAGTAAATCAATTCATCTTGAGAACCCTAGGCCAAAGTTTTCTATCACAAAAGTAAAAATGGTAGTCATTAATGTCATAAGCCTTTATGAAAATTGGAATATAGACAAAATGTTGAAGGAGCATGATGTACGAGCAGCGCTAGGCCAGATTCAAACCCAGGATGCTGTATTTACATGGTTGGAGCCATCTGAATATAGTTTAAAAGGGACATTCTTTAGTTTCCTTTTAATCCCTTATGAAACATTCTTTATTTATATGACAAATTTCTAAATTTCTGTCTTGACTCCCTTTTTCTCTTTAGTAATTTTCCTCTTTACTTGAACATTTTAGGGTCGGCAAATGGCTCAAAATAGCTCAAAATGCGGGGATCAAAAAACTGAGGTTGAAGTTTTATTGAATGTATTTAAGTGCATATATTATTTCTGCTTTTTGGTGGGGATTTGACATGCAACGACCGTTTAATCCTAGTGTGGTGGATGGCAGTTTGTCAGGGATGTGCGCTGTGATTTCATCTTGAACTGGCTTCAAGTCTGTGGGGTTCTTTCAGCATTAGTGAATTCAAAGCAGATCACGTCTGGGAGTGGGAAATGATAAGAAATGGGCTCATGTTGTGCCGCGCCCTGAGGAAATCCTGCCTCTTCTGACACCTCATTTCTACAAATACAAACCTTTCAGGAGAACCACAACCTTTCTCCCTTCTGCAGAATCTTTCACCATGTTAGTCTTCTCATTTAAGGCTTCATGGGAAGGGGGGAAGATATTTGCCTTTTTTTATTCCCTACTTTTTTCCCCAACTATCTCTATTTTTTTCCTCCTATTTGTGCTCCAGTTTGAGCCCAACCCCTGTATGCTCAACTGTCACACAACATCAGTGTTACTTAAACGGCGACATAAATAGCCGTATGAAGTGCACAAAGAAAGACAAGTATAAAGCATTTCTGAGCGCATTCTCTCAGGTCTAAAATTGCACAGTTATAAAGAAAACAAATCATAAGCATATGTTCAAAACACACAGTTATTACTCTGACAAATTTAGAAGCATATTCAACATTAAACAAGTGTAATAAGCCATTGTTGAGGCAACGTGTGGTCAGTCTGAGGGACACTGGCCTTTCCCCAACCCCCCATCCTCTCTGAGCTTATGTGTATTTTCTTTTTCTGCCTATTATGTCTGCCCTCGACATGCCCACCCCATAGACAGTGAACCGTGTGGAAAAGTAACGCTGCCATGTCAGCTCTGGTCAACTTTATGCTGGTCAGGAGCTGCCACTCAGTCCTATAACCAAGGTCAGAGGAGCCTGAGTGCTGGATGCTCAGGGAGACACATCTGAATGTCAACAGGCACAAATAAACTAACAAATAAATAAATCCTTCCACCATGGGAGAGGAAAAAACAAATCAATAAAATAAAACTAGTTTTAGTATGATTTGATATGTTTTTGTTGTGTAAATTAACTGTTGCTCTAATGACGTTAAAATAAAGAAATACGATCAAATAAAACATAACAAATATCCAAAGCTGATGTAATGAAATTGTCTGCTGCTGTGGAGTACTGTGCCACAGTAGAGCGGGGCTGTGAATGAAGAGTGATGGAGGGGCATGGTTTTTCATTGCGTTAGGCAAAATGCCCTGCTGCCTTCAACTGTCCCGACCTCACATTTTTTGACAAATTGGTTGTGAGGCTTTTACGACTGATGCACATATCGCAAAAATCATTTCTGCCAAGCTTCCTCTATGACCTGCCCGTGGGACATGACAAGCCCCTCCATGCATTGCTCTATCAAGCCGAATCTTTCCAGGACAATGCAAATTATGACAAATTCCATCATCCTGCATTATGCGCTTTCCTGCTAATCTCCCTAATTCGAGAGAATCGGGGAGGGTCTCGCTGTTTCAGCTGAGGGGCATGTTGTCTGATTGAATGATGCTGAAACTGCAACCCTCATCCCCCGTTTTTTTTTCTCTGCCTTCCCAGCTGTGACCACCTCGTCTCTTCCGTCTTTTCATATTTTTCTGTTTTGTGAAGCTCCATCTCTTAGTCTGGCTGGTCATAGAAGAACCAACTTAACCTGGGCACAAAGGAATTCTGTCAAAAGCAAATGCTGTGACATGGCATTAAAGTGAAGCTGTCAGTAGTGAAGTGAAGTGAGTCTGCATGTGTGTGCTATATGCAGGATTGGCCACAGAGTGAAATATCTATTCAGCAAAATACAGTATGAATATTCATAACAATTCAGCCTGTGCCACATTAAGCAGCTGGTCGACAAGACATGTATTGACAAAATCCATTCCTTTGTCCCCTACCCTGACCTTAAGCATCAAAACAAGGTGCCAAACCTCAACCTGCAGCCTAACCTGAACCCAAAAATTTCCTTTAAACTCTCTTTTAAGAGATTTAAATGTATGTACTCTCTCTAATATTCAAACTGGTCCACGTACAGAGTACAAAAGGAACCCACTTTACCTTCCCTTCCCTGTTTATATTCCATTGCTTGTAATGGGCACAACATTTAGTTCAGTATTCAAAAAGGAAAGGAAAACAGACAGACATAAATAAAATAAGATACACTGACACAGTAAGATGGTGCAGTAAATACAGAGGGGAGCAAAAGAAATGCAGTCCCTCTTCATTTCAACAGATGGCAGTATGGCTGCACTAAAAAGGGCAACTAGAGCATCAGCCAATGTACATATAAAGTCCGCTCAAACCATGGACAGGCTGGCTAGACAGCATCGGAGTCTCCTTGGATTTTCTTCATTTCCTTTTTTTTTTTTTACTTTGCCAAAGTAAAAATATTCATAGAAGCAACCCACAAATTCCACCAGTGAAATGCAGGAATATGGATGAAGAAAAGTTAGGGAGGAAATTATTTTTAAAAAATGTTTGAACAGACAGCTTGGAAAGTGTTTCTTTTATGTTTATTTTTTGCCAGTAAAAATGGAAAACTCCAATGCAGCTGTGAAGCGTAATTAAATCCAAAAAATCCAAAAGACAAGATTAGCTACTGAAAAAATACTTGCTTATATCAACTTTGGATTTATTTAAAAAATAGTATTTCACTAAATGCATGCAAGAGAAATAATTATTACAGCAAACTGATAAAATACAGTGTCCTTAAAATGTACTGAATCCATGGTGAAAACTATAGCAATATTAACATATTTGTTAGTGTAGTGAGTTCAACTCAGTAAATTCTGACATTTGAACATCACAACGTTATTACATTATCTAGACTTGTATGTATAGTATCAATAATGAACGTACATTAAAAGTTAACATACTGACATACTTACAAAAAACAGGAGGCTGTATTTTATTCAGTTGCAGCAGTTTTTAGCTTAGCAAAGCTTTAATGACAATGATATTTGAGAAATGAATGAGAGAGGTTAAAAGTTAGTACTCAGATGCATTGCTCCATGTGAAATTTATGATAAGCAAGAGGCCAAAACTAAAAGAAACACCAACACTAACACACTGCTGAAAACCTTAATAAATGAAAACAAGGAGGCAATACTACCACACTGTTGCATGTGAATGTAGTAATCATTTCTACCCACTGACTGCAGCTTTTAATGTGTGCAACTGGTGGAATCACAGAAACACATCTGTAATAATTACAGAAATCCACAACACCGGTGTCACGAATAGACCAAGAATCAGGAGGTGAATCTGCTGCACTAACAAGCCTCTCACACAGTTAGTGTTATAAACCTTGTGTTTGTTGGTAACCCCAATCATGGCTTTGTTTTTTGTTGCTACATTTATGATGTGCTAAAAAAGCCTTCTATAAAATGTTACACAACTGTATTCAATTCCGTTCAAACCAATTTGCCAAAGATTAATAAATTCATTAATGCTAGATTCCCCTTTAATGTTTTTGCACCTCTTGTTTTGAATATAAGATTCTGGGCAAAATGTTGACAAGGTAGGGGGTTATATTTCCTAATGATGTTCCCTATTAGTGTCTGCATGTCACCGCTCTAGCATGTGTAGGTGTTGGCCCCGGTATTGTACTGTCTATATTTGCCACACGTGTAGATTTCACAAGAAATCTCTCCTAGACCCTTCCTATCTGTGTGTTTGTGTGTGCGAGTGTATTGTGAGTATGTGTAGGCCCTGTCAGCTATGCCCTCTCGTCACTGCAGGGGGAAGAAACACACCCGGGCAGCTCTGAATATAGTGGCTAGTTACCATAGTAATGGGATGGTCATACGTCTCTCCTCTCTCAGACAGTGATGGGAGTGGACAGGACACGCCGCTATGCTTTTTATCTATGCATTTGGTATTCAGTTATTTCATTCCACAAATAAAAAGCCAAGCCACCCCACCTTTCCTTTTTCTGTATTCAAATAGAGGGGTGAACTGGGAAGTAAATAGTTGGATATGGGGTAATAATTCACACATGGGACTACAAATAATTGATGTGTTTTGACTGAGTGTTTGTGATTGCAATTGTAATAGTGCGAGTGTCTTGGCAGATGTCTGCGGTGGTGGGATCTTTACATGACGCTTCTCAGATGCCTTCTTGATGTCTCTGAACCATTCACCCCTTCGCTGCTCATCAGCAGTGACAAAGTGAGAAGCAAACAAGGATGCAGCCACGTTCATACACACACACACGCACACACACACACACACACACGCACGCACACACGCACGCACGCACGCACGCACGCACGCACGCACGCACGCACGCACGCACGCACGCACGCACACACACACACACACACTTGTGTAGCATGTGGATCTCTCAAATTAAAAAGCAGTCTACCATTTATCAAACAGAATCATATTCACACACCAGAACTGATAACATTAATCTACATACCATTAAATGTTCTGGTACATTCCCTACATGTAGAAGCAAAAATAACATCATGCTTTTCACACAAGGCGAAATTATTTGTAATTCTGCAAAGGTAGCTGACTTTTGAGACCTCACCCCCAGATTCTTGAGGGAGATCGCTGTGGCGGTACATAACAAACAGTGTGTACAGGCACACTGTGTAAATACTTAGATGTGCATCTCCTCGTGTTTGTCTGTACACTATGTGTACGAAAGAAGAAGAGGGACGATGGCTTTGGCTATCCTGTCCCTGCTTCCCACTGCTTGTTGACATGAACCAAAGCAGTCAGGCACCAATAATACATGAAGAGCTGTTCAAAGGCAATTAGGATCAGTTGTCAGGGCCGGGCCCATTAATGAGTGGGAGTGTGGCAGGGGCCGAGGCAGAGGCACAGCGCCGGCGAACGCGGCCGCCTGAGAGCCGATGTACTCTGACAGATCCAGTCCTTCCCCTGTCCTCGCCTGGTACAAGCTGATACCAGCGTGTGCCCACGTGGTGCTGCAGTAGCAGCACAGGATAATCTAGCACAGAATGCTCTGCCTTCTGAAAATGACTACTGCCATGGCAGGTCAGCCTCCATGCAGTCACAGCAGGAGAGAAAAGGAGGGGGACAGAGGCTGAGGAGGGTAGGGCTGGAAGGAACATAATTACCCTTGCTGCCGTCTACCACTTCCCATAAAACTGCCCCCTCATCAGATTAAAAAGGTGGTCTGATTTGACCTCTCACATATATGTGTACACATTTAGAGGCACAGGGGCCCATCCCCCATCCAGTAGCTCCAGCACTGTCCCAAGACGAAGCCATGACCATGTGTCAAAGCAGATATATTTCTCGGGATGCGGAGCTGCATTAGAGGAGGGGGAAGGAAGTCCTGGTCTCTCATATAGGCGAGTATGCACACATGTTGTGGGTTTACTAGCAAACATTTAACAACACGTGTCAACAAATATTTAGGCTTGAAAGTACTGATGGTTTGCGATAATGTGTGTACAATCAATTGCCTGTTTTGTTTGTCTTTGCATACATCTTTATCTATTTGCATGTCAGAGTGTGGTTTAAATGTCATACACCTCTCCTGTCAGTCACGAGTGTATTACAGCGAGTCACCCGTGACTCTTTTTAATGACCAAACCAGTTCACCTTGTCACACAGCCAGAGCCTATCACAAAGAGCACACAGGTGTATGAGTGTGTCTGTGTGTGTCCTTGTAAGACTTGGCCTCGGGGCATACAGTCGACATGCCACAGTGGTAAGGTCTTACTGGGTTTGATCAGCGTGTTTCGTGTGTGTCCAATTCAAGTGAAGACAGTTGACCCTGGTGTTTGGGTAGGATGAGTAAAGCCTACAGAGACAGACTCAGGTGATGCACAGAGACAGGAACTGAATCAATGCTCGCTGGGGAAAAGCTCTGAGGTGAAGCTTGACTGTCAGTCAAAACCTTTCTGGCTCTCTCCAGACAAAAGGCTCAACTCATTGCACACAATTCAGGCATTCAGGACAGGAAAAATAACTTTCTTTTTTTCTTTTCTGCTTGTGCCTTCAGTGAAATGAAAAGAAAAAAAATCTGTGTTAACATCCTCCGCTGCAACTACGAGCAAGTAAGTACACGTGCTGAAGAACACCACAGCTTTGAGTAGTCTTCAATCTCACGACTGCTCAAATCGCTGAGCCTTCAAGACCTCATTTTTCATCGACTCAATTACTCGACAACTGTTCCCCTCCTGGCCCCACCCCTTCTTCCCTGCCTCATCTCCCCTCCTCCTTGGTTGGAAGTGATCATTTGTTCTTTTATTAAAGTTGATAACATCCCTTGCATTGTCTGAGCGTGCACGCTGGAGAGCCGCCCCTACTGTTCTAGCCTCCAGCGTTTCGTATTATTGGTGCATTATTTCACGCATGCCCTCCTCTTTTATCAAGCGCTTTTGAAGTAATGTTAATAGACTAGAAAATTGAGACATTTATGAAGTATGGGCCATGTTTATGAAAAAATCCATAAAGTATGACAGGAGAGAGGTGAGATAAAAGCAAGGTTTTAATTGATTATGGCAAACAGGGGAGAGGCGTCAGATGCTGACAGGCACCTCCTCCGAGATCCCTCATATTTTATGGGATTAATTTTGTTGTATTAGAAATGAAGTTAAATGTCCTAATTAATCTGTTCGTGCTGCATGAATACCTCCCTCAACGCAGATGCGTGCGCACACACAGTTTTTTGGCTAATTACTCTTCTGTGGTAATTGAGGTAGCTGTAGTCTCTAGATGTAGGCTGAGGAAGTTTGGGGAAGTCGGGGAGGGGGAGATTTGTTGTGGTGGGGTTGCTGAATTTTGCATGTCGGCTCTTTTACAGTGGTGAAATATTCAGGGTGAGAACAAACCATAAAACATAAGCACTTACCTTAATTTCGGCTACTCGTCACTATTTATTTTGCTTACATTTCTAATGGTAAATGCTGTAATAGATCTGTATGTTTCTTTTAAAACACTGATGGAGATTGACAGGAGGATACATTTGTTTTCTTTGGGATGTTTTTGTGAGCCAGAAGTTTCAGCTGCTTACCACAAAGTCAATATTCTATTCAATTTGGAAATTTTTATCACATTTCATTCCCATCTCTCTAATCTTATGTTTCCTGTCATTATATTTCCTGTCAATTATGTGAAAAAAGACTCCCCCAAAAGAATAATATTTACTGATACATCCTGCGTACTACTCAAAGTGAAACTTCTATCTGTGCTTTTCTTTAAGTCCTTCTCTTTTCAGTCCAGTATCATGGGTGGTCCAGTCTCACTATGACTCCACCTGACCTCTTAACTCTTCATCAAAAGGGCCAGACAAAGTTCAAACAGTTGTTTTTAGACATTTAGACTCCTGTAAGAAGATTATTCAAATTCTACCGCCTGCCTCAACCACTCCTCCCTTTGATGCTAATTGGCAGAGTCAGTTCCACTTCCCTCCTGATGCCTCACAGTCCACTTTGACAATTTATAAAATCCAATGCAAATCCTATCGCCGGCTTGTGCAAGACAATCTTCCACAATATCGACTGTCACTCACAATTAGGTGAATGAGGCAAGGGGGTTAGCGCTCACCGGCAACCTGAAGCTAGCGCAGTCAGCTCCCCAAACACGCCCCGCAGAATCTGATCAGTGAGTATAATTTCCCAGCAAATATCCCAGGGGTGAGCCACTTACCTTAACAGGAAAGAGGAGATGTTTAACAACCATTCAACTGATAGTCTTTCTATTCAGACCTGGTTAGGCTATTGTGTTTGCCTCTGTAAACGTGGCTCCAAAGGGAATGTGACCGAACAGGCAGCATTAATTTAAAAAACATGTGGATAAAACATCCAGCAGTTTCAGACCCCTGTTGCTAACTTCAACTTTAGTGAATGATCGACCAATTTTATCCATCTGGCAACTAATAAGTGCAATCTTTTGTTATTAGTACAAATGCATTTTTATGTAAAAATGTGGAACATTTCTGGCTACAAAAAACACACACACACATCCAGCTGTATGTTTTTTTTTCCCCAGCTATTATGTTAATGCAACAGAATTGTTTAAAAGCTCTTTCTACAAAACAACAGACAGAAAAAGCAACAGTAACTTTTATTTCTTATAAAAGCATGCCATTACTTGGCTTTTGTTGTAATGAGAGCATTTGTTTTGATATTCTGCAACAAAAAATGGATGTCTGAGCACATCCTTTGTTTTTAATAAAGTGATTGCTGTAATAAAAGTGACATTTCTCATATCTTAATTAGATTATGCAAATTGTATCCAAACAAATGACAGCTAAATTTGCATTAGATCTCTGATAAATAAGACAGCAAAACAAAACAATTACTGACAAGAACTTTGATACTGCCACACACACAGATGATTTGATATGATTGTACTACAACGCATATTACGATTGATGCAACCTCTACATGCACGTCAATCAGGCCAGAACAAAATGAAACAATGTAAAAACAAAGCATAAATTAAATTCCTGTTTTTGTCTATATAGCTTACGGCTTTCACCTAAACTGACACCGTATTATATTTCAACATACAACATACCAAGAAGCCCCCAGCTTTGACATTATAAAGGTTAACTAATTCTTTAAATCAAGTCAGATCTGAACCTGTCAGCTCGCCAGGCAAAGTCGACATTCAGTCAGCTTGCCATTTCCGAGAGCTGAAGCTGAGAGACATGACAAGCCAAGCAGACAGATGAATACACGGATGGAGTTTGAAGGTCCAGCATCCATCACATGCCAATCTGTAACGCTGCTCCTCTTTACCTCCACCACTACCAGCCCTCAATGTGGAGTCCTTCTGTAGTTAAGTCCTGCAGGGCCAGAGTGCCATGATCTGTCAGTAGCCATGTGCTGTCCTTCAAAAACCAGTGGACACTTGTCAAAAGGATAAACTGGTCCCAATATAGCTGGACATTGATCAGTTTTTAGCCTAATGTGACTAAACTACATGCAGATGGTTAGTATTTCTGTCAGAGTAAGGGACAATAGAGTAAACAATTAACCAGAATTACTCAACAATGACAACTGAATTTCAATTTTATTTGTCCATTAAAGGCTAAATTCAATGCCTTCATCACAAAAACACCTCTGCTGCACAAATCTGACTGCATTCCATTGGCGCATCTTGTATAGCTTCTTTTACTTACTAATTCTGTTCCAAACAGTAAATGTGGAGGGCTTTAGGTTACTTGGCCTCAGACAACAGCTTTTCTGCCTCCGTTGTTGCTAGAGCCATGTCGCCATGGTGTCACACAGCAACAGTCACCAAGGAAAATTGCCATTAAGATGGAGCCAATGTGTTACTGGTGAGAGGAGGGGTGGGACTGCATGCTTGCTCACAGCAAGGGGCTAATTGTATCAATATGTAAAACTCTGTTGCTGTGCTGAAGAGTTGTTAATACATTTTTGATCAAATTAAGCCATTGTAGCGTGGAGGAGGAGGAGACACATTGAGAGACCACGCAGGGGTCGTATGAAGAGCCGTGCACAGCTCTAAGCAGGCGAACTCCTCTCATTGTTTTCTCAAATTGCTTTGGATATGAATGATCATTAGAAGAATGAGGGATTAGATTGCTTTCCAGAGGCAATAGCACATGCACACAGCTGACTTCAATTTCATGTCTCAATGAGACTCCATTGAGGAAATCAAACACTGCTGGCATGTTAAAAGCAAACCTGACTCTGTAGGTTACATCTCAGGAATCCAAAGTGAACTTCAGAGACATGTTGGTGAGATATGCCGTCAAGCTCCGAACGAATGGCTAATCCACACATGTTCTCACTCATAGACGGATTTGGCTGCAGGATCAAGGACAGTGTGGAGGAGATGGACACTATCCTTGTTGACAGTACCTTGACAAGTGTAATCCTATATAATACACACTGGGTAAACACAACACCAAGCCAACCATGCAACCACGGCCCACACTTCCTCTCCTCTGCCTTTGAATTCTACATTCTTTCTAGGTTTGAAACAATATGAAAGAAGTCGGACTTGTAGCTTTACAAACAAGTGCAATAGTGGATGCATGCCGCCCACTATGAAAGGGATACATATTTTCATGTACACATAAAAGTAGCGACGAGGACAAACTATTACACACAACAACAATCCTATGCATCTGCTCGTGTGCGTCTACAAATAAACAGAGACCAAAGAGGCACACAAACGAGTGCCGCATGTAATCTGAGAAAATTTAACTGCCCTGCAAGAGCATCACAAGCAAGGTTCATCATTCAGCAAACTAATCCTTCATTATCCTTCATTAATCCATTACACTCCTTCCTGAAGTGACACAGTAATGTTTCTTGTTTTTGGCTGAGTGCCACCAAAAAAATAATTATACCATTTGCAATAGTGTTGTCAATCAGTTACCAAACAGTTTATGAGAACAATAGGGCTTAAAAATGAAAAGAAAATAATGAATAAACAGAAGAAAATTAAACAACAGTGTGCCACATGAAGGATATTTTTTGACAATAATCCCAAAATGAGCAGGTGAATAATTTATTCGTCTTGTAACAGAAAATACAAGATGGATATTTAAAAACACAAATTCAATTGTTTTTCATCACATACAAAAGCCAATTAATTCTAAGTTTTGGACTATATATTTAATATTTTCTGTTCTTGTGACTGCGGCCCTACTTAAGCATACACTTTCCTTTGTGGCTGACACCAAATTTAACCTGTCTGTACTGCTGCCCACCAGCCAGCCCCTGTTTCTCAGATGGGAGTGTTGGGAGTCTTACCCTGAGGGCTTGGCTGTAGGGGCCGATGTTGGCTGGGGCCCAGTGGGACAAGCTCTGGACATGCAGGGCTTCTCTCTGGTGGAAGCAGCCCTCCTCCAGGGGCTCAGTCCAGTCATGGAGCAGACAGTCCATCTGCAGCAGCTGACCGGCAGGTAGAGGTGCCTGGACACACACTCTACACAAAAACAAGAGAAAATCTGGAGTGAGTAAATAGAGAATAAAAATAAACAGCAGAGAAACAAATGGTATTTTGAACAGATGTTTTGTGTTCTGCATGTGTGTTTGCACCTTTACCTGGCTGGAGGGTTTGTGCCAAAGTGTTTCTTATAGACTTCATTGAGTGGAACAAAGTCTTCCATATTCCTCACACACAGGTGAACCAGGATAATGTTCTTCATTTTCCACGCTCTGCTGTCCAACTCTCCTGGAAACAAGAAACACATTGCAGGTGATGGTGACAAACTATAAATTATAGTAGCATAACCTTATACATAAGAACGTAGCTCTTATATGGATTTTTGGTCAAAGCTTTTGTGTATTACATATAATACAACTGATAGAAAGCAGAATACTCCAAATAAAACCCAAATTAGGCATTTTTATTCGGATAAAATTCTTAGTTTTGTGAGCAAAGAGAAATGCCACACTTGGTCCCATTATATTGTTGTTTCTAACTGGTCAACAAATTCATGCAACTGGGTCTTTGAGACTAATGGCTTCATTTAGTACTACAAACGTATCTTTTTCTAGTTGTTTTAACTTTAAGGAAATTGCATGTTGAATTAATTTCCACTGCAACTCAAATGATTTCCACAAGTCAAAGTCTAAGTCCTGGCTTTTGCTTTTAGGGCTGCATTCAACAGCAGTTTGGGACCATTTTATCTTAGCTTAGCCGAAGCCATCACACTTAGAGCTGTGACATACCTTAAACAGAGGCACTTAAATGTTTAAATAGCTATTTGAATGCTATCACCATTGTATTTAAAATGTGGATATTTTAGAACTTTCACCTGACATTGAAATCTATTGCTTTAAAGTGGTAATGGTTGTCCCCTTCTGTAAAGTTCAGTCTAACACAGTATATGCGCACATTGTAGGCTTTAGATGCAAACACAGGCACAAGGGCTCAAAGCAAAGCCTTTCTCCCTACGATCATTTGAAAGAGCTTCAAGTTTGTTTTTCCTTTGCCAACACTAGCGTCTCAGACTACTTCGCCCTCATACAAAGAGGTTGTTCATTAAATATTAACTTGTTTAATATTGTCTCTGCACTGTGAAGACTGTTCAGCCAAGCACCACGATAAACATTAAATATGCTTTTCATCTTTTGCTCCTCTATCTCCATCAAAAAAGAGAAAAGAGAAGAAAAAAAACTGAGATAGACTGTAAAAGCGTGCACTTTTAAACTTCTGCAGGGCAAAAACAATAACCCACCCAACACGCCTGCACTTGGTGTGTGTGTTTAAAAAGGCTTGGTTTGGGTTAATTTGGAGCGTTCCTCCTTGTTTGGTAGCCGGCTCAGTGTGCCATGCTTGCGATGGACAAAGTCTTTGACACATGGGGTTTTGCTTGCTGAGCTGACGAGCATTCTGAATAACAGAATGACTTATCAAGCTCTACTACTTCTCCTGGTGTGTGTTTGGCTAGCACAGAAAGGAGAAAGAAAGGCACCCAAGGGATGAAGGTTTCCCCAAGTGTTTCTCTTTATTGTTCTTTTAAGGGCTAAGGTATAGAGTGTAGTACAGTAAGACCCTTAAGAATTTGTTTCACTGAGCTTCTTAAATCACCCCTGGACAGAAGAATCACATACCATCGTCCCTTGATCATATTAAAGATGTTTTTTTGTTGTTTTTTTTTTTTTGATTGAAGAAAACATGCTTATTAAAGGTTAGTTGTGTGCACTTGTGTGCCATCTACCTTTGTGATTTTGGGATGGCAAAAATCTCTTTTCTAGTTGACCCTTGTGTTTTCCTGAGAGTAGATATATTTAAAAGTTTGTCCACAACTCTGGTACACTATGTTCTTCCAATGTGTTCACTCTCCTGCTCAAAGTTTTATTTTCTTCACGCTTGCCCCTACTTTGCAGCTGGATGAAAGCCCCAGATGTCTGGCCCTGGATCCCGGTGTCTTTGCTCTTAAGGCCATTGATGCCAGAGATCCACTGATAGCCTCTGGAGCTTCTTGATGAGCAGGATGGGGAGAAGTCTGCAGGAAGATATACAATAAGGGTTAGAAAGTTTAGTTTTCCACAAGTACTTTGTGCAGCCAGCACCAGAAATAGTTAGTCATCCTTTGTTTATAAGGCTTGATCAAAAGTTTTAGAACAAACAAAATCTGTATGCATTCTATTTTTTCCCTCGTTTTTTTTCGTCATTTCATCATCACCACAGCATCCGCTACTTAAGGGGTAATTCATGCATAGGTGGTTTACGTCAGAGGAGAAATGAATTCAGAGACTGTCACAAATACACAGCTAAAATGACAGCTCTTGTCAAACAATCATTCAAATATACTAGCATCATAATGCTGGCCGCATGACACAGATTCAAGGAGCACAAACCACACAAAGATATCATCTGACACGCACAGACATAAATACACACTCATGCATGCATGTCAGTACGTGCGTGTCTCACAATAAATGAATCTCACCGTGGCCCTGCTGACAACTAAGGTCACAATTTGATGTAAATTTGTGCTGGTTGTCTTCAGCTTGATCAGCATATTCCACCTCCTCAGTCATCTTGTCAATGGCGTTCTGGCAAGGACAACTACCATGGGGCAAAGCTCTCGCCACCACATCCTGCAATAAAGCACCACAGGGAATACATCAGGCCAAATGCCCACCAAAGAGCACAGAGCCTTTTGCAAAGACAGACAAAACGTCGTATAATTAGCCAACCTTTTCAAATACCCCACCAAGCGGGCTGCGAGTGTCAGTCTTTCATGACAAGGACCCAGACACACATAACTTCAAGGTGAATGAATATGAAACAACATGCTAACATATTCGTGGTTCAGGCGAATAGGGAGTGATGTTTTCTGATACTGTAGATTCAATCATGCTGGCTGTCAGTCAAAACTCATGACTGGATGGGTGAGACATGTTTTGGATTTCACCACTTTTTTTTTCTATCTGTTTACTTATACTTTGCCTCGGCACTCTGCTACTTCTTTAAATAACAAATCATTATCATTCTCTAAGGCATACATATTACCTGCCAAATCCTGCTGGGGCGTCACACATTTAAATGCATATTTCATATTTCCTCAACGGCGCCCCTCCTCACCCTGCCTAACACTCATTCACCCCCCTCATCTGCTGTCAACTGCATTAGGCCATATGATAATCAAATTAATTATACTTCATCCCCTCTCTCCTGGCCAGCATGAAAAATAGCTTGACTAGCATTAACGGAGGGCAAATGATGGTGGTCCATCCCCACCCCCTGAGCTCAGTGCGGTTTCCTCTAGTGCTGGTGTCACCGCAGATCTGTCACCCTGACGAGAAGAGCTTCAGAAGGCTGAACCAGGGCAGGTTCTCCCCTGGTTGCCCCCTGCCCCTCCTCTCGCAGGCCCCGGTTCTCCCTGCTCTTCCCCCGGCAACCTAGGGGGGGCTAGAGGGGCTGTGGGAGCGTGCGTTCGTGTGATGGGGGTGGGAGCGGGGGAGTGCGAGGAGTGAAGGAAAAAATATATAGCCGTAGGGAGTGAGGCTGCAGGGTCACGGAGGTTGTGGGATGGGGGTATGTTTTCTGTCCATAACGGTCCCATCCCCCCCAACCAACATGAAGATATACATGCAGAAGGCTGCAAATATGAACACACACTCGTTTGCACTTGCTTTCACGCAAATTATTGCGTGACGTGCAAAGAAACACACGTGCAAATCACACGCTTTACCCTGGAGACATGTTGATCCCTCCAGTGTAACCCTCACACTCACTAGTGAACAGTATAGAAGGAGTGCTTTCTGTCAGCACAAACAATAATCAGAGTAATTAAAAGTAAACATAAATATGGTCATTGTTTCCATCACAGCTTTCTCACAATAGTTTAAGAATTCTAAAGTTGTCTGTACTTGCAGGGCAAGTAAAATGTTTGCCACTCTTTCCATCTGTGAAGCCCCATTCAGCTTCTAATTTACCAAAAGCCAATTCCTGCTCTCTCCCTGCAACTCTTGCTTGTGTCCGCTTAGCCAGCTACCTGAATGCAAAGCGCCTTAATGTGAGCGGACATGTTTATTAAGCTGGGTCTAGTTTCAGGCTGCAGTGAATATTGCAGACGTCAAAGTAGGCCATGTGGGGCTAGAGGAGAGAGAGCGAGGGATGAAGGGGAAGACCAAGAGCAAGAGAGTGTAAGAGAGAGAGAGAGAAAGAAAGAGGCCCTCTGGAGGTTGATTTGAACTCTGCCCTGCAGTGCCGTGTTTCTCTCCTCCTCGACAAAGTTATCAGACACCAAAGGGTTTTGTTCTCGTATTTGTTTTGCCCTGAGTAGTTTTAAAGTAATCATCAACCCCAAAGCGACTCAAACTTTTGCTTGTAAAATTATCGATTCGCCATTGAACAGCACTGATCTCATGTGAGGAAGAAGTTATACGCATGGAAGTTTGACTCACGCTGTCTTTGTTCTCTGTGTGCATTTTGGTGAAGCGCAGGTAGCCAACTGGAGCAAAGGCATCTGCTGAGTGGATCACTGTCTCTGCTGCATCGCTGCACAAACAAACAAGAAACTTTCATATACCCTTGGAAAAAAAGACTTCATTTTCCCAACACACATGAAAAAAGCACAACTTTGTTCTAAAACAAGTAGTTTATAATGCTTTACTCACATAACTATCTTCTTCTTGAAGAGAGGACAGTCGAGGGTGAACGTTTCATATTCACCTCCTTCTCCACAAATGTGGACTCCATACTTCTGGGAGAGCTGCTCAGTGAAAACAAAACACCCAATTTAAATATTTTTAATTAAGTAGACATTTTTTTCTTTCTTGCACTTTTCTTTCTTATCACTTTTCATGCAGTTTACTCAATTTTACTCCAATTTTGCACACAATGTTCAGTTTAAAAGCATACAAATTGCCACCAAAAATGTGTGACTGAAAATGTATTTTTATATCTTTAAAAGCATCTGAATAGCACATACAGCCCAGTCAGTACCAGGAACACTGCATGGAAAGGGTTGAACCGTTTTGCCTTTTACCAGAAACCAATTGCAACACGGAATGTACAAGATTGAGAATTGGGTGAGCGATTCTTTTTTCTTAAATGAAATCACAGAAATTGCAAAAGGTGAAGAAAATATATTTCCCTGCAGGATTAAACTCCGACTTTAAATTAACCACTTTGAATTGTTTTATAATCCTCATCATCTTTCAGTATAAACATCAGGCACACACTGAAATTCATGCAAGAGTTCAACAGGGTGGCAGAGTATCTGCTAGTTTAGGTATGACCTGTTTCAGATAGGGCTCCATGTCAGCCAGAGGTTTTCCTAAGTGCTTCTCTGGATCCAGGCCTGGCACCCGCGTGGAAAACACACATGAATATACACAAAGCAACACACAAAGGCAGAAAAACACAAGCAAACACCATTGCACACAGACAAACACATAGAGAGAGAGGGCGAGAGAGAAAAGAGAGAGGTCTGATCAGGAACGGGGAGCAGTGATTGAAGATGACAGGCAGGGAGGTTTACGGGCAGTCGCACAAACACACACGTAAACCTGCACCCTGGATCTATTTGTTTGACTTTGCAAGTAGTGTACACAGATCTCTCCGGGTAAGGGCAACAGTTTTCAATTGCTGGCCACAGACCCCCCACACCCCTTCGCCCGCCGCCCCCCACCTTAGAGTTCCCTTTGAGAACATAAACTCTGGAAAGAGATCTTGTTTATTTGCCTTTTCCCTCCCCTTCCCCCTGAAATGGTTGCATGGAAGTGACTCACAGGCATGGGAGAGAAAAGAAGAAGGGGAAGAGAAGGGTGGTAGAGAGTTTTGTATGCATGCCCAGTGGTGCCACACTCCTAAAATACAGGCTCAGCGGCCCTCGCTCCCCAGTGGTCCCCAGACAAAAACACAAAAACAAGTAAGGGCAACCAACCAAGAAGACGTCCTGAAGAAAATAAAACAGCTTTTCACCATATCCTTCTTCCCTTTCAATAAGATAGCCAAATCTAAGCCGGAGCCTCAACGAAAAACTGGCACGTTGATCAGTCTAATTTTGGGATTAAATGTGAAAAAAAAGTGAACATAGCTTGTTGTGCACAGGAGGATTTTACTGCTTTGTGACACTATGTCCTGATTTTGTCTTCTAGACGCTTGTTCCTGAGAGCACCATTGGTGAACTCCATCTCACCCTGTCAGTCCTTTCACTTGCAGCCTACATTTTCCTATTGCACATTCTTCACTGTTCCGACAAAAAACAAAGCCTTGAGTACCAGGTGCTTTCTGCAAAGAATAGAACAATAAAAACATAACAGGACATGAATGTAAAATGCTAATACTTTAGGAAATTCCAAACTATGTAGCTACAAGCTGTTGCAATCATATTTAGTAAAACACCAGATTGTTATCTACAAAAGAAGAGGGCAAAATTACTGGAACCAAAAAAGCACTCCTTGATGGTTACTGGTGGAGACTAATCTTATTCTTTGACATTTTCTATTTGCTCTTTCTGTGGCTGCCTATTAATTGATTGACATAATCATTAACATGGAACTGATGACCTATACGGAGTGATGTGCAGTTGTGACAGTGATGCCAACGCAATGAAAAAAAGTTGCTGAATTGTCCTAATAATTTCTCCGAAAATCCAATATAGCTCCACTATTCCGAGACATCACGTGGTCCTGTTCATTGGCACGTTCATGTGTTTAATTAAAGGAACAAAGTTAATCGTAATGTGAGAACGTCTCTTCTCTCATGGCCTGACAACCTCAAAGGTTAATGTGTCATCCGTGGGGCCCCATGGGGAGCAATGGATGGGAGACGAGCGAGAAGGGAGAGGAGATGCGAGGGAAGGACGTCGCATCCCATCCCGGGTTCATCTTAATCCCAGCTGTGTCTCTCCTCCGGGCCCCGGTGGTCCAGCTCTACGGGGGGAGAGAGAGACGGAGGGCCACAGCAGTGGGAGGGAGGCGGAGAAGGAGGGGAGTGTGGAGGGAGAGAGAATGAGCAGGCCCTTATTCTCTTCCCAGGGGATCCGTGGTCTTAATTAGTGTGAGAATATCTAATCTCAACATCCTCTCATCTTAACCCTGCCACAAAGGTAATAAGGAGGGAGAAGGAAAAAAAAGAAAAGCATTAAAATTCAATCCAATTTAAATATCCTCTTTAATTAGTCATGCCTTTTAACAAATTTTAATAATTGGCTCCAAATTGCTGAGGGGATGCCGTGTTTCTTAATATGTTCATTAACTTCCCTGCTTTTAAATAATATATGATACATGATTTGATATTTACAAGGAGGGAAGAGGACGACGGGAACCGAGGAGGACAGGAGTGAGTGATAAAATGTTACAAAGATGGCATTAATGTGGAGGCATTTCTCCCAAGACCACTTAGCACTTGTATGAGTGTTTTCTTAATTGATGGTCCTGACTGACATAAGGTTACTCAAACTGTTTGGCAATGAGGAGAGTGTGGAATGAGCTTGTACAATACATGCTTTGCGAAATCTTTTGAGTAGCCACCGGTGTGAGCCTTCAGCGATCTAACACCGCTCATTTACATGATCTTCACATCTCTGTCTCCTCTGAACCTGTTTTACAACTTGACCTAAACCCAATTACCTAACCTCATTATGCCACATTAAACCCAAATAAGCCCACTAGAAGCTGCCATTAGTCTGCCGCCAGAGACAGCAAGACCACACTTTGGAGAGAGAGGAGCTTCCCTAAGAGAGACTGAGAGGAATGGCTCTCCTTTAAAAGGGCTTTTTACCTCGTATTATCCTATAAAACTCCAATTAAATTCAGTGAACTTTAAAACCAGGGAGTCCAGTAATGAGGGAGAGCATTTTTTAAAAACACTGTCGACATTTAGGGGGTTGAAATTAAGGAGGAAGAAAAGGTTTACCGGGAAACCAAGAGCCATTTAGACAATAAAGTTAGTTTTTTCTAATGAGGTTGGAAAAATGGTAAAAACTTATCTGAAAAAAAATCATTTCACGCACAACATTATAGGACACAACAGAAGTTAACCATATAGAAAATGGTTGCAAAATCAAATCAATCATGATTTAACGATCGTGATTGGCCTTTTCCACTTCGAAGAAGTTGATTCATGTAAACCCACAGCAGTGAGATACCTATTTAATTGAAACCGCTTGTGATTTTGCTTACTGAGCCTAATGCCAAATTAAAAGCTGGGAGATTCTAGATACTGTCTGAGCTGAGCTGAGCGCAGTATCGCAGACATCCGCAGGTTGTCTTAAGATCTGGCGTGCCAGCTGACAGCTCGGCTTTAATCCCTGCCTTCAGAGAGAAAAGGCAGAGAAAATTGGATTCATGATGTGTAACATTTTAGCCTTTAAATGGATGAAATAAGCATCTCCTCCTCAGTAGGTGAGCTGCATCAGCCTTTAAACAATGCTCTCAAAGACCCGCGCCAAAACAATAGCTGTTCACTATCACTTAATCTTTGCGAGACAGACAGAGGAATACAGAATAGAAGGGAAGAAAGAAGAGGAGGGAAGTGGCACGATACAAACGACGATAAGATTAAGGTTATATGTGAAATTTGTCAGGCTCTTATCTGAAATTCGGGGTCTGTGAGCAGAATAATAGGCAGCATGAATTGTGTAGCAATCACAACGAGATGAAATCTTTTCAGTTCAACAAATCAAAGAGAAGAAACTGGGGCTACTTCCAAGCACACTGAAGTAATATGTGGAAATGAATAAACCATTTTCTAATTGTAGGGGAAATTACAACTAAGGTCCAACGTGTGACAAGTGATTAAGAAAAGTAATTTCTGCACATCATTCTTCAACTATTTAAGGCTATATTAGGTGCAACTTAACCACTATACAGTGAAAAAAAATGTTCAAAAAACTTCAATTTGATTGAACCGGCATATTTTTATGTTGTGAGATTGCAGATTTAGAGTAATGTGGCTGTAATTAATCTTCAATAAAAAGTAAACCTTGATAGCAGTGAGGAGTTTTTGCAATTGCATGACCAGCACCTGTCCCTATGACTCCCTAATTCCTGTCATCTGCCGACCACATGCCAGATAATGAAGGCAGAAAAACCCCAAAAACTGAGTAAAAATTAAGTAATCAAAATTAACAAAAGAAGCAAAGTTAAAAAGCTAAATCAGGAAAGGAAAATGTGTTACTCTGAAGTAAAGTAATGACTTATGGATGTTAGAGCCAAAAAAACTGTCTATTATTCAACAAAAAAATAAATCAGTGGTTAATTTTCGACAGCAAGGGTGCAGGACTTCTACATATAAATAAACATCCATTACATCCAAGCCCATGCCATATGAGTTCACACAATGCTAGTTAAGCCTATCAGTGCCACTTAAATCTCTGTATTTTGCAGGATACTAAAGTTTTAAATCTGTGTTCTGTCATGACATTCCCAGTCTGGTGCATTTTCTGTCAAACAGCAATGATTAATTTGTCAGTGCTGAACACAGGAGTGTAATGGAGATGGAGTAGGCTACAGAAACTTGGAGAATGATGGAGCCCATGCTGGAAAAATCAAGGAAGCCTCCACAAAAACTTTCTGGTGCTCTAAAAAAAAAAAAAAAAAAAAAAAAAAGGAAACTTGCCAGTAAAGTTGCCAGTAAGGCATACGTCATTAGTACTTATCAACAGTGTTTGTGCTGTGCATGCAGGTTTAAGTCATTCTGGCTTCTCCATTGTGAAGATTGGCTGCTCCTCTTTCTCCTTTACGATAGAAAATTAATTATATTTGGGTTAACAGGACAAAAGAAGTGATGTGACATTATCACCTGAGGATATTTATGTAAAGCAAGTATTACCTTACTGCAAGTTCCTGAACTGACTGAGCCAAAAGCCATTAAACCTGATTGTAACTAGTAAGTGACCACAAACCAATATCCCTAAGTATTAATCATTCACTGGAAGAGCCTTGAAACTGCCAAAACAGTATATGTAGTAGTACCTGGGTGTTTTACTGTGGTACAGGAAATGTCTACAACAGATAACATGAGCTGACTGACTGAAACAATTAACAACTAAATTGGTCCAGCTTAGAGGACAGCACACTTAATTCCAGGAACAGACTGCACTTTGTGTTTTACCAGAAATAAATAATATGGTTGTCTAATAGTGCAAAATTATCCACTGCTTGGCATGGTTTGTTAAAAACATTTATCATATCTGTAAGCCTTGTCAAAAAAGGCCAACATTTCTCAATATAGTTTTTCTTTTGAAAATGCCATTAAAATATCTCAGCCTTGCATACTGAAGAGATTTATTAAATTTCCTTTAATGTCTTTGACCATTAATTGTCCTTTAAGTATATATTAAATTATAATAAACGTCCCCAAGTGGTGAGGTGATCAGTGGAAGCAAATATGTGACATAAATTTCCTTCCTCATAGCACTAAGGCTATGTTCGTCTGAAGTGTAAAAGATCATGCAGAGATAAAAGGTTTCTCAGCAGATAGACCCTGATTTCACACATGCCAATTACCTCTGGAGCTGAGGACCAATTAACTGCTGAACCTGTGCCCTGATGCACACCTGCACTAATCAATCAATTAACTAATTACATGCATATTTAATACCAGCTTTTGGAATTGCCAATTACCACGGTTACCTCAAGAAATGCTGCATTACGAAGAGACAGTTTTGCCAACAAAATATGCATTTCCCTTTGAGAGGAATGCTTTTCTTGCTAATTAAAAGCATTTTCTGACATTCATAGAGCTCATACTCAGGTAGCTGAACTTACTTCACTACATGCAATTTGGCGATCTTCAAAGACTAAAATGTTCTTTTCTTTCTTTTGTGGTTTTAGGCTACCATCAGCACACAAATGAATACTTCTTGAGAATTCACTTAGAGGATCATCCTGCATTTGAACAGCTGTCTTTTCAGTGCCAGGATTTGTGACGAGTAAAGAAAGATTATACAAGAAAGAAAGAAAGAAAGAAAGAAAAAGAATTTTCTCATCTACTCACCACTAATTTCAACCTGTCTGATGAAGGAAACTTAATCTTGAATCCCTCCCATTATTAACAGCGTAACAAAAGTCATTTTATACAGCCGCAAAATATCATAAGCTGCTGTGGCTGTCAGTTCAGATGCCGACTTAACCTTTGCCCTGAGAAAGTGTTTTTTTTTTTCTTTGCATCGGGTCTGCACAAGTAAATCCCCCCAAATCTCTTTCTCTTGCTCTCTCTCTCCCTCACACACAAACACCAAAGGCCACCAGGTACGCCCTTCTGTCACCCAATCTCCCCTAAACAGCACACCTCACTGCTCAGACCTGCTCCCTCCAAAGCTGCAATTATACCAGCGCTGCCTACAATGCCTTGGGCACTTGCACCCTTATTCAATTCTCTCCTTTCTAATTACCAATGCCTTGGGACAGGTGAGAAGTCAGAGCTGATAAGATCTTTTCTTTTTACCTGTAGCCAAAACACACATGCACACACGCTCGCACAAACACCTACAGTGGGAGGCCAAGATACACACTTGAAGGCACCCGGGGGTGATTTTCCTTTCTAATTATAATCTTCCAAGAAATGTTGAGAATTTGCTTTTAGACAGAGTTGTGTTTAAAGTAGAAAGCTTGGCGGAGGTAGCAGGGTTAGAGGGTGACTGAGGTCTTTAAGGTGGGGTGTTTTCTTTAAAAGCATATTATTTCAGAATGGTAATTTGGCATTATGATTGCTCTATTAATATTAAAAGCAGGATTAGGTTGTGTGTGGTTGCAAGTGTGCAAAGATTTTTAAAACACAATTTTTTTACAAGTAAACAATGATTAAGTTTCACAGAACAAAAGATCTTAGAAGCATGGATTCTGACATCATCTGTCCCCTGATGGACATCTGACAAGTTATATTATTTATTACCAAAATGTCCTTTATCGGAGCCATTAAAAAAGAGAAATGGCTCCTGCAAATAAAGTACCAAAGATAAATGGCTCGACAAGTGCATTCCATAAGAGGTTATTTGAGCAGTGTTGAAAGATATGCAGAATATCCTGCTCGGCTGTGCGGGTCATCAGTCAGCCGTGGACCCCTTTTCGACTGATTGCTACCAAAGGTGACAACAAGCACTTAACAGCACGTAAACAGTGTCTACATGATGATCTATCACCAGGAGTAGTTTGAGAGCAAAAAGAACCATTTGTAGCCATAATTATCATTTATCACTGGCACCGTCAAAGGGGATACGGCTGCACTGTCAAGTAGATACAGGTAGGGATCTTAACATCGTGTACCCGAGAAAAGCAAAAGAAAACTTTTTTTTTAAAGTCTCTCCTGTTATTCAGTAATCCGATCTTCCTGTCCTCGGGCTCCAAAACAGGCAGGTAGAGAGCAGGTGACACCACATTAACCTGTTTCTTCAGCGCTGAAGCAGTTGAAAAACGTAAATGAGAGATACCAGATTTTAATCTTTGCTTCATGGACCATGTATTTTGAGCTGTGCAAAAAGCAGAGAAAGCAGTGTTTCTCACGCACAATAGGGACATGCGCCGCTTATTGACAGGTTGCATTAATGTGCAGGGCAATCACCTGCGATTATTTCTCAACTGCCAGCCCTCCCTCCACCCACCCTCCGAACACCACCGCGCACCTCCTCCCACTGTGCTTCTTATCTTTTCATATTGTTCTCTGCTTCAATACCTTTGCCGCTGGCACAAGTCTCAACACCACTGCAAAGCCACAGATTAATGATTAGGGCATTACTCTGCTTGTCTCTCTTTTTCTCTCTGGTTTCACCTCCCTTTCCCCCACTCATATCCCTCACATATCCAAATTCTCTCCCATTGATCCCTGTACATAACACCACTTACCCAACATAGCACCTTAAGAGAAAGTAAAAAGAGACTGAAAAAGGGTGACCGGAAGTAAGGGGACATGAGACTCACCAGCTGGCCGTGACACAAAAGAGTGAGACGTGAACTCACCGAAGGCGGCGACTTTGATGAGGATAGCACGGAGGTCAGATGATATCATCTCCGACAGCAGGGACTCTTGGTCTCGGCGCCACAGGTAGGCCAAGGGCTGCAAACCAAGCCGCAAACATCTGGGGAACAGGTGAAAGGGGTGCAAAGCAGTTATTATTGAATATTTGCCAACTTCACAACAACTTCAAAGCCAACTTGGCCAGGCACCTTCTCCATTTGCAGGAAAGCTGCCACCCTGATAGGCCCAGAGTACATGCCCCCACCTGCCATAAGAGCCAGCAGCTTTATTCAAGGAGAAGACAAACACAAAAAAACTCCATCTTAAGCTCTGGCTTGTCTCTCACATAAACTTATGTGAAACACACATCCACAGCAGGTAACTGGAGCCAAACTGTCTGCCCTGCAATGTCTGCTACTCAAAAAATGCCAGGGATGTTTATGTGTATATGTGTGTCTCTAGTGTGTATATGGAGAAACAATAGCTGACTGACAGCAGGATTTGTTAATAAGGAGAGAGCTTTTGTGCTGCAAGGTGTCCAATCTCTGAAAGTTTAGAAGAAGAGAGCAAAAAAATGACAACAGAAAGAATAACACAAGAAAGACATATAGGCATCCGTGTCACAAGCAAACCATGTCATCTTTCTGCAAATAACTATCCCCAAATGGGAAGGTGCATTTTTCATATTAGCAAAATCACATGACAATTACAAAACTATCAGCTTCATTGCTTTTCTTGAAAAGCAATGGCTGCTCAAAAATAGAACAGAAAAGAACCACACCATAAAATCAAAGCTAGTCTAAATAAAATCGCATAAACAACACAGTGTGTGTATGTGCGTCTAAACAAATCTCAGTCCAAAAACGCATTGAGGTAAAGACTACAGAGGATGTACTCTTTTCCTTCGGTGGACCACAGATTGTGCGTCATTTGAGTTCAGAGGCCTAAGTGCTGAGGGTGTGTGCACTTTAGATAGAGAGCGTGTTCTAGATCACGAGTGTATGTGTTTGACTTACACATTTTCCACACGGACCCTCTGGTAATCGGACAGAATGGCCCCTACAGACACTGCTTCGACACCCTCCTTTTCCTGTGGAGAGGGAAAGATGGAGGAAAGTTAACTACAAAGATTTCTTGCCTTGCCTTTCCATTATACAATATGTGCAACGTGAATTGTAACATGATGTCACAGTCTCTTGGGGCCAAATAGTCCTTTCTCAGCCTACAATAGTGTCCCAAAGTGTTATCTGCACAGACCCATGCGAGCACATGTAAACACACTCACACACAAGAGCGAAGAAGACAAAGAAAGCAGATTCCGGACAGCTCATTCCTTTCACTGGACCGCAGTCCTGTGGGGATGTTTACACTCTGGTGGTATCAAGGCCTTTATGGTCCAGCCCATATCCCTTGGAGGCTTGCGCACATGGCTCTGGGAGCGAACGTGTGTGTTTATGCGTACATGTTGTGATGCTAGTGTGTGAGTGGGGGCACCAGCAGCAAGGCGGTCGCTGGACCTTATCAGCGGTCTAGTAAAAGCAGGAGATGAGAGCGCCTGGCCGCAGTTTACCATCCTATGCACACCCAGCCAGAAGATGGAACCGCAGTGACAACTTGAAGTATCAGCGGAACTTTGTGTCTGTGAGTGGCATGTATCTTTAATACTGCTGAGGGCTAATCTAATTGCTTTTCATATCATATTCATATTTCAGAAACAGTGAGACAACTGTGCACTCGAGAGATACTGACACAGCCTTGAGATGCATTCAATCTTCTTGCACGAAAACAGGCTTGATCTGGAGTGACACACACAAACAAACACACACGTGCGAGCAAAGAGCCGCATGACGACGCACACGCATGCACAGACATAAATGCACAACATCCCCCCTCCCCTTCACTCACACACACCTGCAGATTCATTAGAACATTACATGGGCTGTAATTAGAATGAGAGGCAAGTATAGAAGCAGTGGAGGGATGCACAAGTCTCCAGTAAATTACCTTGTAGCCATTATCAATTTCCCTGGCTACTGGTCCTTAAGATAACCCCCCACCCCTCCTTTTCCCCGTGGTCCCTTCCTGCAATTTTTCTCTGCCTGATAAACATGCTGATTAAAGCGAACAGCGTGTAAACCTTTGATACTTTCCTAAATGAAATCCATGCCCTGCCTGGGGCCTGATGCTGAGCTGAAATGCACTGTGCCTCACACACGCAAACACACACAGCTCCACATAGGCGTGCCAGCTAATCAGATAAAGGATGTGCTCCGTGCATGTGTGTGTATGTGGGTGTGTGTGTGTTTGTGGTATTCGCGGCGCAGCTGAGGATGTGAGGTATAAAGCTGAAGCTAAACACACACAGACAAACGCGCAGCCAGAATTTAACTCTTTGACCTAAAGTTAAACACCAAGAGATCTTAAGGAGGGATTCAGTACTCAAGTTTTAATATCTCTCCAATGTGTCCAACACTGGAATGTACATTATAGTCAATTCCACTGCCCAGTGACAGTAATTAAGTCAGACTGATAACATTTCAGCCCGGCACAGCACGAAGGGGGCTGCAGGCAGTGTCATGTAATTCTAGGTAAGCCTTAAGGCCAGCACTCTATTCTACTACAATGATAACCTTTTCCCTAAATGCAACTGTCACTCCCTAAAGAGGCAAATTAGGAGGTAAAGAGCGGGATAAGGGGAGACAGAGAGAAAGATATACAAATGGGAGTGTTAAAGGAGTGCGCTACATCAGCACCAATTTGGTCCGTTGCCTTTAAACTTAGCAAGACCTGACAGAATATCAGAGCATCAGAGCAAAAACAAGCAACAGATTCGTCTTGCATTTCTGTCTCTCTGTCTCCCTCTATCTCTTTTTCCTCTGGAGGCAGACCGTTGTAGATGCTTGGACCTCTCAGGTTCGACTCTGCCTCGACTAATTAAGTGACTTTCATTTTTACTGGCTCTTATTACATCACATCACGCAGCCTCATACCCAGGCATGCTCACCACTAATGATAACACAGACAAATTTCTCAAACATCACCTTGTTTTTCAGTGGAATCTCCAGCTATTAGACCATTTGGCAACAGCTTTGGGAAATGATTATTTTCGGATGTAGTTATGTTTTTGTCGCTATTATGGCTATCACCAGGAGACAGGCAGGAATGAGGGGGCAGCTAATGCCGCTCTGGATGTGATTTTACAAATTCTAGCCATACTTTCTCATCCTCTGTGGGAGAAGGTGGGATAAATTATTGTGAAGAAGGGGGATATGTAAGTATAAATCTAAACTGATGGATATTATGGGAATTGTTCTATGTGTATTCATGATGCCATAAAAAATACAAACTTTGACTTTATGGTAGCTGAAAAATTTATCAAAATGGTTTATAGTGGAAATATTTGACAAAGCGACTAGGTAGCTCATGAAGCACAGTATAATAATAAATAATAATAAAATCTTTATGAGAGCTATCTGGCTAAACGATGTTTTGACTGCATTAGAGGTGGGATCTGGGTAACATAAAGATAAATCAAGGCAGAGGTCATCAGGAGGCTTGTGACCCACAAACCACTTTTCTTTCTTCATGACTGTTGGCACCAGATCTGAAGGAAGAGCTCCTTCCCTGTTCTGATTCCGTGTCACTTTTCTTTTTTCAACATTTAATGACCCTAGTTCATTAAAGGAAGCCTCACCTGATCCAGGACCCGAGGCCCTGCATTAACTCATGCCCAGAGCGGGACTAATTCCGGCATGGCGATGTGCAACAGTGCAACCCCCTAGCAGCTCCGTCAGAGGCAGACTAAACAAAGGCCTGGCCTGGCTTCCCCTGTCCTCTCCGGCAGGCAGAAAAGCTATTAATGAGGATCTATGGCCCAGAGCAATGGAAGTCCTTAGTCCCCCCCAGTCATGTCCATCAGGGTACTTAGCCCCGTGCAGTCATTAACTTCTGTTACTAATTGTCAAATTCATTAAACTAATCCTTCCTCCACATCCGGATGTCTCCCGTGGAAATGGATGGAGAGGGCTGAGTTATTAAGATGTCAGCTGTGGAGAAGATTAAGGCCAGCAGACATGCTCCACAAAGAAACGATACGGCCATTAAACTCTATATCAAGGTAGTGTGCGTGATATACTTTGTAATTATATATACATTCATCTTAGTAAGGGAGTAAAAGACTGGTTCAAATGTATTCACAGTCACAGACATGCCTTCAGTCAAGATATGTATCTGCCCCAAAGATACATACACGAAAATCATAAAGGAAACGAATTCAACTTGAGAACGCAGCTATTTTTTTCTGCTCTCTGCTTTAAAAGGTACTTACCCATGCCACATATTCAGTCAGGGTAATATTCAACCGTCAAAGCCATTAACAGCAACCAAGGCAATTAGAAAGCCATAAAATATTAAAAATTCAATATTCATATTCATAGGGAATACATCAGAACCCTCATTAACTCTCTCTCAATGGCTGTCACAATGAGGTCTTAATTATACACCCTAACAATACAAAGCTCCATTTTGCAAAATGGTGGGTTTCCAAAATGCCCATTTCATTCTGTTCTGACAACTCGGAGTTCAGAGTTGGCAGATCTTAACTATTAGTGACACAAGCCTACAAATTTCCATTTCAAAATCCTCTTTTTGTCAAGTCCACAGTTGTTGACATTCACACTGTATTATACTGCTGCCTCCTGTATGTAGAGTGCTTGTCTGTGCTAGCAGGGAGGTAGGGAAGAGGACAAGATGGGGAAATTAATTAAAGTGCTTTGAATGACAGTTTGCTCAAGGGCACTGGGGCACCATCACGTACTCTCCATCGTTGCAATCACACTGTCACATCGTCACCGCGTCTGACCCCACAGCCTCCGATCCCGGCCCCCTTCTCTTCAGCATTCCTTCACCTCCTCTTCATCCGTCTTCTCCTGGATCCATCAAGTAAGTGACTGGATGCGACACGGTTTTAATGTTCTCTGCATTAGATCAGCTCCTGGCTTGTTGTAATGTAATGGGATTGTTCTCCCCTGTTCGGCTACATGGTAAGAACATGGGGAGGGGGGTTGGACCTTGTTGTAGCAGCTGAAGTAGATGTGGTACAGGGGCTGGGGCCTGCTGGGGTCAAGCGATTGTGTTTAATGTAATGCGGACATAGTCCCGGGGCGTGTTGGGTTGTCCTGACAGCTCAGACATGCCAAACTGACAGGAAGCTTAGTATGAGCTTAGTAGGAGGAGACACTGCTTATTTGTTGTAAATCAGCTTTCTCATTATCATTCTGTTATACTCCAAGGTGACTCCTGGAGTTGGTAAAGGATTGACAGGACATGCAGAGGTGTTCACATGGTAAAGAATATCGTTTGGACCAGGTGTAATGGTACAGCCAATATTTGCAAAGTTATATTCTGCATATTTGGAATATACTGACACTGAAGCACTACGCACTATGTCTGATCCATCAAAACAAAGCAACAAATGGACATACAGGCTTAGCGAATATCTTTGTAAAATAAACACGGGTGAAAATCTTGCTTTAAAAGGCTTTCAGAAACATTCCCTTTAGTAAATTGGTGGTGCTGTGTGTTTGAAGCAGCTGTTGAAAGACGAGTTCTTCCTTTGTGCTTGTGGCTGGGCTGAAGAGATGAGTCAACGCGTGTCAGTCCTCAACCGTGCAGAGTGGTGCAATAAGAAAAACAAAGTTCTCACAAAGCCAGCTGCTCATAAACCTAAATGCCCCGACCGGTTCCTGAGACGATGCAGGTCAGAGTTGCAAGAAGGGGAGAGAGGAAGCAGACTCAGGGAGAGTATTATCCTTCACTGAGGCCACTCTGCAGGGTGACCAGTCAACAGAGGATATGACATGAGACATTGTCTCTTCAACGAGTGAGTGAAGGACGCTTATCAAGCGGCAGAAATGTGACAAGTGACGGGTCAGTATGCAATGATTAGAGCGAGCAGAAAAATGAAAAAGAAGCTGCTGGTTTCTTTCACGGATGTACTAATGCAGCTTTTCACAGCTGAGCTTGTGTTTTGTACAGTTTCCTAGCCTGAAGTTTACACACACACATACACGCACACACATACACACACGCAACCACACACACACACACACACGCACACACACACTCTTTAGTGTTGCATAGTGATTCATTTACAATGACAGAGCTGTTTTCAGCAATAGAGCCTGAGCATAAATATGCCGTGAAGCACAGCTGGAAAATGTAGAAATTCATCAGGGTTAAAAAGTAGAGAGATTAACGTTTCACGAGTTTCCTCTCAGATATATATGGTTACGTAAACACAGGCCCAGCCAGTCGTCAGGCAGGGAGGGAGAGGGCCTTCGCCAAAGCAAGCACAAAGGCCAGTTTCAGCAGGCCAAGGACAAGGAGGCTTTCCATATCAACACACATGGAAAACTAAATGTAGGGAAGAAGCGGTGAGACATACGGTTGTTTACCGATGTGCTGTATGTCCATGAATACTTGCAATTCAAACACAAATGTTCAGTTATTCCTGGGTTGTAAAAAATGCAATATTATAATGTTTTTTCTGCATTAATCAAATGGTCATATTATGCCTTAGCTTTCAGTATATCAACCGTTTTGGGATTTTTGAGATGGCAAGAAAAGTCATTTCCTCCGAACATTCAAGGTCTTGCCTTTCACCATTAAAAGCATAAGATGTTCCTACAAGTAAGCATCAGCAATAGTTTACTGTAGGGCATAAAACACAGTCATAACCCCACCTCTGTCATAGAAACATTCCCACTTGGCTGAGGTAAGAGTGTTTGAGCATCTGAGACAGGAAGTTGCTTCCAGAAAGCAAAAGGGACAGAATCAAAGAGCAAGCCTCATGCCACAGAGAGGTAAACTATGTCGGTTGCTTTTTATGGTCGAGAACAAGCACCTAGTCCACGGGGTGTATGCTAACACATATTGATGTCCATGTATATGCGCAGTGGCTCGTGCACACACACACTCTAAAATGTAAATGTTTTTCTGGTGAGGTCAGGTTCCAGGCTCTTGGCATCGTGGCTCTCCTGTCCTCCATCCTCCAAAGCTCCAGCAGACATCATGGACCCCCCCTCACTCCCCGGGGAGAGACTGGAGGAAAATATAGCAGTGATGCTGGTTTAACCCACTCTCCAGACTCCAGACAGTGTTTTTCTATGGCTGGTTATGACTTTAGCGGCGGGAGGTGATGGGGCCCGCCACAAATATTTCTTGAGGGGAAGGGTTCACAAAATAACACATAAAAGCCCCTCTTAATTTTTGAGTACATGAATGGCAGGGAGTTGAAAGACTTAACACTTTTCCTTAGCTGTCTGTTCTGAGGCAAACACTTTCGGGCCTGACTAGCTGTTCATACTGGTTAGTTTAAAAAGGCTTTATTACAAGTCCAATCTCCTACATTATTCATGTCTTTTTTTTTTTTAAACGGCTCGATTATATTTCACATTTTTGATGGCTTAAGAGTGAAAACAACTGGGCAATGTGTTAACCTACAGCCATGTAAATCTGACATTATATTTTCAGAAAATCTGAAATGTGAAGAGATAAAAACTAAAGATGCAACAACACATCTCTGATGATGAAAGAAGACATCCAAAGGCACTTTATAAAATTTTGACAGGCCACACACAATGACAAAAAGGAGGAAAAGGCCTAATTTATTTAACCAGGGACAGATTTCTCTTCATTTTTAATGTGAAAAATCGAACAAAGAAGAAAAATTACAGCAATAAACTTTTCATAATGTTGTATTTACTTCAGTGCATAACAGAACATATTAGCCAATAGTTCAAATGCAAATAACCTTTAGAAACATCTACAATTCCTCCGACATCAAAATAAAACCAGCAAATAAGACTGTAAAGACACACGTTCCTCATTGGAACAATGTTCAACCAAGCAGTGTAGTGGTTCATGCCCTTGGCGAGGCGAGATAAGGCTATCAGCTTCCATCATCGCTAAACAAGATTGAGCAAAGTACATTAAGCAGAAAAATACAAACAAATTACAAAGGCTTGAGGCTCGACTCTTTATCTAATGTTTGCGGGGACTGCTAGCGTCAGTTGGTGGGAAATGGGCCTGCATCTAATAGATCCTGTCCCACCACTTCCACACGGCCGGTGAACAATACACAGTGCCATTATCTCAGCGCTAATGCTATCCTTCCTCATGTGCAAAACAAGCCTGCAATCTCAGCCGCACTGCCACTGTGTCGACCAACATAAATACAAGCATCTCAGACCAAAGGAAAAAGATAACAATGGCTATCACACAGAGGCGCAACACAGAGAGACAGCTGATTGAAGGAATCTATACTTGCTCGTGCTGTAATATATCCCTAAATAAGGCCCTGCGAAGTTTGTTGAAATGTACTAAAACAAACTTTCCGCAAAGTGATTATCCATTGGCACTAGATTCCTTGTAAGCTACTTCCAATAACACCATTTAAAAGTCTCTCTGCACTACAAACCAGCTACAACAAGCTTGCATTAGCTTAGTTATTGATCTGATCTCCTAATCCCTCGCTGTGACCCCAGAGGTCATGATTTATGTATTAAGCAGCTTTTTAAAGAAATCCATTTTCCTGTTGAGCCCCCAATGTACGTCTAATGCGGCACCATGCCGGTAATCAGAGAAGGGCTGCGTGTTTGATTTTGACCCCTCCTTTTATAGTTCACACCCCTCCTCAACATCTTGTCTCACAACACCTCAGCCTCCTAATCAATACTACAGAGCTCCTGGTTCAACTAGAGATTCCTCCGCCTGCCTGCCAGCCAGCCTGCCCTCCTCCTTCTCCTCTGTGTTCCTTTCTTTCTCCTCTCCCTCGGTCTTTCTCCCCTCTTTCCTCGCAGCAGGATGCACCTCCATCAGGGCACTAGCAACCAAACAGTGCCAGGCTTCTGAAGGGTCCGGATGAAAGTTCGACGACAATACAATGGAGACAAAGATACCAGTAGAAGAAAGTGGAAAGAGGGAAAAGAGGGAGAGGGAAGAATGAAAAAGAATGTCTGGACTTGTGGACAGACTGCCTCTGTGATCTCAGAGGGCCCCACTCTTGTCTCCTGATGTCGATAATAGAGCAACGATAGTGGCTGAGGATGATGGGGGGAGTGTGCCTGTAATAAAGGTCAAAAAAACAGGGAATGGGGAAAGAGTGTGTGCGAATTTAGGAGAAGGATTATCTCACTAAACACAAAGTGTTTTAAGACACACTAGTGGAAGGGAATGTTTCATCTAAAAAGGTCAAAGGTCTCAGTGCGCCTCTTCAGGACTTTTCCCAGACATAAGAAAAAAATTGAGGAGAAGTTGGGTGTTAACTGACCTGGCATATCCAAAAAATAAAAGAACTTTGAAAAAAAAAGTGTTTTCTAAAAAGTCGAATGCATTACAGGATGGGAGATTAGATTTGAAACTAACATTTCCATCGTTCGCAATGCTGGGTCTCAGGATGACAGAGATGTTACAGCGCTGCTAATTAGAGCTGGCAGAATAGAACATGTGCATAGATATCATCTATTGTTCCTCATCACTCTAATGAGCTTAAATGTCTTTGTCTTTATTCATCAGCTCAAAGGTTGTGGAGTTGCTACGATAGAGTCATTTTCTCTTTATATATTATCCATTAGTAAATCATGTGATTGAAGCTATGGCTGCATCTTTCCCGAACTCCCAACCATATAGGTTGTGCTACTTTCACAAATATCTTAGTGTTGTAAAATATACGTGTCTCATGAAAAAAACAAAAAACAAATAACAACTACTACTTCATAACATATACTTTCGTGCAGCATCTGTTTAGTGTGCAGTTGAGTTTGACAGAGAGAAAAAGATGAGAGCACTCCTGTCTGCCCTAGAGTGTTGAAAGAAGGCAAACTGGGGGGAAAAAAAGAGAGGCAGAGGTGTGCAAGGAGAACAGAGATAGACCTGTTATCATGTAACAGAGGCCCAGTTTGACCTGACCTTGAACACACGAGCGTGCACGCATGCACGCACACACACACTAGCAGGGTCACAGGGGCATAAAGAGCCACTGTGTCAGGTCACAGAGCACAGAGAGAAGGATAAAGGACTTGAGGGATGTGATATGACTAATATGAGGGGTTTTGCAGGCCTTCGGGGGGACTGGCGTTACAGCCAAGGGTGACTGACACTGTTGATCTGTATCACACATCACAGCAAATCACAACAGAGGAAAGCAGACCAACCACACAAGGAAGTATGGACACACAACCTACAAAATCCAATTTCAAAAATCCACACAAACATGGATAGTTATTCATACAGAAAGAGAGAGTATTTAAAATTACAACCCTAAATGAAAATGTTATCTTTTATGTATAATGTTCATATTAGTTTTGAAGCCTGACAGACACAAAGATGCCATCTATGAAAATATACCCTTAAGCTTTAGATATCCACCAAAACTGATGTTTCTCCCCCTTTAAAGAGCAGGTTCAAAGATCAGCACCTAGCAGGATGGGACCAGGTACGGTGTGGCTTGCATGTCTATCAGGTTACACACTTCAAAGAAACAGTGCCATATACACAGCCAGTGATGAGAGCAAAGGGGCCAAGGACAGGGCCACATTGTCATTCTGCCATTATCACTACTGCCAGGGAATGGATAGCTCATTTTTTTCTATTATAATTGGGCTTTTTTCCTCTATCAACAATGGTTCTGAAGAATATGATCTCTTCCTTTGAATCTTTTGAATGGCTCCAAACATTCTCAGAGGCCAAAGCGTGTAGAGTATGTTTGGTTTGTCAGCTAATGGGAATGATCCATAGATGGCACTGTTGGCTCATGCTACAAGTCTATTGCCAACATTGCAAAGGAGGAGGAGGGAGGAATATCCACTTAAAACTCATCAACTCTGGATCTGAGAAAAAAAAAAATCTTTCATCTATGCTCAAGTGTCATTTGCCAAATATAATCTTGTAACTTCTAATTAATTCAAACTGCTAGAAAGAATCTTTCAAAATATCACACTTCCCAAACAGAACACATTTTTTTCATGCTAAAACTGTTCTTTCCCAGCAACGGTGATTTAACAGCTCATTATCAAAAGAAGTGTTTTTTTTTCACTCTTTCTCCCCCTCCCTCTATCATTTCCTTCACTAATCAACAACATTTGAAACTTTATAGTGGTAAAAACATGCTGTGTTTTTAAAATATTTTTTAGACAGAAAATAGTAAACTAGAAATATGTACTCAACTGGACTGAACGTAACCATAATGTATGGCTTTTTAAAGGATACTTGACATAGTGTGACAGAATCCTGTTTGTTTCAAAATACAGAGAATTAAATAATTTACACAAGTTTAGTACCTCACATAATGGAGAATAAACTGTGCAAGTCAGTCAACCTATCGATTAATGAGAATGCCAAAAAAGCATCATTAGAGAGCAGCAACTTGAAATTTGAGATAAAAAGTTGTGTTCGTATGGTTGCCGTCACTCAGTGAGCCAAAGAGGAAGCCTGTTGTTTACGGTGCAGGTCTGCTGATGATGGTAAGAGGGGTAAACGGGGAGACGACTGGAGGTCTGCTAGCCGGCGAGGCCCCCCATGGGAGTCCAACTGCCCTGATCTATGGCCTGTCTGACTGGTGAGGTCAGACCAGAGAAGCCCTGGAAATGGGAAATTAGCAGCCCTTTGCAATTAGAGCCCTGACCACAGGCAGAGATGGTATATTGCATCACATACCACAGAGATGTCTAATATTTGACCGTGAACACTCATGAGAGGCCAAAAACCAGAAATTAGACGGCGTGAATGTGTCTGTGCTCACAAGACAACAAAAAATCAAGAGCTCTTTCATGTAGCTGCATGTGTAAAGCTGCCGATTTACACAGAAGATGGCAAAGAAAGTCAGGCAGAGGGCGCGAAATGCCCTGAGGCTGGCTGACTGGCCGTTGCCACTGAGGAGGTGTGTGGACATGCATGGGCCCTGGAGCAGTCCTAAGCTCCAGATAAACACGTCTCCACACAGACCTACAGGAGGAACCATGCATACCCCCCACTCCACCCCTCTCATTTACACCAAACCAAGCCAACTCCCATCTCAACAACAAACTCCTATCCACAATCCCATAAGAAGCGCTTAAATTTTGATGCTGCCAGTTAAAATAAGAGTTAGAGCAGGGGTGCACAGGGGATAAAGTGTTACACAGGATCAATCCCACACTCTGTTTGCACTGACAGCAGGGAGAGCTTTTGCTGCTGTTGAAATGTGTGTCCAGGTAGCTTTCACATGGCTGCAGGCGGTCAGGTAGGCAGGCAGCGCCAGCAGTGTGTTAAACACACACGCAGTTATCTCAAACCTGTCAGTCAGCCACCCTGTACCACACTGGACCACCGAGGTCTCATACATAATTTGGCATCAAATGAATATTTTCTCAGTGTCCTGGCAAAAGTGGTATTTGATGAAATATTAATTTGGTGATTAATTTTTGCATCTGATCTTCTGTCAAGTGAGATGAAAAAAAGAATAGAATTTTTCCTGTGAAGCCATTGTTCAAGGGCACCTCTCTCAAACTTTCCACATAAAACTTTGATTAACTGATACAACAGGCACAGTATTTTCCAGAGTAGGATAAAAAGAAAAGTTACTCCACTTTGAAAGTGAAATTAAGACATACTAAATAAGACAGGCTAAAAGCACTAACACAGCTTTCTAATCGCCCCGGTAGACTGGGTGCACTGCAAGTACAATCTGTTTGAGACAGCATGATAGGCTACCAAGTGACTCTGAATCTGAACAGAATGACTTGTAGAAGTGTCAATTGTGTGACATAAAGTGCACTTAGAAAGTATTCAGATCGTTTCACTTTTTCACATTTTGCTAAGCTGTCATATTTTGTTATGTTTGTTACATTGACTTCAGCATTGAAGACGCCACAAGCTTGGATTTCAGGATTTTCTGCCATTCTTCTCAGCAGATCATCTCAAATTCTGTCAAATTGGACAGGGATCAACAGCAAACAGTCATTTTCAGGTTTTTCTAGATATGTTTGATTGGGCCACTGAAAGACATTCAGAGTTGTCCAAAAGCCTCTCCAGTGTCGTCCTAACTGTGTGCTTTGGGTCACTGTCCTGTGTGCAGTCCTGAGCATGAAGGAAATCTCTGCATTTTGCTCCGACAGCTTTACCTCAAAAGCTGACAAGTCTACCTGTCCATCCCACAAGAAAATTCCCCCATAGCATAATGCTGCCACCACCATGCTGAATTGGTATTGGGAAAGGTGATGAACAATGCCTTGCTTCCACCAGACATGACATTTAAAAATGCGGCCAGATTGTTTAATGTTGGTTTCATGAAGCTGTAGAATTTTATTTTTCAGCCTGGTGGTTTTTTTGCAAATTCAAAGTGGGCTTTCAGGTGTCTGTTGTGGAAAGGTAGGCTTTTATCTGGTCATTCAGATCGGTGAATTGGCAGAGATGGCTGTCGTGGAAGTTTCTTTCATCCTCACACAAGATCGTTGGAGCTCACCCAGAGTGACCAACAGGTTCTTCATCACCTCTTCAACTAAGGGCCTTCTCCTCCAATGCTTACTTGTGTCGGCTCTAGGAAGAGTCCTGGTTATTCCAAGCTTCTCATATTTAAGAATTACGGAGGCCACTGTGCTCTTGGGATTTTTCAGTGCAGCAGATTTTGTTCGGTAGCTCTCCCCAGATCTATGCCTCAGTGTAATCCTCAACTTCGTGGCTTGGTTTCTGCTTTAATGTGTACCATCTGTTGTGAAACCTTATACAGAAAGGTGCGTCTTTCCAAATCATCTCTAATCAATTGACAAAATGGACACCAGTCAAGGAGGGAAAAAAACTCAAAGATGATCAAGAAAAATGGGAGGCAATGGCAAACTTGAAATAAATTTCAAGTGCCACAGCAAGGGGTCTGAATAGTTATGTCTATGGGATATTTCTTTTGTTTCTTCTGTAATAAATTTGCAAACATTTCTAGTGCTCTGTTCATCATTTAGTATTGATTGCAGATTGATGAGAGAGAAAAAAATACACAATTTTTGCATTAGGCTGCAACATGACACGATGTGAAAAGTGTGAAGTGGTTTGAACACTTTCTAAATGCAACTGTATGTCATAAACCTTAGCCAAGATGAGAAGTTCAATATACTGGTGATTGGAGAGCTTGTTCATTAATGTGTACATTTGTGCAAATGTATGTTGGAAGACAGCTGTATGTGAGTGTTTATGGGCATATATTAAATATGTCTGCTGTATTTCTTCACATGAAAATACAAATGGCCTAACCAAATTCATGTAAAATATACGGCAACAGTTAAAGTGAAATGTGAAACAATGTTACAGATACCTGCAGTGGTGCAGGACCCTATAGATTTTAATTATTTACTAAGTATTAGTGATAAAACTAGATAAACAGGATATTGTGAGTGTCTGGAAAATAAAAGGCCCTGGGGTCCTTAAGTATTGAGGCTTATTGGCCAGAGAAAAAGTCTTATTAAAGAGAGGCCTACTTTGACAAGGTGCAGCAGCTGATACAGATCCTCCACCTCGTCCCCTTCTGTCTCACTGTAGTTTCTGCTGGTGTCAAGGCTGGAACCCTGGATGGTGCGTCTGTACAGAGGCAACTCCATGGCGTCAGCATACAGCTCTATAGCCTGGTGGCCAACCGTCTGGTACATGTAGCTGTCCAACTCATCTGTGGCATGAAGGAATGAAGCATGTTACAGTCTGAGTCCGATGACAACTCATTAAACGTGTGTCTGACAAAGGAATGTTGAGTTCAGTTAACTGTGCAGGTCATGATGTTGCAGTCCTCTGTGAAATTATCAAGATTGATCAAAAATTTACTGGCTCATTTCAGGTAAGGGCAACAAGTAACAATTTTTCAATTAAAATAATCGGCCAATTCCGCTTTATTGTGAATCATTTAATTGTATTTTCAAGATATGAAAGAAAGCCCAACAAGGTCCTCAAGGATAAATGTTATAAAAAATAAAAAATACTTTTCCATAAACCTGTTACTGTGAAAACAGCAATGATAGAAGCTTAAAAAGTGGTCGCATTTGTAAACCATTTTTTTGTCTCGTGTTTTACAGGTTTCATCATTTTTGCAGTGGTAACCTAAACCGGTGGCCTTGTGACTGAAAAGTCACTATTTCAATCCCCAGATGGACAAAGTAAATGTGAATGGGTAAAGCATAAGAGCAGCATTAGCTCCCTTCTCATTAACACCACTTAGATGCACTTGACAAAGGCCCATAAAAAGTTACTGCTAGGGTGGAGCTGCTCAACAGCCGGTATAGATCCACTGGGTCAGGACTGTAGAGGGCAGTTTCAAGGCATGAATGTTTTTAACTGCATAAGCGTGAACTAGGGACGAATAATATACCTGTAGCCGAGAAGCAAAACACTTAAATTATTATTGTTAATGTTCCAGCAATGTTGTTTCAGCCAATATTTGTGTCTGATAATGCAGAATATACTGCAGACTAGAAATGCCATTCACAACCCTTCTCAGCGTCTCTGAGTGAAGATGTTTGCTTCTCTCTTCCAGTCTGCTCTCTGTTTCTGTCTGTTGACATGAAAGTAGGGCTAGACAGCAAGTTGTATCATACTCAAATCAATTTCCGGTCATCCTTGTAAATTCAAGATAACCTGCCAGTACAAGAGACAGATATCAGAGCAGTTTATCAAAACACCATAAGACCAAGCAGAACAATAGCCTGCAGAATTAAAGCGTCTTTAACTACTCCCCTCACAGTCAACCCACTACATCCACACCTGTATGTTGTACACTGATAAAAGAAGCAAATTCTTACTTGAATTTCCCTCTGGATTAATAAAGTATCTATCTATCTATCTATCTATCTATCTATCTATCTATCTATCTATCTATCTATCTATCTATCTATCTATCTATCTATCTATCTATCTATCTATCTATCAAACAAGCTACAAATTCATTCTAATTAACTGTTGAGCCTATTAGTGAAGCAGCTTAAACTTTGTTGAATTTTAACAGAGTAACAATTTAACATAGGACAGAGAGGATGAGTTTATTCTAAAAGACATCTACTTTTCTAAACACTGACCTTCAAGAGGTTTAGGTAACCAAGAAGGTTACTTTGAACAAGTTTGCAATTAATACTAGGAATGCTGAAGCTCTCTAAACACTGCTGCTGTGTTAGAAAAATAAACATAATCAAATTAGACATGTATTTTATTTTTTACATTGTCGCATTTGTAAGATGAGTACAGTGCTATAGGCTATTCTAATTGCGCACATCATGTGCCAACAAACTCAGTTTTAAGGTTTTAGTTGGTTTTATTTTTATGTTAATCAGTTATTCATGATCAGTTACTAATATGTTCACTCATTTGCAGAAAAACAAAATGCTGATGTAATTTTGAGTTAGAGAAGACCACTGCTTTCAGCTCACCACATGTGAGAGTGTTACATAAATATCAAAGAAAACTGATCTGTATTAAATACTCCAGGTTAATTTAGGAGAATGCCTCTTCATCTCTAGGAATCCTTTTGATTTTGGAAAGTGGGACGCAACATTTCTAATAAAGTACGGAAAAAATTACCATGGTTAAACCTATAGTATTTTGTATAACTGACTAATGGATAAAACGTTTTGTTTTCACTATCATAGTATTAGAAAGTTTTACTCTTGTTCCTCCCTTTGAGAGCTGCTGGACACATTTTGCCCTTCTCCCTAATGCAGTAGGTTCATTTTTAGCAACATTTGTTTTGTTTTATGCACATGGCAGACATGGAAATTTTGTATCAGTAATCTTTATGAGAGGTATTTTCAAATTGGTGCATCTCTAGTCTCACATAGCCGGACCATTCTCTAGGCTGACACAGCACTGTGTAGACCGATCTGACAGCTCCTCACTGTCATTCTGCTACAGATTAAGAACAGTTCAGGCATGTTTGTATTTCTTTAAATAAATTATAATCACCTTGGGCGGGACTAAGACAAGGATGATGTGACGGTGTTCACTCAAAAGGTAGGGCTGCACGGGAGGTGGTTGTTGTTTGTGCTGTTTTGTGAAGTAAAGGGGATTTTGAAAAGGTAGATGGTGGATTGGAAGGAGAAAGTTGTGTGACATGCGCAGCCAGTGTTGGGCTTATCTACATCCAGTGAGTCAGACTAGTGCAGCTCTAGTGTTAGCAAAGTATTCCTGCAAAACAGAACATGGCTCAAAGCAAAAAAATCCTTGTAGTGTTTAATAGGTGAAACTATTGTTAAAAAATGATGAAAGAACTTTAATCATGAATTTACTATTAACATTTTTTTAACTTTTATGTAGAAATTAAGAAAAAGGTACAAAATGCTTTCATTTTTGCATATTCCATGTGTAAAAATAAACCCCCAGCTGAAAAAAGCATGTATCTGTCTGCACAGCAAACTACATACAGTTCATACTTAGAGTTCTGCAGTTATTTATGTATGCAAAGTTCACTTCTTAGTTTCTTAGTCCGCAGAAGTGCAGCTGGCTGGCCCACATAGATCATATCTAACCCCCTCTTCTCCTCACCTGTGTGAGCAGGGCGCAGGTTGGCCAGAGCTACGATCCGGTGGCCAGCAGCAACACACTGCATCATGTTGTAGCAGCTGTCTTTGCCCCCACTGGAACACAGCATGAGAAATGGACACACAGGTAAGGCTGTGCTTGAATCATCAAAATGCAAACGTTCGGCATATATTAACATGGGCGTACGGTTAGTAATCTGGGAATTGGGTGCAGCAAAATTAATATCCAGAGATGAAAAGCATGTAGCTGTAGCAGATGATGTGTTATTTATAGTCTTTACTCTTATTTACTACAGTAAGTTAGCTATTGTATGCTATTCTTGTGTTGGTTTTCAACGCCTCTATATTCAATAACTTAAACATTTCATTAGTAGTATGTTATGGTTTTGAAAATACAACATCCTCTTCCACATATTCCACTGCTGCCACCAAAACATCGGCGACAGAGCGATGAGGTGGTTAAATCAAAAAAATGCGGTTACCTTATTAAAGCAACCACCTTCATCTTCTTGTATTTTGTTTAGGAGTCTACTGGCACCAATAATATTGGCTGCAACGGTCCAGAAAGTGATTGCTGCGCTTAGCAACCGGTGAATGTACACAGAAACATGTGAGAGCTTAACTTCCGCGTTGTTGAAGGACCCTCTTTATACATCGAGGTGCCCTTAAGAATGCCTGATAGAAAATCAGTCTCGCCGCTCTCTCTTTTCTTCCTTAATGTCACGTTTAAGTTTTGACAAACACTCATAAAAACAGTATTAGTAAGCATTAGTAGCACGTTGATAAATTATTCAGAAGTTTCAAATAAAAAAGACAATATATGGTCCATAGACACTATATAGCATATGATATAATGAAAGACAGGACAGTTTGAAAGTCATTATTTGAAAAACATACCAAATCAAAATAAGTAAATAATTAATAGTAATTATAAAACTAATTATAAATAGGTAAAATATAGATTAGAGATATAAATGCAAATGTGTCTTTCATATAAACTCACCACAAGCAAAGATCCATGCAAGACCAGACCAGTGTGTTTATACACATGCATTTATCACAAATGAAACCCCTGTCACATTATAAATTTGAAGCAAATGCTTTGTAGGCTTTTAATGGCATATCAGCAGTCAAAAGCAAGACATATTCCATTTAAAGGTACATCTGTAATAACAAAAGGCATTTGCTATTATTTAAAGGTTTATCTACTGTGAAAATAGGATGGTTTCTATTTTTTTAATGGTACATCTACAGTATAAAATCTGAAATGATTTTTTAAAGAATAAAATAACACAATATGTGCTTGCATCTCACGACCCAGACTTCTTGTCCTGCAACTAAAATAAGGATTTTGTTGTTGTTTCTAATTTATAGTTCCCCGACTGTACATACAAAGGGAGAATTTTGGTCAATATTATAACCTAGAGCAATAAAACTTAGAACTTTGCAAAAAAAAATCTAAATAAAACTACTGTGATTGAAAGTATTTTTTTTAAAGAACCTATATATCTTTCACATTCCCACAAAAATACTGAACTAAAATAATAGAGAAATTAGATTTTTATTATCTCAAATTTATTCTACATTTACTAATTCTTAACAATCTCTTTTAACATCACAAACAAACATAAACCAAGACATGACAACAATTACACTGAATGATAATCACGAAATTCCAAACTCTGAACAGAAATACACCTGTGAATCATGGATAATTTGTACAATTTCTGTTGGAATATGCAGCCATACAGCTGTTAATACACAGACATTTCTTACAATGTATGTGGAGTGCTGTGTTTTACATGTGAAAAAACTAATTTCACATATATAACTTTTCAAAAACTTACTATATCTAAAGTAAATCGTGAAAACTGCTCTTTACACTACTGCCAGTGCATACTGTACCACAACATAATCAAAGTGGATAGGCACTGCAACTCTATTGACACACATCCGTTGCCTCGTGTGTCTCAAGAGAGGACCAAAAGTCCATGCACCGGTATTCACACACAGGTTGTGCTTTTCCTCTGAGGGAGCCCTATTTTGCTCAGAGGAAAGCCTTTGATGCTCCTTTTGCTCTCTGTTGTTGTGCCAGAGCAGAATAATTGCAATGCTTTTGTGTGCTTCCCTCACCTTCTACCCCTAAGCAGGCCAAAGGCAACTTATTCTGGCTGAGTGTACAAAATTGAGAGAGACGTCTATTCATCCCACTGCTTTTAACTAGGTTCCCTTTTTAGTTTTTGTTTTGTTTCTGTTTTATTCATCCTGATAAATGGTAAAATCTACAACCTGGAGATGATCATCATTTGCGTTGTGGTGCAGGCAGTACAGACTGAATTTAATTTTCTCATGAATAGATATGCTTTTGAGAAAGTGAACATCTATGATTTAATATGATTGATTTCTTTCTACTGCTCAGTTTTACACCATGGTGAATAAATAAAATATGTAATAACTGTGTATTTAACTCTTTTGTCTTTCTTTGACTGTTTCCTTTGTTTTTCAAAAACTGCATTTAATTTGTAGTTTATGTAACATTTCATTTAACATGACTATATTAAAAAACTCGAGCTCCATTTAATCTGATTTATTTTCTACTGACATACAGTATAACCGGACAGGTAAAAGTCACCCTCAGTCGGTGGGCAGGTGAACCAAAATAAAATACATGCACTATGAAAGCAACCACCAACAAATAAATTTGTAAAATGAATATTTCACAAATGCTGGAAATTTAATTTGACAGGATGAGTGATACAGTTTTCAAAATGCTCCTTTGACATGTTTGTTTGAAAAATGGCTTTGCCCTGGAGAGAGCCGGACACATCCCCCTGGGTCTGGATGTCCTTCACTTTGGTAAACTCATTAATATATCACCTATGTTTTCCAATTTTGTGGCTTATACTTTATATTACAGCGTCTCTGCCTCTGGTAATTTCCATTAAAGCCCAAGCCCATAGGATATGACTAATGTGAAAATCGTCACTTATCACTTTTAATTTATGTACTTTATTATCCAGACAAATAAAGAGGTGTGTTGTTCAAGTTTTATTTGTGGCAGCATTTTGCTGATGTAAAAGAGCGTTTTATGTCCGCATTGTTGGTGCGATGGGGATAAAAAGTCTTGATGGATAGCCCAACGGAGACACAGCCAATGGACGTGAATATGAGACGCATAAATATGAAAGCAAGGCAGCAGGAATCAAATGACACCCTTGGCCTTTTCTTAAAGGAACATGTGCATATGACAGGTGATTTACACAGACACACAAGCTAATTTTTGTCGCGCAAGGACACAAAAACTTTGGGTGTAATGAGAAACTAAGGCCTCAAATCACAAGACAATAAATTGGGTGTCAGAACAGGCCAGCCAAGGTTGCAGGCTGAGTGGCCAGAATACAAACACACATACACACTTGTGGTTCCTTCAAGAATACGACAAGGAAAGCACATAAGCTGCACAGTAACACAGTGCATCATGTATGATGCTTCCTACATAGAAGGACACGATTATGGATATTTGTAAAACGTTTTCTGGTAGCGTGTCCAGAAGGACAATTTTTTAAAAAATATACAGATTATTTTTTTATTGATTAGACAGGTACCATGTTAGCTGGTACCATGAAAAACTGTAAAAGTGTATACAGGATTAAATAGTTTTATTAGTAAATGTTAACCTTAATGACAGCAGGATCATTATCGTTAATAAAAAGACACCAAGTTGGGCAATTTGTTGGTCGGGGTTTTATTCTTGCTCTTTTTTTCTGTGCACGAGTGTAATAATTTAACGTTTTAGTCCTACTCATTCACACTGTGTATTACTTTATTACAATTTTTTTTGACAATTTATCAAGTTGAATTCTTGCTCACATCTAGAATAATGTAAAATTAGTATATACCGTAGTTGCAGTTATAGCGTGCATCTTGAACATCTGTAAAACAGATCCATTGTAATTGTATCTACAAATCCTCTGATTTCCTCTCACACTGATGTCAAATTCTTATTTTTGACTAGGTTTAATTTCTCCAGTGTCATAAAGACAAGTAAAAAACTTGCTAAAATTATGACATTTCTATTTGAATATCCTTGTGGTTAAAATCCCATTAAACAGAGGCTGATTTCACTCAGTCAGAGACCTTTGATGACATAAAATTATAGTTAATTTCATTTAACAGAAACATTAGTACCTGTCCTCAACAAGAACGGTCTGCTACAACTCAATCAAATGCACAGTTTCCATTCTGACTTTATGCAGGAAACAAATTGAGTTTGAATGTTTCTGCAATTTGGAATTAAGTTTCTACCGAGCCACAAACATGAAGCGAGAGACACAGAAGATGTAGAGCCAAATGAAGCCATTTGTCTGGAACATCTGGTAGTCCAGTTTACTGATATTTTTCCAAGACCTTACACTGTTAATCCAAATGTCAGAGGTTTAAGTAAAAAAAAAAAATCAAAGCTCAGTCACTATAGTGTAGTGGGCGAAACAGAAAACTCACACTAATTATAGATGAAGTTCAATGAGTGCTGATGACAGCCAAATGTTATTTTAAAATAGTGATAAATTTGCACTCAAGTGAGCAATGGTTGAAAGCAGTCCTGTGTATTTTTAACTCTACTCCGCTCTGGTGTTGTCTCCATCAGGGGCTCATTTTCCAAAGAACTATCAGCATAATGATACCTCTTTAGGGCCTAACCACATCCAAATCAGTTAGTAAACAACCCAAACGGGGATCTGTACACATTTTTACAGACAATTAACTGTTATCACGAGGGGCCCAAATGGATTAGTAGGCTCATTAATGTCTGAGGCTAATCGGTCCTTGATTGGAAATGTGAGAGAATGTGAAATAAAGTCGTGGTTTGATCCAAATTGTGTTTGATCATGACATCGTCCTTAACAACACCCCCAGTCGGAGAACAGTAATTGAGTTTTTTCCCCCCCCACTAAATCCCCCAATGAAAATCTGGCTTTTACCCTTGTTCCATTTGGCTTTAAACTACATAAACCATTAAAATGGATGAGAAATGCTTTGCCTCATAAGCTGCTACTCTTTTTGTTAGAGCCCGGAGATAATTTTTGCTGATAACTATTATTTGGTCCTCGAAATAATAAATATCTTTGCTTAGAAAAGTGTCTGTCAGGGCCACTTTAAAGCGGTGCTGATTCAGTGCTGCTTTTATTTATCTCATATTTTGACCCAATCTGAACGTGTTTGGCAGCAGTTTAATTAAGGCTGTTGTGATTTTTCTCATCTTTCATGAAAATAAAAGGAAAATGAATTCAAAATAAAAGCAGGCCACATCTAAATCAGAAACAACCATGCTTCTGAAAGACTTTCACTGTCTATACTGAGAAAAACAAAGCAACAAACTGGACTTTGTGACCAACTGGTGTAGATTTCAGTGAAGTTCAGGAATTTATATATAGACAGTTTTCATTATTATTACACCCTCCTGAGCCGATGTGGCCTTTTCTCAGAGCATATTGGTGTTTTGAGCTAAATGCTAATGCTAACATACTGATGTTAAGCAGGTATAATGTTTAACTTTTTTAGTTTAACTTACTAGAATGCTAGCTTCCCCTCAACACAAGGTAAATCTAATGCTAACATAGCTACAGATGAAGAAATGGTGAACCCTAAAAACACAGCTTTTGCACATTTTATAGGTTAAGAGCAATAAGTGAGAAATCGCCCACAGCGACAGGTTTACATTCAAATTTAGTAAGTGTAAGTGATCAAATCATGAACTTTAGCTCTCCTTTAAAACCTCTACATTCAATCATTGTTTATTTAGATCTAGAAAACTATACATTATCCTTAAGTGGGTGCCTCAGAGAGGATTTTTGCACTAATCAAGACTTTCAAAATAAATGAAAAGGAAAAAAAATCACTCTGATCCACGCGGCACTGCAGAAATGAGAACTTTCCAACAGTCGAGCCAGCCAACCATCCCTAAGTACAAATGTAATTTCCTGAATATTTCTCCTTGATTTGAAATTGTCTTGCCCTGCTCCTTGCATCCTAGAATCAAATTATGGCTTCGGTGGTTAAGTCTTGTGAAGCTCCAGCCAAAAGGATGTGGTCCATTAAAGTAGCCTACGCCACCATTCCGCTAATTATGAAGCAGCCAAAGCAAACTGCACGCACTGCTATCACCTGACCCTGCTGCCTGACACTGTTTTACATATGGCATCTTTAGCCTAATGGTTTACAGAGACATTCTCCTCTTAGAAATCCAAACCACTGGACATTTAACATGGTTGCTGTGACATTCAAATCCGCTATTAAATATACTCTCAAAACACATAAACCTGCCTGTATGGTTAGTCCGTTATAAGAAACTCTAACACATTTCATGAATAAAATCTTCTAGAAGGGATCCTGATTAGTATCTACATGGAAAAATAATTTTAAAATAAAACTAACAGGATGACTATTCTCTTTCCTTCCTCTAATCATATATTAAAATCATGAATTCTTAGCTGATAGTGAATGGAAAATAAGGATGTGACTAAGTATCACAATGGCAGGCCTTTGTGAAATAATTTATAATCTGTAAATTGTCTGGTGGGATGCCATAATTAGCTTGTCTGCTCTCTGATATACAATCCTCGGACAGTTTCCCTCTCAGCCGACAAACACAATCCTAATCCAGGAAATAGCCTGCAATCAGAATATTGGAGTTGACATCAGAGGTAGCCACAGAGGCGATTCCCACACACCCCTCCCATAGCTTCAAAGGTCTTCCTGGGCCTGTTATGGGTTTCCCTCGTGATGAAGTGTGACACTCCACAAACACAAAAGCCCCAGCCCTCTCGTGGGTCTGCTTTGCTTTTCTTGGATCACTTCAGTCCGACCAATGCCAAGTCAACTTGGCGGTTGTCAAAATGGGCCTCATATCTCTGAAGAGTGTGTTTGTGTGTGTGTGTGTGTGTGTGTGTGGTGCAGTGTGCTGTCTGCATGTGTGTGGTTACTTGTTGAGTGTGTGTAGATAGCTTGTCACAGTCGCATGGCCTGTCTGTGTGCGAGCACTGTCTGTGAGTGGGTTATGTGTGTTTGTTTCCACCTTAACATGATGTAATGTGCACCCATAATCAAAGCCACCACCCGGGAGTCGGTGGGAGTAGCTGCTTTTCCAAACTCCTCCATGTGTAGTCTGATGTAGACAACTGATTCAGTTTTTATTTCATCAGCATCACCAAAAAAATACACAAATACTCCTGTACATATATTTTTTTTCAGTTATTACCTAATAATTTCATCTTGTTTTTGTACTCCCGGTTCTGCGAACATTTTGTTTCCTTATTTTCTATCATAATCAAATGTCTCCATTTCCATCCATCGCTCCCTTTAAAAATAAAAAATGTTTCTCCCACATCGTCTTTCATCTATCCACCTACCCTCCTTAGTGGTCAGTTTTTTCTTGCAGTAAGACGTCACCTGTGCTGAATAGCTGGCTACAGCTAAGCCAGACCAGCAAACTCACTGCCAGAATACAGCAAGCCCGGGTCTGCCATTTGTCTTGTGGTTTTGAGTCGGGGATATTTGTCTAACGTGCTGTCCAATGTCAACACAGGCTCTAAATACCCTCACTGCTGCACGAAGTGGGCTTCCTCAGGGAGGATAAGGATTAATGTTTGGTTGGAGATGAAATGGGAAAGAAGAGGAGGAGGAGGAAAGAGGACAGAGGAGGATGAGCATTGAGAAAAAGGAACTGATGAAGTCAGGTACTGAAAATGTGGAGACGAAAAGAGGAGAAGGAGTAGGATGAGAACAAAGAAGCATTCAGCAATGAATTATCTTTTTCAATAAGGGATCAATTCGTAGATTAAAATGTGAAAGAAAAAGCAAATCTATGAAAAAACAGTTTGTTGAAACAAAGCCTGTGTCTTTCTACACTTCCCAGCCACAGTGTGTATACAGGGGGTTAACCATTTTAAAGCTGTGACAGGCAGTGTGTAAAAGATAGCCTCCGATCATTCAGAACCATTCCTAAACCTGTGACTAACCATAAATAACAAACAAAATCCAAGGCCTCCCACCAGCATTAACGCCGGCATCACCAGATGAGAAACTGTCGACTAGATGGGAGATGACCTCAAGTTTACAGCCTAAAACCTGTTGATCCTGAGGGATTGATTGTCACCAATAAGAAAGAGCCCCCGCCGCCATCAACCACCGTCTCAGCGAGAACAAGATTAATTCTAGCGGCGATTCTGCCATGAGAAGCACATCAGTGGCCTGGGCCTTTTCTTTTATGAGGAGAATTCCATACACTGGGCCCAATATTCCTGGTTACTGGAGTCTGGTGATTAAAGTGTATAAAAAAGAGGGCAGCACCACTAAAAGGCAGTGATTTAGTGAGCTGTCACCCCAGTTCAGACGGGGCAACAAGTTCAAGTCCCTGCAAGGGGGTTGTAATGAAAATGAAACAAGGAACGAGACGGTGTTAGAGAGGAGAGGTTGGATGACTGGAGGGTTGAAGGGTTAGGGGGTTGGAGGTGTCACTGGTGGTGCATGGGGTCATTCGGAGGGTGATGATGATGGTGATGCATTGATTCTGCTCGAGTCAGTTAACCTGAATAACTTTTCAGTTCATTAGTACAAAGTTTACATTGGGACCGATCATTTTTCAAGGCAAGTTTTTAGACCGATTTCCTAATTTGGGCCATTAAGCTCGGTCTGTTTTATTGCGGTATAAACACCAACAATCTGAGCATATGTATCATCATCAATAGCGAACAGGGACTGTTTTGAAGTTTTAAATAAATGACCAGATTGCAAGCAAATGCCTTGCTTATGTTTTATGCTTTGGGTTTGGTTTTCTGGCGACACATCACATGAATTCATTGCTTTTAGGCAGAAGTGAATCGGAAATGAGCTATACTGGAAAATGTTTTAGCATGAAGATACGATGTACCACTAATCTAAAAAATAAATGGTCTCAACTGTTATCGTTTAATAAAATACACATCTCAAGAATGTCTGAAAGTTTTATGTCTAATAATATTGTTAAAAAATCTTACAAGAGACAGTAATATAACATATAATAGAATATAACTGCGAATAGATTAAAATATCTCAAACCAAAAATATGGATCTTTAAAGAAACGGTTCAACATTTTGGGAAAAATATGAGTGTACGGTGTTTAGGATAACATAATAATAAGTAACACATAACATCCCATATGTGTAATTTGTACGGAGGCTAAAGAACTTGTGATGTAGGTGATTTCTGTTAGCTTGGGCCACCATCAAATTAACTGTTACCCTGTTTCCAGTCTATATGCTAAGCTGAGCTTACCAGCAGCCAGGTGAGGCTTTATATTTACTGTGCAGCTACTGTAAAAATGGCATCAATCTTCTCTTTGAAAGAAAGTGAATAAGTGTAGCACAATGTCCACAAATTGTGTTGAGTCATCTAGGCTTTAACCAGTGTTAAGAAACACTTTGTGAGTGTACTGATACAATAGAGTTAACAACAATTCCAATGTCCTAGACTGCAAAGACGGGATAACTGAGTCCCTGACCCCTCACTAACCTCGTCCCGACCTTGTAAAAACCCTGACCCCATCATTTCCACCCTTACAGGATTCATCTGTTAGCTGGACTGCCTGCCTCTCATCTGTGGGAGTGACGTTTGATGCCTTCAAGTACCAGCCAGCTATAAAAGACACATCCTGATGGGCCTTCCTCTGTTGTGTTTAATAGCTGTCTCTCTCTCTCTCCCCACCCTCCTCCCCCATCCTGACCTCCGCCACCACACCCACCCCTCAGCCTCAGCGCTGGCCCTTGGCTAACCCCTTGCATTCAGGGTTCAGGGTCAGGGCAGCAGACTCCCAGCCAATTGGGCGGTTGCCCAGAGGAGCTGATGTAGCCGTGAGCAGCAGGAGAGACGTAAGAGACCCAGGGACCCCTCTGATGTGCCGAGAGTTTCCAAAGAGGGAACGGCTGCAGTGTGTTTACAACATCTTAAATTTAGGGAGGGAAGGAGCGCCGCGTAGGCATACACAGAGCATGACGAAAGAGCGGAGCGGTGTATAAATAAGTGTCACGTAAAAAGAAGTATGTGACTCTTTCACTGCAGTCAAACAGCTGAATGAAGGCAGATAGAGGAATGACGTGCACAGTCAGACTCTCTTTGATGTCGCTCAGCAAAGGTTCTTTTGTGCACACGCTGTCTTTCATTTCAGTGTCATAATATCTTTTGTTAGATCTAAACACCTGGATATAAACACACAGTGATGTACACAGACGGGAACTTTTCCTTAACATCACTGGCCAGTTGGTGAGAAATTTATTTAAAGCGAGAAATAAAGAATGATTAAATAAAAACAGAAGAGCATAAATAAGGACAAAAATATTTACACGAAGCATCTAAATTATCGTGTTTTTTCTTTCAATGAGTATTGAGTCAATTCTATTGACGACTGTGAGTTCTCTACTGTTTCCTTCCTCCACTTCAAGAAGTCTCTTCTGGCTTTCAAAACACTAATTCAAGTATCTGGTATCTGTTTCTCTCTGCTACAGAGCACAGAGAACCCAGTTATGCACACACACTCACCTAACATTTTTAGCATTACTTGCGTGCGAAACTTTGACATTATCAATTTATGCCTGCACTTCTTCTGTTTCCTGCGGATATGAAATACTGTTCGACTGTTGTTTGTATCCGTAGCTCACTTATTTCCTAAGTAACAATGATTGCACAATGGACCAGCGTAATAGATGTAAATCTGTTAGGGAGCACGTTTCACAGTAAAGATGACAAAGGTACAAACAATAACATCCACAAAGTCTTCTTCCTGAAATGAAATCTTTGGAATAACAAATGCCGGCTGCTTATGGCCCTCTGATGGCTTCATTTTTCACTCGGGATAACTTGCTAATTTTTACTGCTCAATGTCCTCCACTCAGCCTGTGTCACTAAGTCATAAGCCTGCTGCTCCTGGCTGATATATGGGTCCACACGATGATGTCAGGGAAAAACACTTTCAATAATTGCTATGATTAATATTCTCAACCTTCCAACACCTTCGCTTCTCCATCCAGCCACACATCTCCACCGAGGTTCATCTATCAGTCTGCTCTCAATCTGTTTAAGTCCACTGAGTGATGCATGGCACATTGCAAGCCCTGAGTTGCACACTTTCAATGTAGTCTATTTACATTCATTCAAATTACGAGTCGATGATCCTCTGGTGCATAAAATTGCAAGGAGGTAAAGAGGTAAAAAGAGGGAGAGTACCATAGTATTTACTATTTAATTGTTTCAAATTAATAGTGACGCAGAGGTGAATTCTTTCTTTTTCAGCTGAAATGTATTCTTTTCCAAACATTACTGTGATTATTCTTTTACATGAATGCACAGAAACTGTACAGATAGAAAAAGTGTTCATTCACATTTATCTGGTCTGTGCACTCGGTGCATTTTACAGCTGGTTGCACTATCGCAGGAATCTGTGTGGAACTCTCACAGGACGGGTTTCCTCTTGCCCAGATAGCTAATTGTTTAGGAGGAAAAAGGTGAAACAGATATGTATAAACAGCGGAGGTCTTCCAGAGAGCCAAGAGAGGCCTAGAGGGCCTGGGACAGTAGCTGACCTGTGATATTCACCATTTACACCGAGGAGTCAGGTCTGCCATAAGCTGTCCAGTGGCGTCAGAAAAAAATAAACTCTCACTTCCTCATTGTTGATGGACAAATTCATACTCCACACTTCCTATACACACTGGCTTTGATCATGTCAGGCTGTCCAGAGATTATATATACAATGATAGAATGGAGGAAACAATAGAGTACACAGCAAAATATTGCAACATGTGCTTAGACAAATTCACACAATTTGAATTATTGCTTGTATACTATGTAATAAAGCTCTTTGTATTGGTAACGTTCTGTCAAATACACAAAAAATATCACTATTAAACAAAAAGACTGTGTGTCTTGCACAAAAGCACAGAAACTGGATGTTCAACTACATAAATGCATGTGTGGTAATGTATGACTTTTATAGATTTTTTTCATTTCACATCCAAGTCCCTCTTCACCCCCGATCTTCATGTGACTCTCACAGTGTGATCTTTACAAAGTCAGAGAAAGTGTAAATGTCAGAATCAGCATGTATGTATATGTGTGTAATTGTTTTGTCTTTAAATGGTCTTGATTTGCATGTCTCCATAAATCACTTCATAGTCTTTGTGAATCCCAAAAGTGCAGATCATAAAAAAGAAATATGCTCATAGCTGGGAATATGCCTGCTCTCTGTATAAATGGGATCCTTAGACAGTGATGTTCAGTGTAACAAATTGATAGGAGTCAATTAAGCATCTATTATTAACCTCCTATGGTTCACTGTCAATTATCTGTCCCATTAACTCTGTAATACTGTACGCAGTATGTGTTTAACGCAGAGGAGATCCAGTATGGCTCATATCTATTCAGCACTTGTGGAAAAAAAAAGAGCCAGAAATGATGACTTTTAATGTCAATTCAATTTAATTAGATTTAATGAAATGGTTAAGGTCATTTATACCTCTGTTCCTCAGTTTTTAGATGATTTATAGTAATAATAAGGCACATTTATATAGATTAGTCATAAATTCCCCGCTCTTGTTCTACAGTTCTTCATTCAACGAAGATGGCTTTTCTGTGCTGATTACCATTTTAAAGATAATATTACTGCCCACTTCAAAGATAACAAGGAATTACTTGTATCTATTTAAAAGCATGGGGAAATTTGGAATGAGACTCTTTTCTAATCTTTTCTTGTTAAAAAAAAAAGTGACACTTGGGGAAAAGCACCATACAAAAGCTAATCACCACCACATGGGAATTCTGCATATTTGTCATATGTGCATATGTCATATGTGGAGTGTGCAAAAAAATGCTACGCAGTTTCTCCCATGTCTGTTTCATGATGCCAGTTCCTGTCATGTTCCTCCCGATGTTCATCAGCAAACTGCTGCGCTTGTAACAGGAAATCATTTTAGTGCTGCACTGACTGAATCCTATTTACACAAACTCCCCCAAAACACTTAAGACAGGATATTTGATTGAGAAGGCTTTTCCGTGCTGTTTTCCCAGAGCTGCCTGTCACCATGGGTTAAGGCCCAAACATGTGAAACATACAACTCACAGCGATGCTTTCATGAAAAAAAAATAAAAAAATAAAAAAAATACAAGAAATGAACAAATACCGCCCTGCTAGTCATTGGAGACAGCACTTATTTGGTGAAACTTTGTTTGATTCCATTGTTTTTGTCTACAATGCAGTGAGTCAGTCACGTGTTATACCTACTGTGTAGAGGCACGTTGCATCAAGCAAATGAGATCAGGAAACAGACCACATTGTAAACTATTTGCAGCAGTTAGAATACAGCACCAAACACAATGACATTCAAGGATAATATGTGAAAATTCAATTCCTCTGAGACTTGGGAAGGAAACCATTCTAACCACAGAAATCGCAAATACCAGCTGGCTTGTTGCTGACATGAAAAGCAGCACTGCCAAGCCAGACATGCTGTCATCTGACCCCGGTGATTGGACCGCAACTGCATACACTCGTGCCTTTAGTCAGTATCTGGACATCCTCTCAGTGGGAATAGACCAACGCTGTCCCTTTGGCAAAATCCCTGCCAGCCATTTTTCCTAATGGTTCTTCCCTGAGAGATTTATGATTCAGAGACACTGGACAATTAGAGAAAGGGAAACACAAAAGCCTGGAGCTCTCTTGAGAAAGATTTACGGTCACAGAGATGCTATTTTTGAAATTGAAAGTCTGATTAGAAAGTGCTGATGGTCTGATCCAGCATTGCACATACAATGTCAGGTTCACTCAGGTGTCACTTAACAGGTGGCCTCATTACATCCTCTCCTGGTCTGTTGTCATGTGCTGTGACTGTCCTTTTTGTTTGTTCACAGTTGTGTATCTGCCATTAATATAGGCAGATGTAATAAATGATTCACTGTTAGATATATGGCGTGATGGCAGAACGTGCTTGGTACAGCGATTACTACCCCACTACTGCTCCCACCAGTACCTCCGTCTGTCGCTCCACTCAGGATGTGAAACAGGAAACACTTGTAGTCATGTTCCAGGACTTCAGGAACCTGAAGTCCTGAAACACATTGAAAGGATATAAGACTGCATAATGGAGAGGGACTGAGGTGAAGGGAAAAGAGAAAACAACGGAAGAATACATAGAGACAAAAAAAGTGAGAGAAACCACAATAAGACAGAGACAATGTTCTATCAAACAGGTCTCTCCTGTTACTGAACTTACTTTTGTCATTATAAATGCAGTCAAGTGCTAACTGTGTGCCAACACGGTACTGTGGTACTGTCCTCCATTAGTATGCAGATGATATCTGGCTTTATCTGTCTGAGTGAAACTCAATCACCATTTGTATGAATTACAGTCAGTATTACAGTAACATTTAGATGTTGTTTAGGTCAGCTTGTCTGAATTTTTTTGGGGGGAGCTGAAGTACTTCTAGGATTGAATGGATTTAAGAAAAATCCCACAGTGGGATTGGCCATTTAGTAGACAACATCACAAAGCTTGAGTAACTGATGGCTTGAGCTAGAATGTGATACATCTGGATCCTACAGACATTGGTTGCGCAGTTGGCAAAGAGAAAAGGGATCACAGACAGGTAGTTGTAAATTAGGTAGTCCCAAGTTTACAGCAGTCTGTGTGGACATCCACTTACAGCACAAAATGTGTGTCCGTGCAGCAGCTGCTCTACAGGGCAGTAGTGTGCATGCACTATGCATAGATGATGATGTATTGTGCATGTCCTTGGGGTGGACTCCAAGTGGACTGGAAAGTAGTATAATATCAGTAACTATGCATCTGTGATGTCTGCAGCTGTCCACAAGGGAGTGTATAATCAAGGCTTAACAGTGATCATCATCATGATTCCTTTAACCCTCTGAACTCCAAGCAGTTTCCATGCGTTTTTCCCCTTGTCAAATGCACTTTTCTTCACTGTGGGCTCATTTTTTATTAAAGCTCTGAACCTCGATGAAAAATCAAGTATGGCTAAATGTAGAGAAAACTCAGATATTTCTTCTGTGCAGTTTAATACAGTTATAATATCATAAATCATAAAAAGTTTTTAAAAAATTATTTCAGAAAACTTGGAAAAACTTAAAATCAACATACATATAATTTTTTTCAATTGCCCACAAGTGGTATCAATACTTGGAGACTATGTGCTATTGGTATTTTTCTACTTAATTTTTAAATTTGTTTTCATACTTGCCTCTTACATGTATGCTCTGTGTAAACACAGCCTGTAGTTCAGCCCAGTCCAGCAAAATAGTCCCTGAATTTTTGTCATGGGACAATTCATTGCAGCTGAGTTAGCTATGACTTTTTGGTTGCAGTGAGGAGTACAGAAATTTTTGGTTTCCACAGAATCTGGTAAGAGAAAATGCTTGATTTTTTGACATTTTTTTTGAATGACACATATAATAAAATGACACTGATGAAATATCAGAATTTTAAGCTTAGATTTTCTTGACGAAACTATATGTCACGTGTGATATATCCACAGATTGTTGGAGAGTTTAAAATCTGATATTTCTTTCTGTTTTCACAGTCTCTTGCTTGATAAATGGTGTCATTTTAGCGATAGAAATTTAAATAAAAGTTGAGACGATCAAAAGTTGCAGAAAAAATATGCAATCAGTCTTTAGTCATTAATAGTCAATCAGACCTCTAAGTAGCACAAATTTATTATAGACCTTTGTGAAAAAATGTTGATCAGTTCTGCAACGTGCAACACAGAAAAGGAATACGTAACAATACTTATGTCATGCTGCAACATCACACAAGACAATTCATTGACTTTCTGGGCCAGGGGAGCTACTTTTTTCCTTTGTTTTTTCAGGTTGTATTTTTGGTCTATTTTGCCATTATTGGACACTTAAAGTAAAGACAGTGACAGGAAATCTGGGGTTCGAGAGTTGGGCATGTGCTCTAACCATTCAGCTCTCTGCCAGAGCAGCCTTTGGCCCCTTGATTCGCTCCATGAGTAACTGAAACTAGGTGGATCACATCATGAAACCTATACGTATAAATAAGTCTTTTCATGACCATGTGTTAGATCTTATGTACGGCATTCACCATAATCAAGAATCATACATATTCCGATAATGATGCTAAATTTATAGTAAGCCTGTAAATCTCCTACTGTTCTCCTCTCTGTACACAGCGTATTGCTCAATGATTGTGTTCTCTGATTGTCCGTGTTTAATGGCAGTCTCCATCTGCCAGCCCTGTGTGTCTGCAGGCCAGTGGCCCACGGCGCCCCACATTAGAGCCTGTTGGCGTGGGCCCCAGGCACATTCCGCTTCTGGAAGTGTGATTATTGAGGGCTGATTACAATGTCTGCGACCACGATAACAAACCAACCCTCACCGAGTGCTTGGCAATCTCATTGCAAAACAAAACGGCTGGAGAATTAATGATGCTTCAAACTCGGACAGGTTTTTTAGTGCTGATAATCTGGATCCAGGGTAATTTGCAGCAATTGGTGGCATATGGTTTGGTTTTACACTCGATGTCCAGCAACAGATATGAAATCTGTTGGACTGGGATTGCTGTGGCACCACATAATCAGATCCATTGGAGTTAATTTAGTAACTGGATAAACAAACAAAACAGCTGAACAAAGAGTCAACAAGAAGAGTGATTTTAAAGAGGAAAATAAAACTAAACAGAAAGGAGAGATATCAAAAAACAAGAACTTAAAGAACCAGACATTCATCAAAACAGCGGTTTGGCTGTCTGGTTTGAATTTTCTGAAGGATGTCTAAAGCATGTCGCCATGGAGAGGAACCAGAGAACAGAGAACATGCTGCTTAGTGTTTGACACACACCTGAACGCCCCCATGTTCTCCCTCTGTAGAAGTGCCTGTGGTGGTCTCCAACTGCCAGCTACTTTTTGAGGGGTACTCATTGCCTCATCCCTGCCTCCAGGCAAAACTTCGTCCCCATCCCTACTGCCCCTCTTTTTTCTGTTTTCCTCCTCTCCTCCTCCCCTCACTCATCAGCTCCCCTCTTTTGCTCAATCTACTCCCTTCTTCTCTGCTTCTCCTTTTCTCCATCCCCTCAGGGCAGCAGGTTCGGGTAGAAGTCTATTGCGGCGATCAGAGCTGATAACCTGTATTCTGGACAGCCGGGCCACATGGGGCCACACCTTGCCCGAGGATAGGTCCATCCATGCTGGGGGCAACAGAGGCACAGGGGCCGGGGGGCTTAGGCCGGGGGCTAGGTCTAGAGTCAGGGCTGAGAGCTTGAACTGCAGCAAGAGCAGGGGGAAAGCAGGCTGGATGCTGGGACAGCAGCTGCATGAGCCTGAAGGCCGGGGCAGGCGGAAAAAAAAGCAGAGAGGGGTGAGGGGCAGAGCTGTGGAGCCAGGAGGAGAGGAAAGGGTCAGCGTTAGTGACAGGGGTCTGCATGGTCTAGCTGAGGCTCTACTGATCCATGGTCGAGTAGAGCTGACAGGTGAGAGAACAGCACCACCCCTAATGATGGCAGCCAAGGCAGAGGTGAGGGGGAGATGGTGGTGGTGGCTGGCGTGTTCTCTACCGTGAGGTGAGTTTGATGGTGAAGTAGAGGGGTGATGTGAAAGGACGGGAAGTGAGATGTGGACACAGAACTGTGGAGAGTGATGCTTTAGAGCTTAAAACCTGCTGTGTGCAAAGCTTTTGTTTACACTGGTGTTTAAAATCAGATCAATTGGAGGCCTCACCCTTGCTGTTTCTGCAGTGGGGCAATTGTGCTGTAGCGGAAGCACCATAAATCCACAAAAAAATGCATTTGAAGTGCATTCAGTGTAAATGTTAAAAGTCAGGTAGTTCAGAATCTGCCACTTTTCACCATCCGCACAGTTATAATGCTGCTTTTACTCACTCCGCAGCGTGTGACAAGAGGCTGTGTGTCCGCCTCCACTGCAGTCTTGAAAATAGGACTCTGTGTCACTTTAGTGAGAGACCACATGCTGCAGTGTTTGGTCAGAACTATGGAAAGGTGCAATGTGCAATCACATTTGTGCATATCTTTAGTGCGCATACTTGTGCGTATTCCAGAAATGTATGTGCAGTGCAGAGGCAGGACTGTGTTGCAACGCTCCATCTGCTTGGCTGCTCGGGTTGCCCTGTCTGTGCCGTCCCGATTCCATCAGCTTCCATGGGTTTTGTCGGGAGGGGCGGAGGCGACGAGAGTGGGGGGTCGATTTGGGGGGAAGGAATGGTGGTGGTGGTGGTGGGGAGTGTACACAAAAAGTCACCCTGAATCTGCCAGCTGATTAATCAAGGGTGATTCGGCAGCGAGCGCAGCCTACCCGCTCCTTCCTGGCTAGTCCATGTGTATTTATTTAGAGTAACCCGTGGCCAGTCACGCCTGACCTCAAACCATCAGGAGCAGCCACAGTTGCGCCCAAGCATAAACAAAAAATGCGTAATGAAAGTAAGAGGACAGGGGACAGGGTGGCGTTGGGTGGGGAAGACGGGGAGGGGAGAGAGTGAGGAGGGCAGGCGCTCTTTCTTTTCTCAGAGATAGGGATCTTTTAGCTTCACAGCAGAGCTCATGGGTCCAGACATTGAGCTGAAATAGCTGCCTGTGTCCTGGTGTTTACTTCTCAGCTGACATGGGAAGGGAAATCATTGACCTCTGTCAGACCAGCCAGGGTCCATCCATCTTCCAGGCTCAAGGTATTTTTTACTGGGTATCGAATAGCTGCTGGTGAGGGGGGAAACCTCCCCTCTTGCATAAAGAGTTAATTGGAACTCTGGCTACACAACCGAACAGACATGATTTGTGATTTTACAAGAGGGACAATTTGGTGTGGCTGCAAGTTTGAGTAGCTCATAACCAAAATACATTCACAATTCTTTGCTGTTTTTTTTTTTTTTTTTAAATCTCTTCCTGCTCCCCTTTCTGCATTGCTCCAGTTCATATTGTGTTAAAAGCATCAAGTTTGATCAATTTCATCATCTTAGTTGTGACGAAAGCAGCAAGGCGAGCTGCAGAACAGAAACAAACAAACTCCAAAGATGGAGCCTCTATGGACAATTATTGATCGAACATGAAGGTTAGCCAGAAGTCTGAGAAGGTTGGCTCTCAGCGGTCCCACGTGGCGCAGGAGGCCCAAATCTCTCTGTCTTTAAGAGCACAAAACACAGGAAAGAACAAATACAGCGGATGGGTGAGAGGAAGGGCAGAACAAGTATTACACAGTGAGGCTGAGGATGTGTGTTTTGATGAACTACATAAGGAAGAGTCATTTTTTTTAAAGTATGAAAAAAAGTATGAAAAAACTCATATGGTTTACTATCCCACACTCTTTGTAATCGTATTTAAAGTCTTCAAAGTTGTTTTAAAGGCACAGTGGAGGCACAAGTCAATGCGACAAGGTCAGGTGTCAGTTAAGATGCGTGTTTACCAACCTTCTTGTCCTCCACACGTCTGGCTCTCTGTCTTGCCTTAGTAAATAATCTGCATGGCACGTGATGATTGTCCAAGAGAGGCAAAGTGGCATTTCAGGTGAGCAGGTGGAAGCAGGCAACGCACCACCTGGTGCTGAAAAAAAAAAAAAAAAAAAAAGAGAGCAAGAGAGCACAGCCTCCCAGCACAGCTTGTTGGGTTCTGACCCACCACAACCCTCAATCTCTACAAACCCACCCACGCTTCCCTCTCTCTCTCTCTCTCTCTGCCATCACATTCAGATCAGCCACACAGCACCTGCCCGACTGAAGCAGGAGGGGTTCCGTCTCCCGCGGAGACAAACAGAGGATGGTAGGATGAAGGGAGAGCAGGAGAGGAGGAACATAGTGGTAAACAACAGCACCTTTTGTCCTGCATCTGTCTGAGCCCGGCATCCTACAGTGTGTGACGGTTAGAGATGCATGTGGTACATTCAACGATCCCTGACATGGATGCTGAGTCATCCCAGATGGCCATCACTTTTTTCCTCCCCTCACCTTGTTTCTCTATTACTCTCTCTCTCTATCTAGCTCGTCATTGCTTTCATCACCTCCCATCAACAAAGGACAGCCACTTTGGTGTGACTTTGAAGAATGTGAATGAACAACTGAGCAGACCACTCATTCCTGGCATACATGTCCCTCAGCTAATTAGATATTTTGCCTCTTAATAGGAATTGAATCAGTTCAGAGATGATGCTGATTTGCCTAGCTGTGTCATAATAACAATTATGAGTTCACATTATGTATAAAAGCATAAAAAACTGCAATGGTATGTGTAATAAACAACCAAGCAGATGTTTTGATGTAATTTAATTTGCAACATTTAGATTATTCATTTTAAAATCATTTTTATTTCTTTTTTTTTTCATATGGTTGCCAAAGTTGGTTAGTGGTTACTGGAGAAACTTCTCTGCATTTTACAACGGGGTAAAGTCATTTTTAACAACCTGTACACTTCACATCAGAGAGGACAAAGAATGATGATTAACCCTCTCTAATAAAACTTCGAACATAATTATGCACATGCCAACTAAAAAGTAGCACCCACTGTCAAAGTTAATACCGCTGACAGCTTCTCAGTTCTCAAAACAGAAAAAGAGAGAGAGAGAGAGAGAGAGAGAGAAAATGCATAACCCTTTGACTTTCGACAGTTTGGATTTAGAAGTCGACTTGACAGATGCTATGCTATTCCCCACATCTTGAGATGGGGAGAAAAAAAAATATGAAAATGCATTATTAATTTCACAATGTGGATAGCCAATATTCATAGAGTGCAAAGGAAGAACAGGCAGGCTGGTGCGTGTGCGCCAGCCAGCGAGTGAACGAGCAACTCTAACCTTGAGCTTTCACCATCGCTGGTTGACATCTCTGAAAACATGTTCCTTTTTTTTTTCCAAGTGTGGGTTGTCAGCGGCACTGTCACTGGCAGGGAGAGGCGACGCTAAGTAAAGAAGGACACATGTGGCTCCGCGAGGAGGAGGGGGGGTCTCTGTAAAGTCACTCACAGAGCTCCTGTCACGGTTAAGTAGACAGGTGCTTACTGTTAACACCCCACTAATATCTTTATGCATATTTATGAATCCCCCTCCCTTATAATACGTTGCTCGTTAATGTCACAGCTGCCAAATATTGACTATGGCTTTCTTTTAAAAAGCGCATAAATAAAACAGCTTTTAAAGATTCTGACCTGCTTAAATACATCACTTTTCCTGTCCCTTTGATCAGAAAGCGTTTCGTTATTTAAGCCTCCATGCTTCTTTCTGTTTTGCCACCTCATCTGCTGCAAATATGCAGTATATCTTCATTTGGAGTGGGCACCTATCCCCTTCATCTAGCAGACCCACATTTAATCCTCCCTCTTCTCCTTGTGTATAAGTGTGGTCAGAGACGTCTAACTGCTCTCATTATGGGAAAAGTTTGTGAGAGGGGCGAAACTTGCTGCTGGGTCTCATCACAGAAAGAGGGAAATGGCTTTATAGTCTCGGAGGATTTGTATGCTGATTGCTGCCTAATTCTGGCTCCTGCTCCATAACTGGGCCTTTCTATTCCCATGAAAACTTGGCCAAGAATTGCAAAAGTGCTACACATGAGAGGAAGAGTTTTGAAGAGATGTATATGAAGCTGGACAAGTTCCTGCTCTTTTGTACAATCTAGTCCACTTTGAGCAAATATTCCCATCAGGAAGAATATGAGTTCCACTTAATTACAGCTTCTATAGGGCTCAAACAAAGGTCTCGATGAGGGAACCACAGTAAGTCATTACGAGCTTCTCAAATTTTTTATCTTGCCTGCAGGAAAGTGCGGTTTGCTAATAGTGCTGAATGACTTAAGGTTCAATATTTTAATTCTAGATTAATGTTTGACATAAAAAAAAACCTCGGATAGTGCCATTTATTGTTATTCTACAATTTCTTTCACAAATTTTCAAGTCTGTGGCTTCACAGAAGTCTTAAATGGTGATTTTAAATTATGTTGGTTAGTTAGGCCAATATGTGGTGACATGCAGTGTAGTAATTTTGAATACGATAAGTGTGGGAAAGTAACAATATGCATGCCCAATTTGGAAATAAAAGCAAATGGCACAAACTTAATATATGTTGTTTCATTGCAGTTTGACTGACTGCTTGGCAAGTTGTCATCATTTGCATGTAACTGGAAGAAGTTGGCATTTCTTTAAAGAAGAACGCATTTAGCAGCTAATATAAAACAACTGTTCTATACTACAATAAAAATTTTAATGAAAAAGGAAATAGTTTAAACATAATAGTGTCTACCACTCTGACCGTATTTGCTATAAACCAAAAAAAAATAATTCAAAAAAGAGGTTCATAGCTTTTCAAATAAAGGACGATTTTGCTTCTTGTGTGTTTAATCCAGCCAGGATAGTGCCCGATCCTACAACTCCGTCTGAAAAATGACATTGCTCTACAATTAAATTACATTCTCATCTGTGTTTTGAAAGAAAAATATTTTCTCTATAACAGTAGGGAACATCTCACAATTTCACAATGGAGTGGAAGTAGAAGTTTAAGAAAATATCCTGGTTTGGGTTCAAATACAACCCTTTCGTAGCACGTGTGAAATTTCTACAGTCCTCCATTTTCAGTACAATCAGGGTGACGGGATCCGCCCCATCTGATATATGACTGGTTAGCTAAAAAGGAGAGCAATAAAGCAATAAAATAAACTGCACACATCTGATACGTCACCAACAATTGTAATCCTGGAGAAAGTGTATGTATGTACCTCAAAAAGCAGTTCAGAAAGCAGCTTAGTTGCATGTTTTTGGAGACAGGGCTGGATCAAGAACAGTCTTGCAGGAGCTCAATTACCTTTAACGCTACCACTGGAACCACTGGCCCCTAATAAACACCTCCTTTGAGAAGTAAAAAGAGAGACCTGGGTGGTAGAACTACATCACTAAGTGTGAAATCAACAATGAATGGACAGGAACAGATTTTGCAACAACTACAGTGTACAACTAGGAGAGGTGGATTTAAAAATGTCTAACTAATATTATTGGCGCCCACATGACCACAACAAATAAGAGATACATAGAGTGAGAATGAATCTAAAAATGGCATCATTAAGTGTTTATAAATTTAGGACTTGCAGATGCAGGACTTTATTTCACTCAGGATCGGTGGCAAAAACATAACAACGCTGCAAAATCACTGCAATGATCCTCCAAACCTGCCTAAAAGAGTAAGGACAGAGATGAGGATCAGATAGGTTGTATAGCACATACAGTGCGACATATCAACATGCACAGAATACCCATATTCTTCTTTTTTGTGCATTCAGGTGGGCTTTGGGTCTGTCTTGTCCTGTGTCTAAGAGTAAACAAATTAGCCCTGTGGAGCCATGGGTGGGGTCAGGGGTCAAGCCTGACACAGGGAGGCATGGTGTGACAGGCTTAGGCCACTTGGACTTCTCGCCCAAGGAACAGATGTTAGCAGCGGCAGTGTGATTATCACCACGGCGACCAAGGAACAGGAGCAACGGCCCTTGGATGGATGCTGGTAATTACCCATGCTCCCCTGGGAAGGAGATGACACGTGCCCGCCACTCTTGGAGATCACAGGGGCGTAATTAAAGCTGCAGTAACAGTTGTTAATAGGGCAGCAAATAAAGGTAGCAGAGGATGAGGGGAAAGAGAAAGCAGGAGGGAAGGAAATAAAGGGGAGGGGGGCATAATGGAGGACTGCCTCTCCTTTGTCCTCTATCTTGTTTGTTTTGCAAACCATGACCTTCCATTAAGGCAGTGACTCCTAATGAAGGACAGCGAATTCAAGTAAGAAGAAAATGAACTTGAATTGAGCCATATATTTAGTTTTTCTCTTGATCAATCAGCATTCACAAAAGGGCAGTAATGCAAAAATATTACACATAGATGCTCTTTTTAATATAAATTCTCAAAAGACTGACTTCTGAACTGCAAGACAAGCCCAACTCAGCAAATTCACTCCTTTTCAGAGGAGCGACAACAAAGTTCTCAGCACAGAAAGAACTAGCTTCGGCGCTCAGCTTTACTGTGCAACAACAACAAAAAAAAAATGTCACAAAGTCACCCCAAGACCTCCGCTGGCATGTAGGAATCTCTTTAAGTGCAGCTGTAGTGTTCGCTAGTGACAGGTATGTTTTTGTCTTGCTCGGCAGCGTGTGATGCACAGAGTGCCCACGCAGAGCTCTTAAAAGCACCATACAAGACCCCAAGTGTCAGAGCACATCACCACAGCCTTTTAGAGCCACAAAACCCTCTGACAGCACCAAAATGGCTTCTCTTGCTTTTTTTTTTTTGTGCTCCAGTCGACTCCTTATAAATGACCACATTCAACCCCTGTATGGCTCTTGACAGGCCTATGAATTCTTCTTCCTGAAAGGCCCGATGCGAAAAAATACACAGTGCTGTGGGGTGGGAGGAGGAGCGCAAAGATATTCTGTAAGTGCGCTTAAACTTTGTATGAACAACTTAAATGGCTTTCAGCTTGATGGTAAGTTCTTTTTTTTAATGTCAGAGAGAGTTTATAAATTTGAAATTGTGAGGGGCAAGTGAGAAGTTGCCAAAACATTATGGCACGCTTTGCGATCAATCCATCTGACTGGAATAGTTTTAGTGCTCATACTGTATAAAAGTCCTTGAGGATCAATATCTGGCCCTAGGCAAGAAAAAGATTTGTGTAATAGATTCCTTAACTACATTAAAAGTACATCCATAAAGTCATATTTGTAGTTAACACAAGGTTCTCATTGTCATTCAAGTCTAACCTGCTGTTTTTCTGGCACTTTGCATGAAGAGATCGCTCCAGCAGAAGAATGAGGGGAGTTGTGGAAAAGAGGCGGATCAGATGACTGTGGTGATAATGTGTGAGTTTGCCAGTCATGTCTGTCTTCCATAGCAGAGGGGAGTCCCAGAGAGAATTAGCCATGCTGAGCCTGACACAGAATACCCACCCAGATAAATGGCAAGGCTCTGGCAGGACATATTTTGGGGATTAACTCGCTGACCCAAAAAAGTGATGTCCGCAAAATGGGATCACCAGGGACGGTGGAGAAGAAGTAGCCTTTTCTACAGCTGTTAGAGCCAATGTCAGCCAATGAACCTTTCAATTACTGTCGTTTAGCCCTCAAAGAGGAACTGTTCACTAGGGATTATTTGCAGTGAAGCTGCCAATTCATACATGCGGCTTGCCAAGGCAAAGCTATGAATAACCCGTCTCTTTCAGGCAAAACAAACTATAGCTTTTATGAACCACCATAAAGGAACAAGGCAGGGTGTATTCAGTATCTATGATCCTAAAATGGAACACCACATCTTTTTCCTTAATACTTTTTTCACTTAGACCACCACTGATGTTACATTGCATTCACTTCCTCTCTTCCACTCGCTGCATCTGTCTCTCTCTCCTTTGCACTCTTGCTCTCTGTGGTAACATCACACATCGCAAATGTCCACATGGTCTCTGTTTCTTTGAGTGTTGTGTTGTCAGTGTTTCATGACTTATTCACTCATTTTGTCCCACTCAGGACGTCAATATTTAATGGCGATAGAAGCAAGTTTTTTTCCTTCGCTTAATAAAACATATGGTGTGCAGGCGCAAACACACACGCAACGCAGTATGTGAATGCAAATGTGTTGTCTGCTGTGCTACAACCGCTTATGTTCTCTGCTGTCTTCCTGCGGTGAAGAACAAACATTGGGAATGTAGTCTTCAGAGGCGCACCTTCACTCAACACATCTACAGTAACCAGTACGAATTTTACAAACAAATGAGTAATTGTAATTGCTTTTAAATGTACATTTTCAAATGTCTCATTAAATCTGGGAAATCAAGCCCAGACTATTGTTAATGCCACCAATGCCACGCTTTCCTGTAACCATTAAATTTCTATCACAGAGTGGAATCTGAGGTTTTCTATTTGGACAGGGAACACAGGGACGTGATATTACTGTAGGACTTGAACAATGGCCATGTCAACTAACTCTCAAAGAAAGTCTTATTTTAATTATACACTAATGTCTAGCTGCAGTAAATTAAGGACTATTTATTGATTTTGAAATTCGAATTACTGACCTATCGAAACCATGTTTGAAAAGCAATCCAAGCACTGTGTATAGATAGTGAAATGGTTGCATTTATTTAGCACTTTTATCCAAAGTAGTTCACAATATGGCCAAAATTTCCCCATTTACAGACAAACTGATGAAATATAAGGCACTGGGCCTAAGCACAGATGACCAGATCTACAGCTGCTCAAGATCTATATCTAGACTTATGTTTCTGAAGCAGATATAAGGAAATATTTCATTGCATTATCATAACCCAGCTGTAACTCATAAATGAAACTATCTGCGTTTGATATAACACTGGGTTCGGTCAGGTAAATCAATTGATATAACCTCACACATTTAAAGGGCAAGCATGACTGCATTAACATACCATGTTACTTGATTAGCTACCGATCGGTGCAGTCCTACAGCTGTATCAATTCCACAGTTAACACTCATCAAATCTAATCCTGGCTGGAAATCCCCATGCAGCTTGCTGTCATATCCAGTTGGCAGGTTGCATCTAAACTGATTTGGAAACCTTTTGTCTTCTCTAATCTGGTCAAATCAATGGAAACGTTCGCCCTTGATCCAGCATGGGAGGCTGGGATCAATGTGAATATTGATCAATAAGTAGTGCTGGATGCGTTGGGAGGTCAGGCAGTCCTCGTAGGGTCGAGGCTAATCAGTTTAAGTTGCCCACAGGCAGTTAAATGGGGACTAAGCGAACTTTAAGTAGTGACCTGGCCTGCAGAGAGGGTCCTTGGCTCCTTCTGTGTCATGAAAGCTCCCACAGAGCAGGAGTGAGGGGAGGACGAATGATTAAAGGCAGTTTTATTTAATATGTCAGATCATTTAATGGATATAACAGTCACCAGGAGGGCATCGCTGCAGATTCACTTTCATTTGCACCTGTTCTAAAATAGAATATTGCATATGAGAAAACCATGAACATTTTCTACAAATCATCAGCTTTTCAGGATCTAAACAACAGCAAAACAATGTAGTTTTCACTTAATTCAATTGCCTATTAAATTGGCTGTGAAGCTTATGACGTAGGAAAATGTTTTTAAAGACTCTCTGTAGTGAAAATCAAATAGCTTTTTTTCTTTACCTTGTCATATGCCGGTGTGTTTTTTTTCCTCTTTCTTTCTTTCTTTCTTTCTTTCTTTCTTTCTTTCTTTCTTTCTCAGTGATGGAAGACACATCATGAGGAAAATAAGTAATCAAGGCCATACCTGAGCAGTTTTGCCTTAAAGCATCTCAAAAATATGCATTTAGACAGTCAGGAATTTATGCACAACATGCTTATGGACCCGAAGCAGTTTACCTTTTCCAGTTTGAACAAGTATGACTAAATTACTCCACTGTCACAACTGGTCATTGTGTAGCGAAGAGCATTTCTACAGTGTTTAAGCAGAGCTGTAGGTGAGCTGGTGGGCTCAAGCTGCAGCAGGTAGCTTAGGGGTGTGTGGAAAATGAGGTGGAGACATCCTAGATCTGCACATTTTAGAAAAAGCAATGGTGTAGAGTTACATCAATGTGATTTTAAGGTATGAAGGAAATATTTTTTAGGAAAAAAGTTCTAAATATGTACTTTTAATACATGTATGATTTTGGAAGGTTTGCTTAATAACCAGAGAGCACTTTAATCTATAAAAATCTCTCAATGAACCCTAACAGAAAAAAAACTCTTGAAATTCATAGTTTTTTTTTCTAAAAAGACACACTGAAACGTTTTCTGATCTGACCCTCCATCCACTTTACCATTTTTATTTGCTCCAGCCATAACTATTCTGGAAACTAGAAAGCTTAGTCTCAAAAACATAAAGAACAAATGTTGCTCAATGGACTCTTTCTGCTGTTTATCATGAAGCACAATTCCAAATAAGAGGTTTTATGCACCACAACTGTATTTGGAAGGATATGAATTAAATTTTAAGTCTGATGTGGATTAAAAAAGAACACAGTGGCCTACAGATTAGACGTGGCACTGACGAATGAGACATGGCCCCGGTGTCGACACACACAGAGGGAAACAAACAAGCCTTCAGGGGGGTAATTAACACAGGGTTAGTGTATCTAACCCCAAAGCCTGTTCCTCATCTGACATGTTTTAGCAAATTTGCTGAGTATATTCGTCACTTTTCTGTTTTTTCATATATATGCTGAATCTGTGTCTTTCTTTACATCCCACTTTTTCTTTATCTTTTTTTCTCTCATTCTTGGATGCATGGCCTGGTTCCAGACCAAGGTCAAGGATACACAGAATTATTAGGAGAGAAGAGGAAGAAGGAGTCATGAGGATCGCATGACATGAATGATAACGGACCATGTTCTCTGCACTTAAGACACAAAGACCCTATAAAACAATAAGAAAACCAAAAAAAGAAGAAACAGAGGACGAAGACACAGACAAAGTGGTATTGGAGAGGAGGAAAAACAAGAGCGTGGTGAGTCGTGGCGGAGTCGGGGCAATAGATGACCTTTTCAGAGAAAGCCCCTTACGCAGTCTTGGGCCAAGGTACACTTTTATTTATAGAAGGTATTTATAGAAGTGATTTTCCCGAGGTTATCCTGAGCAAAATGCCAGTTCTCATTACCAGCCGGGTCCTGCCTGTGCCTCATTTTACGGCTGGATGAGCCCAGGCAGCGGGGGGACCCAGCATGCAGCCCAGGGTCACCTATTAAATCCTCATGTCCAAGAGAGCACCGTCATGCACTTCTTGTTCTACACTGGGTGGGGCTGTGGAGCAGCAAGAATAGAGTGAGCAAACGGGTGGCCAGGTGTGTGTACGCAGGTGTTTGTGCTCGCTATTGTGTGGAGAGTGATTTATTAAGGGAGTATGCCAGTGGTACACGAGTTTGCCACTTTAGTTCCCTCCTGGTTTTTTCCAGGTTGGGATGATTACATTTTGCAATCTTTTTCCATTTGCAAAAGAAAAAAAAAAGTGGCATTTACTGTAACAAAATAACCCATATTACAGAATATGAATGAATTTTTGTTGTTGTTTAAATTCACACTTCACTGGTTGCATCATTTTAGCTGAAAAAAAACATGACAGTGGCAAAAACATTTCTGCTTGAGCCTGATGCACTTTCTTTGTGCTGTATCTGTGAGTGTGCATGCATGTGTCTGTGTGAATGAATTTGTCTCTCATCAGAGCAGCTATAAGTCACCCTGGTGAAGCACCTCGGGCCCTTCTGTTGGGGCCTGGGAGCCTCAGCATGGGGTCATCACAGCTCAGGGACATGCAGACAGCGTGGAATGTCAACTCAAAGACATAACTAGACATGCACAGGTTCCGGGAAAAGAGGAAAAAGAGAAAAACTCCACTGTTGATGGCAAAGAAGGAAGGAAAACGTACATATGTTTCTGCTGCCAACATGCACACCTTGTCAAAACAAGTAGTTCTAACAGAATGAATAGGACTATGTTGATTGCTATTGTGGACTTCTCGGCCCACGAAAAATTGGATATTTCTCAGTATGCTTCTTTTGTCAAGAACTACAAGTAGAAAAACAGATGATGTAGCCAAAAAAAAAAAAAAAAAAAAAAATCCAACACACCTGCACATGTTTCTACTCATCTGTCCCTGAGCAGGAGCAGAGTGGGGAATGAACAGACTGGACAGATTCAGTAGGTACGGGGACAATAGAAACCCTGGGGAATTGCACCCTGTTCACACAGCACAGCATCAAAAAAAAAAAAATTCTGTTCCTACTTTTTAGTCTTGTGGGACTCCAGGAGTTTAATGTTGGCAGCAGATCTGGATGTATAAAGCAAATTGCTCTAAAATTCAGATAGGAGAATGACCTCCTTACCATAATGGCTATTTCTTAGGACATATTGCTGCAAATCCACACTGTACAGTACAACTAGGCTTCAGTAGGCTTATAAGCTACTGAAAACTTTACATAGCTTCTTGCAATTAAGTTTGATACTTTGTCAGTTCATTGATAAACAATCAATAGGCATTCTATTGATTGTATTTTACTCTAGTTTCTTCTGCTTCTTCCACTTCTGTCCCTCTTCTGCCTCTTATGCTGCTTGTTTGGTGCACAGTTGTGAGGCTGTCAGGTGAGACACCATTAGACTGGGTCCTGACAGGCTGCAGTAATGATGTAGGGTAGAACATTTTTTTTGTACAGGGCCAGCAAACACACATGCACATACACACACGCACACTCTTTTGCAACTGCTACAGATGTTTGACAGACAAGAGTCAGTGAGTTCCAGGCCTCTCTCGGCTATGCTAGCTCTCCTGGTCAATTTGCTTGTGTATGGTTATGATGAGAGAAAGAGAAAAGAAAAATCTGGCCTGCAGTCAACGTATATTTCAAAGCTTAAGTACAGATTACAGTGGAAGATGTCTAATCTGTCGGTTGCCATTTCCTCCTACTGAGGAAGAAATTTGCTCGGATCAAATCCTTTTTTTGTGTGTGTGTGGGGAGATTCTACCACAGGTCTGACATAATCTTTATCTTACTTCTTGGCCTCATCATCTCACCAGCAGGACTAGATTGGTGCTTGTCAGAGCTTGGCTGTTCTCCCGTACCCCTGTAACAACCCCCCAATGTCTGATTGGCTTATAGGCTCTGCTATATGGCTGTAATTCTTTCCATCCCACAAGGCATTGCAACACTTAACACAAACGGAGCAGTTCCAGAGGAGAGACAGTTCATGTGAACTTTGCAGAGTTGTGTTACTTGCAGTCAAATGTGAATATAAAACACAGTAACAACACAAAAAAGAAAGTAAAAGAACGACTCATTGAGGACAATCTGTACTTTCTGGCTGCACCAGCTCTTCAAACTTTAGTGTAGCTGTAATGTAAGTGTTTACTGAATGGCTATTTTTACAAAACTAAATTTAAAGGGATTGCACCACACGCATTACTTCTCGAAATTACTGTTGTCAGTTAATGTTTACAGTAACCACATGGTGTAACTGCTGCCAGGATGACTGAAGGAAACTGACAAAACTAACATTAGCCTGCTCTTATGAGTTTGTTCATGTCCTGGTTCAGATAATGTCAGAATAACTGACTAAATATCACCTACTAAGTCTAAAGAACATAAATATTACTAGCTTTGACATACCCATGTTGTGTATGCATACACAGAAAAGTAATATACACATTCTGGAATTATTAGCGGTTTCCTTTAATCAATTAAAAATGCTATTTTTACATGTTACAGTTTGTGATGCTACAGTGGCTTCATTTTTTAAAATGTATTTGCTTGTTTAAATGGTGCTACAAATGCAGCAAACCCATTGAGGCTTCCACTTGATTTTAAGTTTTGTCAGTGCTGTGATTTAAAAACTTCACACACATACTTTAAAAGTAACCCTGTAAATGGATTTATGTATAGCTAGTGCAATTAAATGGTGAAACCTCTGCATAAGACAGAAATAGAGTTCCACTCCACACATGCCATTCATTAACTAACCTTTAACTATCCAGTTAATCTGTACAGCCAGAATGCCAGTAGATGGAGCTTATTTTCCTTGGAGTGGTAGAAAGGACAAGGGGAAACATTGCCATACAGTACAAATTTAATCACAGACACATGGTCTAAGAGTCTGCCGCTGTGCTCCCACAATGCACTGCATCGGCAAAGCGTGACATCTTCATTCGAATGATCCTCCCCTGTGAGTCTCAGCAAATTAGCTAAAATCTCATCAACCATCAACATTACACACAGTTTTGACCATCGAGTGCAGGCCCTAAAGGTGAGGACTCCCCGCTTTTCCGCCTGTGCACGCGGCTACCTTTGCGAACCCACATAATTCCCGGCGTTCCAGTGTTTTGGAAGTGAGGGAGCAAGGTCTGTCCCCCAGGGCTGTTTGCCTGCCTGTCTGACATCACAGACTGCGGCATCTTCTGATCCGCCGGCACAGAGAGACGATCTGACAGGCTTAATTTACAATGTCAGGCCTTTCAAAACCATTTCCCCCTCATGCTGACAGCAATCCTGCATTTATAAATTAGCAGAAACATTAACCTTTAGACTGATTATAACGTGTTCTGAGGGAGGCAAATTAACTTCCATTTGTTAATGTCAGATTTGGGGTTCGAATGGTACCAAAGAAAATGAAGTAAGGAGATTGAGAAGATAATGTGATGTATCGTGTGTCCTAAAATGAAATGTTTTGGCAGCTTTTGATGATGAATATGATATTGTTTTTGAGGTAATGTGAAGCGTGTTGCACAGCAGGTGAAGCTTGGTAATTGCAGTCATGCTCTCATCACATGGAGCACAAAGGTCTTATTGTTTTTAGAAAACATGATAATATGTACTGTCTTTCTTCATTTTACAAAATGTGACCTTATAAAACTGCAAACTGGAAATATGGAAAATTTAAAATGCACAGATAAGGAAAACTACAACACTGCAGACGTGATTTACTGCCCGGGAACAATGCCAAATGAGACAAATATGAGGTCTCCTGTTTGTTATTAAAATGCAGCATTGCTGTTCAGTTACATCAGTGTAATTGCTAACTTGTGCCTATCAAACCCAGAAAAGTCTTCACACATTGGCATGTAACAGCTTGTCATGAGGAACTGTTGCAGTAATATTTGTGGCTATTACCCTAATTAGAGGAAAGCACACAGATGGTGTTGTTTCACAAACTCGTAGACTGAGAATCAAAATGTCATCACTGCCAAAATTAGTGATGGTCTGAGAAAAAAACAAAACAAAAAAAAAAAAAACTGCATCACTTTTTCTCACAGCTCAGTTTTCATTTTCAAAACTTCTTTCTTCTCTCCAAGTGAAACTGACATTAAATGGCCTTCCTTCCATGATGAAAAAACAGGGTCTTTAGTGGTGAAACAATGGTACTTGGGTACCATATGCTGCATTTAAACGCTGTAAGACAGCTGTGAAGCCTGAGTGTTCCTGGATGTGGGCCAGCTCCCAGAAGAAGCCTTCCACTGGTTGGAAAATGTTTCCAGTGAGGGCAGGAAGAAGCCACTTTTCATGAGCAACTTCCAGATGCAGGACACAGAAGATGAGATGAGTACATCTGTGTCTATGAGCATATGTGTGTGCGTATTTTTCCATGTGTGCACCATTACTGTAGCGCGTTATAGTCAAGCACAATCTATGTCGAAATCTCTAATGAAGCAAGTAAAAAGGTGGGATTTTCTGCAGGTGGACATTATGATTGGCTCATTTTTACTCGACTCCTTAAAATATATTTTTTATTTTGCAACAAAATTTCTGGTGCTACTTTGCCTGTGCTTGTATATCAATCAAAAACTTTTTTTTTTAATATCAAGAAAGGCGCATTTTTCACTTCACAGACAAAACTGAAAAAGAATATCTTGTATTTCTGTTCAGCCACACAAGAGGTGAAAGGTAGATATGCTGCTGCACCGTTTCTGACTCTGACTTTATTACTTACCCCCATAGAAACTGTCTGTCAATCAAATCAGGCTCCTTCACAGACTAGCCCAAGGGTAGAGTGCTAGTGCACCTTCACAACAATGTTACATTGTTCACTACATATAGCATATCTACCACAGAGAGGCAGAGGATTCAATAAGGAGACCATAAGGTAAGATGATCCCCTTTGTTGAAAAGAATGCTGAGGATTTCATATTGCTGAGGTGAGCTTTTATGTGATGCTTGAACATGGTTATGATGAGGTGAGAAGTTTCCAATAACTGTATTTTGCCTTCAGCGGGGATTAAACTGAATCTATGCCCAATGCTGGAATCTCGGATTACAAATCTGGATCCTGCCAAAGGGCTGTTTAAGTCATCTTTGTCATTCCAGGATAATCTCCCCACATAATACCTGTTTTGCAGTGATTTTATGTCTTAACCGTAAATATGAGATTTTTTCCCCCTACCAAACGTGTTGCAGAGACTTGCTCAATGATTTAGGATTTGTCAGAGCACCGCTTGGTTTGTGTGAGATCCTGCCTAGTCCTGACAATTCCCCTTATCCTGTTTGGAAGGGATTTGTTTAGGTTTGTTAGACAACAGAAACAACGGAGGAGGCATCGCTACCACCTATGAACAGAAGGCCTAAGGTCTAAAGCGATGCTGCAGGTAGACGGAGAATGAGAGTGAGACCGAGGAATAGAAAGAGAGGGAAATGCGCTAAAGAAAGAGAATGAGATATTTTCATTGGGAAGCAGGTTGGCATCAGATTCACTCCTCGGAGCTTTAATAAAACGTGCTCAGTTAGCCCCTACTCATTACTATACTACAAGTATTGACTTTGGCCTAGAGACATGACCAGATAAAATGGTGTAAGGGCTTGTCCTAAGTGATTACTCTGAATTACAAATCTGTCTGCATGTAACCCAATACAGGCTGTCTGCTGAGCACTTCACTTCACAAAGAACACTTCCACACACCTTCCACACATACATAAACACTCACAATTTGAACCCGCTAACTAGGGTGGGATATTTAAAAGCTTGTGTGGACACGAATGCTCATGTTCACCTTAAGACACTGAAATACATACATACTGTATACAAAAAAAAACACCCAAGGGACTGAGGAGAAAGGGGTTTATTCATCAGCTAATGATTGCACACACACACATGCGCACACACTCTGCTATCTCACAGTCACACTCAGTCACCCAGTGTTGGTATAGTGTCTGGTCCTGACAGCTGAGTTTTAATTGGCCAGGGTGGTGCAGCATGGGCCGCTGTCATGCGGCTGGCAGTTTGAGGGGTTGTGGGACAGGCCCCACCGTGGGGGCTGTCAAACGGCCCACGGTCTCCACGGGAACCCCCACCGTGGGTGTCCCGCCTCATTTAGGCGCGCACAGACAAAGCGCCAATTAAGAAGGGCTTTAAACAATCAAACAGAGTTCCTCAGGGCCCACAGACACTCCACAGGGCACTAAGAAAGACAGACAGACAGACACACACACACACACACACACACACACATTTTCATGGCTGATAGTGCACACGCACGCAGACACGGACGCATGCACACAGACAAAGATAGAAAGGTAAAAATAGACTGATCATGACTTGATCTGAAGACATAATTAATGCTTGTTCGTGGGGCTGCATGGGCGAACTTGTGTGCAGGCATTCCTTCTGAATTAAACTGGAAATTAAATGTGACTGACAACAAAACAACACAGAAAAAAACAAGAATTAAACTGAATATTAGAATCAAGCTGAATATTAGATATATTCTGCTGGAGCTCTTTTCTTTCATTATAGAAAGTTCCACATTTTCCACCTCTGGAAATAACATTTTCTTTCAACCATAATTTAAAAAGGAAACTCGCTGCAGTCACAAAAAAGGACAACCTCCTGCATCTGCCTATGTTTGTCTGCCTCCAGTCCTACGGAAGGAAGCGCCACTGACTGATATTCCCCACTAAACTGATGAACCTTGCATTTTTAAGAGCAAAGCAGTGTCTTTAATGTATATCTCTGTCACTCCCCTCCTTTTGCCCCATCTTCTGCTATGAGCTTCCATATGCCACTTCCATATGGCCCTGCACCCTCTCCTGACAAGCCCATGGCTAAGGCCCATCCATCATTCTAGGGAGTGCACTCACTTGTTATCAGCTCAGGCTGGCGCTGGGGAGTAGGGAACACAGATGAGAATGGGGCTGGGAATAACAGAATTCAGGCAAATTGCCCGGGTTCCTCCTAGAACTATTTTGTCACTGAGCGGAGCATCATTTGGCTGTGGATATTTTATTTTGGAATGTTTTTTTTCCCCCCTCCGGTGATTTGAATGACAGATTTCAGAATTTGATGTTGGAGATGGAGATGTGGCTCCCTTTAACTGCTGCCTTCTCAAGCCCCAGTGCTGAGGGAGAATGGGACCATAATGCAAGTTGTCCTGGAGGGGGAGATACAGGCATGCAGTCGAGCTGGAACGCTGGAGAACACTACACCACAGTACGGTAGGGAAAAGAACAGAGGCATGGTCTGCACCTCAGTCAAATAAAGAACAGACATGCATGCTCTGGTGAAAGGAAAAGAAACACAATAATAATAATAACAACAACAACAATAATAATACAATGTGTTCCATTCAGCCTGTTAAAGCGAGTTTATGCTGTTTGTTCCAAGTGATTCATTACAAACGGAAATGAACATCAGCACGCAGAAATATTGCAACAGAACCAAAAGAAATCTGGAGAAAATTTATCATCTCTCTTATACAGTAGAAAAATAAACACTGTCCTTCAGACCAGATGCTGCCTGAATTCATGATGTTTATCATTGCTGGTATAAACATGGACCACAGACAGTTTACATTTCTAATAGAGAGCATGTTCTGCCCTCTCTCAGTATTAGAAGAAAAATATATTTTCAAGAACAAGTGGGTGGAAATGGAAGGCCGTGCTTCTATCATACTACAATTAAAACATTTCTATAAAAGTCGCAGCAGCATCCGCAAGAGTGGGTTGTTTGTAAAAAAAAAATAAAATAAAATAAAGCACACAGTCAACACACACAGCATAATTCCATATCTATTACATGCCTGAGCAGTGTTTCCTTACATGTGTCAAGTAGAGGCTATCAGTCCACTGAGCGCTCGAACACAGTGAAATCAATTCAGAAAAAACAAAAAGATAAACAAAATACACCTCAAGAATGATAGCCTCAGTGGCCACAGGTGTAATGACATTCAAACACTGATAGGAATCAGTAAACACTCAGGAGCATAAAAATGAAAAGCAGCTCTTGATACAGAAAAAAAAATCGTCTATTGTTCTATCTTCTAGTGAAGAACAAGCACCTTGAAACCAGAGAAAAAGTGTGGAAATAATAATAAATAATAAAAAAAAAAACATCCACCTTGAAAGAAGGGAAAAGGGTGAGGAAGACGATGCGCCTGGAGATAAGAAAGATGACAAGGACGGAGTGGAAGTGGAGGCATCGTGGCCATTTTGTGGTATCAGTGGTGCCAGATATTCTATCTGGAGGGCCATGTAGCCTCTGTGTGCTTGTATGCCACAGTGGTCACACTAGCAGCCGGCCGGGCAGCAGAGGATAAGTAATTTTAAACCCCATTAACAATCACCATATTTATTTATGAGGCTGGGGCTGGCTTGGTATGTATTGTTGCCCACACTTCCTTACTCACAATGAGTCCAAAGGACAGACGATCCCTGTCTGAGGCTTCCTGGGAGGAAGAGAAGCCTCACTTCCTTGTAGACACCATGATAGTATGAATTATTGAGTGGGTGTATGGAAAAGAGGCAACTTAAATGTAATATGCGGCCTTGTTATGGGCTCCCACCTTTTGTAACCTTTCAGCTTTAATTAACACTGTGGGGATAAGGCGGGGGGGGGCTGGTGTGGAGGCTGGCGAGTATGCAGATCTGCGACAATAGCAAATAGCAATGCAACAAAAAAAAGGCGTTTGTGGGATCTTTGTGCTCAATAACTACACATCTGGGCACATTTTCTCCAGATTTCCTGTCCCTCACTGTCACTTTTTACAATCGCTAATATTGTCGACAAGAACGCAGATTAGTTTGCGTCTTTATGACAGGCAAAGGATGTTTCTGATCCGAAAGCACTTTGAATTCAAATATCTCGGCAGCACACTTTGCAAACCACAGTGCAGCTGCGCGCTCGTCCTCTCCTGCCATTAGGGCTGAAAACTCTCCCCTGATCAAACGCTCTGTGTCTGATTCTGCCCATGTGTCTCTCCGACAACAAGTGCTGCCAATATGGCCGCCGCTTTCCGCGCTCTCCCCGGGTGGGAACGCTGCATCATCGCTCGCCGATAACTTCAAACGCCCCAGAGTGCCGTGTGCAACTGACAGGCAGGCGAAGGAGGCCGCCCGATGTAAATAAACACTCAGGCATTTTAGCATCAAAGGGGATGAACCATTGTTGTGGTCAGTGTTGTCTCACGTGTCATGTTGGATGATGCGGCGGGGAGTGTGTCGGTTGTTTTGATGTACTGTGGTGCTTTTCATGACCTCTTAAAGGAGGTTGTGGGGAAGGGGGCGTGTGTTTAACCACAATGCTGAAACTCTATCGATCAAAGTCAAGTGTCAAAACAGACAATTGGCTGATATGGTATCAGAGGAGTTTTTCTCTTTAAAACAAGAAAGAAGAGGTTTAAATATCCTCTGACATGCAGATACACTCTATACTGATATTTTCTACTTATATTCTGAAGATGCGGAACAAAGTCTTGGATTATAAAGTATTAAAAATACCACATAAAAGAGAGAAAGAATAAAGATACGTTCACTTGGATCTCGACTCGAAGTAGAGACACTATTAGACAAGAAGCATTCTTCTGCATTCGAGGCTCTAAAAACAAAGTTTATGTTTCAGGCTTTAGGTCTCGAGGCTGTCATTCAAAGAGCTGGTATTGTAAGCAGTTCTTCTTTTGCTCCCTTCCACTTTTTTTTTGTGTGCCACTGGCGACCATCATATGAAAACACCTTTGTTTCTGTTTTCTCTCCCCCGAAACTGCCGCTTCCCCGTTTTGCCCCGTTTCTTCAAAACATGTGTCATCTCTTTACATGATCGAGCCAGACCTGCAGGAAAGCTCTCCCTGTCCAGCTGTTTTGTTCTGCGGGTAAAGTCTGGGGGAGAGTGATGGGGGGTCAATATGGGAGGGTGCGGAGGAGGCAGAGTCGAGAGCAGGGAAATGTAGCGGTGGGCTTCCTCCTCATCTCATCCTCGCTAACCGTAAAGATGCATGTTTGCATGGGAGAGAGAAGCAGAGAGTGAGAACTGAGGTCTGAATATTTCCACCCGACCCTCACAGCAAAGGCATTTCCATAGCAGGTGGTCTGGCTCAACCGCCATCTGGAGGCCTCGATGGCCAGATAACCTTCGCTATTTACAAACCCCAAACTTTGTTTAGACAAACCCTCTAAAAGCCATACGATGGCCAAAAGAAACTTCAGAATCACTTTTGTTTTTAACCGTTGAGACCTGGGAAAAAGAGAAAGTCACGGCGAATTTCCCCAAAACCACAAAGAGCTGGGAATATGTAAATAAATAGCGAATTAGAATAAGATTGTGCAGTTGTGTCTCAGACGTCTTGCATACCAGAAATGAAAGCCCATAAAGTGGAAATTCATGGGGCTACATATGAAGTAGTTTCCTCTTGTATCCATCCCAAAAAGTAAAAATAATCATTTAATTTTACATGCCAGTGTGGATAGGTGATACAGTTTTGTGGTGTGGGAAACCATTTGACAGGGACGTGTAAAGTTTAAGAGAAATTAAACAACGAAAAAAATATTATGTCATTTTCTAGATGGTTTTCTTGAATCAGAATTTTCTTCTGCTTAATATTTGGGTTTCTTGGTTATTCAGTCCGATTCAACCTTTATTTAAACTCAGAGTACATTGAAGGCCTCATTTACAATGGAGCCGAGTGAGAGAATAAAAACTGCCAGCCATACATAAGTAACTTAGATAGGAGCAAAATACTAAAAGGTAAAGTTAGTAGAAAAATGAAACCATTAATTGGAGCATCTTTAGAAGCAAATGAATCAACTAAAACAAGAGCAGCTGGAAGTTAAATAAAATGGAATGAAAAACCTGAATTACCATGAGGATAAAAATAAGTCAAGCTTAAGTTATTCCAGTTGAGTAAAACTGGATTTTCCAAACTCAGTAAAACTAGCCAAACACTTGCAGCATAATCCAGTTATTCTAACATGTATAGTAAGTAATATTATGCTGAAATTGTCTTGCAAGAATACAATCAATCACTCCAAATTAATGTTTACAAATCTCCACCTTTAATTTCAATGCCAAATTTCCCCAAGCAATGTATTCTCTATAGGCTAAAGCAGGTGAGGAGCTGCTTCAGGAGTTTTGTTGAAAACTAGGTCATTTGCATCAGAGATACACCTGAGTTCAACCCCCTTTGAATTTAGTTTGAACATCTTTTTCCCCCCATGCAGCTCTCTTGCTTCTCAGTGATTGGGAGTGTAATACAGGCCGACTGCATTAAAGCCATTTCCGCTAAGTGAAATATGTGTCCCGTCAGTGCGGCTCATTCATTATTTATCCGTTTGCTCACATCTGAAACAAACCTGAAAAAAAAAACAAAGCTGTTTATGGCCCTGTGGGTTGGAGGAGCACTCGCTGATGTCATCCAGGGGATGTGCTGCATGCTGATTTATTCTGAATGTTATTAACCTTTCACTCCCCGGAAGGCTCTGCTCACCTCCGAGTGAGAGAGAAAGGTAGGAGAGGGGGTGGTGGTGTATGATTAAAAGGGAAAAAGTGTATCAAGGATTGGGTTGCTTCGCGTTTGTTCGGGTCAGTCTGGGCAAAACCCCAAAGTTCAAAGCAGATAGCATGTGGTTTTTCACTGTCCTGTGAGTAATTATGAATGGTAAAATAAAGTCACTATGATATTGCCATAACTGAGCAAGCTCGCTGTGGATGATTTCCAGATGTCCCTTACACACTAATGCATTTGCTACAGCAATAAAAATACTTTTGATTATATTTTCATTTCGAGAATAGCTGGAGCTATCATTGCAACTGGAACAAAAGCACATGAAAAGGCAACGGAAGATCAGAGGGACATGATGAGAGGTTGGGATTCCAGGAAAATGGCACTGCTGATAGAATTTTACTGTGGGTGAGAGAAAAAGGGGGAAAAAAGCTGGAGAGGAGAGATGGACTACAGCTCTCAGTATGCAAGAAGCACAGAATTTATCGCCTGGTTGCAGGAGCAAGCAAGGAAATTAAGCGATAAGAAAATCAATTGAATACTCCTGGATCCATATAAATGTTGCTAATGTTTAAAATTCCCAGTAAATGTGCAGCGAATGCAGCGTAGGAGGGTGAAAGTAAAGGGTTGCGAGAGGGGACGTGGGTGGATGGGTGGGTGGATGGGTGAGGGGTGTGGAAGAGAGGGTCATCAATCACATCTGGGTGACACACAATGAAATCTGACCGCAGCCCAAGATGTTTTAATACGGCATCCATTAGAGCCCTCAAATAAATTGCAATTTGGAAAACAGAACATAATACCAGCCAAGTTTTCCTCATCCATCTTGCAGTGTGTCATGTAATGTAATTGCGTTGTTAATTTATCCAAGAATTTCCTTGGTACACCATTTCATCCGCATTGGTTAATTTCCCTGTAGAGTATATTTTCTCCCTTTCCCTCAGTCAGCCCTCCCCTCCTCTAGCCGTATAGCTAGCGGGGGCAGAGTAATGTTTCTGCTTAGCATGGCATTAGTCGAAGGGCTAATCAAAGCACTGAAGTCTGTGACACTTTATCAATGCCTGGCTGTGCGCCGGCCAACCTCGCTGTAGCGCAGATCCAATCAGGCCTCCACCGCCTGTCATTATGTCTCCGTGACAGCAGGATCACTCAAAAATGCCTGTGGATTACATCAATATTATTGACATAGTTTGGGGGCATTTAAAGCTGGGCAGCAGCACCGAATGCATAGCAGAGGGCTGACACTTCCTGTGTTCAGACCGAGGCATTCCAGCGAGCCTGGGAGGAAGATGAGAGTCGGAGAGATGTATGGGCACGACCGGGGTGAATACAAAAATCAATACGCCGTCTAAAATAAAACAGAGGAACAAAAAACAAAGAGAATGGAGCGTGGGCAAGTTGTTTACTTTGATGTGTAGAGATGCAAAGTCACAAGCAGGTTCACAGTGGTTAAAAAACACCTGTGTCTGTGTATTTTAGCCACTGTTGGAGTGAATAATCTCAACAACAATGACAGGACAAGTCCCTGGGTGGTTTAGCTGTCAGTGATAATGGGCTAAGGACTTCTAAACGAAACAATAACACCCTCGAAATTTTCTTCATTCCTAAAATGGCGATGTGTAGATAGGGGATTGGCACGTTTTGACATCCCTCCACAGCTGCATGGCGAGATATCCACAGGTGCTCACCCAAGTCTTGGTTAGAGGAATACCACTGACAGTGCATGGAGGGGGACTAATATGGGCCCCTGTTGGAGGAGTCTCTTCTTGTATGTGGGAAGAGCCAGAAGTGCTTTTTTCTTGTCACCTGACGGGGGATCTGGAGGAGAGGGAAGGGGGCTGGGAGGTGAGGGGAGGAACGAACCCTGCGGGGGGAAAAGGACGAGGTGAGCAGGATACTTTTGTCTCTCTCCTGGCGCAGTCCTGAATGCGCCTTCTCTCCCCCGTCAGACCCACGAGGCTCGACAGATAGCGAGGAAGAGAGCAAGAATCCTGACATGATCAAAGGATGACAGGAGAGCTAGAGGAGGAGAGTCGACCAAAACAAAGGCTCATTCTAAAGTTCCCTTGTGCAGGGTTCCTCACCGGCTGACAGAGGGGGAGAGACATGGACTCCACCCCTCAGGCAGCGCTCGCTTCTACCGGTGGACACATCACAGGCAACAAATGAGCTGCTGTTATTTGATTCATCTGTATATTTTACATACAAGATGCATTTACCAGGTCCAAAGTGTGCAGGCATGGACCTACTGGAAGAGGTCTTCTTAGGGGAAGAAGCACTAAGATCATTTACTTCAGCAGAAGTATTGAAAAAAGTACTAGTAGAAGTATAAAAGTCCTTAAATTTAACTTGATTGAAAGTAGAGAAATGTTATACTTGAAGCTCCTCTAAACAGGAGCTCATATTAGCAGTGCATCACGTGGCTATTTGTGCTGTGTTTGAAAAGGGTTCCTCATCCAACACATCATTTCCACCTGACACTGCAGTCCCCCTCACATCAGTGGAGTATTTCTGAGTCTTTCAGCTCATTGTTTCACTCCCACTGCTCTCACAGTTTTCCTGTCAGCTGCAGCACGCAACTGATTATAGCCAAAAAAAATAAATAAATCTTTAAAAATACACTTCCTGCTCAATACCAATACCAACTGATGAACCCAAAAGAACATTTAACAGCCATAGATGCAAGTAATTCTGACAGGAACAGCTGGAGACCAAAACAAAGGTACAAAAAGGACAGAAAAAGAGGAATTATTAGACTTGCATGAAAGAGGTGGTCACAAACACAACTCCAACTGCTAGCAGGACAACATATCAACCTAAAAAATGACACAATATATGATTTATCAATATTGTGTGTTTGAGCAGCATTTTAAAGTCAGCTATAACAAGTCATATATTATAATTCATTCTATAAAAATGCCTCTTTATTTGTTGGTCATATATTTTGCAGGTAAAATCTGAACCTGCAAAGTAACTACTAATTGAAGCAATACATGAAATGGAGCAATAAGTAAAAAAAAAAATACAGTATTTCCTTCTGAAATTACGTGGAATAGAGGTCTACACAGAGTATTAAGTAAAGACATTAAGCATCCTTGAGTAAATGCATTTATTTTTCCCATTTTTGCTATAAACTGGCTGCAAAATCAAATATTTGCAAATGACCTTTAGCTGAAGTTGATCTTGTGATAGTGATGTCAATTTAGCTCAAAATTAGAACTCAGTTTCATAACTCACCACATGCGCTCAGCCGAGCTGTCTTCTCCGTGCTCTACAAATCTATCATTAAAACTTCAGTGGCTTGCATAGAGGAAGTCTCACTACTTCCAGATAAATCAGCGAAATAAAGACAAAGCCTTTCATGCATGTCCAAAAAACAGCGGCCCTCCAACCTCACAAACCTCAAAACCGAGGCTGCAGAAAGACATATTTATTTTCATGGTTTCGAGAGGTATAATCTGATGTCATTATGTGGATTTGGTGGAGCTGGACATTTACATCGGAGAGGGATGGTTATAGTTTTGACACAGAAAAAAAGACACGTACATTTTTCTTAAAAGGCCCATGTATCTGTGAGCATCTGTTATGTTTAAGTTCTAATTATATAGCTCGGTTTTCAGTCTACATTGTGCAAATTTGTTAGACTTCAGGAGACCATGTAGTACCTCCTGAAGGATTTGGGGGATCTGGAGGAATGACAAAAATCACTCAACAGTCCCACCAGAACACCAACCGTCATTTTCTGATTTTGAGGGTTGCATGAAAATGGTGTTGAGCTCTGTTTGGGGGTTTGGTTTTCTGTTTGCCTGACTAGCACTGAACATCTCATCTTTCTTTAGATGGACAGGTGTTTTCATGCCTACCCTAGACTCCCACATCCACTTCGACCCATCACAATTCCTCTCCCATTCTACTTTATTGGAGTAAATGACATCTCAGGAGGAAAACGAGGAAGAGGTACTTGCTTCCTCCAAATCCCACAATCTCACATGAAGCGAAGCTATACCATGAAGACGTGGGGGGTCCTTAAAATCCGCACTCTGTCTATTTCCTCCACACAACCCGTCACGGCCGATGCGGCTGAAGACGACGCAAGGGCAAACAAGCACTTGTATGTCCGTTACTGTTCTGACAGGTGAAATAAAAGGTTGACAGGACTGAAATCCAGCTTGGCCCCCCAGACACGGCCTCCTCAGCTCTCAGTTCAGACTGGGGAAAGGTGAGCGATAAATTAGTAATAGTTCTTTATCTGTCAACAACACAGGCACTCCAGGCTGCAGACCAGTGTGTTCACAGGGTAAACAAAATCACCCCCAACTCTCAAAAACCCCCACCTTAAAAAAGTTACCAATGTGCTCACAAAGGTTGGTTGGGGAATGAATCAAGAGCATTTGCTGCTCTTTCATTAGTTACTGCTGAAGTGCACGGATGCAAGGCATCAAGGTCAGCAGTAAACTTTGTGTCTATAAACTTAGGGTTAATTTGACCAGAAGAAAACTATACATCCTCACTGTTCCTCAAGTAAGTTTCGAGTCAGGAATGTTAATTTTCAAAGTGCTGCTGCTTACAAAGTAGGAAATACACATTATACAATCTAAAAAATCTACTCTACCATCAAATTATTAAGTATTATTGTAGTAAATACTACCTTAATCATTTTAGACTTTAAGAGATATATGACTTGATATTTACAAGCAAATGTTACACATTCTGTCTCTAAATTCTTTTTTCAGGAATAATTCAAAAAGCATTTGTTAACTGAACTGAGGAGCTACTCAAGCACTATCTTACCATTTAAACCAAAGGATGTTAATTGACTCCCCTTTTACATGAGAAAGTCTTTCATTTTCTGCTGTGTTACGTATCAGCAATCCCTAAAATCGGCAATATAAACCTATCTGGTGCATCTACTTCTATCTGTATATTTTTCAATTCTATTTAAAAAAAAGAAGAAAAAAAGAAATGTGTCCACTTTCATCTCAAAATATCACTTTGCAATACATTATTTTTCTCCGACCAGCTAGTTTCAAAGCCATCAGATGTCAGCTAATTTATAGATGGAGCTTTTTGTAATGCAGCATTCTTGGTACATTTTGTTGGCCTTTTGCGGGCTTCATTTTTACCCATCAGGTTTTCATGACCCCTTAAATCTTTTCCGTGGAATTCTACAGGCTGGTAAAATGGTTATGACCTCTTTATCTGTTTTATGGACTCCCTGGCCATTTCAGATGGGTAAAAATCAATGTCATTTTTGACCGAAATCAATCGAATTTACTGGTGGTAATTTGAACATGCAGCAGCGTGGTGCAACGGAATTGTGAGCTGGAAAACTGCTGACAGGGAGATTTAAACCTAGTCAATAAATACTATGGGTGAACTTTAGACTTTTAAATACACTTAAAAAAAAGGCTAAGATGCTAAAAATAACCACATCACTGAAAACTCATATAAAAAAATATATACATCATATATTTTTTGTTAGGATTCTACAGCCTTAACATACTTTGGAATTTCATCTGTTGGGAAAGAGTGAATTAATTTTAATGCATCGCTTCAAAGAAGGGATACGGCATCTTTTATATGACAAGACATCATTGATCATTTTTTAGTTGTGAGAGCCACATCTTGGTAATCCCTCTCTTCCTCTCGCCGTCACTGCTCTATCTAATGATGCACAGATTGACGCCACAGCCCCTCCTCCCTGTCCTTTTCCTCCTCTCTGCCCATCTGAGTGAAAGATCCCAGCATACAGTAAGGCTTCTGCGTGTTCCCTTAAATGTGCCTCCCAGCCTGGGAGAATAAGGGATTAATGAGATAGATTTATCTTTCCTGGTAATACACTCGCCATTGTTTTCTTCATGCATGTCCTAAATGCATCCCAGAGTGCCCTGGAAGAGGGCTGCATCATTGAGTCCCATAGATCAGTGGTGCGGCATTTTATTCTATATTCCCATTTCCCTTAAGAAAAGGAGAAGGGAAAAAAAACAAGACATACATACTATTCACTCAACATCTGAGCAATTTATAAGAATGTTATTCTGAAATTAGCTTTTTATAAAGATGCTCAGAAATAAATAATATTTTTAGTGTGCAGATACACCTTATGTCAAAATGCTCTTTAAGCCTGTAGTACAAATTAAGCAATTAATACTAAAGAGAGATTATTTATTAAATGTTCTTCTGATTACCCTACAATCCACATCAATACACTCTATGATTGTGCAATTTACTCAGACTACATACATGAACTCATCAAATGCGAAACAACCTGGAGCTACATACATGGGTAGACAATTATGGTGTCCTTAGGAGAGTAGTTAAAAAAGGCTAAGAGTCAATAATGACTTACATGTTCTTATTTGGTTTTGTCAGAGCTTTTGCCCTCACTTGGAAATTGTTTTGCTGCACTGCCTCAAGGATGATGTAAATTAGCCAAGATTTTACATTACCGCCGCGCACATGAATATGGCTCGATCCTGGAAGACAATTACACCATTTATGTAGATTGTCAGCACAGTATCCATTTACACTTGGATTAATTGGTTCGAGCTGAATTTGAAATGGATTGTTGATGGAAATAAAGATTATCTTTACACGCATTGCTTGATAAAATGCAAGCAAAATATTGCACTCATTTTATGGTTAAATTGCACCGTCCACCTCAGGAAACACTCAGATCCCTGGCACATCTCCATGGCATCTGTTTGAAAAGTCAGCTGCTAATAATAAAAGGACATACACTGTAATTATCAAGGAATGAATCACACACACTATCCTCCCACTGAAATTCATTGCTGCCTGGGTGGCAAACCAGAGAAAAACACGCAGCGACCCCAGAGACCGGCGGGCGATCCACTAACAGGTGAAGACCTGGCTTTCAGCACGCCTGAGATCAAGTTTCTGAAGAAACCTGGGGAGAGTGTGAGAGCATTGATGACTGTTAATGTTTCACAGTGTTCAAAGTGTGAGTGTTTTTCTCCGATCGCAGTGGCCCAGAGTGAACCAGGCACACATCTAACCCCAAAGTCCCTGACCTCCCACGGTGAATGCCAAGTGTTTTGGAGATTTACAGAGGCAGTGATTAGCTCATATTTAAATGCAGCTTAACCGCCAATTTCCTGAAAATGTCATAGCAGTGATGTAGTTGTTGGTATTTAGCCATCCGATTGGTACCAAGTCTTCCTGAGTGAGTGAGGAAAGGCTTCTGTAATTTCAGATTCAGAACTTTATGTTGACTTTACAGTTATATACTCTATTTAGCTTGGGATTTAACTTGAAACGTCTGCAAATTTTTTGGAAAGCTGTCCATCCTTCCAGCTCTCCAGGTTTGCAGTGATCTAAGAGTCACATACACAATGCAGGTTTGATACATTTCCCCCTTTGGTGCTGAAAGACAGCCATACTCTTGCTCAAACCCGTTTCTTATGTTTGAAGGTGAGGAGAGAAGACGAGGCTAAACCTGCAGAACCAGCAGCTTCCACAGAAACAAATGAGTGATCGGTCCGCTGGAAGACTTTAGCCCCGGTGTCACAGCAACGCATGAGGCTGTCTCAACTTGAAATGGCGAAACAACCGGGGAGCGCTCCCATCCTGCGAATCCTTCGCCCCTCTCCACACATGCACAGCCATCAGCAGGTTAATTAACTGTGAAAGCTGCTCACTTGAAACCTTAAATCACTCATTCAGCGTTCTGTCAGGAGCCACCAGCTTAACCGCACTGACGAGGGGTTCCGCCTTGTTTACCCAACGCAGGAGACAGCGGCGTGGAGGTGGGGAGGGCGGAGATGGTGAGGTGTTGCACGAGGGGGCATCGAATTTGGACTGCGATGATGAAAGCAAAATGTCAGCGAGAGACCTAAAACCACATGTAGAAATACACCCCTGCGTGCCACAATAAATGTGCGGCTGCTCTTTCTCATATCTCTGTGATTGCAGACTGTCATTCTTTGTGCACGGAGAAACGTAATCTGTTGATCCAGAGTGAATAATAACAGGTGGATTGAATATGAGACTGGCTTGGTGTTTTGGAGGTGAACCAATCCCACCCACTCCACCAGCATCCTCCCTGAGCACACACACGCCCAGTCTGTCTTTGTCTAACGTGAATTCTATCCCGATGTACAGTAAATGTAAAGCTCGCATTCGTTTATTTTATCTCCCGAGCCATCCTGCCTGCTACAGGGCATGATAGCAAGGAATTCCCAGCATTTCACACTGAATGCGGCATCAACTTCTTGGGTGACATCTGTCTGCCAGGCAGCCAGCCCCGAGCTTAGGTCTTTCACACCCTTCAGGGATTATATTATTCCTGCCTCCATAGGTCATCCATAATATCCAAATGTGTTTGCTTTGGGAGAACTGTGACGTTTGCCTATTTTCCCTCATTAGTCAAAAAGGCTGCAGCGACATAGGCCTCTCTTTCAGAGCGAGGCCAAACAGAGAGGTTGTGTTCACGTCTGCTCATTTCTCCTTTTAACAGGTTGGACATCTCAGAGGCACAGGTTCATTTTGTTCTCACTACAGGGGTATTGAACTGTAATGGCACCCTGGGGAGGACTGGGCCAATATGTAAGAGCTTTCAACAAGAGCAAATATCTGGGACACAGATTTGGATTCACATGTGTCATAAAAGAATCCCTTCATTTAAAAAAAGAATAAGATGAAAACCAAGCTACATTTCAAAATGTTGTTTCCCCTTTGACTGCTCAAGCGCTGACAGAATTGACCATAAACAAAATAATTATTCGCAGGATGAGAATGCTTTGTGCCTCTGCGTGCCTTTAAAATCCTTTTTTCTTTGAAACATTACCGGTGAATATGGCATCCATAAATCACCTCCCATCCAAATAATCTCATAAACTTTTTTACAGTGTAATTCATGCTCATCAGCATTCTTTGTTTAACATTTATGTTTATTGATAAATGAAGATAGGTTTAAATAATTCAAACCAAACATTAGCTGTGAGCAGGGAGATTAATAATTGATGGGGCGTGTGAAGGGCTGGGCCACTCTGGGAATAGATAATATTAGCTTAATGCAGGGCTGTGTGAACAGGGGAAGTGTAATGGACCCGCAGCCTTTAACTGATGATGGTTATTGTGGCCTGAAAGTTGTTACAAAAGGGGAAAAGGGGTCTGACTCGTGCAGAAGGGGGGGAGGAGGGGTTGTAGTGTGGTCATAGATTTGGCTCATAGGAGCTGACAGTGCAAATTGTGGTTTTAATAGCAGGAGGTTTACACATTCTACCGAGAGGCCCTAATGGCCAGGCCTGTGCTTAGCGTAAAGGGAGAAAAATGGCCCTGTGCTATTAAAATGAAACTTGAGAAGGTCCTTGCTCTTAGTTTGGTGTTTTCCTTTTTTCCCAGTCAAACTCTGTCTCTCCATCATTCATTCTGATCCCCTCCTGTCCATTTCCTGCTTGAGTCTGCCCACACACCCTCAACCTAGTGACTTGCAAAGTGATCCAATGCAATGACCCTGTGTGTGGCAGGCAGGATCACTTTACACAGAAAACTGAGGACATGACCAGGTCACTTAGAAGACAGTCTAAACCTGTGCAGCAGATAATGGTCTCTGAACAATCTTCCATTAAAAATGAATGTAAGAAGCAATTGACTGCTGATTTGAATGCATTCCACCTCAATCCACACTCTTGTGTCCAAGGAAAGTGCGCAATACTGTACATGCAACAAAGCCATGATATTAAGGTATCATTATTCCTTGTACACAAAAGAAGAAAGCAGCAATGTTAGATATTACCCATATACTTATGTTAATGGCTGCTCAGTGCCTGCAGGTCAGCCTGTAACAAAAGGCCCTCATTTACTCTCCAAGGGATACTATTCTTGTTGTGCCAGGCTAGTAAAAAAGATGCGGAGGGATAATGTGTATCAAAGGCAGAGGAGGACCCCTTCATTCCATATTGCTATCACAGCAGCATATTAGCATCTAAACAAAGGAAGCAGAATCCCCCGCAGCGCAGCAGTGTTTCATGTGGTCACTCACTGCCTTTATTTATTTCTCAATCCAACACATTTTATGCTGAGTAGCAGAATTCAGTGCACTACTTCTCCCCACCACCCCCCCACCCCCCACCCCCCAACCTCCAAAAAAAATCCTCTTGTGTCTTCAGCACAAAAGTGTTGAAGTTGCTGCTTCTTCTCTTTTTCCTCTCTATGCTCTCTCCCTCTCTTTTGTTTGACTTTATCACAGTGCTATGACAGCTGTCATCACTCCTCAGCAGGCCTCAGATCTGCATTTCAAGGTTTGCAGGTTCACAGGTTCACCAGGTTCTGCTTGGGCAGACAACACAGGCAGCTAGTCTGAAATCCATCCTCTGATGAGTCTCGCTCATAAACAATAGGTCACACATACATGCACAGCCTCAGTAAAAACACGTAACACTTCAGGAACATTACTGTTACTTCATTTAAGGCTACTTACTGGACTATATATGCATGGTACTCTTTTTTCCCCAGTACACTTTGTACTGATATAATATTTTCTGTGAAGGTCATGTCGCCACTGTTGTAGCTGAATTCACTGTCTACTACTGTTAGATGAATAATTTAAATAAGAACTCATATATGTTATGTTAGAAATAAATACTAAAAGAGAGCTGTTGAAAGCTGTGTTTTGATGGAAACATATGAAACCTATACAACATCTGTGGTACATGCAGAAGAATGCAAAAAAATTATGGAAAGCTATTTTGATTAGAGTTGCAGCTGATATGCATCATCTTCATCTGCATTACTCTTTAAAGGTCCAGCATGTGAGATTTAAGGGCATCTTTAAGCAGAAAATGAATACAGAGAGTAAAAGCTGTTGTGTTTTCATTACTTTACAATGAGCCTTTTACATCTGCAGAGGAAATCCTCTTCCACAGAGTCAGCCATGTTGCACCATCTTCTTTCTATGGTAGCCCAGAATGGACAAACCAAAGTAACACCAGCTTTACAGAAGGCTTTTTGCATTTTTAGCAGCCACGTTGGTTCTCCTTCATGGACCTAGACGCAGACCTAGATGCGAATAACATTAAATTCTACATGTTGGACCTTTAATGATTTAATTGCATGTATCATTGTCACCAGTACAAGTAACTGTAAGTATGCAGATTGCTTTCTTGTAAAGAGTTAGATGAGACAATCAATCCCATTCTCATGTTGGGGGGGACACTTCCCATAAAATCTGTAAAAAAAAAATAAATAAAAAATCTGCACCGGCATCCCAGAGTTCCCAAATTACAGATTCTATTTTTGTAAGACTGGTTGTCCCTGCACAGAAACCAAAATGTTTGCAAAACAGCTTGGTAAAAAAATAAATAAATAAATAAATCAGTTTGAGGCTGTGGGTATTTGATGAACTATGCACAACGGTTTCCTGCAGTCTCTTTTGGTTGTTGGCCCCTGTAATATAACACGTTCTTGCTTCCATCCTTTCTACAAAGCTAAAATAACTGTCTTTTCACTAAAACTTTATTTCATTTCAATGTCTTTACTTTAAACATCCATCAGCAGCAGACTAATTTCCACTTGCAGCCTAATGGCAAACCATTCTAAAACAAAAACTTCATATTTAAAGTAAAACTTGTCTTGCTTCTAATTATCGGCGAGAAAACAAATATTTCTCAAGATGCCGAATTTTCATTGAACATGTACAGCATGTTTAGCAAATTACATTTTATAAACTTGTGACGGATTGCAATGCTTCACACTAACTAAACCACATATAAGTTCAAACTTACAACAGTAACTGCTTTAAAAATTGACATCTTTGGGTTTTTAAGGGAGCAACCAGGGGCAGAATAGATGCTGGCCTCTTGTTACAGCCCTGACAGACAGACTTGTTTGTTTTTGACCCTGGCTGCTCTTCTCTAATGCTGTCACTGTCAGAAATTGAAATGCCCTTTAAGACAGATGTTTGACTGGTCAGCTGGTGACCTGGCTTGCAGCTCCTGGATGGATGGACAACATGCTAAGACCAACCCTGCAATTTCCCAGATCTAGCTTTGACAGCACATTGAAAAGGATCAATAATAACCTGTCAGGAAGCGGCAGCGATCCCCTCTCATTTAGTGATAAAGGTGAGTTTGTGGGAGACGAGTTGCAAGCAGATAGATGGGAGAAGGGAAGAACTTGGGCACAGATGGAGAATTTTCTGCTACATCGGTGTAAAAATATATATATATTTTAAAAAAAAAAATCAATACACACCCTTTTTGGTTATGTTTCTGTGTTAATTCTATTGTCCAAAAAAGAAAAAAAAAGCACAGAATGTCTGATGTCACAATTGTCTTTAGGTTGGTGAAGGACCTCTGGGCATGAGGAGGACCGTGCATATGTAACCAGGCTAATTTAGACAATGCTCTGAGCAAGCGTTACTCCATATTTCACAGACTTGGTTTGTTTGAACCTCCTTTCTCCCCACCAGACAACACTAGGTCTGCAGCCGCGCACAACTTCAGCTCCCCGGCTCATCTGGATAGCTGGAGGCCCAGTTGGAGACAGATAATAGACCAAAGGTACAAAGGCACACATATCTCAATACATGCATGAGAGGAAAGTGTTGGGTCGTTATGGTAGTCTGAGATGGTCCCAGTCCCATCACTTTCTCTGATGTGTGTGTACAAGGGTGACATGTCATTGTCCTCGTGCTCGGCCTAAAGCAAAGCTCCTTTGTTATCGCCTCTGAATGCATAAACCTTTCTTGTCTGGACCTCAAAACAGAGGACGGGGCAATTATACTCAAAACACCATGGTGTCTTTTGAAAGAATTTTTTGTTCCTTTTTCTTCACAGTTCCTTTTTAAAAGACCTCTCAAAATAAGCTTCACTTGCTTCATCGGAACCAATGTACTGATGGACGCTTTTGTACATTAATTATTATTTTAAAAAACTTCTAAAACACATTCAATACAAACAAAAGAACTGGACTTAAAGGTGACTGTTACACTAAATCTTAGTGCAAAATAAGCAACAGACATCAAAAGTGTGTTTTGTTTTTTTTTTTGTGCTGCCTCAGCTACAAATAGCGAAATAATATTGAGGAGATCTTGACAGGATATTCCAGACTAAAAGCACAACTCAAATATCAGATCACTTCAGCGAGCCTTCAAAACAAACTTCACTGCCACCAAATCTCAGAAATGTTAGCACAGTTCCTCTGTTCCTCTGTGAGTGCGATGACGAGCCGTTCTCCCAGTTCAGAGCCCTAATGGTGTCTGTGGAAGGCATGCGGCACCGAGTTCCAGGCTGGCAGGAACGCGCTTAGAGCCGTACACTTGTCACAGCCCATGATATGAGCGCTCCTCTGAACTACAGCCGTGAATAATTTCTTCAAGATCCAAAAGTCTTTCTTTTTTTTCTCCTCTCCACACTATCTTTACAGAACCATCCACCAAGTCCTTGTAACTATTTCAACACTTGCAGTGGAGAAAGCAAAGAGATGGAATACAGTAGTAGTCTGTCTTTGTTTAAGTGAAGAAAGTTTGCAAAACTGGGCTCAGAACTTGACATTAAAAGAAGAGCTTATGCGAGCAGTCAAGCAGACGGAAAGTCAGGGTGGCAGGCTCTGAAAGGGATTCTGGGTAGGAGTTAGCTTATCTAATTGTAAACGAGCACACGAGTGTGTGGACACTCATCATGCACTTGTCAAAACATGGCTGCCTGTGATTTCGCTCTGCTCGGGTTCTTTCTGTTTGCTAAAGATTTTGTTTACATCCAGACAGGCCTTTTATAATTCCAGTCTGAGAGTACAATTGTAGCAATTACTCCCAGATAGGTGCCGTGCAGCTGCAGAAACAGTGGAATGAAAAGATTTATCAGCATCCCGTACAATTATTGCATCATCCTCGGGCTTTATTTTCAGCTTTTGTGCATCTTCTTTGAACAAAGACTTGCAGATATACACTTTTTTCGAATGTGGTTTCAATTGTCAAAGCTGAACTGGTTTTTATTTGTTTGCTTTGCCGTATCTGTTTGTTTGAGATTGATGGTGAAGATTAAGAAGGCTGTTAAAAGTTGGACTGAGTGTCATTCATGCAATATGACAAAGGAAAGATCTGAAACTTTTCTTTCATGCCTGGCTCTTTTTTTTCAAGATTTTTAAAATAAGTACTGTATGTTGTACGCATTGTTTTATACAAAAGCATCAACTCAAACTCCATTCAAAGAAAATTATTAAAAATGAAGGAATTTCTCTTGACAGTAGTGAATTGAATTTAGTTTCACTGGTTCTTATAGTAAGAAGTCTTTGTAGAGAGTCTTTGTAATTATTACCATAGCTAAAGCTAACAGAAATGTCAATAATTTTGTAGTTTTGACCTAAGCAAGTTGTGCTGAGGAAAAGTCAGAGGATCACGAAAGATATTACAATTCATTCAGCTTGGAACTTAAATGCACATGGAAAATCTAATGACAACCCATCCAAAAGTTGTGGAGAAAATGTTTTGAAAAGCAAAAACGTTAACCTGGCACGAAGGAAAAAGAGTGTATCATCAAAATCACAATTCATCCTCTGAGCGACAAGGATATCTGTGCAAAATTTCATGGCAACCCATCTAACAACTGTGAAGACACTTCAAGCCTTCCACCAAACTGTGCAATACCTACATTGGTTTACGTACGGTTTATCCTTTTCCATTTGCCTGCATACACATCATATGACTCACAAGATGCTTTCACCTTACACATAAAATGGGCAACAATGAAGACCAGAGGGATGAAAGAGGTTTTAGTGCCAGGACCTTCATCCAGGAGACTGAAGCGTTGGTCCTATGTGGTCCTAACGTCTTGTGGTGTTTCATTGTGGTTTGCTTTTGCTCTCAGTTATTGTTTAATGTCTCTGTTTTCAACTGCTGTTTTCTTTTGTTTATTGCTTCAAAATTGTTTGTTAGGTTTGGGAAAAGATCCTGGACACCAGTGCAAATGCTAAACACAAAGCTCTGGTTGCTATGGTGCTAGAGTGCCAAGAATAGCCCTTAACAAATGTAATGGTGATATTTGAGCCTTTATTGTGAAAATACCTTCTAATGCTATCAACAAATGTAGCTCTTAGACATTTTTTTGTGTTACAGGGCTGCTAATAGCCAAAAATGTCCACCTGCTGGCCAATAGTTGAGATATTTCAGCGTGGTCCAAATTGGCCCTCTCTAAAGTTATCCCCTAGCATGGCTAAAAAAAAAAAATGGGACAAGTATCTTACTTAGAAGAGAACTGCTGGCTCTGAGAAAAAGAAGGAATGTATTCATGAAGTAGTGCGAGAGAGCAGGCAGATGTACACGAGCACTGAACTTTAAGTAGATTTAGATTTCACAATAGTTCGGGGAAAGTGAGAAAAGCCTCCTCACACAGATGTTCACAAGCTGCTGTAACAAGAACATCAGCACCCGTTCTTATAACAAAGGCCCTCCATCCGACCCCGAGAATACATGATAGCACACATCTTTTCCAAATATACAGTGCGTTTGGAGGAGACGTGTCCTTTTGCATTCACTGGAACATCCTCACTCACCAGGTGTCACTAGCTGCACAGGGGTCAGAGTTGAAGGAAGGAAGAGGCCATTTTGTTTTTCACCATGGACCTAAAACTGCTGATGGATGCACTTCCCTTCCAAGTCTCTGCATCCACACACATGCTGGAACAAATGGTGTGACTGTATGCTAATGTTCTTGCTTGTGGCCATGCATTATCTGCTCGACAGAGCAAAAGATTAAAAAACAGCCTCCGATCACTTATGTTTTGAAGAAAAAAATATCTGTTCGACAGCATTTTGCACTTCTCTTTTAATGCCACGAGGCATTAATGTCAAGTAATGAGTCAGACTAATCCCTCATTGGTTTCTGTGGCTTTGAGCATTAAAACTTGATGCGTCTCCTCACTTCACTGTAAACGCCTGTGGACTTCTTAATGTACAAGCCAAATGCCCTGCTGGGTTGGATTGACCGTAATGGATTTGGTCCAATGACAGATATCCTGCTCTCATAAATTGATTTGATCTCTGAGGACAAAGGATGAGAGATGATTTCAACAATTGAGACATCAATGCAACACAGACCACAACTGAGGAGATGGAGGAAACCAATCCCTACTAAACTGACACCGGAATGATCAGACATGCTACTCAAGTGACTGGTTATTAGCGCCTCTAAACTGCTTTTATCTCAGTTGATTCACTCATCGGATTATCCTGAACTAAACTAAATCCAAAGGGATCTCGATGGAGTTAATAGTCAGGAAAAAAAAATTCTTACTTTCCCATAAATTATTGTGACTGGAATCCTTTGGCAATTATTTGAAAGTATAAATAAATAAAAATGATAATGCATATTATCAGTATGAAAACTGTTATCAACGAATTCTAATTTTTAAAATCTGTGTTCTATCACAGGATCTATTTTTAAAATCAGTCACTCAGCCAGACAGAGTCCGATTGCTCATAAATTTAGCATCGAATAAAGTGATCAGATTACATTTAATGCATTTTTTGTATCCGCAGGCCTCTGCCATAAATTAAAACCATCTGAAAGCGTCTGGAGTGCATTTCATTTTGCCTTGATTCATGTGCTGTAATATAACCCCTCTCCGATTCCCTGTGTGGCACAGGACAGCGGGGCGAGTGAGCTGAGTGCGTCAGGAGATTAAAACCTAACCGCGAGATTGGACTCAGGATGTAGGCATCAGATAATATACTAGAGATATAATGAAAGTGTAAACAAAAACCTGGCACAAGAGAGAAACGCCTGCTCATAAAAATCTCCTCTCTCACCATTGTCTTTTCCAACAAAAGAGATTCCACAGGCCTGGCGCCCTGCGAGTTATTAACAGTTGACTGAATTACATACTTCAGAACTGTAAGTGATTTGAGTTTTGCCCCAGCTTCACTGTTCGCCAAAGAGCATAGCATAGATGTCCTTACGAGGACTGAGTAAACAAGAAGGACTTTGTGTGGAGGGGATCAAATGAATGTGATGTTGGGAATTTTTCCAAAGATCACAATGTAATTAAAAAAAAACTGATCCATGATTATAATGAAGATGCCAACAGTTTCCTATCTAGATAGACAAACCAATTAAGCCACTTCAGTGAGTGTAAGTCTATGAGGGAAGATAATGATGTGTAAAGCTCTTGCGCTCTGTCAGCGCAGTGCTGAGCCCTTCTCCTCTGCAGGCCGGGTTTACACCTTTGTGTCCTTGTGTGCCCGGCTGCTGTAGTGATAGATGGGTCGTCCCTTTCACGTTGGGAGCAGCACTGAATGAGACGCCTGCCGGACAGCTGTGCTGGCACACACCACGATCCTTGCTGCCAAGTCACAGAGCCTTTTTACCCCCGCTGCTCCCTGAGCACTGCTCAGTGCTTACCGTCAGCCTCTTCCCTGTCGTGCTTCAATGACAAAACACACGTCAGGCTTTAACAGCTCACTTTGCACTGGCTTGGTGGGCCTGGTCCAGCTTTTGTGTTATTGGCACGGTCGCTGTCTGAGGTGTGTGCTGGGCCAGTGGAGCATACAAGGTCATATTTGGCCTCTATTGTTCATGTTAATGTATTAGACAACTAGATTATCAGCTTAGAAATACACAGACTGTGATTCTCCCCGGCTGGTGAGAGCTGTAATCACTTTATTTAAAGTCTAGACATCAGAGCAGCTTGAAATACTGCTGTCAGGTTTTCAATTGAGACATACTTTTAGTTACAGTAATTGAAGAAGTTAACAGGAAAAATGTAGAGAGGTGTAATATACAGTATGATTAGCATTTTGCTGTGGCACCAGACTGCATTAATAAGAGATGATGAAAAATCGATAGCACTCATTACAGCACTACTATGCAGGATAAAATATTAACTAGTTTGGAAACTGACCTGAGGAGATTTCTTTTCCTCCAGCAGCGAAGGTTTGATGTGGTTATTGGTAATAAACACATACAGCGGTGCAACTAGCTGGGGAAATATAATATTTACCAAAGAGAGGGAAGATGATGAAGTTAACCTTCAGTATAATTAGACCGACCTGCTTTCTTGTATGTTATGTCAATCCAGTGTAGGTAGATTAAGGTGTTTGAGCAAAGGGCATGTTACCTAATACTAACCCTGGGAATTTCCTGCATTTGTAAGCTTGTATTGACCCCAGGCTTCAAAACGCATATCAAAAGTATATCACAGCTTCATGCAAACATCTGTCAGTGTCATTGTATGGTTTCACAGAAATGAAGCTGCTTTGATCACTCCAAGCTACTTCAAGTGTGAATGCGAAATCTGTTTCTGTGGCATGTTATGATTGCCAGTATGAAAGGCATAAGTCTGAAACAGGAAGCAGATGATGTCATTTACCAGATTCTCCATACATTGTTCCCATTCTCACTGTAGTTTTGTGTCCAGCCAAGTTCTCCTCTCTCCCTATCTCTTGTGAAGGGATTCCCAGTGGAAGGATCGACATGGATTTCACAAACAATTTATCCCAAATTGCAGGAAAATTGGCTGCAGATCTTAGAGAGAGGACAAGGGGAGGGGGGAAAAAAAAAAAGTAGAACGAAGTTAAGATGATCCACGGGGTATTTATTCACTAAGGCTCTCATGGTCGTTCCACAGGGTTCTCCCCTTTCAAAATAACCCACAGCCCCCCCTCCCCCGCTTCCAACCCCTCCTTTCATTCGCCGTTTCAAATGTATTAATGGGCCGGAACCTTCCTGGATGATCTTGGCCCTCTCCCTAATGAAAACGCTCTGCGGCTGCATCCCAGTGCAGTAATCAGGCTCTGGCCTCCGGAGCACAGGGGCATGCAACATGCAGAGCAGGAAGAGCCCCAGTGTGACCCCACACTGTGTCCTTCAGTCACCCCATGTTGCCCTGCGATCTCTCTGGCCTGGGCCTCTTCTCCTCTAAAGCCCTCAACGCCAGAGGCCACGAGCCGGGACCTCTGCAGAGTGAGAAGGAAAACCCAGCAGTTTGATAGACTCGAAACACTACTGCCGAGCAAATCTGCTGTTTATGCAATGTCAATGACGCGGAACGCCCCGCACTATTACAGTTATGCAGGTAATTACAGTTTACAGGAAAATCAAAAGATTTTGAGAATGTTTTGATATATTATTATCCTGGTGTTGGTTGTTTGTTTCCGTCCCATTTCAAGACAAAATGCCAGACAATATTTACCGAAACACGCATTCAAATGAATCTCGGTGTGGATCTCAGTGAAGTAAAGTTACATGTTTCAAAATATTACATCATCTTTAACTGTGAAATCTGTGTATATTATGCACTCCCCTTTGGGTAGATGCAACATCAAATCAGACCCCTCAGCTACCATAAACAGAAGCTAGCCACATCTTGTAAACACTGAAATAAAAGCCTTCCACTTCTCTGTGAGGTGTCATTTTTTTTAAAAGCAGATGGGGACAAAACAGAAGCTGAAACGTCTTGGGTGTTTAGCCTGTCGGTAGCCAGCAAGCCTTTGTTTGGTCTGTTCTGACAGGTCTCCTTTAGTCTCCACTCTCTGTCCCCCCAGGCCCCCAGCCTTCAGCCTCGAGGTAAGCCCGGCCAGATGTGGCGACCTGGGGTTCTTTACAGCTGCATGTGTAGCAGGGCACTAAAATGATGGGGCAGTCACCGGGACGCGCATCATCTGTTTTAACTTGTCTGTCTTCCCTGACAGACCCGCTGAGTGCTGTTTTCATTCCCTTTGGATAATATCTTTTACAGTTTTGCAAAACTGTCAGCAAACCTAACGCACTGAGCCCCACCTGCCTGTACTGTTGCCCATCACCCATAATGACAACCAGACACCCTCAAAGACAGGGCACTAAGGTGCTAACTGCCCCACAGAGCTATATCTAACGCACATTTGCTAGCTCACATTTTCCAATTGCAGAGTAATAGCAGATTTTCTCAGATCATTTCAGGCAGTTGAAACTCTTAGGATTTGATTTTGCTATTGGTTCCTTGCTTTGGAGGAAAAAAAGTCCACTTTCAGACCAATGCAACACTTTGGATTGTCTTTTTTCCTACAAGTAAACATGCAGCACTTTCTATATTGGGCTTTAAAAAAATCTTTCAGGCCATTTGTAGAAAACACTGAACACCTTAGGCATGTAATAATCTAATAGAGGGGATATGTCACTCAAACTCAACGACGTAAGATAAATTCTGAGGACCATTTTGGAAAATCATGAAAAACGCCCCTCTTACCTCAGTTTATGCGAGAGACATTTATGTGTGAGCACTTCTTCAGGGCAATTTATTTGAGAATAAAAGAGGAGCCAGCCTTCACATGTGTTAGTGGAGCGTGTGACAACTACACTATGGTCTGCATTTGTTTTTCTTGGGCACTTCCATTCTCTCTCTCTGACCTTGAGGGAACAAGGACCGGCAGGCAATTGTCTGGTGTCTCGAATAGTTAAGTCAGACATTTCGCTGCTCTACAAAGAACTGCAGCCCCTCTAACTACTGAAGAAATTATGGAGAAAAGATAATGAAAGAAAATCTGTCAGATATGAAGAAGTCTCAGCTTTTTAGTGTCAGTGCTCAGCCAGGCATAAAATGCTCCATTTAGACCCCTTTCCAGAAACAAAGCTTTCTGGCACAGCCTCACAGGTAGTGATTGTCTGAGAATGTAGGGAAAGATTTCCATTTCTTCCCAGCCCCCCTCTTCTCTCCCACACATCCAACCTTTCTTCTCCTTAGCCCTCCCTCTCTCCTCATATGAGACTGTAGCGTTCAGCAGCTCAGCCAGGAGTTGTGAAGCAAACTTGGTGAAAAGCAGCAGGAGATGAATCTCTTTAAGTCCCCTTGAACAACATAAAACAGCCTGAGCTTCCATTATTCAGGGGCCCGTGCTGCTTGTTTACAGTGGAGTGGGCCGGCTGCACCTGCACTCTGGATGGCCTGACAGCTTGATGGGCCCTTTAATGGTGATTCACTGGCCAGATCTATGTGGATAAAAATGGAATTCTGGGAGAGCAATCTAATAAGAAAATAAAGCGCTGAATGGTTGCCATGGCTGTTGGATGGGCTTGTTGGGCCCTGTTCACCAGACCATGCTGGCTGGAAATCAAATCCAAACTTTGATCTTGGGGCTTTATTACATGCTATCACCTCAGCTATGGGCCCCTTCAAATAGAGTGTTGGAGGGTCAAGTAGATGGTACTTTGGTTTTACCTTTTAAAACTTGGGCTTTAATCTTGATGCTCTGTAAACAGGAATTCAATCCCAGTGTTGAGGATTATTTGGATGTCTCTAGCAGGGTGCCTGCAGTGAACTGTGTATTCTACACAGAAAAGAAACACAATATCTGACTGGTATGAAACTATGCCAGCAATATTTCTAAACAGCAAATCCCACAGTAAACACAGCACAGCACTGGGTATACAGGACTGTGCTGCACATATTACATTGAATAAAAAGAGAAATATATAAACACAGAGACCACATTGTACTGATTGAGGGATTAAGTGTTCTTCTGAGGAAATGTTCATACTCCTAGAGCTAAGCAAACCACTTAAAACCCACTGAATAATGTGAAATATGCATTGTTACAAGTCCTTTTGCTATGCTCAGAAAATACTGTGATAACAGTATGCTTTATCTCCACTGTCAATTCTTCTTAGAAATAAAAACATATACATTGTTTGTGAATAATGTAACATTGATTAATAGTGCTGCTGTAGTCAGTACATTTTAAAAAGAAGAAATTATATAATTATACTTATACATGCTTTTGCACATATATAGTCACACACACACACACACACACACACACACACACACATATGTATATATATATATATATATATATATATATATATATAGATATAGATATAGATATAGATATATTTAAAATAAAACTACCTTGTTTGATTAGTTGCTATGACCTCTGAAGGCATCCGAATCTGCTATTTACAGTCTCTCCTCCATGAGGTGTAAGGTATCCAGAGGCGGTCCAGTCTCTATGATGTTCAACAGCATGTACCCATTAAAGGCAGTGCATGGAGTGGCGTGCACTCACACAAACATGCACAGACACACACATGATCCACACATGTACACACACACAAACGCTTGCGCACACAAACACATAGATCCAGGGCTCTAACTTGCAGCCTGCATTGATCTCCCTTGTCATATATCATTAATGAGGGTATTAAATCTGTGTTTAGGAAGCAGAAGGCTGGCTTTAAGCAGGGTTTGCTGGAGCAGCCCCTAACACAAAAGGACCCTCGCTGAAATCTCCCCCAAGGAAGGGCCACTCTCTGGCCTCTCTTTGGCTAAGGAGCACATTAATGGAGTGATGTCATGGTGGCTCATATGACTGCTACTGTCCAGGGACAGAGAGAAAATTCAAGGCTGTGACCCATGAAGCGACCCTAAACCAGCAAATTATGATGGACAGGAATCATTGAAAGTATAACCACATATTTAGTGGCATTAACAACTGTAGAAATTTTTCTTATATCTCTACTCTTTATGAAAATATTAAAACCTATGATATTGTGGAAAATAATCAAAAATATGAGACATTCTTATAAAAACAGCATTGTACTGAACACCAGCTGTATTGATCAGGCTAAAATTCTTCCCTATGCGCCTCACCCCTGGGTTATCATCACATCATTACCATCCGGAGTTTGGAGAGACGCTACAGTATGATATGGCAAATGGGCTTACTATTGATTTTGTCAGAGAAAGAGAGAATGGCAGATGGAGAGGAAGTCAGAAGAGAACATCTGGAAGGGGACAGGGTTGTGTGAAGGGCCTCAGATGATAGATGATACAGGAGGATAGTGCTACACATAATCTTGTTGAAATCTACAGCTGTGTCTGAAGAGGAGAAGAGTTTCTGCCGGACAAACATTTGAAAACCAAAAATAAGCAGAATGAGTCTTTTTCCCCACTCTTTTTACTCTATTTACACATGATCAAAAAAGACAAAATGCCCATTTTTATCTTGTCTTAAAGGAAAGCAAAGGCTGTAGCACATTAGAAAAATAACAACTTTGCTCTGACTAATCCCATTACGAGAGGAGAGTCTTTGCTTTGGAGTGAGGCTGAGGTGTTAATGTGATGAGCAGCGTGAAAGTTGAAAAAAAAAATAAAAATGGGGCAATCCTTCCTTTCGGGAAAGGGATATCCTGAGGCACAGCTATATAGACCTTAAGTGCTGACAAAGAAGATATTGTATTTTTCCAGTAATCCTTTTAAACACCACAGGGCAGAAACATACAGTTCATTTCAGAGTAATGCTGCTAAATTTCATCGAGGAAAGTGACTTTATCAATCATGTATTAAAAGCCTGGCAGAATAAGGTTGAATATTCATAGGCTTAAAAGTCACATTGTGCTTCTGTAAAGAGGAAAGGAAAAAGTAAAAATAATGGCAGAGATTTCTTCAGAATCAGGTCATCCGCACACACCAATAGGCCAACATTTTTTTTCCTCCTTTCTTCCCACTGGCTTGGTTTGTTTTGTTCTGCTTGATTAACCAAGAACGCTGGAAACTGTATGTATTGTTTCCGCACCATGAGCAGTGTCTAAAATATTTGCTGTGCATTAAATACTTTAGCAGACAATCAAAATCCTTTCAGCACTCCCCATTACTGTGAATAGGCTTAAGGGAAAATAATGTGCTGGGCATGCTGGTTTCGGAAAACATGTCAACAATTCATCGTCAGTAGAGTTTCTTGCTGTCAGGTGGAGCTTACTAGGGGCTACGATTAGCGTGGATTTGTGTGATGCACCATAACCTTGACACTGAACTGTGAAACAGCTTCACGCAACATTCCAAAGCACCTGTCAATCAACTCACACCTACAAGGATAAACATCCATCTGCTAGGGCGGCGCTTTGAAAGATGTGTTACAATGAGTTCTGTGTGGCTGTTTTAGTCACACCAGGAATATGCTTTGAAATATATCATCGCCTGTACTTTCTGTTCTTGAAGCGCAGCGGACGTTATGATGTGCAAAAGTCAACATTACTGACAAACTGTCCCACACGGTTATCTGCGGGGACTGAACTGGAGGATTGTGGGTGACTTGAACACACATCGAGAAGGAATAAAGTATTCCAAGTTTAATACCGTTTGCCCTGAGGGCTTCCATTTCTCAGTGCGAACCTTGAGAATGTACATCCAGCTGCATCGGATGTTGGCAGGGATGCATCACGAGACTTTTCCAGACCAGACAGCCCTTTTCATTAGCCCAGGTGGATCCTCACTCCAGTCCGTTCTGTTGCTCCGGCTTTGGCCACTATGAGAGCGGCATTCACAGTAGAGGTTATGTGAAATGTGAAGGAGGGAGGAAACACATTTTTCAATACATTAATTTTTAGGAAGCATCTTTCACAAATGTCTCCGCTATTAGCTGACCTGTGGGAAGCGGGTGAATGAGTTTCACCCAGTGTTCAAGGTAGGACAGCAGCTTTTAGGAAGGACACAGGTCAGAGAGCATTCGCTTTCATAAAACTGGCTTTAATCACTCCATTGCCACTTACGCTTCGGTTGAACTTTGCGTGTGTGTCCGCATGCATGTATGGATGACTGTGCAAGACATTAAAAAACTTGCTTTTCTTCTCTACATCTTTAAAACCACTTACTTCTCAATGCTTTGCAACAAATCGGATGTAAAGTCATACCAACTACAGTAGCCAGGAGGAAAACAGAAAAGACATAAACCAATTAACAGCTAGTGGGCTGTTTGAATTTATTGCAGGATTTTTAACGGGACTTTTTCCCCTGCCAGCAAACTGCACGTACTTTATGCGATGTCTCATGGCTGAGAAATACAGGAAGTCTGGCTGCTTTACCGGGGGAAGCTGGAGGTGTTGTGAGGGCACCCCACTGAGAGGAAAGATGGGCAGAGGTGTGGTGGAGCCGTCGGGGCACCTCACTGGAGACCAAAAAGGATTTCACACCAGTTGTGGCCGATTGTTCAGGCTTATCCCAGAATTTATCCCAGGTTATTAACAACTCCACCTCACTGGCAGGAGTATGAACATAACAGCCCGGTACTACACTTTGAGGCTGAAATTTCTGACTCATTATAGTTTACAGTCAAATGGAAATATAATTAACTTGAATGACTTTGTAAAAACAAAGAATACCATTTGTGCTGTCCTGAGGTTAACACTCAGAAGATTAATACGCTAGCCTCGCCTCCCGCCATTCCTCCTGGATTAAGGCTTTGGCAAGGCGGTAAAGCTGTCAGTCACCAACATGTCTGGACTCACCATCCACTAATCATCAGAGTTTATAAAAGTCCCTCACCTCTGACAGGTTAGGATGACTGATACTTCACAGGAGCAGGCGCCACTGTCTCAACATGCACATTATTGCACCAGAAATCTCTCAAAATCAAAACAGGATGAAATGGCCACACTCCTGTGGCATCATTTGGGAATAATTCCCCTATGGGCAGATTAAAGAATATTTTTTTTGTAATTTGTGCCCTGATGGAATTCACCATGTAGTTTTTGACAAAGGCTGGCATTCTCTTTGACGTCTCTTCATTTGGTGCTCTGTGCCATCGGGGCTCTGGAGGGTGGGAGATGAGTGGCATGGTGAGGTACACAGTTGCCTGCTGGTGTGACGTAAGGGCAGTGTTTATGCGACATCATAAATATGCATGTTGCTTTGTGCTGTACAGGGGCATTTATGACAGTGGAGTGACAGTATTTGCACTTTCAGAGGTCATTTACCTGTCATCCACTGTGACAGTGGGGATGAAAACGGCAGAGGACAAGTACACATCACATCCTGACAGGACAGTTTTAAAGGCTTTGAGTGACTAAAGGGATTTGATAGATTCAAATTTTGTAATTTAATGTGTCCCTAGATTTGGAATACCTGTCTGAAATATCAGTAACGGTTTCAATGAAGTAGCCCGATAAAGTCATATGTAGTCCTTTTAGTCAAGGAGTTACGGAGGACAAAAAGTTTCCTTCAGATATTCTGAACTGTAACAAAAAAGCAGAAAGCGTGATGAAAAGATGTGTTCCCCACTTTTTTTTTATTTTTCATTTGTCTCTCACCTTTCTTTCTATCTCCAGGATATTGTCCATAAGCTGATTGGGGTTAATGCACTGGACAATAATGCAGCACTGCACTTCTGTTCTGCATTATGCTCCCTTTTTTTTGGTATGGTGCTACTTTGGAGTATACATGAGCCCCTGCCTCAAAATAATATTTCCCAGACCTAAACATTGGCCACAGCATGTGGTATCACTTTGATGGAAGAGTAGCAAGGCTGATATCATCAGGCCTTGTGACCTGCTGCTTGTCCTATGGATGTATGAAACCATTATGAAGACGTCTGAGCCATGATGTTATGCAGGCCCAGAATGCTTAAATTAAGCAATGAATGAATGGTGAATACATCAAGCTCAGATACGATTTTAAATGCAATAGAATTATTCATTTATAAAACTAACAGAATACACTGAGTAGTAAGTAAATATTTAAAGTATAATAATTGAGACTCCCTGAGGACATTTTGCATGGTGGAGAATAAAGTCAGCAGAAGGACTTAACTGTTATTTCAGGCTAAAAAAAATTGAACACAAAATATCAGAAATGGTGAGTGATGTCATTTTTACTTGTAAGTGCAGGCAGAGATGGATGAGTCCTTTCCTGGGTCGACACAGGGTCAGTCAGAGGAGGTGCTGATCAGCCAGGATGAGCTGTGGATGTCTGTGTGCTCTTACCACCCCCCTGCCTCAGACAGATCATGTGATGAGCAGAGCTATGTCCAAATGAACACAGGTGCTCTGATTCGTCCTGCGTGTTCCAGCACAAATCCAGGCATCCAGGGAAGCCATGCTACCCCTCCCCAAAGACCATCTGCCCCGGGGGATCTAATGTCAACACCGAGGGGATGTTTGGGAGCTATGGTGGAATCTAAAGTACTGAGTCAGAAGTGCGAGCATGTGAGCTAAAGACGGCAGGGAAAGGGCACACAGGGTTGGGTTAGGTTCTCTTTCATATCACTGGAAAGGTACTACACCCATGCAGTAAAAGAATCTTTTCAAAGTTTTACAAGCAGATTTCTGTGTAATCCATCTACAAATTGTGAACTTATAACGCAATTTGTAAACTAATGGAGGAATGTCATACATGAAAGCAGCCTAAAGTTTCTGAGAGACTACCAGTCACATGTGTCAGTAAGCTGAGAAACTGATAAAGCCCACCAAAACCAAACCCTGCTGTGCCGAGACTCACAATAGCTCACTGTTTCCCTTCTCGGATACAAGTCTCAACAATCTCCCCTCACTGGGTCAAAGTGTTACGTGGCACAAGTCCAAACACAGGCCTACAGTAAATAGAGAGTTCTTCAGAGTACTCGGAGCTCTGCTGCGGAGGGGCAGTGTTTGGATAGGCCCTCCCTGTCTCATCCACATGGACTGAAAAGTTGAATTAATGTGCTCACATGATGCCTGTTAGATTTATACATCTCGCTGTGCTGCTCCGTCTTCCCAACTCCTGTATCCTACCATGGGCCTTCCCCCAACATACAGCCTCTCACTGGGAACTTTGAAGCACATATGCAACAGCAAACAACTGCTGTGACACTTGAAACCTGACTCCGTGACAAGCGGAAACATTTATATGATGCTGTCTTTTTTTGTCAGTTTTATTCCTTGTTTACTGAGCTGGGAGGTAGGAAGTGGTAGCCTCAGGCTTTTGCTTGGAGTTTGTCCACTGTCAATGTGTTATGAGCTAACAGGATTAGCTGTGTGTGTTGAAGTATGTGCATGACTGTATATTGAGGGTTGGAAAAAATTCAAGTAGTGACAATGCCTACGGGAGAATGAGGTAATACTTATGTATGGTGTGTACATTTACTGTAAAGAAAAATTTGGGCAGGGTGGAGGTGGATACCAAAAAATAATTTTCCCCCATTTCTCTCACTGCCTGGAGCTGGGGCTGATCTGTCCCTGGCATGGGCCCCAGGCATCGAGAGTGGAGATACACTCCCCTTAAAATTATCGGCCTGGAGAATAAATACAAGTCTATCATCGCTCAGCTGAAAGACTCATTAGGGCTGGAAGGACAGAGGAAAGTCGGAGGAGTCGGAGGATGGTGCAAGTTTGTTTGCATATGAGTGTGCGCACAGGCAGAAAGGGAGAGAGTGTGATCAAAAGCGAGGGGGAGGCAGGAAATGATGCAAGGCTGTAAAAAGACAAACTGCTAGTGATGCTTATTTTCACTGCACTCACCACTAAAAATGGACTAAGGTCTGAGGCCCTGAAAGGTTGAGGCTGATGCCTTGGAAGTGACCCAGCACTACAAATAGCCCCCCTGCCCCTGTCCAAACGTCATTGTTTGAGTTCCGCCTGGAATACAGATAGTTCCTATGGGGTCAAGCTCCCAGGAGATGGATATTTCCCTCATGTCCATATCTACAGAGGAAAGGAAATATTAAACAACTCCAACGCACATTGATGTTTCTGCCCACTGATGTATGAAGTCTTTTCTGACTGAAATCCTGCAGACGCAGGAAAAACACTCGGTGCAGAGCACGATCTGCTCATCTATAAAGTCTATATTTAAACGCAATAACACAGAGAAAAAAGAAACAGAGAAAAAGGAGGGAGGGCAAAAGGCAGAGAGGAGAGTTAAACAAATAAAGACAGATAGCTACACTCCCAAACAGGAAGGTAAGAGGCAACTAGCAGACATCAAACTGTCAGTGTCAGTCTATATGCGGCATCTCCATAAACTGCTGGATGTAGACAGGCCCAGCATGAGGCCAGGGCCCCCATTCTGCAGAGCGTTCCCCTATAGTGAGCCCAGGGGAGTCCTGGGCCAGGTAAAGTACTATCCCAGCCACAGTTCTGTCTTCTGCAACTAGAATCACAGCCCATCTAACGAAGCAGACAGAGCACTTCCACCACTGTCTCTTGGAGTCATTAACAACCTTCACTCACAAAGATTTATAACCTCATGATAAATGCGTTTGTGACTAAGTACAATAAAGACACTTCCAAGGATAACAGTTTATTTTTGTTCTAGTGCTGGCCGACTGTGCTTTGCTCTCTGCAACACTGAACAAAAAACCCACTGTTTGACAAAATTCGAGACAAAGCCAATTTTTGTGCATCTTTTTCCATTTCATACTTATCCCTTATATAGTATGCAAGGAAAAAACAAGTCCATCAAAATTTGCAAGAAAGAAAAACACATTAACTCACTTCTATCTATTGCTTTGACAGATGCAACTGTAAAAAAATATATAATTTAGTTAAATTGTCATTACTTATGCATTTAATACTTGATTTTGAAGTCAATATATGAGCTACACCTCTGAACTAAAACATTCATATACTAAAAGTAATGGAAACTCATAAAGTGCTTGATGTACAGCATCCATGTGCAGTTTTAAGCAATCTGCAAATGACATCAATTACAGCAAACCAGCAGTAAACTTGCAATTGTACACAAGCACAGACACACAGTGCTATCTGGCAAAGAACAGAGCAGGTAATCTGAAGCAGTTCCAGGACTTTGTGCTGCTTAGATGGCTCCATGCCTTGAGGGCCCGCTAAATGCTACTCCCTTGGCTAAAGCCCCACTGAGGAAGAATGAAGGAGAAATCAGTGGCTGATCTCATCCAGGCCTGCAGCACAGAGCTAATAGTGAAGCTAACCCTCACCTGTCTCTGAAGACTCCCACCTCCATGTGTGCGGTGTGTGTACATGTGCATTGTGTGTGAGGAGAATGTCTGCGCTCCTCGTGTGTGTGCACGCCAAGAAAGTCCTTGCCAAAAGCGCAGCTGCCTTCATTGTGACGCATGGTTCCATTCCATCTGATCTATCTATCCAGAAAATGAACAACCCTCTTTTCGTTTATTTTTTTCCTATGGTGTCTTTCGCTGACACCACCCCTCCTTCACCTCTCTCTCTCTTTCAATTCTCTCAATTTTATTTTATTTATTTATTTATTTTTTTTACTCCCTTTGCTCTTTATCTCATAATTTCTTCCAGTTGTGCTGTCTGACTCTTCCCTCCAGACTCATACTGTAGGACACAACCTGGAGCCCTAGCCTTCCTCTTGGAATAACATTAATCCCAAAATTCCCATCTCCCTCTAAAGTTAGATGATTAGACCGCTCACTGGCTGTGCAGTTAAAACACATATTCTGATGAAAACATTCTGCTGTCTGCTCCTCCTCCTTTCTTCCCTCTGCTGGTGTGAGCTGCTTGAGTCTTATGATGGAAGAAAGGCAGGAGAAAGAAGTTGCAACGTGCGCAACACGGCTCTTTTCACGCCCCAAACACATGGTTATTCTTACTACACGGGGAAATTGACACAACTTGTGATTCTCTTTTCACAGTGCGCTCTTCTATCCAGGTATACGTTTGATAATGACAGTAAAGCATGAGGATGCTGATTGTAAAAATACAGATGCTTCAGAATCCACATGAATGAATACATTTCAGTCTTTGGTGCACCACATTTGATTGCACATAAGCTCACAAATAACACCTACAAGAAATAAAAAGAACTGGCATGGTCAAAGCAGGATATTGTATTTCAATCACTGATATAAAATATATATGGATATATATACTGTATATATAGATCCATGTAGGTTGAATATATATTTTAAAAAGTGTATAGGAAGGAACCAGTGAAGAAGCTGAAACAGTCAGACTGCTTAAGCTCCCACAGGGAGACCAAGGGCAATACAGTGCGCCATAAGTGTCTGATAGATCAGACTCCCTATTTATTGACGAGAGCATGGGCAGAGCAAGTAATCAAGGGGGGAGGTGGAGAAACAGCAGCTCAATAGCTGGAGAGCTGGTAGTCTGCTTCTACTGTGGAAATGGACTCGAAGATTTTGGGTTACAGATGATGGTGATTTTTACATTTTTGCTCAACAGTATGCTTGCATTGAAGATCTAAATTCTATGATCTTTCCCAAACCTGCTCTCATGTTGTTTTTCTTCATATCTATGCTAATAATCCCAGTGTTTACTACATAAACTTTGCTTGAGCAGACCAGTCAAGTGTATATCTGGTGACCCCATTTCAGCGTTTTCTATTTTTACTTTTGTTGTCCATGTGAGAAAATGAGAACTAGCCTGTCATTTTTTCTTCTCTTGCAAACATACCTAAATTAAGTTCCGCTTTCAAGAGACTTAATTAAATGATTTCATTCAAACAAAACACTGTTCATACTTTCTGACTGAAGGTTATCATGCAATCTGATCCTGAACAAATGAACAAATAAAAGCCTTTTACAGAACACCGCGACTCAATTAGGCCCTTTAACCGAACCACAGCAAACAAATCACTTTGTTGATCAATGTCTTCAATAATTAAATGCTGGGCAATAGCTTTTCTGTTTGGCTGCTGTCAATACAGCTGAAATTTATTTCTCTCTGCCTGTACAGGAAGTCAATTTTTACAACCTTTCGATTTTAGACTGCGAAAGCAAATAATTTGAATGCAGCAGTGAGGAGGGAATTAAACAGTCGGCTGTGTAGCTGCGGACTGTGATGTCTTTACAGGGTTTGTTTTTTGTTTTTATTTTTTTCCCCCCTGCTGCAACATTAATCAATAGCTGAATTTAGATATGCCCTGTAGTCCTTAACCCCATGCACTATACTCGAGGAATGTTGGTGCACAATGCCCAAGATATGCAGGATATGAATATGATATAACCATCCAGTACTGGTACTATCCACAGTAGTAATCTAACATGATGAAATACATCCTCTGAAAGCCTTTCAGAAAGTTTTCTGCACGGGTTTGATTGTGTCTCATGCTGTAGTCTCCCTCTGGATAAGACTGTATATCATTATTTTCTCCTAACCTCGGGCTATTTACTACACTTTACACTGACGAAATAACTTACTTTCAATCGGCAACCCTTGCCCTCTTTGTAAGGTAATTTCCCTTGCTGAGAATGGAGGAACCAGAGGAGGAAGCAAAGGGACAAATTATCCTCAGTGTCTAGACGGGTACACGGGCAACAACAAAGACTAACCTCTACTGAGAGCAGATCTGAAGAAAAGACAGGCACACAGTCAAATCTCCAGGCTGCAACCCAAGGTTTACAGAACAACTACGCAATATACAGTATTTGTAACTTCACTAAAGCAAATAATCACAACAAGCAGAAATAAATAATAAAGTTGTCAGGCAATGGAAGGAAGAGTACGTGGGGAACATAAATCACACAAGTATCACAATGCAGCACCTCCTTCTGCACGGTTCCCCGGGGAGAAGGTCTGTGCAGACTTAGATCCTGGACTCTCTCACTGCTATGTAAATCATACCTGCCGTATTAGACCCTCCACTAGACCCCCACAGTCCCCTCCAGACACTAGTCACAGCTCCCCTGCTCAACTGTTAATTCAACCCAGAAATCACTACAGCCACTGAGCCCAGTACTCCAACCTAAGTCTCAGAGGAAGTGCTTTAACCCCAGCCACAAATCTCCAGACCCCTAACCTCAGCTTCTACATGGCAGCTCTGAGCCCTCAGCTTCAGTCACAGTTGTGATGCTGTATCCTGTATTGCCAGGGCCTTATAGTGTCTACCTTCAAATCTCACACTGATCTGATCATAAGTCCAAGATCCAGTCCTTCAGCCTCAGGATAAGTTGTTTCTCCAAACTCTAACACAGTATCATAAAGTGGTGCTGTCATGTTAAGTTCAGAGCTCAAAAAGATGAGAATAAATACAAATGTTGGTTGAAAAAATGGCGGGTAGTTAGGTGGAGAAAGTAAGAGAGGAGTTAAAAGTTTAGCTTCACAGGCCATATTTGATCCTTCCAGACACTTCATTGGGAGCCCAGCAGGAGGAGAAAAAAAAAGAGCTGTTGATGGAATGCAGCCATTTGTTTGACCCTGTGGCCGTCTCAGGGAGGAAGGCCGGAGACAGGTAGATATATGGCCAGTTTGTTATTGTGAATTCCAGATCCTGTGATTATCTTCGACTCTCAACCTTCTGGAGTTTTTTAATCTGGGGATTCCTGAGACAGTTCACTCGCAGTCGCTGACGTCGCCTCGTACTCACCTTTCTCTGACCCTCCTCTTGACTACCCCTAACACAGCACACACACAGACACACACAGACACACACAGACACACACACACACACACAGACACACACACACACACACACACACACACACACACACACACACACACACACAAGCTGCAGGATTCCCTGTTTAGGGGAAAAAAAGTAAAGAAGGGGGGAAAAAAAACAGTACCTTACAGATTCCAGGGCCAGGGTCAGGTTTCGTTTTAATGTCCGTTTGCATGGGGATGGGGGGAAGCAGTGGGAGCGGGTGGTTGGGGAAAACTTGGGTTAGTGTGGAAGGGTGTGAGGATCGCCGGAGTTCCCTGTGGCAGTCGTCCATTCTGCACATGCAAACCTGCTGATGTCACACAGTGCTACTCGCTAGCTGGATGACGAGAAGCAGCTTTTTTTAATGCCACTTAAATCGCTCCTCTCGCTGCCGACGGAGAATACCGTTAGCTGCAAACGAAGGTGATAGACAAGACAAACAGGAGAGCCCTGATAGCAGAGACTTCTAGACAAAAGGAATCAAGTTTCTGCGTCTTTCTCCAAACGAGAGGTGGCTGATTGAAACCAGATAAGGTTCAAATGGAACTGTTACGTCCAGTAATGAGATTCCCCGAGTGTATGTTTGGATTAGGTGATTACAGACCTTGCCTTCCTCCTCGCAGTCACTCAGACATGCACATCGACACAGCCTGTATGTACAGACTCACACAAGCATGCAGGCGCACACACCGAACAGTGAAGCATTGAGCGTCAGGCTATCTGAAGGGTAAGAGTTCATGAAAATGGTGAAATACAACTCTGCCTTCCTGTCTCTGTACTTTTATAAGGAGGTGTAGCAGAACAAAAGGAAAATGGGTTATGAAAATAGAAACAGCTGGCAGAGCCTAAACAATGGGCCAGCTGGTTCTTTTTGAAAGTCATGATCCTCCGGCTTCTCACAGATGTGTCAGGGTCTGCAGAGTTACCAATAAAAGTACAGCTAAGATTAAAAGAAGCCAAAGAACCTGCATGTCAGACAAACACCTGCTTATGTTGAGGTTAAAGTCAGGTTCAGCACATTACCAATGCAAGTTGAGGTTAAAATAATGTTATTTTACTCCATCCCTGAAAAAAATTTTTTGGAGTTCAAATATTACATTGAACTTATTTTCCTAAATTAAATCTTTTATATCACAGCGTAAATCTTTCATTCTGCCAATGTGCCTGTGGTGCCCGGGTGCTCTGCAAAGTATATTGACATACGTTGAAAGTTTGTAGGCTTAAGTATTCAGAGAGAAAAAAAAACATGGCGTGCATAATTAGGTGATGTTTCCATTTTTTAACTGCTGGGACAACACTGTCAGAGAGGCTTGCAGCAGCTCACTTCAATAACGGTGTGTGTGTGCATTGTTCTTTTGAAAAGTTTGTCACAGTGACAGCGTCACCGGGGTTTTTGACATCGCCTGTCATGCTGAAGATCTCTGCTGCCTCTGTTGCTGTCACTCCTTATCAGCACTCATTTCTTAAGTTTATGCTTGCAAATATTCAAAAACCATATTACCATACCTACCGCTGCCAGGGGGGCAGAAATGAAAGGAGGCAATAATCTCTCTCTTTCTTTATCTGCGAGCTATCCTTCAGCAAAGTATTCTGAGCTAAGAATTTTCAGCAGGCTTATATGAGTGAGAAGGATATTAATGTTTTGATTGTCATCTTTTTTTTCTAAAATGATCCAGCTTGTGTTCTCTATGGCAAACACTCTAAAGTTATTCTTTTAATACTCCTCTAAATTATTCTATTTTACCTCAGGTTAAATGGCAATGTCACAAAAGAGCGTATATAAAATTATTAAATACAGCACACAATAGTTTGGGGAGTGTGGGGGTGGCTTACATGCACATTTAATTGCATTACAAGACAAACACTTAGCGCCATAATGCAAAATCACAGCAGTACAATTTCACAGTGCTTCTGCACAAAAACATGCTGCCTGGCATGCATTTTGGCATATCCATCACAATGCTCCTATCTGCAAGGTGCAGGGTAACCTGATTTAAGGGCAACTTATTGGATTTGTGGGAGGGACTGAGAGGGGTGGAAGGGAGAAAAGAAAAACAAAAGGGAAGGATTAATCACGATGCAGCGGCATGACAGTGCCTACAAAGGCGGCCATGAAACAGTTGCTTGACGAGAGAATGATTGCAGGATCTGCAAGTAACCGGCTGCCACTGGCGATGTTCTTCCTCCAACTCAACTTGTCAGGTGTAATCATTTTGTTAAGCTTAATGTTTTATGCAAATGCACTTGGGGAGAGTTTTGTCAGGGGGCTGTTTTTTTTTTTCTTTTCTCCGTTGTGAGATGTATGCATAAGTATGTATTATGTTTAAAAGTGTGTATGATGTTGCACGTGTTTGTGTGTGCGGGTGGGGAGTGGGGTGGAGGTGGTCTGTATTTAGCAGTGTGTGTGTGTGTGTGTGTGTGGTATTGTTTTTTAAGCACTCTGAAAATATTTGCATTCCTCTGAACCCCGCCTGTGTTGCCCTGATTATTTCCTGTATGCATCAGGGTTTTCTCTCATGGAGATCACACGGCTCAAGTCACATCACACGCTGCCTGAAGAGGAGGCAGCCAGAGCTCACTTGTGCCTGCCTTCTCTAGTCGGCACTGTTTCAATACAGAGGAAAAGGATGAAAGGATCGATGAGGAGAAGGAGAGGAAAGGAGAGGAGAGGACTGATATATTTGTGCTCTTCCTTGGCTGCAGATAGCCAGATAACTGATTTTCTACAATCTATCGTCACAAACCTCAATATATTGGCATGGTCTCATTATGATATATAGAGGCATGTGACCCATTTGTATGTTTTGCCTGAATCCATAGTTCTCTTTCAAGGTGACCAAGAAAACTCCAACAAATGTCTCATTCGTCCTTTCAATCAGTGTCAATATCGGTCAATTTTCCAATTTTGTCACTAGTAATTTATAACAGTATGTTTTTTTTTCTTCAATGCTATTTATGACAACAGCAATGACAGCTCTACTTTACTATCCCAGTTTGTAACAGATAATAGGTCATATATCTTTAGGAATGTCAAAAGGGAAGCCACTGTATCAGTCTCACAGGACCCAGCAGACACAAACATCCAACCACATTAACTCTTCCGAATCCAAAAAAATAAATGTTTCATCCATAAATATCCAAGGTAATCATCTCTAAAAGCCAGCAGAGGGAGAAGAAATGCATTGACACGGACCAAACCTAACATGGCCCCCAGGTCCTCTTTATGAACTCGCGCCTTTTTGTACTTTTATTGAGCTATATAATTTTTTACGGTTCATCATCATCATCAGAGGATCTCATGTGAGAATCAAAGTCTAATGTCAGTGTTGAGGGAGGAAAGAAGTCGGGCTGAATGCAGTCTTAGCCCCGGGTTTCATTTTCAATCGTCCCTTTTTTTCCCCTCTCCCCACGTGCCTTAATTTGCTGCCAGATGCAATAAAACGGATGTAGCCTGTGGAAAGCGGGGTGGCTGTCTTATCTACAAGATGATATTCACTGCCTTGCCTTTTTTATATCACCTTTAAAACTCCCTCATACTTTCACACAGCCGCCTGAATCATATGGAGCAGGTTCTACACTCCACTATTTCAGTCAGTCAGAGAGACAGAGGGGACAGATTGAAATTTATCAACGCTTTTAAACCGTCACTGCTTTGAATGAAATTTGACAAATTGCTCATTTGAATTCCCCAAAGAGAATATGCCCCAAAGCTTTCATACCACAAGTTTAGGTTACATCTTTTTCATCATTCTCTTGAATTGAAACTATTTTGAATGGGAAGTTGAATGTTGATGATTCGTGACTTTGAAATTGATTTTCATGTCCACAAAAGGGAAAAAGCTGTGTGACTTTTAACCTCTGGCTGAGCTGTGCATCTCCCATGTGCATACAAGTCATGGTGAAAATATTTGAGGATCCTGTTTGAACTCACATGACCTGCAAAGGGAAAATAGTGCTGAGAGAAAGAGGGAAATCTTGAAGCTTAATATAGTTTATGATTGTATCTTTATGAGTGATTTTTACCCTGTTTTGTTTGTTTTCTGTCAAAGAAATGACTACAACTGATGCTGCCGACTTATAATGCTGAATGCATGTATCAGTCTATGACATGGCTTTAAAACAATCCAAATGAAATTCAATTATGACTCGCTAAAGCCATATACCAGCCATCTGTCGGACCAAAAGCTCCTGTAAATGTGAACATGGGCTGTGTCAGTGGTACAGCACACACTGCTTGACTTCTTATCTGACTTTAGAGCTAATGTGAGCGTTGTTATGAAGGAAAGGAAACCTAGCAACCACAGATGGTCTCCACGTGCCGTTTGTCCGTCCATTTATCTTGTCAGCATGGTTCTGTGAGATGATTTTTCAAAGAATGGACTCGAGGGGGTGGGGAAACAGTTCAGCAGAGGAAATGACATTCAGGATCAGGCATACTGAATGTTCACTTTGTCTAATCTGTGATTTAACTATATATGCTTAAAAGGCAACTGCTGGTTTTACACATCAAGCTTGTTTACAGATCTTGAGGAGCATCTTTGTATGTCGTACATGCTTGAAAGAAAGGACTGAAACTGACAAAATTTCCTCAAGTAATGTCACTCGAGTTACTACACTCACTTGAAGGTGACTTATTTACTACCATAATTATAAATTTTCGCTTTACCCTTTTAAAAGCAAAACAAATGTTAAGTAGCAAAGACAAAATTAGGGGAAATACAGAATATAGAAACACAAGTTATAAAAGCAGCATGCAAAAGTTTTTGTTATTCCGAGGAATAGACTCAGATCCCAGGGAGAAACAGCCTCAGGCATAAAGATGTTTTTTGGACACACACATGTACTCATGCAAACTCAACACATGCACAACCAAATGCGGCAAACACAAGGCCAAATGCATGCAAACTTTGTCCTGTCCTTGCTCTGCTACATTGCTGTGCACTGGGGCTTTAATATTCATTCTTTTGCCGAGATTGTTCTGATGTCCCTCCACCCATAAGCAAGCAATGAATAAACTGTAGTTTCCAATAAATACTGGATAGTGTGTGAAGTGGATCTGAAATATGGTAATGAGAATGTGTGTGTATGTGTGTATCTGCATGTGTGTATTGGGCTTCAACTGGACCGCCAACCCCAACCGGAGAGGACAAGCAATGTTGCAAATGACAACAAAAGACTTCAATACTCTCGCAGAAACAACAATAAAATGGCATCCATGGGTGCAATTACAGAATTACTAGAGTGGTGTAGTGGCTCTTTCTCATTAGAATATTACCTCTGGCTCCCAAAAGCAAGTTGAACCCCATTAAGATGACCTTCACTGGTACAGCGCTCATTAAAGAATGCTGAAATGCTCTTTTTCATCTGTGGCCGTAATGAGGGGACCAGTGTACATATCAATATTGAATTTTATCAAGAAGGACCCAGGCAGCAATTATAAGGACCCTTTTGAAAAGTTCACTTCTATTATGCCCCTCTACCACTGGTAATGACATTGTGGCCATAATCGCTCCCCCATGTAGTTAATACCAAATATGAAACCAGATATCAATGGCCCCAGAGACTGTGTGCATGCTGTGTGTGTGTGTGTGTGTGTGTGTGTGTGTGTGTGTGTGTGTGTGTGTGTGTGTGTGTGTGTGTGTGTGTGTGTGTGCATCTCACTATCTTTATGAGAACCAGTTTGAGTTTCAGACCATCAGAATGAGGATATTTTTGCTGGTCTTCACTTGAGAAATTGAGGGTTAAGACCGCAAGACTGCAGGATTAAGGTTGGGTTTAGGTTTCAGTCAGAGTAAAGGTGAGTGTAAGGCACTAAGCTAAAGCTAAGGTTATTGAATGCATTATGTCAATGAGTGTCCTCACAGAGATAGCCATAGAAATACGTGTGTGTGTGTCTGTGTGTGCATACATGTGTCTACATGTAAGCGCTATCACAGTGTAAGCAGACGCGTCCTTCATTGCATTGTGCCTTTAATCTTTTGATATTACAAGCCATTCATCATTTCATCCTGACACCTTCATAAAATAAAACATACAGTAATTAATTTTGTTAGATGTAGAGAGGGGGAAAAAGTAGAAGAGATGAGAGGATGATGAGAGGGTTGTGGAGAGAAGGTTTGGGAGACCAAAATGAAGATTAAATTTCATGATAAAATATATTTTACGCATCACATCCAGTGCAAAAAAAAAAAGATTTTTAAATGTTGAATGTGTCAGAACAAAGGAAGAGGAGTGAAGCTAATGGAGTTTAACATGAGTGCAATCTACTGATTTTACGCCTGATTCCTCAAATACAGGTGATTTCTCATTTATCAGTATGAATGTAGGAGATTATAAGACTATGACTGCAAGATTTAACCACCAATAAATGAAATTTCAGAACACAGACACTGCAATATCCACAAAATGACTGTATAACTTGTTATTCTACACATGGTTGCAACAGTTTTATAAGCATCATCGTATTAGGATTATGTCACATCACAGAATATCACTGATGTTATTCACAGGCAACAAATCTGAACCAAAACTTTTAGTTATTTGCTATAACAACGAAACTTAAAATTACTTCTTTGGGCAATTCTGACACACAATTGAGTATTCCACCACAAATGTAAGAAACCACCAGCAACAAAACATACAATGAGGACTTCACAGAGTGCACAGTAGGCTATGCAGCCTTTTTAAAAGAGATCATTACTCCATTGCAACTTGCTTCTCATTGTCAGTTGTGGGCTACACATCAGCCTCTTTCACACACCACTATGCTCTGAACCCTCTAACGCTGCAGCAGACAGCAGAGATGGATGCTTACATGGTGGAAAGTATGAAATTAAAAGAAAGAGTCTGATAAACTGACAGCAGGCACCTCAGGATAGAGAAGCAGGAGATGGAATGATTAACCTGACTTGAGGGTGGAGCACCGGGCCGCTGAGGAGAGGCTGATGGATATACAGCGAGGATAAGATGTTTGGCTGTAAAGATGTTGCAGTGTTGTGTGTTCTTTTGTTTCATTTGGGGTTTGCATGTTTATACTGTATGCACTTTTTCACAGCTTGGTATTATTCAAAAAAACCAATAAAACCGACGTGCCCACATGAATTGCCTTAATACTTAATTTGGTTTGCACCTTTTCTTGTTCCTTTAGAAAAATGAATTAATGCAAACAGTGTTGGCACATGTTTATATGCTGTATGTGAATGATTTGTTTTTATTGAACGGCACTAAAAAAATTATCCTTATTTTACATTAAAAACTGAAATACTGCTACTGGCTTATGGATGCCAAAGCACTGTAGCTTTTCTAAGTGGATACAGCTACCCTTCAACCTTGTCTATGTACTGCATACTGAAATACACTAAATCAGAAAATTATGGAGCAGATGCTATTCATTACTCAAATATTATGATATGAGAAAAGAATGCTTTTGTTTAAATTTCTGACATGCAAAAAATTCTAGAGGACAGATTGTATCAGCACAAAAATGCCACTGGGAAACGCTGCTGAAGAAACTCATATTTCTGAATTTGGTTGCATTCTGATGATCTCAACTAACTACTGATATATGTCTGTGCCTTTCCGGTTGAGATTCACGCTTATAGGCTCCACTGCCGGCACATGTGTGTTACAATTTAAGGGGCAACAACCAAGACATTACTGTAACTAATTTCCTTAGACCTCCACTTCTCAGCGGCAAATGTTGAGGATGTAGTGGCCTTTCCAACTGGCTTTATACCTCCCTCTTGCCTTCCCTTCCTCCTTTTAACAGTGGTAAACTCCCCCCACGGCCCCCTCCCCCTCACCCCGTACTGCCCGGCTGCTCACCCCAGCACAGGTGTTTCCCATTGCCAGTCACAGTCTCTCGCCCCAACACCAACATTGTTTTAAGGCAGAGGACTCTGGGCTCCTTCCAGAGGCGTCTGACAAGCCATCAGGCCCCATGTTTATCTGCACGCATAAAACTGCATGCATCGCAGTGTCTACTCGCTCAGCCTCCAGGGACAACACATGGTTTTAACATTAGTTCATCCCTCTGAATGAAGCACAAGAGAATCCGGGAGGCCTTTAGAGAAGAGTTAAGATGTGTGAGAGAGGATGGGAAAACATGCTTGAGCATCATCCGCTGTATACAGTAGATGTTGCACAAATACCATATCGGACAAGCGCATGTGATTAGGCTGTTACCGTACCTGCGTTAATGGGAGAGGCATGCATGCAGTCATCTTGATAATTTAATTTGAGTGTGCCCCGAGGTGGAGCAATCTTTATTTCATCAGCTCAAAGCAGTTTATTTCATTAAAATGTCTTCTTGTCCATCAGTAAGAACCTGTTCCTTTTGAGATAAGCTGGCGGAGTTCATCATAATTGCAAATGTTTGCCCATAATGTAAAGACCTTATGGGGTCTAGTATTCTTCGAGATGAAAAAGGTTGCCATGCATACAAATCAGGACAAGTGACAGTAATTCCTGCCAACATTTTCGATTAGTGGCAATTCATGAAGAGTTGCTGTGACCTGCAGGGCTTTACAATCTCTTGCCCCACAGTTTGTTTCAAATGTGAGCTTTTAAAAGTATTCTAACCATATTTCTGTAGAAAGAAAACAAGGTTTTTATGTCTAATTTGGTTTAAATGACAACAGTAGACACAAAAATGAGTCCTCTGCTGCAATCATCTTTCATTTGAGTTTCAGACTTTCACTTCTACTGTCTCCCACACATTTACAGTATGCTCATTAATGTACACAGCAAATCACACGTGTACGCGCACGCACACACGCGCGCACACACACACACACACACACACACACACACACACACACACACACACACTCCTCTACAAGCCTCCTACACACATCTCATGGCACAGTGGCTGAGAAGTGACGAACTGACAAAGATTGCCGGGTAATTCAAGCCAACATGATTGACTTTATGATCACTTTAAAATCCCAACTGGTCTTTATGCTTTCAAGAAATGCCAAAAGTTTCCAGCATAAAAGTGGCAGGGAATCAGGCATGAAGGGAACAAGAGGTAAAGAAACCCTACAACTGCTTTCACGTCAGAGCCCACCTCCTTCACTCCTTCTTCCCCTCACTTCTTTCCCCCCTTGGCACTTTTAATGGCATAAAATTATGGGCCTGCAAGAGCGACAACAACTGTCTAGGTTTAAAGCATAATACGTTGACAGGAGTGACATGGCCATTTTCTCCTCCTCCATTAGCGCCGAGACGTGGCCACCTCCTTTTGCTCTTAAAGAACCAACCACAGTGGCAGGCTATAGTTGTCAGACGTCACTTCCTCTGTCATTACCCGCTGACACACTGACTGCTGCTGCTTTCATACTGACAAACAGCAAAAAAAATATCAAGGAGTCTAAAAGTATTTCAAGAGTGGTCTCTCCTTATTGTTACATTAAATGCTCACTAATCACTAGGTGGACTTAGAAAAGTCAGTCTAAGAAGAGATATAAAATATCTGGACGTGGACTACACTATTACATCCAATACTCGGACAAAGAAAAAAGAGGTCATGGCATTATTATTGTAAAATGTTGTATTACTACACGACTCACTAAATGCAAAGTTTTATTCTATATATTATTTGAACAAACTGAGCCCTTCTCAGTTCAATGTGTAAAGTCGCAGACCCCAACAGATTTATCAGTAGCTCAGGATCATTTATTTATTTGAATGGACACAGTTTTGCCTTCATAAGAGTATCCGATGGCTGTATTTTCATCCCAAGATTACAGACGCCCTTTCACTTATACATTCATTCCAAGTGCCAGTTACTTTTAGACCCAGGCAGAGGCTTACTGTATATTTTACTGTTTAACCTTCTGACATCTGCTCAGATGTCCCCAGATGTCTCACTCCTAATGATACCTTAAATGTTGTGGTGAGAAACCTCCTCCCATCGCTGCAGGACGCCAGGCCCAGTCCAAACCTCCTCTCGGGCTCCGATGCAGCGATGACTCGAGGCATGAAATCGGCCTCACAGCACCGAGGGGCTCCGATTCTGAAACTGTAGATCTATCAGCTAAACACGGAGACCACATTCTATACAGCTTGCCACTGCAACCTAAGGGAGAGAGAAAAAGAGAGTAAGGATAAATGTACAACTCAAATAAACAGGGGGAGGATTATCACTCATAAGCTGCTGACGGATATCAGTGGAGAATGTTGGGTTTGCTGAGACCATGTATAAACAAGATCTCTACACGACGATAAGTATTAAGAATAAGTGTTATTGTTGCGCTAACTTTGTTCAGCCTTATATGCTGTCTTGTCCCTGTAGAACACTGCCAAGGGCTTTGTTTAACTAATGTCCTGTGGTGCTTTCTGACCAGTCTAAATAACCTATGACACCTCATTAGCTCCTCAAGTTGGTCACTCTGTATCAAATTATTAATGGTGACACTGAAAACAGAAGCCACATTAAACACCTCACACTTAATAGCTTTGATTAACATCACCCAAACTAAAGTGACAGTGAGGTTAATGGGAACTTTGAACAAGACCTTTAACACACACATACTGTACATACTATACACATACTGTAAGTATTCAGGTCTGCACACAAACACATTCATCAACACACATATTAACATCTTCCCTATCTTGGTTCATATCATCTTACTGGGGTGGTTTGGGTGGTAATCATAGCGTATATATTATAGCATGCAAAATAAGACTGAATGGCCCAGGAAGCCTCCACTGACTTGTCTATATAGAGGCTCATTAGGGACAGTGATGGATGGGCTATTGCCACCGCTGGGCTCGCCCAGAAAAGCTGAGGGTATTATTAGTGTTTGTGTGTTTCATAAACTGACACTTAATTACAGGTGCAAAATCATACCACATACATTAACGAGTTATGGCCCATTGAGTTTAATGCAGCCTGGATATTTAAGAGAAGGAAGGAATGTAATGCAGCACTGTGACCAAGAATGGGTCAACACTTGATTATTTAATACTGATAAGAGGAGACATAAATAATGCTTTGGAGATTTTAACAGAAAGAAATGCATATTTTGAGGTAACTAAAATTATTTTTTTCCTTTAATAAAATTAAGAAACAATTTTTTTTTTTCAAAATTTTGATTGGATTGTGGGAAATATATATATATATATATATATATATATATATATATATATATGCATCTTGCAAGTAATCTTAAGATAATCTTCAAAAAAAAAAAAAATTTTCTAAGAAGGTATCTTGCACCTTGCTTAGTAGTCAGCAACCTTGGTTAAAAGCTAGCATTAAGAGAACTGAAATCACAGTTGTGACATTTAAATGTTAAAAAAAAGATCAAAAAGAGAACTAGATCTATGTAAGTATATCAGAAGTAATTCATTGAGAAATCAATGCTTTTTCAGGCACATCAACATATCAATGAAAACTTTTTTGACAATTATTTTCCAACATCTTCATTCAAATTTACTGCATGAAAAAACTGAAATTATTTCATTAGTAAGCTGTATGTCACACAGCACTCACTTCCTTTCCTATTCACACACACAACTGTAGTTGTGTATCGGATTTACAGCTGATAGTTTACTTTTATACCAGAGGAGGTCATACGATATGATATTTTCTGTTTCCCAAAATGGCCTTAGCCAAGAGCCCAGACATATAAAACATACTCCTGACAGCGATACATTTCACGTGATGACACTACTCTGAAACAATCTCGATATTGCCTTTCCCTGTCATAAACAAAGCCTGACCACAGTTCTGTTCACCGGTGTGTATTGCTGTCGATTTGTCTATCCAGCATGTGTGTCTGGAGATAGGAAGAAGAGAGGAAGAACAGCAGAGGGACATGGAGACGAAAACTCTCTTACTCTTAGCGGCAGACTGAGCAAGTAGATGGGTTCACTCTGGGGAGAGCGGTGGGAATGGTTGTAAAATGCACAACTCCATGGTAACTGAAGGAGATGTGGCTCTGCTGAGAAAAGAAACAAAGCGAGAGAAAGGGCGGGAGAGGCAGGAAGGAGCGAGAAAGGCTGAAAAAGAGAGGAGGAAGGAAGAGAAGGAAAGAAGAAAGAAAGCAGGATGAAGGGAGGCGAGCAGACAGACAGAAAGGGATGGAACAGACATGGGGGGGGACTCTGGCAGGTGCTTCATCATCTGCTGAGGCATTGTCAGGCCGCCCGTAAACAGTCATTGGGCTTCTCGAGGGAGCAACCTTCTCCATAACTAGCACAGGTATAAATCTGCCTCTTAGCCACTAAATTAGACACATTCTTGAGAGAGTCTCACTCTGCAAGTGCTGCACAAACCTGAGGGAAAAAGGAAGACAGAAAATTAAGCTAATCCACCGAGAGTAGTAAACGAGGTGCATGAATAAGGTATAGCCTATGTGAATTTAACCAGATGGCCACTTTGATCCATATGAAAAATTGTTAATGTTTTCTCAAGCAAAGCTGTTATGAATAGTTTCTTTACACCGAGCAAGAATTAATTTCCCCACCATCTCAAAGAGCTGTCACTGCATCATGTGTAAGCGCCTGCTGTGGCTCAAAGCTCAGCGCCAAGTCCAAGGTCTGCACTCCGTCACCTCGTCACTATGTTTATCCTTCATTACAACTCTGAAAACAGCGACACACCCGTGATATTTTTTTGCGGGATGGATTTTTCTAACCTGTAACTCGGTGACATTGTGGAACAACATGACACTTGGATATCGTTTCAACACTTGCAGGAGTCGGTGATGGGAGGGAAGGTTGGAGCAAAATATACCAACAGGGTGATCCGGTGCTAACATTCTGAGTGCTGTAGGTGTGTATGTGCACCCATGTTCAGACGCTGTGTGGTTCTGTATGATTCATTCCAAAACACAGTGGAATAATAGTGCGATATCCCCTAGATTAAATTTCCCTATAAAAACTAATTATAAGAAATAAATTACACATATACACATACTTAAACATATCCTGTTAGGCATTCAAAATGTCAATTAAGTGTAAAAAAAAAAAAAAGAGGAGAAATTGTTTACATTGTGTATATTTGCATGTCATATCTGACCCACTGAATGCTATCTGCTGCTTTTAACAACTTTTCTGAAGTTGGAGGTCAAATTTGTCATTGGAAAGCCCTGCAAACATGAAATTGAAGTGCGCTGCAATGTGTTGTAACAGGATGCTAATCTCCAAAACACTCCATCTGTATTTGCCTAACATTGCCTCACTCACAACCTGTTTGCTTAAACAGCACTTTACTGAGTCGTGTTTTTAAAAGATATCCTGCGGGTCAAAAGAAGGCAAAAGTAGGTTAATGTTCAGGACTTTCAGTGAAGGATAATGAAATAATGACACTATTTATGTATATATAATAGCGTTTTTAAAGGTGGGAAAAAGCACACTTGACAACGAGTATACAGAGAACAAAACAAAAACCAACTTATGATTTTTTTTATAAATTAAGTATGCTTTTGATGACATTGAGCATGATGTAATTAACATTTTAAGTCTACAGTGAAATTTGCACAAAGAAAACATTGCAATTGTTCGTGCTTGCAGGCTCAACTTAAGCTTGGTCAGTCCTCCACTTTAGCACAACTATTTTACTACCCCCTCTCACATAGTTTCTGAAAAAAAAAATCCCCACAGGACTTTTTAACATTCTAATAAAAAGATTTTACAGAGTGGTGTGAGTGTGAATTTTCAGGATGATGCCATGGAAAAAGGTAAAAAAGGAAAGACGTGAGCACAAGATTGTTAGTGAGGGACAGGAAGAATAAAGGGAAGGTGCTGAGCATATTTTACTCATAAATCAAGGAGATACCATATCATACAGCGAGTTATGTTGGGTTGAATCATGCTGAGCAACGAGAAAGTGACGCCCCAGACCAGATCAATGCAATCTCAGTGAGATAAGGTTGCTGTGCGTTTCAATACACAAACAAAAAACAAAAAGTAATCATGCTAATGTAAAAGTTCGTAACAAACTTCATAGGTAATTAAAAGATTTCATTTTTCTTTCTTTAAAAAAAAAAAACACATTTGTTGATTAAAATTTCATTATATCTTTTGACTGATCGCACAAACAATAGTGCATAAATCAGCCAAGCCATAATCAACCTTTGATACAATAAGCCTAGTGCTGACAGAAATAATCCACTGGCCACCTTCTCAATGAATAATTGATGCCCATCTTAACAGACTAATGAATGAATGTGGTTTGGGTTTGAGTGATAGCCCTCTCATTGGAAAGCTATCCCAGGAGGGACGGGGCACTGGAGACGGAGGTGCCATCCTCTATAACCTGCATAATTGGTCATTTGACATGAGTGACTTGACTGTGTGTGTCCGTGCTCTGTCAGTGGAGGCTGACCCTTTTACCCTATTGTTTATTAGCACTGTTCCAGGTTATCACACTAATTAGAGCTGGAATAACAGTGATCAGGAAAGGAAAACAAAAAAAAAGTTTAAAAATGCATACTATTAAACAGAGGGGAATGGAGAATCAGCTCAAGCACAAGAAAATATTCTTCTGACCTCATTAAAAATAATTCTATAAATAGAACAAAATAAGTGACAGATGTAGGGCAATTTGCTCTAAAAAAAATTGTACTTTGTATCTCAGTTTAAAAAAAAAAAAAAAGTGTAGAGAGGCTCAGAGACTCCAAGGCTGCTCTCTGTGTGCATTTCTGTCGGGCTTGTCCAAACAATCATACTTACATTTTAGCACTATTACATGCACACCCAATTTCCACAGGTCTGATAACATTCTCACTGCAGTTTCGGTGTGGCACTCTGACTAAACAATACCTTATTGACACGAGCTCTGGCTTCACAATAGCCACAAAACATCAGGGTTCCTGTTTTTGTTGACACTGTTTGAGCCCTCCATTGAAAGCAAAGTCACTGTGGACACAGCAATGCATAATTGGAGCTCTCCGTCATACAATACAACAAATCAAGCCTTTAAATGTTTGAGCATGATAAGGCAGAGAGAAGGCACACACAGGGGGGAGGCTGCAGGACAAAGACGAGGGGGGGAAGTCAGGTGAATGGAAGAGTGGAAAGTTGATGGAAATGGAGAGTTAACAGACTATGGAGTGGAGCACCACTAGGGGACAGTAGTAAGTCATGGACGGTAGCAGGAGTGCGCGTGTATGTGTGTGTTTGTGTGCGTGTGTGTTTGTGTAAGCATGTTAGTGTGTGTGTGCGGCAAACAGTGAACAAAAGACTTTCTTTGTTGCACTCTCAGATAATAAAAGAATTCAGAAATAGCTACTTGACTGCTTTAGAAAAGATCTTGACAATGCGTTGGCCCATAATGCACAGGAACAGCTCCAGATTTACATAATCATATGTAATGTAAACCACTACGAGGCTGCACAGCCAACAAACAAACTGACTGGGGAGAGGGTGACAGAGGGAGAGGGATCCGCTTTCCCCTATGGACTTTATATACTTACTAAAAGTACATTTTTGCTTCATCTTCTCACAACAATAGGACAACGTTTGCAAATTTTGTGGACTCGTGTGCTGATGACAACAGAAAATAAGCCTCTCAGGTTTACACCCAAATACACAGAGTGAGAAACACAGATTTTAAGCAGCATGTTTTTTTTTTAACTTACTTAAAATGATTTATTACTTTAATTATTCCTGTTTTCTAAGGCAAGTAGCACAGAATTTAATGCTGATTCTACTGGGACGACAGTAAGAATAGCAAAAAAAAATTTAAAAGAAAATTAGAACTGGTATTAATAAAAAGGAAGCCTGTGTGTTAATGGAACACAGAGATACTGGGATCTTTGCTTTGAGGAAAGATCTAGATGAATGGCTAGAAGATTGCATGCTGTTACTTGCGGCATTGCTACTTATATGTGTTTTCTTTGTATGTTAAAAAGGGTCATTTGTTTGGTAACTGGTTTAACATGAGAAGTAAACACCTCCACGTACCTCTGACGTTAGATATAACTGTCTGGAGGGAGCCTGTGTTTCTTTTTTGCTATGGTAACCGAGGACGTATATTCAAAACACGCTGCTGCCTCCTCCTCCTCCTCCTTCTCCTCCTCTTCCTCCACCTCCTCCTGCAATTAAAAACAGAACAATAACAATATTCACCAATGACAGTGGCGTCTGTACAGTAGTTATGCCCTTCGTTAGTTTCACAATGTTCCTCATGAATTAGTTAAGTCTGTTAATTGCACATTTATTGCACTCAAGGCCACAGAGAGATACACTAAACGGCTCTGGAATAAAATAACACGTATAGGAAGCATGAAAAATAAATTAAGCTTTTGGATTACAGCTTAACACCCTATTGCAAAAATAAGTCCTCCACATTTTATTTTATTGCTATTTTATCTTTTAGCGGAAAAGGAAAAATTTAAAAGGGCTAAAATCACCACTTATTATATTTTGCTTTAGTAAAATGAATAATATTGTTATATACATTTCTAATGAGCAGAAATGAGTGCATAATATTAAACAATAAAATTTAATTGAGAGCTTTATTTTGAAGAAAAAAACCTAAAAGGTCTAATTATTTGAATATATACATTTGTCTCAAGCACTTCCCAAACATCTTGGTTCAGATCATATTTATTCAGAGACGAGAAAATAAGGCAAAATATCAGAATCATCCAGCAGCATAATCTCTTTGTGTTTACACTTTATCATCGCCTTTTCTGATCTCTGGCGTGTTTCATTATGGAGTGATGTTTGAGTGACACTGCGCCGGCTGTCACAGCCATGTGCTGAGGTTCCCTCTCATTTCCAGCACCAACAATAATAATGACTATTCTACTGCTAGCCCCACTATTTGTGTTATTGTTGTGGGGTGTCAGACACAGTCCCTGACGTTTGCTATGCTATCAGCAGGAGTGTACAAATACAAACACATTTGCCTGAGTTATTGACCTTTATCTCCCCACTTTCTTGACAGCCTTCTCCAGTTATTGACAATACAAACACATGGGACGACGCATAACCTTTCATTTACCGAGCACTTTCTCTCTCTTTTTGTCTCTCTCTGTCTCCCTTGTTCGTTCTTTCCCTCAGTCTGCGTCTCTCTGCTCTTGCAATTTGTTTAAATAAAATGGGGCAAACAATGGTACTGCTCATTTCTGCCGTTTTTCTTTCACTCCAAATTTCAGAGGATAATATCATTAGACCGATACAATGGCTGCTATTCAGCCTGAGATACACAGATATTTCAAGTATTCAATATAGTTTTGACATGCTGACATTAGGAGAGAGCGTTGTTTCCCTATTTGTTTGCTTACAATGTTGATTTCATCATAAATCTTGGATTCCTGAGGCAAGATGTTTGTCTTTATGATGTTCAAATTACCACAGAACTATATACATGGTCAGTTAAGTGAAAACAAGAATAATATGCAAAAATATTATTTTTTTCAGTTGCTACCATTTAAAAATACATATTTACACTGCTCATATGTAATATTAACATTTTAGTTTAATCACAGTTTAAAGCATATAGAGAGTAGCTTTATTTATGCAGAATAAGGAACAACATAATTATTCTGAAAATTGTACTGAATCCATGAAGCCATAATAAACAGAATAATTTATTGCATCTCAATACAGCATTGAATAACAATGGTCATAAAAACCACTAGTATTCCACTAATGATTCTCCTCCAGGATTTATTGTGTTTTTCAATGTGTGTCCTCTTGCGTTTCAGCGTGAAAAATAGCATACATAAAATACGGGTGTCCCCACCAGTCTGCCCCTCTGCAGGTACTTCAGAGCCCCCAAAATTAAATTTTAAACAATCCAGACCAGTGTTTGGTGACCATGGTTAATCATCAAGAAACAAAGACATCAAACAATATTTGATAATGAGAAAAATGCCTCCAGGATATTAGGGGATGGGGGGAGAGCACAGCGTGAGCCTCGGCAACAGAGCTAGGTAGAGAGGCCAGACCAGACACAAGCTGCATTCACATGTCTGTGTGTGGTGATGGTGGGTGTCTCTCTGTGAGCGTGTCTGACACACACAAAACACGCAAGCGCACACACACACACACACACACACACACACCAACACACACACACCAGCGTCTATTTCAGACACACACCCATGCATGTTCACAAAAGACACACACACACACACACACACACACCTCTTATGGAGTTTTTTTTTTTTAAATTAAAATTGCCTCCCTTTTTTTTTTTTTTTTTTAAAGTTCATGACGAGATAATTAGAATTCAGTGTATGGAGTCAGTGGTGAGATTACAGCTTTGTGAAATTTCGCTTCATTTTGAACCTCACTGCATCACGCCTCAACCCAATTATCCGCAGTTAAAATGGCTTAGTGAGGCTCCAAACTGTGACTGACAAAAATACAGAAAAACCAAAAAAGTTTTCTTGATAGATAAAAGAAATTACACTCTCTATCTCTCTCTCAAAAAAGCTAAAAGGCTGGACTTTTATTTGCAGAGAAAAAATACATGCATCATTGATATCAAATGTTATTACATTTTGGCATCTATCAATTTACCGTAAAAGATTATTTAGATGGGAGACATATTTTAAATATTCCAGTTTTTAAAAAGCACATAATTCTTTTTTCCAAAAAAATGTAAATGTACACTTTCAGTAATAAATGGAACACAGTGGTTTCATTTTTCATCAGGCCAGTATAATTAATCCTAACTAAAATAAGAAGTTGGGCTGACGGGGGGAGGGGAGGGAGGGGAAGGAGTGTTGGATAATGAGAAGAAAATGTTTTTTTCCCCTCTTCCACTGTCATTCTGTTATTGGGTTATCCTTGATTGACGCAGCGTTTAACGGCCTGGCCAAATCGAGGCAGATCCAGCAACCTAGGCCGAACAGCAGCATGTGCAGCCACCTCGGTCATGCAAATTGCACCCGGGCAACCCGTTGACTATGATTAATGAGCTTGGGCTGCAGCCTTTGTTTCCTCATGCAGCCGTTTAGAGTGAAATACAATCCCAAAATATTATCAATCCCCTATTAATTCAGTAAATTTGCTCACATTGCACATGTTGTTTTGAGCATGTGTGTTTGCACGTGCACGTGTGTGTATGTCGAGGGGGTGAGCACAATTGCATTTAATTACATGTCCTCTAATTAAATTCATTAAAGGATAATAAAGTAAATGGAAGAAACAGCTTTGAAAGCTGGGGTGAAGCACGTGTCTTGTCTTCCGTGATGTAAAATATGGATGTGGGATTTTCAGGGGCAGTCATGCTGTACAGGGGGGAATGTATGAATACGATACCTTGCTAATACTACAGGCATTTCCTGGTTATGGTTTGCCTCATGCTTAAACTGTGATTTTTAGAGCAGAGATCTCAGACTCCCTGAAGATTGGAGAGTAATTCTGTGGTGCAGAGGAGTGAAGTCAGTGACTTCACAAATAGAAAAAAAGGATGATTATGACAGTAATGCTGATGACCTAGTGTAACAAAATGCTCTCTCTGTAATGTGAGTAATATCACTGGATATGGTAAGGAGGGACTAATGTGATGAGTAAAGGAAATTACACAACCTCACAAATCTTAAATTCATCGACTGAAGATACTGTTGATAAAAAAAACAATTTCTCACGCACGCACACATTTTCTTCCTCTCCACAGCCACACACTTCACCTCTGCTGCAAGCAAAATGTAAATGTTTTTCAGGCATTAAGGTATATAAGTGCCATTAGTGGCACAGTGCTTAGCACTACAATGGTGTGCCGAGAGCAGTGGAGCAGAGATCAGTGCAGCATCTCCTGGATATCAGAGGGAGACATCCTTTGTAAATTCATCTCCTACTGTGAGTAGGCTTCACAGCTGGTTAACGGCACTGGGTGTACCACTGCCCTGTTTACACTCAGCCTCCAAAGCACTCATCTTTCCCCTGCATCCTTTCCCTGTATCCCCTCCATCGCCTCGCTCTCTCCTTCAGCTCTCATCACAGCCCCGCTGTGGCTCTCGTAGCCATCAAAGATGCACACAGACACAAACTTATTCAACGCAAGGGTGTCTGCGCACACACACGCACGCACGCACGCACGCACGCACGCACACACACACACACACACACACACAGGAGTACATATGCACACATTGGTAGACACCTACACACAACAAAATCTCTGATCCCTTAGCTTTTGGAGCCATTACAGCACACAGCCTTCCACCCCCTTCTCTGATTTTTATCCCATCACATTACACTGATCCTTTTATACCTATTACACACGCGGCTCCCCACCAAAACCCCTGATCCTCTGATACCTAGATGAGTAAACTGCTCCTCCTGCCCCTGACCTCAGCCCTTTGTAGCAATCAGACCAGACTTCCTCAGAGGCCCTGATCTTATCTGGCCATACCAATCCCACTACACAGCTCCCTTTTGTAGCAACCACAGAGCGCTGAGCCCTTTCAGACCCAGGGACTGTGCCAGTGAACACAGTCCGAGACCTCAGCTCATCTCAGACATCATACTACACTGCCCAACAACAATGAGCTCTATTTTCTGACTCAGGCACAGGTCAGATAGAGCCTTTCTGCTCACCGATGCATTGTCCACTCACAATGGAGGAAACCAAAAGAATGTTTGACTCTACCGCTGAATTATTTGATATTGTCACACCGGCTTGCAGACAATAATGCCAATTTGAGGTTAGATTGCACATTTTAAGGCTAATTATTTGTGGTGATGATTATCTTGTTTTGTTTTTGCAGAAAGAAAAACATCGAGAGGAAGAAAGTAGGACTTCCCTTGATTTGTATCTAAAGAGAAAACATTATAGAGAAAAAAAAATCTATTAAGGGTTGAGATTTAGCACTGTTCAGAGACTAATTACACAATAATGCCATTGTAAAATTTTATTGATCTCAAGGGATGTATTTGACAAATTAGGTCTTAAAGAATTAGTCCTATCGTAGTGTTGTCTAAAATCAACACTCCAGCTAGAGGCAATAATGTGAACAAGAAAAAAAATGCATTTACTTATTTTCCACTACATATATTCTTTTCCACTACATTACCCTACATTGTATTATCATCTTTTATGTTATATTTTTGTTGCAATCATTTAAAGCACTATAATCACTGGTGAGGTGAATGGTGTAGCTGATTCTGGGTGCACATGGCTTGAGAAAGCCCAAAGCATCTCCTGTGTGTTTTAGAAATTACTTAAGAAGAGCCAGGAGAGCAGCATTTCTATTTATACCCTAGATTTAACCACTCCAAAGGTGAGAGAATACAGCATACATTTTAATTGCAATCACTGCACTCTGAATGGAAGCTAATTATTGCTTCACAGATGTAGTTAGGAACAGCTATAATAGGGATACTATTGTTTAGAGATGGAGTGCAATGATGTCTCTGTTTAGATGTTTTTTCTCAATTCTTGCACTTTCTTATGAAAAACAGAATAAAGCAGCAGCATAAACAGAAAGGGCACTGAAGCTGTGTCACAACTTGCAGTACTGCCAGAGGAATATATATAACAGACTTTAAATATTCAGTTTGTTTAAAATTTCTGTCTAAAGCCTATGCCTGCAGGTCACTGGACCAAATAAATGTTAAGGGGATTTGTGTGGGGATTCCAGTAAAAAGGGCAACATCTTCAGAAGTACCAGGCTATGGGCCACAGGCAGCTTTATATTCGGCATATTGTCTCTGCTGTCATCCTCAATGAAAGCAACAAATGCGAGCGCAGAACCACAACTACAAATAAAAAATAGTTATATCTGTCACACCAATTGCTCAACTGTGATTTACGTACACAAACGGAAGGCGTTCCCTCCTTTCTCCCTCTTACAGTGCCTCTATTTCTCCGTAACTTCTTTCCCCATGAAGCATTTCCTCCCTTGTGTATGTATTTCAGAGTTTTTTCCTCCAGTTGGCTGTCTTTTCATTACGAATACCTACTTTTGTACCGCTGTGTCGCTGGCAGCTGATGAGAGACCAGAAGTGCAGTGAGCATCAACGTCTCGGCTTGGCACCGCCTTCTACTGCCAAACAGCCAATCATGGAGCGCTATACTCAGCCGCATAGACGAATCTACCAATCAGCGCGCTGTTCACACAAAAGTCTGCTCTTCAACTTCCTAGCGGGAAGCGGCTATCGGGAACTCTTCTCAAGCAGCAGGAATCGAGGGTAAACAATCCCTTTTATATGTTATTTATCGTCATGGAATAGTTTGTGATAGCGTGTTACACAAAATAAGCATGCAGTAACTCCTTGAACAAGCATGAAAAGGTTTATTTCGTTGCGTTTCGTGCGCTGTGCTACAACGTAAAGCTAAGTTTGGTTAGCACTGCAGGTAGACTACAGCTGTTTTTGACAGCTGTCAGCCACCTAACACATTGTTTGCCTCCCAAAATCAGATTGCTGTAGGAGCATGTGTTAATTAAACTCTCTCTCCCCGTTTGAACAGATAGATACAGCAGTTATTTAAACATGAGACTGTCCCGAGCTGAATATAAAGAGATTGTGAGGTGCACTGAACAACTGAGACCTACACGCCAATGTATGAAGATGCTGAAGGACAGATTTCCAAAGTAAGTGGTTGCACAGTTGACTGCATTTATTTTGTGAGATTCCTTTATAAGTGCAAATTGTGTGTGTGTGTGTGTGTGTGTGTGTGTGTGTGTGTGTGTGTGTGTGTGTGTGTGGGTGTGGGTGTGGGTGTGGGTGTGGGTGTGTGTGTGTGTGTGTGTGTGTGTGTGTGTGTCTTCGTTAATGTCTGACAGAAAGTGAAAACATCAAACTGCTTTGTATAAGCATTTTTCTCAATAAAATATATAACAATGTCCAAAATATGCAAGACAAGATGTGTTGAGATTATTGCTACACGATATTAGAAACGGATGACTTTATGATATTTAGTTTTTCTATATTATATCCTTTGATATGAAAAAATATATGCATTTGGAAAGAATTCATTACTTTAGAGTAATTGGGGTGATTGTGTTGGGGAGTGCATCTGCACTGAAAATTAAAAAATATATATATCTGACAAAACTTTAAAATATCCATTTGGAACCTTTTTCATATGGTGTAACATTGGTAATGGTATTCAAAATAGTTTTTTGCTTTGGATGGCATTCAGGCCTGGCGTTGCCCTCATCATGCAGAGCTTTGTGGTCCTAATTTAAATGGTCAAACAAATTAATTGTGTTGCCTCGTGTAGTGGCAACACCTGCAAGACACAGCGTATAGAGTCCCTGTTTTTATTCCTCATTCTGTTTTCTGTAGCTGAAGTACTTTTATACAACTGAGGATGTGTTTCTTTGTGCAACCAGATTTTCTGTTCTGTTCTCCTGTTCCATGCTCAGTTTGCTGCGCACATGTGGAGCCTGCATGTCAACAAGTTGTGTCTTGTAAATAAATTAAAAAAACAAACCTCAGTGTAATCAAGAAGTCTCAAATTGGAGACAGATTCCTCTTCTCGAATAGTCATTGTAAATGAGCATCGCGTGAGTTGTATCAAGTGCAAAAAAAAAGTTGTTGCATGATGTGGTCGAGTTAATTTACGTTCCTTCACGTTGCACTTCCTGAAATGTGACTAGTACAGATGATGTCAGTGCTTAAATGATATATTGTGTAGCCCTAGTTTAGTCCTTTTATAGAAAATTATTTACATGCATGAGACCACATTACGATAAATTTGGTGATGATAACTTAATCATCTGACTTTAACTCCACATAGCAGCAGCATTTACTCCGCTGTCTCAGTTTTATTATCTATTATTAAGCATTTTTAATTCATTCACTAACTAATTCCACACAGGTTTCTATATTGGCTTCCACCTCAAAATTAGCCAGTGTTTTGCCATGCAGCGGCTGCACATCCAGAAATCGAAGAGAGAGGTTAATGGTTGTGTTTGCCTTTCTCCTTGACACTGAGGGCCCTCACTTTATTGAATGTAACATGTGTAATCCCCCAAGGCCACCAGGACACCATGGCTGATCCCGTCGAGGTCACTTACAAAGTCGCATGTATTTGGAGCTTCCTACTTCCATTGTGCCCTAATCACCAATCTAGAAGAAGGTATCAGGTCCCCAAAGGGGAGGCAGTGGAGCTTCAGCTCACCTTTGTTCTCACTGTCAGCATTTTACAGAATATGTCATGCGTATAAAGTGCATCCAATATCCTTCATGTTAAGGCACCGACACTAGGAGGACCTTTTTATATTTATTTTGAGTTTCCCTTTTTCCTTTTGGTTTCGTAATCCAAGCTGTCTTTAACCAACAGTCCAAATGCCATTTTTTTAAGTAGTACTGCTGGGTATAATAATTAAAGGAAAACACTGGCCCGTTTTCATTCTAATAATTCTCCCCGATCTCTCTCTCTCATAGGTGCTTGCTCTTTTGTTTAGTCTTGCTGGTTATTGTTATTATTTCGTTCACCATAACCAATCTTGGGGAGGCCCTTGCTCTTTAAAATCCCTGAGTCTCGTCACTGGGCCTGACAGACAGGCACGGCAGCAGTGTTTTCACAGCCTGCGAAATTATTCTGGTTGTCCAATCAGCTGAGCTGGGCTCTGGAGGGTTAGTGATTGGACTGGCAGGAAATCAGGCTCTTAAGACATAACATATCGACTAGGCCATCCATCATCTCTTAGCATGCGCTCAGGCACAGCAGTCAGCCACCCCCGCCCCACACCCCTCCTGTCCCCTCGGACTGTGTGGGAGCCCTGCCACTGCGTAAATATTGGCCAGGCTGGGGCTGGCAGGGGTGGGGTTGTAGAGGGGGGGGTTAGGGGTTTGTTGTGGACAAGGCTGCAATGAAATGATGGGCAAAAGAATGGTTTGGCTATAATAGGAAAAACATGTATCTGGATCTTACATTATTTTGTGTGTTACTAGGTAATTTCCAAATGATGCAAACAATGTTGAGTGAACTGTAGATTCACGTGTTGTCTACCGGTATCATGGTTGAAGCATATGTTATATCCATGCGCATTTATTATCTTCTTAAGTGATAATTTTAGGATATGTACAGTTTAAAGCAAGTAACACCAGTCCAGGTAATACATGAAATAGTTGCCCAGGTAATACATTGAAGTATTGCATGCTGATAGTTAGAATTAGAATTAGACTGTAATTCTGTATTATCTGTTACTTACATGAAGTGAAATCATAAAGAGTGCACCCGTTTGACTAATTCTGCTTTGACTAAATTAACGCTTCTTAGCAAATTCCAAGTTTAAAGGTAGTACTAAAATGAGTGTATTTCATGTACGCTTGTCAGGTATTATACACACATTTTTCACCATTGCAACAATATACCGAATGTTCAATATTCCGTATTGTGATATGTATTGAGATGATCGCAATGAGATAAAAAAAAATAGTTTTGACAATATCCTGATTTAAATTTTGAGTAAATTGCAAAAAAAAACATCCATTCACTGTTGCTCTATGTAAAATTTCCTCTGTTTATTTCAATGTGAAAGGTTGTTTGGGACATTTCTTAAGGACACATTCACCTTTGGGCTTTGGTATATTAGGCTGTATAAATAAAACTGACCTGATTATATTACGGAATATACAAAACATTTAAATTTGTTGTCATCAATCTCTGAATGCTGTGGGTTCAAAATCATTTCATAGTCATTGCTTTTGATTACGGACTCACAAAGCAGAAATTTTAAACTTTAAACAACATGATTGTTATAGACCATTTCAAGGTAATTTCCACGGACGGTCTGTTGGTCTTTGAGTTGCACTATGAAAAGGGTTAGTGGGAGGAGAGAGGGAGTGTCCTATAGACAGATAGAAAGAGAGAGATTGCGATGTGGAGTCCCTCATCTGTAACGGCTGCATAACACAGATGTTGGGAGTCATCTGTCAGCCTGGCCTCTCTTGCTGGGCCCGAGCTGCTCTGGGGGGAAAAGAATTGGACACGGTGCTGTCACTTTTTACCCCCACTCACAATGGAGGGACATGCAAATATCAACCCCCATTCTTGCCCTATCTTCCCTGCCCTCCTCTTAGTCAGTCGTGGTGTCCTGTATAGTATCTGGACTGTGGCTAGGCAGCAAAGGCGGGGGGCAGGAGGGCTCATTGCTGGCCGGTGCAGGGAAAAATGTGACATCAGTCCCATCAGGTCCTTCTCTTGCCACATATTAGAATTGGAAATGATGGGCTGCTCTCTGAGGCCTTGCCTGGCTTCCCTTGGGTCTAGAGGGGACCCCAGTCCTTCCACCATTTGTCCCCCAAGAGAGTCGGTGCAAGGGGGGCAAGATAAAGAGGGAGGGAATGTGAGAGTCCTCTGTGTCCTTCTGTGCTATATTATGAATGAATTTGGATGTAATGATCTCCCCCCCTCCCCTCCCTCTTTAAAATGCCATTCAGCTCACTCCTCATATGGCTTTCATGAAAGTAGGAGGGTGAGCAGAAAAGGGCAGATGCCTCTGTTTTGGAAAATGCTTAAACAGTAAAGTGTGAAGCATCCCTCCCCTCTAAACACTGCCAGTGCCTCTTTCTCTTTTATTCTCACACATACACACAGACACACACACACACACATACACACACATGCACGCACATGCATGCACGCACACACGCACGCACACACAGCTCCCTGGTGAGGACTCCCTGAACGTTTTTCGAATCGGGCCCTAATGTGCCGTTTTCATCAGCACTAAGGCGGGCTGCAATATGGTGCTGGAGCTCGCTCTGGGAATATGAATGTTGATTAAGCATGCGTTCAGCCTTTTGAAATTCTGAAGAAGTGTCAGAATAATGGATGTTGAGCAAATGTCAAGCATTTGTTAATTTCTCTGTTATTTGGGGTTTATCTAGCATGATCTTTGGAAGGAAAGCGTGGGGCAGGGTTGTTGTGGCATGTGCCATTGATATGGTGATTTCTTGGCTACAGACACTTTGTTTTTGATGATAATAGCTCAGGATGAAGCTTAGGGACTTACTCATTGATTATTTATTGGGGCTGTAGTGGTTATCCCTTTGTTTACATGCTGGTTAAACTTGAGGATTTGGTAACAGGCACGATGCTTTAAACTGGCAGGCTCTTTATATATTTAGCTTAACTCCACAAAAGACTTGACAAATTATAAGATTTTTTTTTTCAGTAAAATCCTTGCATTTTTTTCATCATCCCTTGTATTATTCCTCAGTCTATCTACCTTTTTAGGACTCACACTATTACAATTCCTTATGAGCAGCATACCTTTTAAAGATATACATTTGAATTTTATCGACTGAAAAGGATCTTATGCAGCCTACTCAAGAATTATTCCCAACATTTGAAATGATCTAAAGTCTCGGATTGAATATGTTTAAGTCACTATTTTCGCTGTGGAATCAGCTGAGTTGCGCCGTCGTAGCTCTTGTGAAGGTGGAATTCTGCAGCTATTTTGTAGGCTGGAAGTGGCCATGACATTACCCAGAGACTGATCAAGTACAGAGCCTGTGGGGGCAGCCCCCGACGGCTTCCAGTGCACAACCTCACGCTTCTGGCTGCCCATATTGAACAAAACACAAACTGGCAGTTGGGGCTTAGGGGTACAACCCTTGAAGGCTGAGAGACTGGCAAACTAATTCTGCAGCTTTATGTGGTTAGATGAGCATTGGACGGGTGAAGGGATGAATGAAGTGTAAGCAGAGAGGAGAGATGTAGAAAGAAGAGAAGCTGTGCTGAGTTTACAACTTCATGTCAGGCTAAGGAGTTCATGAATAATAGATGCAATCAATTACTTGATTAGGAAGCACAGGAATGACTACTTCCTCCTCATATTGTAGGGATGTTGTCCAAGCACACTCTATAGATTGTAAAGCCTTTTTGGCTCATTGGGCTAAAAACACTGAGGTAAGCAGCTCATTGCTCAAGTTAGGTTCAGCTTATAGCGATTATACAGGAAGCTGTCTTGAAGGTTAAAAAGTGTAGTCACTGGTTTGCTAGACAAAATAAGATGGTGATATTAGTATAGGCAAATTATGTACACTGGAATATGAGATATTGTGAGTAAGACCAATATATTTCCACTGTACTTGGTGTTAGCGCCACAGTCAGTGTGGCCCCCAGTTACTAACCAACAACACAGAGTTCCACAGTTCAGCTAGACTGCTATAGTAGAGTCTCTTGCCTGAGGTTCTCTTTGCATACTGGGATCAATTGCAGTAGAAGAATGAAACAAATTACCCAGAATGGTACAAGTTCCCCAGCCACGCTTGGGGGAGTAGGCAATTGGTCAGTGTAATGTGTTTCTTTGCCAGACCAGTGGACGCTCGCCACTTGACGGATAACATGGACCTCATTTTTACTTTTCTGCGAGAGTTTGCAGAAGCAGCAATGACAATAATTAAACTCTTAACAATGGCAGCGCGCCATAATAGTTATAACATGTTTTGCCACAGACACAGTGGTGAAGATCCCCAGCTTTCAAGGGGAATCACAATTAGGGTGGTGATTGTGGGGACTTTCTCGCTCTTTTTACCACACTTATATAATAGTTGTGACATCTCAGGGCACCTCAGCGGACAGAAATTTTAAAGATTGTAATAAAGTGAAGGGAGCAGCGTAGGGATCATATTTTTCGTCTATTAGGACAATAGTAAGAATTGAGATGCCCTGTTGTGCCTTTGCTAAAGCCATTTCTCTCCATAGTCCCCTAAGGGCTTGTAGGTTTGTATGGCCCTCTGCAGAGAGATGGTGGGTGGGGGGTCAGTGCACACAGTGGAATGTACTCTGAGTCAGTACTCTTTCTTCAAATGCACCCAATATTGAAAATATAGTATAAAGGTTTATTAAAAATATGTTTTAAAAAAATACCTAAAATATGTATTTCTACATAAAATCTAACTATGGTTGTTTTTTGTCGCTTGCACTATGCCGTACAGTTGTTTTGTAGCACAAAAACTAATTTGAACTGCAAACACGTGTGCTCATTGTGCAAGTATTTGTTTGAAGCCTCACGACACACTGAGATTTGTGTTTGTTTCTATCGCTTGTCAAAATATATCACACTTATACATTAATGCATAAAGATTTTTTTTCTACACATTTGTTTTTGCCGCTGATGACGGTAGGCTTTGCTGAGAAACAGATGTGAGCATTTTGCCTATCAGCATGTGTAATTAGCAGCATTTGCATATGCAGTGTTTTTAACCCACATTCAGCTGTTTTTTACTTTATAAAATATTGATCTATAGGAAACTAAAGCTTGGTTTATTATTGTCAGCAGCCTTGCTTGAATGATGTCTGTAGGTGTTTTAAAAGAGCCTAACTGTGTCAAACTGCCTAAGCTCGTATTTCAAGTAATGCAGGTGTGGCAGTGGAAGTGAATTTAACCAGTTTTCTTGCACTTTGAAAGAGTGAGTCATTTCATCCATGTCGTTCCCTTCTGAAAATTGTTTTATCGCCATTAGTAAAAATATGTGCTATGCCTCAATTAGCCAGCTCCATGCCCCGAAGAGTTGCACCATACAACACTCTCTGCATGCAGATCCACCAAATGCTAAGTACTGTCACAGCATATGATACCAATGCCATTAGCCAGGTGGCTTTCATTACCCAAATTACAGCTATTGTTTATAATTAATTCTTTGTAAATAGGAAGATTCTGAATATAATTGATAGCTTGAATTTCCCCCTTCTCTTATTAATTAGGTTGATGGGAATTTCAAGGCTTTTCACTGCGTATTTTTTCCTTGTATGTTTGAGACACTGATACGCTCTGAATGCACAAGGAGATGCAGCTATTCAGCACTCAAACTTGGATTTGTCAGATCCACAACTGGTGGATATCCTAGCTTAATAGAGCCTGAAGCACTGACCAGACAGCCATACTAGCTCAGTGACAAAGTGAAAGCCCTTAATTGTTTTTAATTTAATCTGCTGCTTTACTATTTTGGGTGCCAGTGCATATTAATGTTCCGTCTTATGTTGTAAGGAAGGGTAATTAGGTTGAGAGTGAATGATTCCCTAACCACTCTTCTGTCTCCCAACCTTCTGTTTCCCCATGTTCTAAATTATATCGGAGAGGGAGGATTTTTATTTTCCTCTTCTCGCGTAAAGGTCAGTGTAAGGATGCACTGCAGTGTCACGGAGTCTTTTCAAGTGAGATTTTGTGTTCTTTCTTTGGTGCAAGACATTTTTTAAAAAATATTTTGGATGGTGATTAATGAACTCAAATGTTTAAATTCACTTACGAATGTAATAAAAAAAATAAAAATGTTGTTTTACAGATACACTTGGTGCTCAGGACAGCCTATTATCTGTCATAGCTGTTTAAAGAGTTACTCTGAGAAGAAATTTGTCTATTCTGACAATTATTTTAAGAAATTCTCTCCACTCTACTGTATTCTTAATCTGTTTTAGTTGTAAATACATCACAAACAGAAAAGGTTGGACTCTTTTTACCTTATTATCCTGTCTTTTTTTTGTCATATCGTAGCAATATGATATGTTTCATACAGAAAATGAGCCTTCAGCTGTGCTTATGTTCACAAATCTGAATATAAAGCTAATAATTAGCTTTATTTAAAGCAAAAAAAAAGACAAAGAAATGAGTCAGGTTTTGGAATAGTTATCAAGTTAGTTTTATAAATACTCAGCTAGTACAGAGTCCCTTGAATGCTGGTGTTACGAGGCAAAGAGGCAGATGAATTACAGTATAAATGTAACGCTCTTGTTCAGCAGGCAGATCACATCCACTTTGTAAGACTGCAATTGGCTACATATTTTACCATGAAGTGAGCTTACTATGCCCAGGAGAGCACAGGTTGGATATACATTAATGTAAAACCTGCAATAAAGTACTGTTAATGTCTGTTAAATGAAAAAAGGGGCATTATAGCAGTGTAAAACTCGACAAACTCTATGAAATGCACACAACTCTTGGTTTTAATGCAGACGTCGGCGCTTTCCTCTTCATTTTGCTCATTTTTTTAATGCTTCAAATCTCTCAATATTTAGTTTTCTTTCAGTACTTTTGATTCACATCCACAATTGTGGCGCTTTTGATGTCAGTAAAATCTGATTGAGGTAAGAAAGGAAAACAAAAGTCCCTGAAGTTCTTAGTGTTTTTGAAACAGATATGTTTTCATAGATATTAAGAGCAGTTTATGTGCCTTTAAAGTTAACAGGGTATAGATTTAGCAATTAAGCAGTAATCATGCTCATTATAGAGAGTAATCCATTTAAAACCTAACAGATGTCTGTTCCGACGGGGGTATCGCGATGGTCCCATGCCAACAATAAGGCTCTAATGTTGTTGAAATGCTCAGGTGCAAGGTTGAAGTGTGGAAGAAATTTTTTTTTCTTCCCTTAAGTGTCCACATGTTGACAGTTGACTATTTAATGGCCCACTTAATTGCAGTGGCCCCTTCATCCCCAAGCATCATTGTAAATTAATGCTGAGGTGGCGGCGTGTTTTTCTGAGAGCTTCCCCCGTCTTCTCCTTTACTTCAAACAGTTGGCCCTCTCCTCTGTAACTGTAACTTTGTGTTCGACAATGAGACTCATCTTGTGATGGGTCAAGCCCCAGAGAGAGTTGAAATAGTTGAGAAAAAGCTGTTCTCCAGCCAAAGGAGGGAAACGCTTTAAAATAGGCATCTAGAGAACCTAAGATGACATCTTTGGTGTGGTAAGTCATTATAAACTGCTAAGCTATTCCAGCGGTTAAGATGCTTTTACTAAGGAATGGTCACAGACAGAGGCTCCAGACAAAAATCAATGTTTGAGATGCTTTTGGCTTTGTCTATATGTCACATGGTTATTTCATGGTTCATAGAGATTGATGTCGAAGGCCTGTATAGACTCAATATTTTAATGCAGATTTGAAGTTTCAGCTTCTCGTGAGTGTTTACATACCATCCTCAGGTGACTTGTAATGAAAAGTCCATTAAATTTAACAATCAACTGTACTGAGAGCAGTATATGGAGACAAAAAACCACTCGAGACCATCGCATAGAAGCTCGTATGTGTGTGTGCATCTGTGTGTTTATTGTTGATATGCAGGGTGGAGGTATGCACCATCCAATTAGAGTAATATCTGTCACGCATTTAAATATTTTCAGCTCAAAGGATGCAGTGGAGGTTGGGGAGGGATGTCGAAGGGGCTGTGAGTCCTTGTCGGAGCTGCCTGTTTTCCAGGTTTGCCTCTCTGCCAGGTGTCTGACGTTGACTGGAGCTGGAGATGAATGTAGTTTATGGCAACCCATGGACTTGAGCGACTCGTGGGAAGTCACAGCTTCATGCAATAAAAGTTTCCATTTTCAAAGCTCATCAGCTGCAGTGAGGAGTTCGAGATCGGCCCATATGCTAGCGCTGACGATGAAGAAGGAAAACTTTGTTCGACGTATTTATTGCCAGAGCAGTCATACGAACAAATGCCTATGCTCACTGTGGTCATTAACTTGTCAAAGAAATCAAACCTGGGAACGTAATTTCCAGTGAATGCCACACTTCCCTCAGAAATGTGCATAAATGTCATTAATTTCTTCGCAATTTTGTCATGTTTGGAATAAATGTTCGTGCTTTTGTGTAGCTTTATAACAGCAGCAGTTTCAATTAAGAACAGTTCTAGGTTTCGGTACTTTAATTGAACACAGAAGATTGAAGGTGATGTTATGTATGAATGACTGAAAAAAAAAAAAAAACGGCAATATTTTTCTCATCTCTCATACCACACACAACCTCCCCCTTTCTTCTACCCCCACACCATCGTGGCAGGAATCCTTTGTCAGAGGTGTTCATCTGGAACAACTTTGCCACACTTGTTTTCATGTTCTTTTAGATTACAGGGCAGCTGGCCCCAGCTTTGAAGCTCCCCTCTCCCTTTGTCTCTGTGCAATGCACTCTGGTAATTAACTTTGTCCTTCTTTTATTTGTTCCAGTCACTCGCAGTCCACTCTTCTGAGCATCTTCTCCCTGGAGTACCAGGTTAGAAGTTTTCTTCCTTTGTGAGCCCTGACAGGTGCCTAATTGAATGATGAATGTCCCTTTATTTCTTTGTAATTGAACTGCCAGCTTTCTGATTGGTTTGGAGGATGCCCCCCCACCATACCCCCGTTTATTTCACCCTCTCTCCTCCACCCCTTCCTCCTCGTCACGTTCACGTTGAGGGCCTTTGCCTGCCTGAGCCTCAGTGGATGCCTGCCAAGCCTTCCCATCCATCTGTCTAATAACATCTAGCCCCTGCTTATTTGGTGGACCTGTAATAAATTATGCTAAACCATTATTATTCTGACAATAATAATTTCCCCGTGTAGTGCGGCTGCGTGTGCTAAATGTTTGCTGACTCGCACTGTCACTGCTGCTTTCCACGGCTGACAGCGGATGATGATAAATGGCCGCTGCCGCCAGTGGCAGAAGGCAGCACAGGCAGAAAATGGAGTCATTTATCATCCCACTGACAGGTGTCAGTCACACTGCCTGTCTCTGTGGAATTACATTATTTTTTTGTGTGTAGTAGTTTTTAAATAAGTTGTTTTTAACCAATGCTCTTCCTCTTTTATCCTCTGTCCTCCTCCTTCTCGGCGAGGATGGCAATTGAATTGCATGGAAATGTCAGGGTGTGCAATGTGGAATAATGTCACCGATCGAAAAAGGGGAAATGAATACAAGGTTTGAGTGAGGGAGGCAGAGGGGGGATGGTGGGTTTGAACAAGGTTGCCTTGGTACTCTGACCCCTTGGAAACTTATTGAAATGAAATTACACTGACCTCTAATCTCTTGCACTTGTTCATGTGGCATAGAACATGAAAGAGGAGCCGAGGCTGAGCAACTCTGCATTTCAGTTAGGTGGACTGAAAATGGAAGGCGCTTTGCTGCTATAAATAGTATTTTATGGAAATGATGTATGCATGTAAGTGCTGTTATTATTGTTATTATTACTACTCCTACTTTGGCGTTCTCTTTGTGACAGAAACGGACCAAAAGGACAATCTCAAGACACCATGCACCAGATGTTATTGAAAGCCACTACCAAAGGTACTGTATTACATTGCATTATACTATTTTATTTTCCTGTTCTTTTTTGTCTTGTGTGTGCTCTCTATTTATCTTCCTCTCATCTCTATTACTGTTTTCTTCATTTTTCTGGTCTGCGTCCCACTCTTGTGGGCTCTCTTTGTCTTCCCCATTCTCTGGATGAGGAGGGGACTTACCAAAGTCACACGAGAGTAGGTGGGCCACCGTGACAGTTATAATCTCCTCCAAACAAATCACTAACCCTCAGGATTCATTCCAGACCTCCACTTGCACCTGCTAAGCTAAAGCTCTGTTCTCCATGTCAAACTGTGAATGGAAAAATAAATAAATAAGCAGCCGTTGGACATTTGCCTTACACAGGCTTATGATGGGATGATTATCTGTAATTCAATGAGTAAGGATAAATTAAAACAAATAGAAGGGAAAAAAACACAGGCAGTACAGGGAAAAGCCTCTTTGCATATTGCAATTAGCCTTTATCTAGCTTATTAGGCTATTGTTCTGGGGAAAATAAGGCTGGATAATGCACTTCTAATCCACTTACAACAGCAAACCTCAGAGATGATCTGGGTAAGATCTAAGGGGAGTTGCAGTTTTAGCTGGCGAGGGAAAAAAGGCTTTTTGGGCGGCAGGGGTTAACTAACTATCATATGCTTGTCTGGCTTCAAGGAAATTTGAAGCCCTTCAAGCAGTGCTGTTTTAACCGCACAGAGCCTGCCATATGCCACCCAGGGCAAAGTCATCAGGGACATTAGCATGTCTTGGCTAGCCTGGTCTAGCCCCCTCTACCCTTCTGTCTGCCTTTGTGAGCTGTGTTTTTTTCACTACTGTTGTTGTTCTTTGTTATAATGAAGGTATCTGAGTGAAGCCAAAGCACATCCCACTGCTCCTGTCCTGCTGGAGTTGGCCAATGAGGTAATAACCTAAAAGTTTAGTATTTTTTTTCCGTGTCATTTTACTTGCTTTGGAAAAAAATAATCACAACTGATAAGTTCTTTGTCTATAAATGAACAAATAGGAGTTGTTGCATTTTTTTTTTTTTTTTTAAATTTTCTCCCTTGTCTGTTAGTCATTATGAAAATTGGTAAAATGGTCGGCTCTATTATCAATTATTTAATGTAATTAGCGTTCGGCTCTATTAAGCAGATGTGAAAATACTTTTTCTGTTTTATTATGTAATTTTCCAAATTGCTGTTCAGGCAGAGTTGCCACAAACTGCGGACAGGTGAGGACGGGGTCATTGGTTAATTCTCCTCTTCATCACTTCATCAGTTATTTACTTTGGGAGGTCAGCGTCGGTACTCTGGTTGATGTGGTAGGAGCTGCATACATACAACATCAGCTATTCAGAACTGCAAAAGTCAGTAGGAGGTGATAGATGTTTGTGTGCTTGCTATAAAATCACCTGTTATTTAAGCATTTAAATTATTGACAGGAGGAAGTTTCTGCAGTGCACATTAAAATGCACCTTCTTAGCGTGTTTCTTATATTTTGCACTATGTCAGTAAATAAGCACTTCCATAAGGGTAGTGGTAAAAACTTGATCAACAGTTCTTGTGTATTTACCACAGTGGAACCAAAGCAGCTAATGTTGCTGAATTACTACAGACTCGATAAAGTACATTTTAGATTATACACATTTTTTACTGTCTGTATGGTTTGTGAAGTCAGACTCTGGCTTTTTTTTTTGCATTTATTTATTTGTAGTTTGAATACATTGTTAGTTTTTCAGTTTCCTCTCATTTTGATCATTAGCATGGACTGTATAACCTTTTTAAACATTTAAATGGACATTTAAATTTTGATTGGTGCTTACATGAGGCAATGAGACTTCAGGGTTTCTTAATCTAACGTCAGCGTAGTTCACATGCATCACTGGTACCTCAAAGCTAACTGCCATTATTCATTCTCCATTTAATTGACGCATGATTTTTTTTTTCTTGAAAGGATTAAATTCAGCACAGAGATAACTGTCTATGAACCATTTAACTGTCATTTTAATATGCTACTTAACATTTAAACCAAGCACTCATGGTCTCCCAGACTGCTAATTGATGTACTTTCATGTCTTTATGAGACAATATATCTCCAACTGAGGAAAATGATTAACAATAATGAAAACTCTTCATGGATATTTTTTGCCCCCAGAAGAAGTCCATAAATGAGGTTTCTAAGCTCACTGTTTTTTGCATGCTTTATGAGGAGCTTTATGTAAAGGTTACTTAACCATACTGGCTTTAGAACAGATACAGTTGTGCTGCACTGTATGTGACACCCATTAGCTTTGGGGGCTAATAAAACTGGAGTTTTACTTATCAGTAGATATTTTTAGCAGGAATTCGGGGCTCAGTGAGTCTTAGTTATATGTTAAACTCCTCAAGTGCTGTGGTCTGACTGGAGAATGGAGATGGACTCATGATTAATATGAAAATTAGGGAGATGCGAGTACCTGAACTAATCAGGTGGTCCTTATTCAGGCTGGGCAAGCGCTGGTAATGTTGCCATTTTTCATGTGTCAGCTCTGATGCAGGTTACCAAGGATCTGATGCTGTGTTGCTATCCAAAGGTGTGAGCGGAGAACAGGCGAATAAGCACAAAGAGGAACGATGGAGAGGAGAGAAGAAAGCGGGAGGAAAATTAGAAGAATTAGAGAGACAGCTACATAGCTGCAGGCTACAAATGCTAAGTCTGAAATGTTATCAGAGGTCTTAATGAAGATATAAACTCTGTGCTCACCCCTTAATTATTATAGACATGTTGGGGCCTTTTTTGCAAGCTGCCTTCTCCGTGCAATATCATGGAGTTGTTAACAAATACTACTGTGGGTAAAAAGACATTGTTTAGACAGAAGCGTCTCTGCTCCCAGCGTTACCAGGAAGCATCAGAGAAAAGATGAAACACTCCATTCTCACTGCAAGCTGAGGGCAAATTCACTTTTGGTCCCCAATTATGCTAACAAGAGAAAAAATGATCTTTGGCTGTAAGAGTGTTGTTTCATAATGAGCTGGCTAGGAATGGCAAAGTCTTCAAGCAATGTTTTAATTTCCGCTATACCGAGTAGGCTGTGAAATTTAGTATTGAATGACTTAATGTATCGTCTTATTTACAGCGTGTATATTAAACAGAGGTCAAATGCAATGCTTGAGAAAATATCTTTAAAGCTAATGCATGCATTTGCACATATATGATGCTTGTTAATAGGCTTATAATAATTTGTTGTTGTTCTGTTGGGTTGACCTTAAGAATGGCTGTTGTTTTTTTTTCTGTATATACTGCTCCACCTTGTAATAACAGTATTGTTTATCATGTGTGGGAGTGCATTGTGCTGATAAGAATGTGGTCAGGTAGACACCCTCAGCATCAGTCATTAGTGCTCTCTTACCTGTCAAGGCTTCTCCCTGCACTCAAACCAAAAACATTGCTCATCTCTCAAGGTGTCTTTGTGTTCAAAGAGTGCTGCAGCCACAGGTTCTATCCTTCCTATTAAGAACTGCATTCCCATAGTCCCTCAGGTGTGTCCTATTGGTTCCTGCAGTTTTGCCTTGGTGATCATTCTATGATTAAAGCTCTCCATTGTCTCTTGCCTGTGCATGGTGTGTGCTGCTTTCTCTTACAAGATGAGAGACTGGGGTTGTCTGTTTGACAGCGGCGAAGGCAATTCAGCCAGGTAGCTTGGCTGCGTAATAAGCGTTCTCTGGGTCCTGTGGGAAAGGTTATTGCAAAGCAAGGTTTTAAAAGAGCAATTTGCACAGGGATTGTCAAAAGTTGGGTCAAGGTTTGGAAATACAATAATATAATTTAGAGCCATTATGATCATTATTATCTATGTGACATCAGCCAAAGGTGGACTGGCTGTGTAATTTCAATCCTGTAATGCCTAGGCTTTTTAAAATATATTTTCACTCCCAGCTGGATATGTGGGATTTAGTCTGAAGGCTTGTAAATGGAGCGATTCTCCAGAGGGGAATAACAGTTCCACCATACCTATGTTTTGAAGTAGCATTAACTCCCCAATGACGCCACAGCCTGTTTTTATTAAGGCTAATTCTCATTTTTGTCGTTCAATCTATGTAAAGGTGGATCTGTCTCCTGCACTGATGGCTCGCATCATCCTGGAGAGGTTTCTTCAGGGCCTGGACGGTGAAATGCGTGAGTAACACTTTTCCATTTCTCCCTCTGTCCTTTCAATCATTCCTCCCATCAGTCTTAATTGTAACACTTTGTCTTCTGAATCCCTTTCTGTTCTGAGTCTCTATTCCAGACTAGCTGCTGTATTTTCAGCCTGTCCAACCCTAATGAGAGACAGACCACATTTAGTAGTAGCTGCATCCCAGGGCACATGACTGGCAATTAAGTACTAGGAGGACCACCCACCTCTCAACTGCAGTGTGGATCAATGCTAGCTCACCTCATCAGTGTTATTTATAACACCCCTGATTTCTTCTCTCACCCTCCTCCGTCCTCCAATGCATCCATCTATCCTCTACCTTCTCCTCATTCCTCATTCCCTTCTCTTTCTCTGTGCCTACTGAGGTCCACTGAGGAAATTGAGTTGAGGAAAACTGGCAGAAAAAGCAAACCATTCCTCCATAGCGCTGATGGACACGCTGCGGGAGAACAAAATTCCAGACGCAAATATTTTTGTTGAACGTGTCAAAGAGATTTTCCAGAAATTGTGTGAATTATTGTCCTCATACATTCTGGTTAGTGTCTTTTTGCTGTCTCCTGGCAAAAAAGAAATAAAATCTTACATTATCTTCAACAATTTATTGGAAAGAATACAGGCCTTTTCAGCTACACTTTTTTGCATATGATATTTGTTAATTCATACAAAACCCGCTCTCTCTCTCTTTTGTTTTTTTCAATCACTCTGGGACTTCCAATATTACATGCACGCATAGTTCCATATCATTTCAATAGGTCTGTCCTGAGGACTGGGCGTGTGTGCGTGTCTGTGCAATAGTCACTGCTTCGAGACTGAATCGCATGATGTCAAAAAGACGTGCTTCCAATTTAATCAAGAAAGAGATTAAAGTGGATGTGTGTTATTTTCAACTTCGCCACAGCACAGCCATTTGTCAAAGTCAAAGATGTGATTGCTTTGGACCCACCGTTATCCACTGCCTGTCAAAATACTAGTCTGAGCAGCTTGTAGAACAGGGCATTCATCCAGGAGAAGCACTCTGTCTCAGATAATAGCACACTGCATCCGTCCATCTCCATACAGTGAAAACATGCTTTATTATTGCTCAGAATAGATTTGTAGCAGATGAAACTTCCTGGCTGATCGTTGTTTAATTTGAACAGTGTTGCAACCCCGCGGTATCTCACATTTTGCAAGCTAGCGCTTAATGTCGCGGTTCGCCTTGTAGAAAGTGATTTCACACAGACTAGATGTCTTTTACAGACTAATCTTAGATCCAAATCACCCCCAAACTAAAGACACACGCTGGAACACAGATAAATATACACTTAATATTTAATCTGGTAGTTCAAATGTTGGTGCCGTTATACTGTACCTCTCCACTGTTGCCAGCGGTAAAGTCAGTAGCTGTGAGGGTGACTTCTGTTTTGACAGAGCTTCTCTACAATCCCCCTATGACCTGCTTGGCCTTTGCACATGAATTGCTACCCACATGGGCTGCACGGTCAAATCGTCGAATCTCCCTGTGTGTACATTAGACTCCCGTAATGTGTTTCCACTATGAAACAATGCAAGGATAATTGTCTTTGCTAGCAATTAGCTAACAGGTTGGTTCACTGCTATTGGCAGGCGTATCTGTCATGCCCCCCTCCAGCCCCAGACTGCGCTCCAGTGTACATGTGTGTGTATTTGTGTGTTTTATTCGGACTCCAGAGGGACGGCAGGCAGGCACACTGCTAAGATCAATAGACTTCTATATAAGGGACATTACCCCCAACTGGGTGAGTGGCTTGCCTTTGCCTAGCGCCATCGTTTTTTTATTCGCCTTCTCTTTCCCCTTGCATTTAAGAGACACAGGAATGGGGCCTCTGGGACTATGGAATATATGTACAATCACTAGCGCTGGATCAATACAGAGTTTTAAATTGTTTTCTGTACCTTCCTTGTTTTGTTTTGCTCGCTTGTTGTTGCCTCCCCCCTATCTCTCCCTCCCTCCTCCCCACTAGCGACGCACACCACCACAACTCGACATGACGACACCACCAACTAGCTGCCTCCCCCTCTGCTTGCAGCAAAAGTATTGGAGAGAGCATCAGTCAAGCAGAATGAAAGGCTATCTGGTGGCGCTTGTAAATGAATCAATACATTCAAAGCAGTTTTATCGCATATTGAATATGATATCAACATCCATAATGCTCCTTGCCTCATGAAAACAGACTGGGCAGTAGGGGAGGAAAGGTCACATGTGCACCCAGTTGGACAGCCTCAGTGTATACGCCAGCATTCTTCGCAGGGTAGTTTTTGTTGTTGTTTTTAAGCACAATAATACTCATGTTCATAAATGGGGGACATGTGTGTATTTAAGTCTTTAATCTCCAGAAAGCATTGTATGAAAATGTTTTCATATTTTGTCTTTATTTTATTTTACTTTTAATTTGTTTATTTATATGTTTGGTTTTTTTGTCAGAGGTAAAGTTAAGTTACTGGCTTGGGGTGATTACAAATTTCTTATGATAATGCTGTTTATTCTAGAGTTTTTCTTTTCTCAATATCTTCTTTTTTTCCTACTGGAGAATTACAGAGTTACATTGTATGTATATTGTATTAGTGCACTAGTGTACATAGTGACAGTAAAGCAAGGTTTGGTTGAAGTGCGTTTCATCAAATCTGAATTCAATAAATTTTTTTGACAGTCATTAAACTTGAGGGATTGTATTTAAAATGATACGCAATGAAAAAATACGAAAGATCTTGACATTTGTTTATTTTTTACTGATTATTAAAACAATACAGTGATAATAATACTGTAGATAAACAAAATGTTATCACTGAAATGCACCAAAGTTAGAAATACAAATATTGACATAAGTGATATATTTGAACTGCAAAAAAGTATATTTTAAAATTATTTAAAGCTTTTACATTGATAGAAAAGTGATATTTGATATGGACAAATGTTAAAACTACATTATGTGTACACGGAATTTGTCTCAGCACAAGTTCTGTAAATGATACGATTACACTGTAACTGCCGTATTGTCATTCCAGTTCTGTGTCAGTAGATACCTCTTAGAAGTCACTAGCAGACACACTGGGGGAGCTCATGCTCTTTCTTTTTCCCCTCCTGCTATCTCTTCATCTTTCTCTCTATTCCTCCTTTGACAGGAGGTGATGTGCCTCTAGATTTAGACATACTTTTTTGAGGAGGCAATTTTGCTAGCTATTTGACCTTTTCCATTTTCCCAAGGCCCAGCTCCAGATTAGATTGCTGCTCCATGTTTTGTAACTATGTGATTCGACCGCCTTTAAGATTTATTGTCACATTCCTTTACAGAAGCCTTGTACGCAAGGTTATAAATGTCCCGTGTTTGATGTTAACACTGTGAGAATGTTAGTGTCTACTATGATCTTTTGGTTCCCCGACAGAATTCATAATAACTTCAGTGTTTTGCAGATAAAACGTGTTGATAACTGAATATTGTATTATGTTCTAGCCGGTAAAATCTCAGCGTATCCACTATGATTGTTATGGTTCCGTCTCTCTTGTCTTCAAGTGCTCCTCTTTTCTCTCTCTCTCACCTCTCCACTGTGCAGAGCTGGTGTGTTTATATGCACCCCCTTTTTTTTTTTTTTTCAAATAATGAGAGCAAGGGTACTTCATTAGCAAGAAGGGAGGGGAGTAAGGAGGCAAAGACAGCATGAGTGTTACTGTGCGTGTGTGTGTATGCAAGGGGTGGGTGCGAGGGAGGTAAGCAGCACCGTGGCACTTCACTTGACAAGTATACTAATTACTCCTTTTCAGCAGAGGAGCTCCAGTCAGCCTCTGCCACAGTCTAATGGCCTGACCCGGGAAGCCTCTCTCCATAGCAGAGCCTCCCCAGATCTACTATTACTACAGCTACACACACACACACACACACACACCCACACACACACACAGAGAAATGTAGAGTCTCATCTCACCGCTATCAGGAAGAATCAGGTGGAAGCAGATCAGTTCTGCCCCAGTAACCTCTTCAGGGACTGGGCTCCTCCTGCACAGGAGATACCACCTCATATCATCAACTAGCACCTACACACCACCACAGATAGTTTTAAAAAAAACACACTCCCCCCCCCATCTGTATCCCACTACTCTCTCTCTCTCTCTCTCTCTCTCTCTCTCTCTCTCTCTCTCTCTCTCTCTCTCTCTCTCTTTCCCATCTTCTGTTTTTTTCAATGCAGGAGGATAAATTTAAAAGGAGTAAATTGGAAAATCAAATGAGGGCTTTAGGCAGCCGCAGAGATTTGCAGAGCTGTCGGCCAGTGTTGGAGAGCCTCATCCATCATGTCCCACAAGTAGTCAATTCCTCTAGTATCTGTAAATGTTTTCAGATATTAGCCAATTTATATGCTCCGAGATTCATCATGGAAAATCAGCTTTAGCGGCGCACATTATCAGGACCTGTCTCTCCCTTGCTCCATGAAGTTTGATGAACGAGTGCCCCTGCACAGCTCAATGACTTGTGTGTGTGTGTGTGTGTGTGTGTGTGTGTGTGTGTGTGTGTGTGTGTGTCGGCGGCGGGGGGTGTGGGCATATAGAGGAAATGGGTAACAGCCCCCCCACCCATGGAAAAAAATGGGTTTTTTAATTAATAAACAAACTTGCAGAGGAGCTCATCAGTGTCAGGGGCAATAACAATCGTCATCCGTTATTGTTTATTACGGTCCTCCCTCAACAAATGTTGCTATTTAATGAGGTTTCTCTACATTTTTTGTGTTTGAGATAATGACTTTTTCACCCTCATGTAGAAAAGAAGAGTAGTTACAAATGACACAAGTAAGCAACAAGAAATCCAGCTCAGGTTGTGTGGCTGTTACCTTGCTTTATATAGTTTATCTTGTTTTGGAGTTGCATATGAAAACAGGCTCGTGATTTGTTTACACTGCTTGTTTTCTTTAGCAAATCCCAATGGAGGCGTAGCATTTCACATCTATTATTCTCCTCTTCTCTGTTCTTTCTGTTTCAGATGTTGACGGTGTGATATGGTGCCTTAGTCAGAATCTATACCAACATGGGACAATTACAGTAAATTTGGTGAATGTTTACAAGGTGCAAAGTTGTGCTGCAGGGCTTTGTTCTATGCGTCTGGTGTTCTTCAGATTGTGCTTTTTATTTTCCTGCACGTGTTTTATGCGTGCGTGTGTGTGCCTTGAGTGTGTGTATTTAAAAAGCGTGTGTGTGTGTGTGTGTGTGTGAGGCAGAGAGGAGCTCAGGGTGTCATAGAGGTGTGCTGCCGTGCAAGGCGGGGGCGTCTTTAATAAATGTATGCTGATGTTGGAGGCTGCAACGATGCGAAGGATGCAAGGGCCCTGTTGTTATTTACTGCTGTGTTTGTGCACAGCAGCGAATCCCAGGCCTGCAAATGGCATTACAGCCCGTGATGAATGAGCATTAGGGTAAACTCATTTTAAAAGCATCCTGATTTATTAGCAGCCTGGCCTTCCATTTTCATCAGGTCAATGCTTGGCTGAAATTCCACAATGTCAGCGCCAAGGTCACCTCTTTATGGCTATTTTTAACCCCATCGCTCAAAAAGAGCAGGGGAAAGGGATCCTATCACTTATTGTGGCCATCTACCAAAAATATCAAAGGGCGGGAGAGGCTTGGGAGAGAGAGAGCTCGTCCTAGGAGTGTGTTATGTGAGAGACCAAAATGTGGTGGTGGTCAACCTCCAATTATGAGCGCTAGTAAGACAAGAGCTTTAATGGCTAACGTTTGCCTTCGGGGAGGTTTATTACACACTGCTGTTTTGCAGAAGCAGCGTCAAATCTATAAAACGACCATTAGGAAGAGGGAAAAAATCAATCAAAATGCCATTAAAGTGGAATAAGTTGCCAATATTGCTGATGTGGTTGCGGGTCCTTTGATTTTCCTTCAGATTATTAGGCACAGTCGAGTAGTGACTTTGTTAAGGGAAACCAGTGTTGTTGGGGAGTAATATGTCTCCTGGCTTCATAAAGTTTGCTGCCTCATATTTCCCACTTTATTGATTATCCATTATCATTTGTCATGAGGTGTCCTAACTCAAGGGGAAAATATAACCCTCTTTCTTCACCGCCGCCTGCACTGCACAGGAGCACGGTATGGATCTGCGTGTGAAGGTACCAATCTCCGAGAAAAATGAGCGGAGAAATAAAGCACAGCCCTGTGCCTTGCAGCTCTAAGAGGGGAGTGTGGGGTTATGGGGTGGGCTGGGGGAGCACCGTGGCTAGGAGAGACTGAAACAGAAAGCAGGTAGCAAAAAAAAGGGGGAAAAAAAAGCTGTGGCAGAAAAAGATAGAGACAAAGACACAGAAGAAACATAAGAGAGAAGGGCATGCTGAATGGGCTTTGTTCTTCTTCCACCCTCCCTACTTTTTATTTCATTGTAAGGTAGATGAGGGATCACAGCACTGTTTGTCCTCCCTGTGATAGTTTTCTCAAGGAGTTGTGCCACTGAAAGAAGTGCATAAGGGAAGACAGGACAGAAAAGAAGAGTCTAAGTGCCTTTCTGTTAATGAAATTCATTTAACAGAGGCTTAATGATCCAGTCGGCAATCAATTGATCCTTTTCATTTGGGGCTTTTTAACTCTCTTTTTTTAATCTATTTTTATAAATCTTCAAATAAAGCTGCACTGTCTTTAACAGTTATATAGTGTGTGCCGTTTTCTAGATGAGCTCGAGAATCTCTGCAGTGTTGATACAGGCACCATCCAAGCCTGAAATGTGAATAGAAACATTCCTGGTATTGTCTGTAATGCTGCAAGTCTGTCAGGAGCATGTGTATATATATCACTAAAATGGCGTGCCTCAACCATTTCGTCACACAATGATACAATCCATTTAATCCAAATCTTTTTAAGAAATGATTTAAGGAATTTTTTTGCTGTTGCAGTAACAGTGAGTCAATCCGGCAGGCTTCCCTTTCTGATTTATAATGTTAGTAGAGCAAGAATGGAGATGAGAGATGCAGAATAGTCAGTGTTCATAACATAGATAAACTACATGAAGCGCCTGTGCTCTGGACTGAAACATTTATCTATAGAAAATCTGTATAGACACCAAGCAGTGTAGAAATACTGCACTAATGGGCAAGTGTAGAAATATTGCACTAACAGCGGCACGGTGAATTAAAGAATGTCCAGCATGTCTTTCTTTCTATATTTGCACTGTTTGAGTGACTTTGTGCCCTCCAATTTATGCAGCAATTTGATATTATTATAGAAATTAGACAAGCTATTATGTTTCACAGTATTTGCTTAGTGGTATTGATGTGATTATTTTTTGTGTCTTACTCTTTTTCTCAGCCTCTAAAACAGTCCTCAACAGCATGTTAAAGGAGCCATCGTTAATTCCAGACCAAATTTTGGCCAAAAACATCTATCAGGTAAACAACTTAAGTTTTACTTTACAATTATTACAAAACTCATTTTAAATTGTTTGATTTCATGTATTTTTTTCTATTTTTCGTTCCTTTAATTAAATTTTCTATAGTTTTTTGTTTTTATTTTTTTTTTAAATGTATGTTGCCTCACAGTTTCCCATCTAACAAATCCTCGGCTCATGTACTGTGAGTTTTTAAATGTTACTCCGGCACCTGGCTGACAGACGGCATCAGCCGCTCATGTTTGCTGATGAGGTCACGTGAGAGCCGGCGGTCATGCCTGCCAGTCTGCCAGCATCTCCTGTGTTTTCTCCTTTCCCTGCACTGTATGGGCTTTTCCCCTCGCTTCCCTTACACCCACCCACCCCTTTTGGCGCGCCATAATATTTCTTCCCCCTCTTTTCAGTGCACAATAAATGACTGCTGTTATGGACCGCTGGTAGACTGCATCAAACAGTATCCTATCCCATAAAATTTTAAGCCTGAAATTGACGAGGAGCTATTGAAGGGGATGAGATGTGTCTGGCTTCACCTGACATAAAAGTTCTGCTTCACAGAGGAAGTGTTTCATCCTGCCTGCCATCCCACTATCACCGATACAGGGGGCTGTAAGGCGATGGAGGGAAGAGGAGGAGGAGATGATAGGCTGATCTAAATGCATCTCCATGTGCATGCAGTGGATCAGACCCAATGTTCTATGATACAGGAAAAAAATTATCATTTACAAGCTATGTGGGGGAAAAAAAATAGCAAATATTCTTCTGTACAGATTTTTAAATCACTTTTATTTGGATTGTAGTGAGTTTTGGTAACATTGGTTAAACTACTAATTTTAATTTTATTTATTCACAATTCACATATACGCTTTTTGGTATTACTATGTTAATGTTTCCTCTCTGCCCAACTCCCCTCTTCATGTAGCAATGCTTTGGCCTTGACCACAGGGGCAGAATGGGAGTCCAGGCTATTTAGGGGCAACCAGCTGGGTAGCAGACCAACTATTTCCTGGGGGAGGAGACTTATTTGAATGAGTGTACATGTGTACGTCCGTGTGTTATTGTGTCTGTCCAGGCTTTCTTGTGTGTGGCGGGGCTGTGTTGTTCTGTTCATAGCCAGTCAACCCTGTCCCATCCTGCCCTCCCTCCACACCTCCCCCCCCTTTTTACCATTCTGTGGCCGTCCTCTCAGTGTCAACTTAAAGTCTGTTACTCTTCCACAGAGAGTTCATGATAACCGCCCTGCTGCTATGTGCTTTCAAAGAATCCACACATGAGAAAAAGAGCTGTTTATGCAGGCATGTCAATCACGGTATATATGTATTAATTAGAATCCATTTTGAGTGATTGGTGTTTGTTTAGGGAAATATAATGACATCTTAACTTTTCTCTTGCAAAAATCAAGTCATGCATATATGACATCCGGCCTTAATAAGTGCACAATTCCTCTCTGTGGCATCAAGCATCACACATCCTAATACAAAATGGCATTTATTCTAAAAGCATTTTTCTTCAGACATTTTAGAGGAATGAGCAGAGCACTGAGTCCATGCACTCTATGCATTTCGTCAAACTGGCATTTGTATTTCTCATTTAGGTAATGCACTTGGAGATTTGTTGTGAAAGCAGATTTAAGTTGACCTGAAACTTTGATTATGCCCTACAGAGGCATGAGGAGAAGTGGCTTTCACTTTGCATAGTAAACCAATAGTGGAGGAAGGCACATTCTTAACTTTAACTGATGTCAAAGTTGAGATTACAACACCACATATCTGTGCGTTATGCTTTCAGGCAAAATGTCTTGCAGCAGAATTTTTTGTGATTTACTTTTTGTGTTCCCATAAATACTGTTTTAGAACTTCTAATATAATTTGATGTTATTGCCCCTGCTCAGTCCACATTGTACTGGCACATTGGAGTTTCAGTAGGCATATTGTTGCTACGCTGTATGTTGGAATCCTTGACTTTATTCTCAGTGCTATCGGCCAAGAGCATGAGGTGCTGCTGCGAGACAAACTGAACGAGAGGAACCTTTCCTTTCTAGGTAAGCCATCTCTTGACCTTCCCATCACACTTTCAAAGTCACGTATCGGTCATTGAAGTGTAGCCTTTTGGTAAGCTTAGTAACGGAAGGCTGTGACATGACTGATGCAGTAGATGTTATCTGCTATTGATTTGCCAACAACAAAGAACTGTTATCATATATCCTTGGATGTTTATGCACCAGCCTATAATTAATATTTAAAGAATAAAAGCTGCTATCGGTTTCATTAACTTGAACGTTTTGTCCTCTCAGGTTGCAGTTTGGTGTTCTTGTTCTGTTTGTTTAGAAAAAATCTTGATAATATAACAGATCATTCTCATAAGATCACCCATTTGTCCGATATCTCTTCGTTGTGTCATCAAAATTAAATCAAGGTGCCGTGTCCAGATATGAAATTGGGGACGGAATTTTTAACCCTCCCTTCCTCCCATCACCCTCTATCCTATCATCATTCCCTAGGTCAGATGAGTGATGAAGGATAAAAGCTATTCCCTCTGTCATTAAGACCATATCATTTATTTGGACATGGAGAGCTGACCTTTCTTCGGGGCTGCACTGAGGACTGTTCTAAAACTGTCAGAGTTCGGAGGGCACCAGGGCCACTGAAGCGGCCTCACCCCATCTGATAAATGGATTGGAAATAAGCTACCCAACAGCAGGGATGGCCCATTAATTTTAATCAAAGCTGATGTAAAAAGGCGATCAGAGCCGCATGAGAATGTCAACAGCCCAGTGGGTGTGAACAGAGGTTCCCATCCTTCTGCCCACACACACACACATCTACACCTACATTACCACATCCAGGATGCCCCTCTAAACCACAGGCCTTTTGGCAGCCTCACTGACCTCTCTCAGCTCTCTTTCTTCATCCTTGGCTGATGCTACCTCCTCGCCACCACTGACACCGCCACCCTCCATCTCTCCTCAATTCCCCTCCATGCCCCATTAGTTGAGCTTGGCTGGAGACAAAGAGGCAGGCCCTTGGAACTGAATGACCTGGTCAGCCTGAGATTTAATGGAGAAATCAGGTGTTGTAGGGATAATGGCCGAAGCACGCCAGGAGTCAAGGACAATGGCTGCAGCCTGCGCAGGCAGAGGTCAGGCTTACAGAGGCTATAATGCCAACCTTGTCCTCTTGCTGTATATTTTATAAAGCGCTGCCAAACTGCAAACCGGAGAGCAGCTCTGTAACTGGGCTTTACAGGTTTTTGTGCAATGACAGCGAATACGTGGCAGATGTAGTTAATGGTTTTACTGCACTTGCTGTCCTCTACTGCTATTTCTTCTGCTTTGCGGACACTGAGGGCTTTGTTACCAGCCCCCTGGTTAAAGTGGTTAGGTCAGCAGCCTGTGATTGATGTTCATAGAGGAGCCTGATTATCTAACAGAACTTGTTCAGTGAATCAAAAAACTTATTGCAGCACTTTATCTCTTGCAGATGAAAACCAACTGAGAGCTATGGGCTACGACAAGACACCTGATATCATCCTGGAGGTTCCAGTTGGTTAGTATTTACATTATAAATGTCACTATTTATCTAAATTAACTACTCTCTAACCTTGGGCATCTTTTTTTTTTTTTTTTTGTAGTATTATGCCGTTGTCGAAAGCATTGTCATGTTAATGCCAGATCTTTGATTTTTGTGAATGACAGGGTGAAAAAAAAGAAAATGTCACTTGTCCCTTCTGGATTTTGCTTGTGTGGCTTGTTGTCACCTTTTTTCTCAGCATTGCCATGTGTTTTTGTTCATGAAGCTGTGGAGGGACACATTGTACACTGGATTGAGAGCAAAGCCTCCTTCGGTGATGACCACAGCCATCACACGTACCTCAACGAACAGTTCTGGAGCTACTGGAACAGGTGAGCTTTCTCTTTGTGCTTTGTTTTCACTCACGTTAGCCATATAGTGTTGCAACCAGCATTTTCTCTGTTTGCATATTCTTTAAAACTTCTCCTTTTTTTTTTTTTTTACCGCAAACCACCACCATCAGATTTTCTCAGTGTTATGAAAGCAGCTCATATCTCTGTCCAACAACGCTTACCACTTCCTCCTTGGCATCGGCCACATTAACCGCACAATTCCACATGGTACATCTGTATATTACACTACTTCCACATCCACTCTTGATATTGGAGCCCTTTGCAGTCTGAATGGTTTGTGTGAGCTTGATTGTTTTATAGAAGTATACACATTGTGTTGGACGGGAAGCTAGGAAATGGATGATTAATGCATTGCATCTGTTATCATGAAAACCTTTGGACATGAACAGGCCCTCTTGGTCTGACCTTGTTGGAAGTGAGGTGTATATGTGTGTGTATGCACAGAAATCTATGAATGAATCCTAGAGGTGAAAACCTGTGGTACATGCAGGTCTGTTTAGTTGCTTCTTCAGAGAACATCATTTAGTTTATTTTACCGTTTTCTACAGTGGGAATTGCTCTCGTTATTCCTTTTATTTAGACATCTTAGCTCAAATGATTCACTTTAAAAGCTAAATTGAACCTTCATATTAAAAGGTGACAAAAATACCATATTATATACTATAAAACATGTCATTCAATGTAATCGGAAAAAAAGCCCATTTAGCACAATACTCAGCGCTATGCACGTCTTCACGTAAAACTAAAGTAATCAGAGAGACTTTTGTTCTAGAACACACACACACACACACACACAGAGGAGTGTGGTTGCTCGCACATGGTCTTTATATCCCTGCCTCTCATGGCACTGGGCTCCAGTACCTCGCTGAGGCCCTGATCCCATGGCCAGCTGACATGTTGTGACATGGTCATGGAGTGCCAGGAGGTTCCAGTCCTTGACGCCGTATCCAGGTTTTCTCATTTTCTATGTCTTTGTTTTATTGGTGCATGTGCAGATTAGGATCAGATTTCTGCAGACCATAACTGAGAAAGTGAAGCCATTTTTCCATGAATGAGTTTTCATATATGCATAGTCTGAAACAATAATGTGTACCTATAAAAAAATTTACATAAAATACTCATATTAGGGTTTTCCTTATATAGATGACTAATCTCCATTAAAATGAGCTTGTTAGATGTGTTTTTCTTGCAGTTTGAGTGTACATTTACAGCATTTTAGCGGACAAATTAAACTGATAAAATATAGATTTTTTTTCATTGTTTTTGATTGATAATGCCATTCATACAGGATGTTTTGAAAGCCTGACATTTATCTGGCAAATGATATACAATGAATTAGAATTTTAGGATTTTACTTGTTTTTGTTAAAACTAATATCTCTTTTATTATATGAAAGGCAATAAATGGTCCACATTAAGTAAATGCAACCTCTGCCTAGAGATGCCTAACAGAACAATCATTTGATTATCGGGCAAGATGACTCATCCAATATCACGGAGCAGTTAAAATGCAGGAGACGGGGTCAAGGTCATAATTAATGGTGTGTTTTATTCTCTACGAGTAACATAGTTTTATCTTGAAATGGTCTACTTCCAGACAGAAAGCACTGGCTTTTTTTTTTAAAACTATTGTTGATGTCAAGAACTAAAAGTCACTGAAGTGTGAATTTAAAAAGGGCCCAACTTTGATGGCTGGAGTCTTTATTAGTCCTCATTAAATGCCTCAAAGAAAGTAAGTGATTGAAAACAAAGGCTTTGTTTAAACTTTAAAACATTCCTAGACTATGTTTAATGGAACAGACTGCCTCAGTCAGTCAAACCTAAAATAAAATTTAAAAAAAGCTCATATGATCAGCACTATGAGCTGCATGACAAAGACTTAAAGTCTCCATAAATATTTTATTGTAGAAGTAATTAAAAAGTAGTAATATTAATTTGTCTCAAAGATTGCAAAGGTTTACAGTAGGTGAAAGAATATCACAATACTTACAGCTTGTTCAGACAGTTAGGGTTAGTCTGAGCCTTGCATATTTGCCCATGGGTGTCTTTCATTTATATTCACTGGGGCAGTCTTGTCCAAGTGTATTAAGGAACTGACAAAGTAGATCCCATCATGTCAGCCAGCAGCCGAGTCGGACAAACATTGTGTGTCAAAAAAGAAACAGAATGTCAGTCCCTTCAGACCCTACCTTTTCCAGCACCCTTGTAAATTTTAATTGACATTTACCACTGACATTTCCAAATGTGCCTTATCTTTCCATTATTGTTAGACCTCATACATTGTCATCTGAGGTACAAGTGTGTGCACACATTTGAATGTTTGTGTGTATTTATAAAGTGAAAGGCATGGGATCCCTGCACTACAGTCATAAAAATATATACCAATAAAGAAACAGGTGACAAAAGAGTGATTGGGTGACATAATGCACCTTTCACTTCACTTCTAATTAGGTAGTTTCAGTTTATGTGTCGGGCCCTGAAGGGCTGACATTTGGGGTGTTTGGTCATTCCTTCATTCCTCACAGTCAGATTTCAGTGCTTGAGTCTGATTTCTTCGGTTTCCTTTTTGACTGCCCTTGGAATCGCACACCAGTGTTTGTAATTACTTCATTGCCCCTGATTGACATTTCCAGTGATTTGCTTATTTTTCATGAGTTCCCTCTTTGCTTTAACTGAGCCGCTTCACCCATTGCTTGTGTTAATTGTTCTTTGTTTGCCCTGAAGCATCACAGAGTAGGGACATGTTTTTGTCGACGGAAAGAAAAAAACATAACTAATTTTCCCTCCAAAGCCCTCACCAACTGCATTTATCATCCAAACAATAGTCTTGCCAACACACTAACCCCATAATGAACCCCTCTTCAGTGGAGTGAGGGGTAATGACGCTTCACCTACAATGCTCCCAAGAAAAAAGAAAAAAGATGGGAAAAAATGGAGAGAAAAACGGTCTTCTGCAGAATCAGACGGCATGTTCAGGCCCAGTGCCTGGATGAGATGGTGAAGCAGCAGCTATTGGTGTCTTCTAGCCATCAATCTTAGCTGGTGGCGTTCCAGAGCCAGCGAGCCCTCTGCTCTGACGGATGTTCAGATAATTGAGTGATCCATCTCGCCCAACTATCAGAGTTGCATAAAAATTATTCACCTGCTGGTGAATATTAAACACATAATGAGCCTCTTGTGTGTTTTAGGAGAAGTGGGTAAGGTTAAACACAGCATGTAATGAAATATGGACTCGTGTGGTGCCACCTTAACTGCCCCTCCTTGATTATGGTGTACTTAAATCAATTATGGTTGGCAAAGTCCTCTTCATAACTCTGCAAGCAGCAGTTAAACTTCTGCTTTTGTATTTGTCTGTCTATCTGATTGCATATCTAATCCAGAATACATGCAGATAATAATTATTTGATTGATCTGACTGATTATTGATGCATTTACAAAACTGCTGATGGAATTATGTAGAAAATGAGACTTTGGTTTTAGTGATTGCTGATTACACATTTTGTCCAATCCCTTCTAGTGATCTCTGTGAATTTTAGTTACTTAATACATAGTTGTCAGTCTGTGAAGTCCCTTGTAAAAGCTGTGTATCTGGAACGAAGGACAAAAGACACCAGAAGATTTTTGATACTTGATGGACGCATAAATAGATGCATCTATAGATCAGTGATTGGTCCATCTTGTCAGGAGAGTGTGTATCACAGCTTGTGCAAAAAACAAAAAAAAAATCCTTAAAAAAAATCAGTCAAAATATTAACACCACATCCTTTCACATCAAAACTCAGTCATAAAACAAATATCTGCCAAAAATGACTGCAACGGTTCCTCTTAAATTGATATGATGCTTGTCTTTTGTGTCCTTTTTGTCTCGTCTTTGCCTTTTTCACAATCTCCCAGCATCTCTTCTCTGATAAAGTCCACTCATTATTAACATGTCAGATTATGAGGGATCTTTGTAGCCCTGAATTGCCCTCCATGCAGTGTACCAACAAAGAATCAATAGAGTAATTCAGAAAATACTTTTTGCCATGAATAACAAAATTGTTTTGTACTACAACATAGCAGATTAAAGGTGTAAATGTAGAGTTATATTACTTCTCTTTGCTATTCATTATTTTCCCTCCCCCCATTCCATCCAACACAACAGACAGCCTGTGTGAAAATGAGCATGGACGCCAGCTCGCCCCCCTCCCCAAAGTAAATCAGCTGTGCGATTCGTAAACTGAAAATGTGTCAGAGTTGAAAATGTTAGCACTCTTAATGGAGGCTTGAAAAGGTTAGATCTGATAAAAAGCTGTCAGCCGTCCACAAAAAAATGATTTATAGCAAAATAATGGGACAGTATGCCTCATTTCTCCCTCATATGAAATGGGGGTTAAGACTTTTGGGTTTGCCATTATACATCATCTGGCTTGACCACTTGGAAATTTGTTGAGACTTGAATGCACGCACATGTATTATGTTTCATCTGGCTCCTTTGTTTCAGTAATTTCGCCCTTTTATAATGTAGATAATTTATGTTCTCCCGTAATTACTTGCAGAAAATTCTCATGCTCCAAAAGAAAATATCGATCTCCATTCAGATCTGTCCTTCCTTGTCCTTTGTTGTAACACTTCTTTGATGAACATAATGGACGCAGTGCTACAATTAATGAGGAAGTCGTAATTCTAAAGTCTCTCAACAGACTGTTCCTACAGCATCACTAATCTGCTTCCTGACACGTTGGCTAATAAACAGACAGAAATAAGATTTATGTGATGTTTTATATTAGTTGACTCAGCTGCAATTAGACATCTTGCGTTCTTTGTGAACTTTTTCCAATTACATCTGGAACTGTATGCTGTTGGTTTTACCGAAGAAATTGCATGGTAATTCTGAACGTCAATCTGTTCGCGACATCAAATTAATTTTTTGTTCCAAGATATTGTACATTGCTGTCCTTTTTTTAATGGACATGCCCATCATTTTTGTTAAACTTTCCAAAGCAGTGGTGACAGGAATGCTTAATTAGTAGAGTGTAGTGATACAGTGAGTTGGATACAACCCTTATTGAAATTATCCAATTTGGCCTTTAGCTTTAAAAAAAAAAATCAGAAAAAAGATTGCCTTCTTGACATCTTTAAATGTACAAGCAATTGACTTTCACTTGAATCGATGGTTACATATGAATGGAAATGTTTGGTCATACGCAGCAAAAATAGTTTTAGAATGTGTGTGCCTGCATATATATGTATTTTCCTGCAAATTGTCAGCTTGTATGGGTCCGTTTAATGCAATAGTAGTGTGAGAGTTTTCAAAGCCTCAGCAGCAAGGACATCATAGAGCCAGAGCAGATCGGGGATGTCACCTGAGAGAGGGCGCCCACAGGCCGCGGCTGCTGCTGATACAATGAGGCCGGACATTACAGGGCCATCCCCGAGGACAGGTGCCGGCGCTTCTAGGGTGACAGTGTGACACCTCCAAGACCTGTGCCCTGCCATCCTTTACCTCAGGTTCCTGTCAGAGAGGTGCACAACAAAGAAACTGGGGAAATAAATAATAATAAAAAACATCTCCATGGCAATAGTGTCCTTTAAAGAGTAACAAGTAATATTAACGAGAATCACGGTGGCCCAATATTTGATAGCTGCACCTAGCAGCAGTGTGTTTAGTTTCCTAAATAAGCCACTTTGTTGTAATGTTGACAAGGGCACTTTTTAGGGTTATAGTAATTCATTGTTGCTGAGTTTTATGTACTTAATATCAAAGCAAAATTCTGGTTAGAAAGTTAATTTTCCCTGTTTTTTAGAGGCACAATTTTCAGTTTTCCTGGTGCAACTTAAGTGCCTCCGACGTAGCCTTCCTACTATTTATAGCTATGGATGCCCCATGCTGTGCAGGAACGTGGCCTCTTTTATTGTTTCCTTTGTTATGACATCCTCTTGTAGAATATTCCACTGCTAGAAAAATAGTTATCCACAATGGTGGTTCCTTTAGGGCTTTGCAAGCGTTTGTTTTAGGGCACATCAGCACACAGAAGTGCAATGCTGGGCCCCCAAAGCACAAGCAACTTGGAATATTAATGGTAAATGACAAGCCGGCTCTGATGCTTCAAGGATTTCATGCTTTTAAGGATGCACATTTGGGTGCATTGTTTAAGGCGTCTGGGGTGTAATCCGCACTCTCAGGTCTCTAGCAGCCTCAGGATTTAGCTGTGGTTAAGCCTCCATGTCTCCTATTTATTTTCGTAGGGTTGTATGTGTGCATTATCCAAATTTGTCATTTACCATTGAGTGTGAGAGCAGCTTTGACATGGCCGCTGTGTGTACAAACGAGGAGCGGGACAGAAAGCGGCACCCCAGCGATACTCACCCCTCCTCCTGTCTTTCTGCTTGCCTGTGACACTGTGAGATGGAGAGGAAAGCCTGAAGTAAAATGAGGTGCAAGCATGTCGACTCCACGAATTCCTGTTTTGCTATGGAACTTTTTAAAGACGAACGTACATTTTTTTGTCAGCTTTCACGATGTATGTCATCAGACTTACAGAGAGACACTTTTTTCTTTTTTTTTTTTTTAACCCCCTTCATTTTCTCAGTCTCGCTGCCTTTTCCCCTTCTTTTTTTCCTCTACATTGACCTTCTGGGTTTCATTCCAGGAAGAAGTCAGCAGCATTTGTCAAGAGCACAGAGAATGGTGGGCAAGGAATAGAAAAGGGTTTTAGTAAAAGTCAGTCTAACAGGAGAATTTAAATGGCAGCCTGACCTCCAAAAGACATTCAGGTCTACATTACCTTCAATGTGACGTTAAACTTGCAGTAATATTTTCTTGACGTGGAGACAAATAGGTTTTGCACATATTGCTTGATTCTTTCTGTGCATCACAGAAGTGCCTGCACACTTTGTGAAAGGTACAGACATAATATGAAATATGGGATTATGAGGATGTTTGTTATCGACTAAAGCTTTTTCATTTTGCTAAATCTATCTTAATAACCACTTTGGCATATTCTCACCCAGTCGACACATAATTAAGCTCAGGAAACAACACAAATTTTTCATTCTTTCTAAGACCTTTGGCTTAGGAGGCCTTTTTTCATTTCATGCACCTCTACAGCTGCTTCAGAAGCATCTTAACAATGTCCAACTGAAGGGCTTAATTGCGTCTTAACTTTATGGTTGAGAGGGATGAAGGAGGTGAGAAGTCATCAGAGGATTCCTCTAGTCTCCTTCTAAGGCCTGAAAAGCACTCGACCATGAATTCTGCTGCTTGTCGCAAGAAATGAATGAAACCAATGAAAGTGCTGAAAAAATGTAATTCTTTTCTTGTTAAAAAGAAACCCCAACTGAATATAAGCAACATGATCCTGAAATTTGATTTAAGAAACGGCATTTGGTGCAGAGAGCTTTTATTTCTTTATGGCATACATGGGCAGAGGAGGAATGCATATTTTAGTTCTGGATGTGCGACTTCATGACAGGGAAAATGTTTAACAGCTTTTTTTCGGAGTTTATAGTTTCTTTGATTTATTCATTTTTCAGATTAGTTGATCTTGTTGGGTTGACTGTTGTCTTCTTGCGGCCAGCATTGCTCCACGTACTTGTGCTCATGCTCTCAGATTTAACTGAACATTATAATAGCCACTTTGGTTTAAATCAGTGGTCTTCTACATGCCACAAATTGTTGGTTCAGTTAAGCCAATTTATCTTAGCTTTAATTTATACGTCGGTCAGCAATGTCTCCGTGTATTTGCAGGCACAAAAACAGTAAACAGTCTTTTCTATTTTAGACCAAAATAACAAGAATATTTTTACCAAATGACACCCGAGGAAACAATGCTTCATATTTCTGCCTTTGTGTTTAAAGAGCAGCTCTGTGTGTACCAGATAATGTGCTGGTACTCGTGGTCTGTGGCGGCCCATCAGTCACTGTGTGGAGCTGGTCGCTTGTGATAAGTGGTTCCTTATAGATAACCTAGACAGTAGGCTTCTTTTTATAGGCCCACTGTCCCTCACATAACCTTGTTTTTTGTTGTTTTTTTTTTTCCCCCACCCTGGCTTATTACCTTTTTTTCTCCATACTGATTTTAGCTTCTTGTTTAGTTTTCAGACTTTTTTCCTCCCTATCTTTTAGTTTTCAACAAGTAATGAATGAATTTCCTTGGAAGCAGTGGTTGTCTGGAACTACAATTATTGGCAGAAATGTGCTTCTATATCTAAAGTAAATAAACTACAGTACATTTTGCATGCATCTGTGGAACCGTAGTTTTAGTATTAAGTGCTATCCTGACTCAGAGTGACGTCTGTTTGTTTTAAAGTTACACAGATCCTGATAAAAGCTCTATGTGATTTATATCTATAAAAAAAGCTTTTAATATTCTGAACCGAGAGGGCAGAGTTCTTCCTGTTTTTGCTCTATCTCACAATCTCTTTGTGCACAATGCAGCAAATAACGGATGATTTTACAGAATAACAGAATTATTATAAACAGACACAGAAATACGCATGACGAAGCGATGCTGTTTTGAATTTCCTCCCATCATTCTAAATTGCAGCTAAGAAGAGGTTGTATTATTTTTACATGCCACATGACCTCATCTGTCTTCAAAAATAATTTTGATTTATATTTGGAATTGTTTGTTTTATATGTACGACCCATATCTGATTTCACTTAATGTCATTTTGATTGATGGGCCGTAATTGAGTTTAAATACCAGATGAAAAGGTATTTACTTTTGTGAACTTTGCCATATATTTCATTATTAATTCACTTCATTGTGTTGTTGCCAGAAACACTGAAAGAGATACAAGCACATCTGAGTCTTTCCCCGCCGGCCTGGCATTTGTTAAAGAGGTTCGTCAGGACCTTCTTCCCCCATCTTTGTTCCCAGGCAGCCCTCTCCCTCTCCCGTCTCTGGTTTGAGTTTCACGTCTCTCGGCGGTCTGATTGCCTGATAGCTTAAACATCTCTGCCTGCCTGTCCTTTAGTGGGAGTGTGTAATCAAAGACACATGAGGAGCCTGTGTCCAAGTGCTGACCTTCTGATTTTGCTCATCAATTCTGGGGGTTAATGTACAAGATCTATTGGGTCAACAGATTTGTCTCCACAAACTCTGTCAGGTCCATAAACAATGAGGGCAAAAAATGTGTCTGGTCACTGAGCCCTATTAAAACTCCATAGAATAGACGTAGACTTATAGAATTACTGCTAATATGATTTTCAACTCTCTTGTGTTGACATGTTTATTTTTTTATGTACAATCTTTATTTCTTGACATTTCTGCTGCAAACTTTGTGGGGGCTCAAGGAGTTAACAAGTAATTATATGATCCAAATTCCAACTCTGTCCACTGTCGATGTAACGTTTCATCATAGGCGGAAAGTTGAAATGGACGATACCCAATCCTTTTCCTTTGGAATGATGCAAGATAACAGAGGCATACATTTCTGAACAAGTGAAATATAAACTCTTCGTGGAGTTTGGGGGCTTTGACCCGCCCTCTTTTGAGCCGCTGCCACAGAGATGTCAGAGAAATCTATTTCTCATTTTGAGCGAATTCTCCATCAGCTGGCACATTCGCACCATGAATCTTCCCCTCATGTTAAACCCAGAATCTGTCTCTTCAATGACGGCTGTGTGCTTTAAATGACCACTCTTATTTTTTGTAATGGGTGTCCGTGTGTCATGGAGGTTACAAGCGAACGGGCAGAATAGAGCTGTCTGGTGAAAGGCCTCTGATAGAAAGTGCCACTTCCATTTGAGCGCAGCTGCAGCTAAGCCGGCGCTGGCTCACTGTCCGGCCCGACACTTCACATTCTCTTCCTCTGCGACTAGAATGGATGTGAAAACTATTAACTTCAGACAGAGTTTTGGCCTGACCATTTCTGATCCCTTCTTCTTTTTCCTTGCTTATCTGCAGTTTGATTTGTCAGGACTGTCGACTGTCTCAGACACCGTTTGCTTCTTGTTTATTTAAGTTTTCTGACTCTTTGTATTGCTTTTTTTAGAACTCAAAATCGAATCCAAACCAAAGTTCTTCCTGTAATTGCAAATAATGCTGCATATACACTGTCATGCATCATTAAACTACATCTTACTTTACTTTTTATATTACTTTTCCATTGGACATACCACTGGGCTGCAGACTACACCTCTCCTAATTTGGTGATGAGGGGGTTTAACAGTTTGAGGAACTCTATCCTCAGAGCTGCTGACAGTCCACTCCCCCATGAGTCCCTGCTAAGGACGGAGCTCGTGGTTAGAGGAAAGACTACTGGCTCTGTTTTAAATATTCACTGTGGTTTGAATTAGAAAGGGGATAAATGCTCTGAATAATGATCAGAAAACATTTACCTTCAGCTGCCCGGGTGAAACAAAACACTCTTGAGTGAAACTTTGAACTACTCCTTCTTCTTTTTTTTCCTCTCCCAGCCGTTCTGTTTTCAAATTGTAGCACTGAGTTCATGGGAAACTCACTCTGAGGTTACCTGCGCCCCTGCAAAGTGATGGAAAAAAAGGATTACGTCTACAAGAATGTTTTTGCAGTTAGTTGAAATATTACTAACCTTGTCAAATGTCATTTTGAATGAGAAAGCAAACATATTTTAATCAGGGTTTTAAAGGCAAGGCTTTTCAAACTGTGACTCTGGGAGAAAGGGGTCAGCTAATTGCAGCTTTTGATGTCATGTTTGGTCTCTCTCTCCATTTTGATGCGACTGCCTGGAAGCTCACTCTCTTGCTCGGCTCTCTCTGTGTCTCACACACACATTTTATCATGCATAGTCAAATGAAAAACTACTGAAAGGTCTCGGAGTTCTCAATGCTGTAATCTTCATAAAGTCTTTGCCTCGACTTCCTCTCAGCCCTCCTTTCAACTTCAACCTCTGACCTCTCTCTGTGTGCATCACTGGAAGTTTGGCCACTCCACACAGACCTGACAGCACTGAAGTTTAAGGATGTTATTCATAATTTTGTGAATGAATGGGTGTGCACATGCCAGCATAGCAAGAATAGAATATATCAGTCCTTAGTCGAGCAGTCGCTTTGTTAATATATGAGCCCTACAATGCTCTCCCACCAAACTATAACAGGTTAATCTTCCAAATTCAGTGTCTCAAATCTCTTTTGGTTCTCATAATTAGTGTTTAACAGCAGTCGAGAGGGGGTTGGGTAAAGGGATATACATTGTAAATTATGTTTGACAAGGTGGGGTTAGTGGTTTTGTCGCAGCTTGTCTTTAGTTATTACTCATACTTCCTCCTGCCACAGATAAGGTCTGCTGGTGAACATACCAAGGTAAGCACTGGCGCAGGGCCCTTATCGCTAGCATTGATTTAGGGCAAAAACCCAGTGACAGAGGTCATTGTGCAGTAAAGCTATCCATCATTGAGGTTTGATTTCTGCTCAGACCTGTCTCCAAGTTGTCTACACATAGGTTGGCAGCGTAAAGGCCACAGGAGGGTTGGACTGTTGGGAGGTATAATGTGGGTGGTGTGTTATTCAGCATTTTAACACAAACTGCAGGTTGATTTGTATTGAAAAATGATGTTTAGATATGATTTATAATAAGATAACACTGTAAGCTTGGTTAGATTTTGTTAATATGGCATTTAAATCCACAAGTGTGTCTTTATATTTAAACCATTAAAATGTAGCCTTGGATTTTTTTCCACACATAGCCAATTTCCCTACTTACAGTGCAGCACTTTCAGTAATTCTCCATGTGTCCTGTTTTCTTAGTATGTGTTTGAAACGGTCAGATTTTCCCCCAATTTAAAATTCAAGGTAGTTCTCAGCCTGTGGTAAATAAATTTACAATCATAAACACAGGAGATGAGTGTTTTCCCCCTTTGCTGGGGTGTTTTTTCAGATGTCTGAAGATGGGTATTTACTGCTGTTAATGTTGTTCATGGCCTTCATGGCTAGACTTGTAACTTTTGGCTTAACTCTTCTATTTATTCTGGCATCAAGTTGGGGAGCTCATACTTTCAAGTATGCTCTGAGTCATATTATTGATTTGTCATGAAGATTATTTATTGCGCTTTCTCCATGACTTCTGCAAAAGTTGGAAGTCGACAGAGATCCTCCTGGAGTGCACGCATGTGAATGGTTATAAACTGGCTGTGCTGAATCTTGAGGGGAAAGGTGCTCTTGTAGAATCTTAAAGGTCTCTTTAGTTATGCTGAAAAAACTAGCGAGGGTGGTGCTGCTCTCTCCTGCCTTCCACAGGATAACTTAAGTAGCTAATTACACTTCAGTCTGTAATCAAACCCATGTCAGGTTGTCTGAGAACCTGGATTTGTATGGTGGATTTCATTTAAATACAGGAGCAGCTTAAACATTTTATGGTTCTCTCCTCAAATTAAAGTTTTTTTTCCCGGCAATCCCCTCTAAAATATGTCATATCCCATTACACAAATTTGGATATGGTAAATTAGTGAGGAGAGTGCTTACGCTATGAATATGTTGACTTTTTTGTGCTGTATGCAGGGAGTTAGCTTGCTGGGGGTTGGGGGTGTCTTTAACTCTAAAAAGTTGTCTTGAATTTTCTCCCCTCGGAAGATGATGTGTTTTTGCAATTCAAATATTTGCTCATTCTCTTCTCCACTGCAAAGCTCCCTTTGAAGCGGAAGAGTTCTATCAGGACCAATGACAGTGTGAGTGTGCAGCGTGACAGCGCAAGAGGCAGTGCTGGACTATTTCTAACTGCATATTTAAATAGCAAGGAAATCCAAAATCAAAAACGTATGCAAATGACGCCATGTTTTGCATGCTGATATTTTTATGATTTGGGGCTTGCATATTCAGGTGGTGCTCAGTACGTGCCTAGCTTTAGCAACATTAATCAGAATTACTTCATGTCTCCACCACATCCTTGATCTCCTTCTAAACAAACATTTCTGGGGGTGGAAGGCTTGCAATTTGGTAGATTTACTTTTAATGAAAGCCTTGCATAAGGTTTTCATGCACTGGTTTAAGTGGTAAGACATACTAAAGGCCTTCGACTTCTTAGGAAAGTATGTAACCGAGAAATGCTCAATGCTTGATAATTAAGATGATTTTACTCTGTTGTAAACTATGGAGACCTTACTGCTTGACCTCCTTTACATTTATCACAGCTATACATAATCATTCTTCCTCCTATGTGGGGAAAGCCTCTTCTCACTTGGATAAAGATTTTAGATGTTTTTATTATATTGAGCATCTTTACCTTGATGCTGCGTGCAGGTGCTTTGGGAAATGTAGCTGTTTATGCAATGAGCTACATATCAAGACAAAGCCCTGGAAATGTGCCTAAGGCCTGTCAGCACTTCTTAAGGTATAGAAAATACAGTATAAAATAATTAATTGAATTGTCATCTGTATGAACAGTTCTTGCTCTCTGCACCCTATAATTCCAGCCTCTTTCTCCCCCTTCCCCTCACCACATTTTCCCTTCTTTTTTTTTCTAAACAGCAATTAATCTCATTTTTAGTCCAATTTCCAGCCCTCTGCTAGTGTCAGAGCGAGTCCCCTGTTTTGTTCCTATTTGGCTTGGTTCCTCTGCATAGTCATTAAGGGCCCAATTAATGTCACCCTTTAGCTGAAGAGTGCTCATTTTTATTGGGGAGCTGACAGTCACCGCCATGAGTGCCGCAGTGTAATATGCATTAATTGCCCCGTAACACTGGTAATTACCAGTTCTTCAAGCCTCTCAGTAAACTGTCATGCCCAGACACGACTGCTTTGAAATAGATTACTCATTAGGGGGACCTGCCCTGTTTTCCAATGGGGGCTCGCTGGGTTGGCATAAAGACGAAAAAAATCTGGTGCTTGAACAAATAGTTGCCAAGAGCAATTTCCTATTACAACTTCCCTGTGACGGCTTTTCTCTTTCTTTCTTTCTGTCTTTTTTTTTTCCTCAGATAGTTTTCTAGCCGTCACTTGAGGTAAGGATCAGAAGTAGAGTTAGAGGTCCATCACAGATCTTGCTGATAGCAGTTGGTTTGTCTTCGTGTCCCAGTTTGACTCTTAGAATGAAAATGTGCCTTGGGATTTCACCATTCAGAATATTGCCTTGGTTTTAACTTTTTTTTTCTTTGTTGATGATATTTTGTTCATTTTTTTGTTTCTCGACTTTGTACAACATCGCTCTGAATGCCCAGAGACTAGAACTGCATTGAAAGTGTCAGCGTTACGGCTTGATGTGGGGCATTTCAAGGCCTCTGTACATAAGATCAAGGCAGTGTTGATGTGAAGTTCTTGTTCAAATATTGATGCTAACTTTGCTCGACTCTCGTGTTTGCAAGCTGTGGAATCTCTGTTTTAAACATTAGCTTGTGCTTCACAGTTCCTGAAACGTGCTCTGTGTCCCCTGCAAGAATTAAATTGATAGTGAATGCAAATAGATGAATTTAAAGAAACGGTTAGAGGACAAAAGCAGAGGATGTAATGCAGGTAACACCTTTGCTTTGCGATAAGGTATTACAAAGGAGAGACCAAATCAAACAATGTTAGCTATCACACACGCAATGCACAGAAAGGTGTTGGCCTGTTTAGTCACACTCGAAATAATATTTAGATTTCACCACAGCTTTGTAAACGCTCCAAGTGTTCGCTGGGCCAATTCTTCTCTGGTGCCTTTTTCTTTTTTCTTTTTTCCAAAAGCACGTCATTACCCATTTACCATAGCGAGAAAAAGAACAGAATTTGAAGACCAGGGAAAAACCTCTCGCATACATACACAGATGGAAAGCACACACATTCATACACACACAGAGCTTCACAAAAGGTGCTGCTTTTGTTTTATCTCCCTTATAGCACCTGCTTCAGGCAATCTGCTCCCACTCGTCTCAAATGAATTTTGTCACGGCCTTTCAGATTCTCAGCCGGCAATGCGCTAATGAAAGGAGATAGTACAATTTGAAGTGACCAGGTAGCAGCCAGCAGTGCACAGCTGAGAGCAAGGGTTGGGGACACACCCCTCCTTGAAACAAAAGACAAGTCAAGCGTCCACTGATATACCCATTACCCTTTTCATTAATACCCTGCAGACCTCGGTGTGTGAGCGCGTGCATCTTTGTGCGCTTGTGCGTGCGTTTATCTGTTTGTGTTGGTTGAACACTTATCGAATTGTTTATGACAGGCCTAATTGGGCTAATTGAAGACATTAAGATTACCTGTCAGCTGTGTGTATCCAGAGTCCCTTTCTGTCTGACAACTTCTGACAAGTGAGGGACCCCGTAGCATCCGTCATGATGGAGCATTCCCAGGCCATAATAGGGACAATAGGGGCCAGTCTAATTTGATGTGGACAGCCTTAGCTGTGGGTATCAGCCATCCTCTGTGTGTGTGTGTGTGTGTGTGTGTGTGTGTGTGTGTGTGTGTGTGTGTGTGTGTGTGTGTGTGTGTGTGTGTGTGTGTGTGTGTGTGTGTGTGTGTGTGTGTGTGTGTGTTAAGTATAAGTGAGAGTTGGCCAGGCTAATGGAGTCCCCTTTGGCAATGTGACAAAGCGATGAGGCAGTCTGAGGGGAAGAGTGAAAAGGGTTTTCAAGTGTTTAAGGACATGAGAGGGAAGGTGCTCGGGGTGACGGCCTTCACAGACTGAGTGACAAGAGAGGAGCACCGACATCTGTGTGTCTGCGTGGACGATCACCAATACCGCTTAATCAGGGATACCCATACTTTTTGACATGGGGAAAGACCAAAATAAAGCCTGAATTTCCACTTTTTGTATGTATGTTCTGCTACAACAGTTACATAACACCTCTGTTTGGAAATCATCCATGCATGGTATGTATTGTGTTCATATTTTGACTTAAGTTGTTCTTAAATTTAACAGTTTTATTGATTAGTTCGTTTTGAGAACACCAGAAGTTTTTTTTCTTTTAATTGAGCAAAGCACAGTCCTATCGTCTTAGGCTTAAGGAATGTGCCTGTGCATATCTGCATCAGCTCCCTCCCTCCTTTTTTCCTCCACATTCGCCTCTCCTGTGTGGGCATTGTGTGGGGCTTTGCAGTGTCATCGCTATGACAGATCAACGCTGTCAGCCCAGGAGATCCTTCTGTTTGTTTGTTCTGCTCCAAAAGGGGTTAAACTGTCAAGTTGACAACTCATGAGACCCTTAGACTCTGCCCTGCTGCCTCTCTCGTCTCCCTCTCCGTGGCTCTCTCCCTCCCATCCACCTTCATCCCCAAACGAGTGAAAATCAATACCAGATTGCCTGAGAACCACTGTTTGGTGTGGGCCTGACCCCTAGATGTCCCCCACTCTGCTTCTTTCATTACATGTAGCCTAGTATTTAACTTCCATCCTGATCCCTCGCCTAATTAGTTTCGATAAGCTCTGAGCCTCTCTCTCCCTCCTTCCTCCTCTATCTCTATATCTCTCTCTCCTTCTCTGTTACACGTGCATTAGCACACGAACACCACAAACACATGGACGTTTTTGCTTTCTTGTCCTTTGAACGGACACTCTGGGCTGGGAGTAATAATAAGACAAATCCCAGTGCACATCTATGAAGCCCTCAGCTATTCTTGAGCTAGGATTATTGTTTTGTTTGCTTAGCAGATTTTTAAAAACTACAATGAAATTAGATTTGCACCCCAGATCGTGAGTGAAAACACTGGGGATATCCTGTGTTGTCCAAAATCAATGGTGCTCTGTGGTGGGCCTGTTAGCATGACTACCTACTTACTTCTGTGGGTTTTTCATGAGGCCTTCTTGTTGGCACACGTCTCTGTTTAGTTGTTCGGTCACACACAAAGTAGCCATTGAAGATCCTTGTTGACTCTTTCAATTTCTCAATACTAAACCCAATCTAACTAACTGGGTGACAGAATTACAGATAAGCAATAGGTTCCAAGGGTTTTTCTGCAGGAGGTCTTTGACTGTGTGTGTTTGTGTGTATTTACGTACCACCCAGATGTCCAGGTGCCGCCACTGCGCCGGCTGGCCCGTCGAACACTGACAAGCCCCAACGACATGTCGGCCCCCCTGCCTTGCTCCCCCCAGGGGCTAAAATTACCCTCAGGAATGTAAACAAACTGCCGAGTAAGCACACGGATTTCTGTGGCCCTTCGCCGGCGTCCATCTCCAGAACCTGCCCCCCAAAGTGGGACAGTTCCATTTTGGACACAGAGGCCAAGGTTGATGGTGGGGATACCTTAACCTGGAACTGACTGGTTTGACGCAGTAGTTCTCTCTTCAGCAGTAATACAGCGTGTCCGGTGATGATAATCATATTGCCGGACTGCAAATGTGGCGTGTAACAGCTGAAGAAGAAATCTACTTTTCCCTCCCTTTTTTTATTCCTCATATCTCCTTTCCCCATTTCATTTTAGCAGACAGATAGGCATTCACACCAATTCATTAGGTATGAGGGGTAGCTGAAAGCGCTGGAGTCTGGGTGAAGAAGTTCACTGGGCCGGGTGCTGACATGTTGATTTAGTGGTGGTAACACGACTGCACTTCCAAAGGTGCTGACTTGGACGAAAGCCAGACCTCTTTTTCTCTCAGGGAGACATTAGAGACCACACTCTAATTTTGGGGCAGGGTTGTTCTCATGGATGCAGAGGCCAGGAGACCTACACAACAAACATTCACACCTGCCTTTCCATGACTTTTGATTGGGCCCTCACTGAAGTGGTCGCAGAATTTACGATGCAAGACTTATTCCTAAACCTTGATGGAGAGATGGAGTCGGTACGCCCTTTTCAGAATGAGTGGCTTAGAGAATTTGTAAAAAATGTCATCTAAAATTAAACATTGCTGTAGCAACTTTATCCATCATGAATTTGTTGAAACTAGGAAAGAAAATTGGTGTTTCCAGAATATTTTTTTAAAACGCAGCAGTGACTTTCATGGTTTTGTATACATCCATCATTAAATGTGTTTCATTTGTAAAGTAACTGCAGCGTTATGGGCGACTTGGTTGTGTGAGAGAGTTGGTGGTGCGTGTGGATATTTATATGTTTATTTCCATAACATATGTGGAAGAGAAACTGCCAAGTACAAAGCGCGCATCCTATGACCTCACATATAAACATGATATCCACACATATACACACGTAACACCGTTCCTCTGCTGGATGCATCACATTTGCAGGCGCCCGGTCAGGCTGACGCTGCCCCAGGAAGGGCAGATAGGGTTACAGTACAAACTGTTGTTGATTAGGGCCGTGCCTGTAGTGGGAGATCATCCTAAATTGAAGACACATTAGCCGCCAGGGTTAAGGGCAGGGATTAGGACCAGGGCTGTGTAGGGTGAGGGAGCAGCGGCAGACACAAAATGGCCGTCCCTGTGCTTGCCTTTGACTGCGTTTCCCCAGAGACAGGTGGCAATTATCGGCCAGGGCTGCTGGGAGTTCGCAATAACAGGTTAAAGGAGCATGTATCCCCCTGACGATGTGGTCCTCTCTGTCTGCACAGCGTCCCAGCCCCCAGCCTTCTCGCCCGCCACCACGGGGAGCTTCCTGTCTCCAAGCAGAACTCGCAGACACGGGGATTCATCAAAGGCCACAGGGACTCTCTGGACAGATCTCCAAATTAGCGCTGTGGTCAATGTTTGGCTTTAGAAACTTACAAGCCTCTTCTGAAAACAGTGAAAGCCTCAGAGATTTCTTTTTCTTATCTTTGCATCCCCTGTGATACATAATTAGGCTCCTCCTAATTCTGAGCTGTACCTATATTTATAATGTATTTACACACATCCAGATTCAGACACAAATACTGCCTGCTCATGCAGTGCTTTCATTGGAGAGGCCATTTGGAGCCATCACCATAATAGAATCTAATAATATCCGCATCAAGTGTTAATGAATACCCACTCAGAGTGTCATAACTGAAGAGATCAAGCCATTTTCATGATGCAGAGGGTCATTATAGAGAATGGGGAGTCGATATCTGAGAAAAGATCAGGTGAGCTCTGGCTGTCTCAGTGTTAACCCTTATACAGCCAGCGAATTGCTGAGACAGACTATTCTTATTATTACATTCATGTTATAAAGGCCGGTGAAAGTGATGCTGTTTGTATAAGAGTAAAAACACACAGACTGTTTTTGTCTGAAGAATAAGTTATTCCACAATTCTATCCCTAACTTTAACAAAGATTGTTCTGGTGTCATCACAGAGCTGTCGTCGGTCGGTCGGTTTGTTGTATGCGTTGTCCTCTGTGCTGTTTGGACCGACTTCTGAACATTAAACAGACAAAACCCAAAGCCAGACCACACCTTGTTTGGTTTCGCTCCACATCCAAAGCAGACCGGGGTGCGTCAAAGCGCGTTGGACCGTGACGCCGTAGATCTGAGAGTGGACCAGTACACATTACACACACAGCGCACACTTGTCCCGTAGATATGTGTTGCTAATGTGGTAGGCGACATGCTCAGTTAAGGGACTTAACGAGTTCCAAACGCTGATTAGGGCTCCTCCCTTCAGCTGGAGGATGTTTGGGAAGCATGGCATTGTACAAACGGTTCCTAACCAGGACCAAATGGTGTCATGAAGCAGGATTTCTGCATCTTACTGTTGCATTATTGAATGGGGAAACAAAGTTGATGCTTATTAGCTTGTGCACTTAATCATGTGTTAGTCAGTTATCAATCAGCTGTCAGATTGTGTGTGTGTGTGTGTAAGGTGATAAGATTTAGGTTAATGTGAGAAGGTGGCTGAGGTGATAGGAGGCTCTGGGGGGTCTGAGGTCAGAGAACGTGATATTTGATCAAATCCGTAATGGGAGGTGAAAACTCCCATAGTACAGTGCTGTCAGGGGAAATTAAGAGCATTAGAAGTTAAATGTTGTTTATAATATCATAAGAATCAACTATTTCTACTGTAGAAAAGGTCAGATAACCAAAATGGAAAGCTTAGTTTAATTGGTAATTTTAAAACATTAACTATAGTTAGTTTTAATCACCTTACTGTGGTTTTAAAAAATGTGAATTTCCTTTAAATACCACAAAATTAACATTGAACACTTAAACTTTAACAACATTATAGAGCTTTGCAATATATTGTTTTAACACCATACTGCATATGGATTTGATGTGAAACATCAGTAATTAATTCTAGTTACTAAATGTATGACTGTTGTAATTCGTGGAAATGGCATCAATTATTTATTTTGTCATCAAATTGACATTATTTTTAATTCCTCAATTTTGACATGTTCCAGTGTCATCTCTCAAAATTTGTCTTTAGATTTGATTTTGTACGTAGATCCTTTTTAAAATCTAAATTAGCAATTAACCAACAGAGCTTTCATCTTTTACATGCAAATATTGAAGGTGATGTATCTTTCAATAAAACACAGTAGTGTTGCAAGCTAAAGGTGGCTCAGGTTGGGTCCCAACTAATTTTGTTGCTGGTCAAAGAGCTGAGGGCATCTTCTGCTCCAAAGGTGAAAGTGGTTTCTGAGGTTACCAGCTGAAGCACTGGAATCCTCTCGTCTTTCTTCTGGTATCGATGCTTTGCATTAATGTATGCGAATTAGCTCCTGCTGCGACATCCAGTTCACAACACACCAAGTCGACGTGACCTCCCACACCTCTCGTAGTCACACATTACACCTCCACACCTCTATGTTAAACACTACACTGCACAAACATGCATATACACATAACAACGGTGACAGAGATAAATCACATCTTGGCCTCTGTTCCATGTTATTTACGATGCTTGTGCAGGTTTGGGTGATAATAATATACATTTGTGTGCTACTGTTGCCGTGTTTTTATAGTTTTCTCACCTGAGTTGGATTGAACTTTTTCCTGACAGGAGAAGGTGCTCTATTCTTAGCTCTGGTCATGTTTATAACTTGTCTGTGGGAGGTTAGCTCCTCCATTCAACTCCTGTTATTTATAGACAGTAGGATGTATAGTTTGTAGCGAGGGACTATTTACCTCCCAGTTCGAGGACACCCCTCTGGGTGGAGGGAGGCTTTAAATATCCTGTTTATGCAGCTTCACTTATCAGGGGTGTCTTCATCATCAGGCTGGCTGATTTGCTACAAACAGCTACTGCAAGGCCATTAAAATACACGAGCGGCATGTACGGAGGCCATATCACCTGGCATGCAGGCCGTGGGTCACTGCAACGCTCTTAAACTCCACACATACAAACACATCACATAACCATTATCTGACCCTGTAAATAAACTCCTATAGGTGGCTCCCTATAGAAGAGACTGACCTCTAAACAACAGGCCATTTGTCACTAATACACACATTTTCTCTCTGCCTTCTGCTGTGTACACAGTTCCTCTGTTTCCAACACACAGACTTTAATTCATCTGCTCCGATCACTCTCAATGCTGTCTGGCGTAAAAAGAAGTTGAGCAGGTTCCATCATTTTGCATTTCACAGAGCAGAGAGAAAGACTGACTAAAGCTAATGTTTGGCAGTGCTTTAGTGGCCCTACCTTGTGACCTGATGTATGGATGCTGAAAACAAAGAGGGCTTTGTGGAGAGACCTCAGAGACACAGAGTTCACCCTCAGGTAGAGGCATGCACTGTCTAAATCATTGCTGGGGCGTTTGTTTAAAATGGTTCTGTGCGCTATGTAAAATGAAGTCAGGGTGTTTTAAAGTCGAGCGTAAATTCGTCTTGATTTTATTGATAATTCATCATGTCGTGTAATGTATTTCGGCAGAAGTTCTCAACACCCAGTTTTCGTGAAGCTTTTTCTCACCAAACGTGGCAGATCAAATTAACCTTGATCTGTGTGTTGAGTTGAAATGTTAAACTCTATTTTTTTTTTTTTTTTTTTTTTTTTGGGGAGGGTGTGCTGTCTGACCTTCAGCAACCTCCTCCGAATATGAGAATGGCAGAAATAAGGCAAATTTGCACATTCTTTTAAGGTTACAGTTGGTATTTTATTGTACTTTTATTACCTCTTGCAGTTCATATTTTTGTACCGCGGCTCTGTGTAAGTAATGCATTTATGGGTTGCGCGTTTAAGATGCAGAAATTTCATGAGGCTTGGCTACATGGCAGGGTGTTTGTGCACAGGCAGACACTAATAACACTCCCTCTTCTCCATTCAAGGCTTTTTGTTCCTGAGTGCCTTGCTCTCATTAAGCTGCTGTAGTAAGCTGCTTGGCACCTGCTTTAAATGCGACCACCAGCCGCTCATTAACACTAACGAAAGCGTGGCTGGCAGCCGCGATCCACGCCCAGGCTCGTCAAGTGGCCCTCGTGCTGAAATTAGCTACATTTCACAAACAATTTCACCAACTCGTTACATAGTTAGGTGTTTATTGGAAGATGGCTGACTCTGACTTCGAGGTGGTGTGTGTAATAAGCACATGCCAGGTTAAAATGAGCCAGCCCACATAATAAACCATAATTTGCCTACAAATTTAAACTGAACTTCCATTCGCTTCCTCAGGCACTGCAAGACACAAACTTCAGAGGGATTGTATATACAATAGTAGCATATAAAGCATCATACTTTCTATTTATAATTGCTTTCTACAGTGTCTGGATGCTGTTTGGAACTTTTTCTCAAGAATCTCATGCTGTAGCCATCAGGCTTACTCTTGGCCCCCTGACCGTTCCCTTCCCCCACAGTGTTATTGTTTCTATTCCCAGTCTCAGATTTTTACCTCAAGGTCCCTGTAGTATTGACTTGTATTAATCCTGAGTAGGATTCAAAGTCCATTTATTTTCTTTACGGTATGGAAAGGCCTTGGTGACATGGCTCCCCAGTGTTTATAATTTTGCTTGTTTCAATTTGTACTCAGCCTCCCCTGACAGACCTGGGACATGATGTATTGTGCACCGCTGCCTTATCTGTTGATGTACAGTTTTAACCTTTTCAGAAGGTTGCCTCTCTCCACTCTGTGCAGACTGGTCTCCCTTTTTTTTCCCTTCCCCTTCTTCAGCCTCACCTCCCTATCCAGAGCGCAAGAAATACATACAGCACGGCGGCTGAATAAAAAGAAGAGCATAACCCCTTTTCCGAAGTCATCTAATGTAAATGTTTAGGTTTTGTTTCCATAACATTTCCATATTAAGAGTTGGCGGCCATGTGCAGCAGTGGACCATGGAAATGATGAGAGTTTTGGGGGCTTGAGCTTTGTGCAGCGCTGAGAGGCTGAGCTATGTGTGTGACATTGTGGTGAACTTGCGGTGTGCATCTGCAGGCTTTCTCCAGGGCTGTTAGCTTTGGCCTGTTTGCTCATAGATACAGCACCGTAAATCACACACTGTAAAATGTAGAATGCAGGGATGGGGTACAGAAGCATGTACTGCTGCGAGGGCCTCTTGGAGGGGGTGTGTTCGTCCGTCTGTGTGTGTGTCTGTGTGTGTGCGCGAATATGTATATAGCCACATATTTTCTTGTACATGTGTCTGTCTCCATACAAGTACTGTATGTCGAACATGCACCGCCTCAAGGCCCAGTCAGCACAGCACAGTACAAGTACAGCTGGAAATGCCACAACAGCTGAGTTCTGCACTCGTATTTATAATTTATGTGGTCACAATACCTTGTCAGAGTTGTAAGGTCAAATGTCCACGTGTAATAATCTCATAAATTATAATCACACAGAATACTAAGGATTCCCATAATCATTATTAAAATAGAACCACGTGTCTGACGCAAAATTTTAATACGAAATGACTGATCACGGGTTCAAGGTTTTATGTACTTTACCTTGAAACTGAACTTCTACTGCTCTCCATGGTCCTCTGGCTAGCTTCCTGTCTGGGTCTCCAGAGGCAGCACAACACTGTTAACTGTCTGACGAGAGAGTATCTGGTACCGGAGCACTGTCAGCCTCCTTGAATCTGCTCCTGCATATGGGGGCTGAAGTGCTCTCCATTCAGAGTTCAACTGTGACATGTCTTTATGCATGGCAGCTAATGTTCAAAGAATAGGCATGATCTATATGAGGCAGAGAGGGGCCACTCGTGGCTCTTTGGGGTTTAATAAATAGCTCGAAAGATGATTTATTTCCTTTGTGAAGAGGAGGAGTGAAATGATGTCGGACAAGAACTCCTCCATTTTAACAGTTTCCGCACCTTTTAGCAGAACTTCACGTATACAGTAGCCACTACAGCTGCAAAATGACAAGGACAGAACAAAATACGTGAAAACATTTTAGATTTAAACAGGCAGAATTTGACTTCCCAGTCGCTTGGCAAGTCATTATTCATAGCCATTAGGAACTGCAGTGCTCGCCAACTAAGGCAAAGTTGCTTTTACTTTCAAAGTGAATGTGAATGAAACAGCTGGACACTGTTGGACTGGCTAACATTAACCACCAGATGCTTTGTGCTGAACTCTGTGTGCTCTGCTATGTGCCAAAGGCTTCTGATGACAGGATCTGGGGGCCTTGTTGTAGCGCTTTGTTATTTCATGGATTATTGTTATTTCACTGCCATTGTAATGTGATCGAGTGTGTATCACTCTGTCAGAGATCTTTATCTTCCTGGCGGTGTTTTTGTTTGATTCAGCACAAGTTTCCTGGATGGTGATCAAAGGAAAAATACCTAAGCCTCCTGATCTCTCATAGGTCTATCTCGATAGCATCCCATCTTTCTATCTCTTTACTAACTTATTCCTGTTTTTTGTTCTGCCTTATATAGCCAAAGCCAACACTGTAAGAATTTTTTTATAATATGAATATGAAAGAAAGTGCATAACTCATTGTTAGTTACTTTAGAACTCTTGGAGATGACCGCAGTGATGTACTAACAAAAGGCCGATTTTGTTTCTTTTGTTTTGTGCCGCAGGTTTGGTCCAGGCCTTGTGATCTACTGGTATGGTTTCATAGGAGAGCTGGACAGCCAGAGAGACAGAGGAATCCTACTCAAAGACTGTTTCCCTACAGACATTGTCACCCTGTGCCATGCCACCCAGCAGCACCGACTGCCAGAAAACCACAATAAGGACAACGAGTGAGAAAATATCAGAAGCGGAGCAATTAAAAAAACGAGAAAAAAAAGTAAAGATGGGAGAATGAATGGAAGGAAAGAGGTAAGACAACAAGGAAGGTAGGAACACTGAACTATGCAGGGGTGGATACCTAGATCCGGAAGCAATTTGGCTTTCCTGCAGTGTGAGACTACTGGCAACAACAACAACAAAAAATTCTGCCCTGAACTCCACCTGACCTTCTTTCTCTGTCCGTCTCTCCCTTTCTTCCTCTCATTCACTGCCCCAAAGCGACCACATGTAAATACACACCAGTGTTCTGTATATCTGGCAGCACAGGGTCATATTCATACCTGTGTGTGAACACATCGTCTCGCAGGCTTTTCTGGTTCTGCCCAACACCTGGCCCTTGGATGGCCTCTCGCAGTGGACGGCCACGGTGCGAGCCAGGGCCAAAGCAGGACATAAGGCCCTTCCTTATCTCAGCCAAGCCCTGGCCTTTGTCACTCCTTCCTCCTCCGTTCTGTAGCCAGATAAAGAGAGGTGCATTCTGGGGGCTGGGTGGACGCCTGTCTCTCACCTGCGTCACTCAGTGCCCTCTCTGTCACTCTGCAGAGGGGTAAACAGGATCATTTCTGATTAAGGCTGGCCTCACAGTGACCTTTTTCACGTTATAAAATCTGTTTTTTTGAACAGTGTTAAGCAAATGTTCAGGCTGCAACTACATTTTATTACATTGTATGACTTTTTTCAGAGTGCATTGTTTTAATTAACTATAACTGAACAGCTATGAAAGAATTAACTCTAAATTATTGCCTTTTCGATGACTAGTTTTCATTCTGTGGAGTATATAGTTTTAAAAAACACTCTTTTTTACATTTGTACTCACTGTTTGGGTTTCATTTCAACTTAGTATCATTATTGATTGAGCTGTCAGCTTTTTGTGATTAAATAATTTATCATTTAGTCAGTAAAATCTCAGAAAGTCCTAAGCAGTGACCATAAGACTTTCCCTAAAGCCCCAACATCTTAAAGTTGTTAGTTATGTACGGCCTACAGCACAACACTCAACAATTTTTGTTTACAATAATGAAAAGCAGAGAAAAGCAAATTGTCGCATTTGTGAGGCTAGACTTTTTTTGACAAGTCTGTTAAACCATTAGTTAAGTATCAAAATTAAATGGATATGAAATAGGCTGTATTTGCTGCAGAGGAATTCTTGGATCAGATAAAACTCTAATTTGAAAACTCAAATCAACTTTTGTTTCATCAGTCCCACATTTGAACTGTGATAATTTCAAAAGAAATGTTCTGTTGTATTGTGCCATTTTGAATATATTTATTATTAATAAATAAGCTTTGAGAAACTGTTTTGGTCTTGAGATAAATATTGACATCTTAACGTTTGTATACTTATTATATACTTATTATATACTTCTTTGACTATGCACGTGCCTGCTGGTACATAGAAACACCTGATTACCATGAAAAGGTGTGTGACTATGTAGTAGTTGTCTGTTGCACATCTTTATAACCCCGGTGCATTTTATGAGCAGACACTAATGGAAGAAACACAGCCGGGCTAGGGGAACCAGAAGTGAACATAAAGTTGAGTGATGCTTTTAGAGGCAGATATGCACTGCCTATAGGGGGTCCATGTCCAGTCCCCTTCTTTATGACACACAAAACGATAAGAGGAAAGAAAGTGAAAGGGTGAAGAACCTGCCATCACCTCAGAGAATGCATTTTATAAGAGGGGAATCATTTTCCTTCCTTGTGCCTTCTAACTGTGGCAGTATTGGAACCACGTATAGAAGAGAATTTGTTTTTGTTCCTTAATATTATAGTGACTCCAGAACACCTCACCTGCAGAGAGATGAATTAAAGCAGACCTCAGGTAAAAATACAAGAAGATATACATGAACAGATGCTGTTGTCATGACGCCAGTGTAATAATCACTAAATGTGACACACTCTTTTTCTGCTCTTGAAGAAAACTTCCCCTTATAGAATAAAAATGAGCTCACATATGCACTGTTCCCTCTAAGCTGCGCGCGTGCGCATTTGCGCACTGCTGACACGGTCTCCGTGCACAGAAAATCTGCGCTGCACACAGAAAAAATCCAACCTAAATTGTAAATAAAATAAACACGTAACAATTAATAAATACATTAATAAATACATTTAAAAATGGCGCTACTTTGGCTCTGAACCTTTATCTACCTGTGGTCGCTCTGTCTTCTGGAGTGATTTGATTGGTTATACGTAACGAATAAAACTCCTTTAACTTAACATCTGTAAACAAAACAAAAGCGTATCAACAAAGTTTTCTGTTAGAGTTTGTGTTCTTCTTAGTTTAACTCCAAGATTTTAAATACTTTCATTTACTGCAAATGAATATCTGCTCCAAGTGTCTCACTAATAATCATTATCAGCCTTAAAAACCCACAAAACACCCCTCTATACTGGACCACACTTAATACAGTCTAGTTCCCCCTTCTATAAATCTGCTTGGAATCGTCCACTTCCTGTTTGTCAAAGTGGCCTTCTACCTGGACAGGTTTTGTTGGAGCTCATGCAACAAACATTTTGGGTAACTGCACTTTAATATGGATGGATGACACTGAATTAGAGTCTGTTTTCATGAGACTGAGTTAAGATGTGTAGCTCTGTCATTAAATAGGAAATTATTTCTCAGAATTCACAGAGAAAAGTCTGAAATGTTTGCTAGGTTAGCATCCCACATGTTCTTTGGCTCAGCTAAAGCTAACTCTCTCCAACTTCTGGATCTCTTGAGTTGCTTGTGGTTAAAATATCTTGCTACAGGTGCTGAAGCTCAGAAAGTCTGAGATGTTTGTTCAAAATAAGCTCATTCTCAAGTCTTATCTGAACTGTCCTCTTTTGTTTGAACTTTTCCTAAACTTAGGAGTTAATGACAGAGCAGCACATCCAGACTCAGTCTCATTTATGTAGAGATTAAACTTCAGTGTCATTCATTGATGTTAAAGTGCAGTTTTTCAAATGTTTGTTGCACATGCTCCCAACCAAACCAGTCCAGGTGGAAGACGATGTGAAGAGAAAGCTCCAGAGGATGAATATCAGACATTTACGTTGGACATAAATGTCCTTTAATTTGACATTGTCATGCAAATGGTGTTCAAATCTTTGAGTGCTTTGCTGATGTTTGTTTCTAAATGTTTTTTGACACTCGGCCCCAAAGATTAAAACCTTCTATGGCTCACAAGCTGCAACAATTCACACATTATCAACTATCTTTCTGACTAAACTAAGATAAAAAGTGAAAAACTGCCTGATTCCTGCATCATCTTTTTGGTTTTTATGACCGTAAACTAAATATATTTGGGTTTGACATTTTATAAACCAAAACAAGAAATGAATTACTGGAGAAAACAATCAACAGATTAATGGACAAAGAAAATGTGTTTTCCAACATATATGGCTGAATTACTCCAACATTACAAGATACATACAATTTTAATTCAATTTTATTTATATAATGCCAATTACATGTCAAATTGTCTCAAGATGCTTTATTTTTTATATTTTTTTGTCATATTTAAAGTATGACAAAGTAAGAAATTTAAACCTCTTGACTAATCCAATTTATTATTTAGTTTTTAACAGACTAATTGACAATTCAAACTTTCTCCACTAAAACTAATAAACATGAGGTCAAATAGAAGGAACAGTTTTAAATACTGCAGTCCCACGACGACAAGAAAAGAGTTTGTCAACAAAAACTAAATCTGCTGGTGGATTCCATTAAATAAATGATAATAAAGTGTGATACTAAAGGTTTGTGGTGTTAAAAATGTCAAAGTAAAGATATCAAGTTGAACATCTGGATGGAGGTTGATAAAAGTTGACCTCCCTTCATTTCTCTGGAGCTGACTCCATGGATTTTATGGATGGTGGTAAAAGACCTGCTCTTCTAGTCGTCTTCCTTCTAGTCGCTGTAAAAAGTCAGTCCATCCTGGCCGACTTCAACACCTCTTCATGACAACTTGTTCTGCCTCCGACCTCGTGGAAACTCAAAAAACTCGGGAAAACCTGTCGAGACTCGAGGAACTCATCGAGACTCGAAAAACTCATCGGGCGGGGGAAGGTGTGGTGGGTGGTGGGGGGAGGTGGGGGAGTCGAGGGGGGAGGCCGCCACCCACCTCCCCGCCTACTCTCCGCCCTGACTCCACCTAGACTCCGCCTTGGCTCCGCCCATGTGGTCACTTGATTAACTACGATGCCAAAGGGACGACGAATTTGTTTCTTTTCATCTGATCTGTAGCTCAGTGAGTTAAGGATTTGCCTATGGAGCTGCAGGTCGCTGGTTCAAGACCAGACACTTCTTAAATTTTCTCAAAATCCTGACAAAGACAAACAAAGAAAAAGGCCGGTGGTGGGTCTCGAACCTGCGACCTACCGCTTGGTAGTCTGTCTTCTTATCCCCTGAGCTATTTGCTCAGATACTAATTCTTCTTTTTTTTGCGCATTTATCATCTAGTTTTTGTCATTTTTGAGTTTTTTTTTTAACTCGAGTCTCATCTCGACCGTTTTTCTCAGGAGGTTGGACTTCAGCCTTTGTGCTGGAGGGTGGAACCCTCAGTTCCAAGACTTTCCAAGCCTCCAGACCTCCCGAGTCCTCAGGACCTGAGCTTTCACACAGTCTGAGGGCTGAAATTTTCTAAGTCCCACAGTAGTTCTCTGTTAGATTTAACTTTCACACAGTCCAAGGACTGATATCTTCTGAGTTCCTGAGTAGTTCTCTGTTAGTTTGAACCTTCAGACAGTCTGAGGACTGAAATCTTAAAAGTTTCTCAGTACTTCTCTGTTCGTTTGAACCTTCAGACAGTCTGAGAACTGAAATCTTAAAAGTTTCTCAGTACTTCTCTGTTAGTTTGAACTTTCTGGTTAACAGAAGCCTTAAAACTTGTGACTATGAGTCTTGATTTCACATTTAGACCATCCATCTGAGTTCTTCTCAGACCTTCACCTGTGGGTTTTTTAGAAATCCTCAACAAACTTTGATTCTCTTCACTGAACAGTAAAGTTTGTGGAGATCAGAAGGTAACATTAGTTTGTTAAATGCCTTCAACTACTAGTAGACTTTATCTGGAAAGCAGTTTTCTGAAATGAGTTCTTAGTAAATCTATCCACAATCAAACCAAGAACATAGAAAGAGGAAATGTTTGAAGAAACAACTTGATGTTTTCGTTTCAGACTAGAAAATCCATTAAGACCTTTATCTGTTTTTGCTCTTTTTGATCGTCTTATTGTCTCTTCTGTTTAATTTGATCTTCTTAAGTCTAACTGGTGTCTTTTCAAATGTTTTGTCTTTAGTTTGATTCGTCTTAAACGTTTAGTTTTGCTCTTTTCTCACCTTTTATTCTTTTCTAATGTCTAATTTGATTTCGAAATGTTTTGTCTTTTTAATGTTTGTTTTTTCAAATGTTTTATCGGCTTGTTTGAATTTTTTTTTTGTTTCCCAATATTTAATTTTTTGATTAAATCTTGAAGGTTTTTCTTTTTAAATGTTTTACCACCTTTTAATGTTTAATTTTCTTTTTAAATGCTTCATTGTATTTTCTGTTTAATTCCTATTTGAAGTTTTATTGTCTTTAAGATGTAATTTTCTAATTAAACATTTAATTTTGTAATTAAATGTTTTGTCTTTTTAAAGGTTTAATAATCTAATTAAATGTTTTGTCTTTTTAAAGGTTTAATAATCTAATTAAATGTTCTGTATTTTTTTAAATGTTGAATATTCTTCTTGTTTAATTGTATTTTTTGAATGTTTAATTATCGAAAATATTTTATCTGTAATTTGTAATATTTGTACTTTAAAAATTTTGTTTAATTTCATAGTGACATGTATTGTATCTTGTTGAATTATCTGATTCAATATTTTGTCTGTTTAATATAGTTAAACATTAAATACAATTAAATTCTATTAAACAGACAAAATATTGAATCAGATAATTCAACAAGATACAATACATGTCACTACGAAATTAAACAAAATTTTTAAAGTACAAATATTACAAATTACAGATAAAATATTTTTGATAAACATTCAAAAAATACTTTTTAATAATAAACCTTTTTAAAAGTTTTATTGTATTAAATTTTTTTTCCCTTTGATTTAATTGCTTTTTGTTATGTAGTTTATTTCTTTAATCTTCTTTTTCAGTCAAGATTTTAACCCCAACCTTAAAAATGAAATAAACCCTTAAATCACAATGAAAATACTTCTGTTGTCACAATCATGAGTTAATCAGTTATTCAGTTTATCAATTCAACTTTATTTGTTTAGCACCTTTCACACAGATGACAAAACTAAACAAGCAAAGAGAAAAACTATGCTAAAACTATGATTAAAACTCAAAAACATATTTTCAAAAAATGATTTAACATGGTAATAAAATCTGTTGTGTCCAGGGGATGGAGGGAGTTTATTGAAGTCTTCTTGGGCTCACATGGGAAATCATTTAAAATATAAACTTGATATTCAGTCTAAGGAAACTGCAGAGCGACAGAAGAACCAACAATATCTCGTGTTTTCTCCTTTAATGAGTCGACTCTTCTTGTGCTTTCAGACCAAAGAACTACAGACTCTTCACAACCTGCTCAAACTCTTGGTACAGGACCTCACCACACGGGTCAAGAAGGTTTCTGTCTCATTTCTACTCTGAAGCTCACCTTCTCCTGCTCAAACTACTGACAAATGTTTCTGCTGCTCTAAAGTCTGGTCTCCAGAACTTCCTAAAAACTCTCAAAGGCTCTTCTGCTGCAGGTTGCTTTGTAGAACTGTTGCAGAAAACCTCACTAAACCACATGGAGGGGCCTCAAGATAGTCGTCCAAATGAAACCGTACAAAAACCAAAGTAGCACAACCCAAACGCTAAAGTCTCCTGCAGCCTACCAGAGAACCTCTGAGAACAGAGAATCAGGACAGGAACTCTTACCTTCTGGACAACCAATGCTGGTTCACAAACAAGAATACAGAATGTGTCTGACTAAAAACCTCCAAAGACTCACTACAGCCAAGATAAAGACACAACTCAGCTGCACCAAATCCACTAATTACTGCACACATTAGCACCATGTGCTAACTGTGGCTAAAGAACCACATTTACCAAGACAGCTATCCAGTACAAAGCCCTAAAACACACCAAGAAACACATTAAAGACGATTTTACTGCTGGAAGCTGCAAGCCAACGCCTAAAGAACAAGCTAAAGCAATGGAGCCAAACCCGGTTCTGTGGTGAAGAGAATCAGAGGAAATGTTTGTCTGCAGCTAAATAAAGCAGGAAGACACTGAGCTGCTCAGGTGTTCCTGATAACACCAAGCAGCCACCTGGACAGCCAATAGGAACACAGCTTACTGGAAGTCCAGAGGGCTGGGTTAGTGAAGGAAATTTAATTTAAAGTTGAAGCAGAAAGTTAACAAAGAAAGTTGAAAACCACCTTCTGATCCCTGAAATCTCTGAGTTTTCACACAAAGATCACTTGAACATGTCAAACTGGTTCCATAGTAGAACCATCATTGTAAAAACGTCATAGTATGGTGTGTTGCTCAAAAAACATTAGGACCCGGCTGTCAGGGGACAAACATGTAAGAAACATGAGAACAGAGAGAACCCAACCAGTAGGTCACAGTTTATCATCCCCCAGTCATCTCCTGAAGTCCATATGGTGAGAGACATCAGTATCTGGTTGTTCATTTACCAGAGGATGCTTATAATCATGCTGATGTGGTCTGTACTCTACAGTATTTTAGTGACTCAATAAATGCCTAAGTTGTTTTTTTTTAAATGCTTTTCAGTTTTTAATAAACATTTAAGAGCCTATATGTAATCAATAAATGGCCTTTGCCTGTCTTAAGAAAAATTCACTCAGAACTCTGATATGTTAACAGTACTAAATAAATCAATAAATACATGCATACACACAAAAATAAGTTAATACATTAACTGTGTTAAGATAAGATTTAGATTTTTTTTAAAAAGTTGTTTATGTTTTTGCAGAATCCAGTATTACTCACTGGTTGGTCATTACATTTTGTTAGTTTGATTTCACTGTTTAAAATGATGCCACCTCTTTTCAGACAGAACCTGTGATAATAAAACAATACAAAATGTTTAGTTCCGTGTTAATAAAGCACTTAAAGCTTTCAGTATGGCTAAATGCTTTTTTCAAAATTAAATATATCACTCCTTAGGTGGTAGTGGCCCCAAGTTCAGTAAAGTTGGAAAGATATTCACAGATTGGGACTTCCAGCATCAATAACTCATTAGATATAGGTTGTCAAAACATAAACGGTGCCTCTTTCCCATTGTTGCAAGGCAGACAATGTGCTACAAGCCCAGTTTTATCAAAAGTAGCTGTCTTTCAAGCTACAGGAATAACATTGGTGTCTATGGAGTGAACAGGGTCCGTCTGCAATTTGCAAAACCGCTGCAACAGTAAAGAGAGACAAATATTCAATAACTTCACTCTTATACATTGTAGTGTCACTAAAATCACTGCAGCCTTCAACTGGCTCCTGTTGACAAAGTGTTTTAACAGAAATGTAAATGCTGTAATTTGATTCTTTTAATGAACCATGTAACTTGAATGGATGTGATGCTGGTGTGACCACAGTGCACACGTCTGATGTTGCTCACAGTGGTCCAAGGGACGCTCAGGGAGTTTGTCTGTTTGCTCAGACTCAGGAAAAATTTGAGGGAACATTGCTCATATGTTTGTTCTAGAGTCATGCACTGTTCATGCAGTTAGAGAGAGATGGTATGTGGGGGTTAAATACCACTAAAGTGTTGCTTGATTTGTTACCTTTAAACCTCTAACCCTCAGCCGGCTCCCTTCTAGGCCTTGATCCCTCCATGAGGAGGCCACTGGGTCACCACGGGGTCACCAGGCGGCCATGGCTTCCTCTGTCAGCCCCCCCTCCGTTCCATGTGGTACAAAACAACTGTCCCCATGTGTCCAGTTAAACTCAGCCCTATCGCCTGGCCATGGTATGCTTAGACATCAGTTTATGGCTCCTGTTGGACACAAAAACAGAGCTATTTTACTCAGGGAGGGAAAATTCTCCATTGAATAAGAACAGAAAAAAAAATGGAAAACAGCAGATTCAGTTCCTCTCAAGTTTCAAGCCTTCCTGCCATTGTTTTCCAAGATGGCTGTTGCACAAAAGAGGAGCCAGGGTCAGCTCCTATAAATTAAGTTGTGCACACAATGTGCACTAAATACGGCTTTTTTTAAACCTACTTCAAAGGCGAGGGCCGGCATCGGTGTCAGCTGACAAGATTTCTATGATGTGAGAGCAAATATAGAAAAAAAAAGCTCCCATTTGATGATTTTTTTAGAGCCAGACATCTTTATTTTGTGTTTTCCTTGCCCTTGTCTCCCACCCCTTTTAGATTCATTGTTCATGTCACAACAATGGGTCACTCGAGTGCTCTCCAAATAAGGCCAGTTTGGAGAGGTCACTTCCTGGGGCTGTGAACACCCGTGTTCTGGAGAAATTTGATCCTCAAGAGGCATCCAGCAGGAACAAAATTCCACGTTCTGTATTTTTTCATTAAAGAACATTTTTATTAATTAATGCATGGATATTTTTGGTAATCAGTTGAGTGTGACAGAGAAATTGAGAACATATTATCAATTTCTTATTACAATATTACCAAGAAACAACATGCAGTGCGATTTAGTTACACATTTCATTCTGACTTGTAATATTGGTTACAATTTCTAAATCTGTGACTCCCATGTGTCATATTAGTTTGACGCACCTCACAGCATCCACTCTGTCTGCCCTGGGCCTGCAGGCTATTAGAAGTCCGCTATTCACTCAGATGTACATCTTGGCCCAATCTCTTCCAGATCCTGCTGTTTTATGCCTCTTCAGCCAAGCTGCTAGATAGACCACTGAGACACAGAGAAAGAGAAAAGAAGGACAGAACCAGAGATGGAAGGGTAGGTTCTATCCCTCCAGCAGACCACCAAACGGACTTCCTTCACGCTCCTGTGTTATTTATGTGGAGAGAGCTCTGGCCTGTTTCTGCCCCAGGCAGCATAGTGCTTTTAGTAGGGATCCTCTCAGCCTCCCTCGGCCAGCTAGACATCACAGGGTGGAAATAAATAAAGTTTCTCCTGGAAGAGTCTGAGCAGCCAGTTTGAAATTAAAAAAGGATTTTTTAGAAGACTTGAATAACAGCACTGGGAAAAAGAGGCCTCGCTGCACCGAGCTGAAGCAGATATGAAGAGATTTCGTCTTTATTTTTAGGAAGCTCTACCCGCTAATCAGAGGCTGTTATTTAAAAACAACAATGGATCATGAGAAAAATGGTCGGGGGGATTTTAAATGGCAAAGCGGTGGTTGTTTGATTGACAGGATGGAGGACAGAAGAGAGAGAAACTAAATAACTATGACACAATCTACTCATAGAGGTGGGGGAAGACATGGAGGATAGTTTAGTTTCCTGTGACTCACTGGCAGTACGGGACAAGAAGAGACATTCAAGCAGCCAAAATAAAAAAAAGAACTCTGAGCATCGTACAAAAAAACCTTGTGTGACTCTGCTGTGACATTAGATCATTAGAACCACAGGCCACGCAACTGATATATCATATTTTAAATCAGCTTAAGTTGGTTTCTGTTAGAAAGAAGCGCTTGGCAATTGAGACCTAATGTTTTGCCGTGTTAAAGAGAAAGGTGTTGACTGGGCTTCTTGCTAATTGAGGTATTCCATTTAGAGCTAAGCTCCTATTTGTAAAAACAGTGCCGCTTGCTGCGTAACCCACACCTTCAAATAAATGCAGGAAGCATATTTGGAGTTCCTTCCAGTGAGACCTGATCTACCATGTGTCTGTGGCCATCGCTGAGGCCTGTCACAGTCCTGAGTTTAGCCAAGATGTCATACATCTGCCATATTTTATGCTGGGTGTTTTTGGTCAGCTTTAATTTATCCCTGTTATTTTAATATGTATTGTCATTAAATAAGAAGGAGGGGAATACTGCAGTTGAGTGCATTTGTGGTGGAACCACGGGGGTGACAACCTGCATGGAGGCTGCCTGCTCCAGCATCGGCCACTGGAAAGGTCAGCCCCCCCTGAGTGGCATTTGCTCTGTGACAGAAATGACCCAGAAACGGTGCCATCTCCTGTTCACAGCAGGGGTCCAGAGGAGGCCTGGTAACTTCCACACAATCAGGTACAGGCCAGCATGGTGATGGGCAGGGGTGAGTAGAACAGCAGGGTAGAGGAGAGGTAGAGGAGGAAGAGACAGCAGAAGGGCTTATGATCACCAGTAGCATTCTAAAAGATTAGAGCTGTGCGGTAGGAAATGTGACGGGAGGAGGTAGGCAGGGGAAAAAGGTTAGTTGCAAGAGGCTGGAGACAAAATTTGCTTCAGTCAAAACAAACCCTGTCTCACCCTTTCCCTTGTCCTCTATTTGTGAGCTGATGGCCTGATGAGAGCTGTCGCAAGCTTGTTATTATGAAATAAGTGCGCTCGGGAGGAGGTGGGGCTACTGTACATGGCTGGCGGCAGCGATGGTGATGAGCGTAGCTATTATGGGATGCATGGACCACAGGCTTTGATTGGTGCTGAGAGCAAAGCTTGAATCCAGGGCACAATCAGAGCCACTAATCCGGCTGATAACAGTGGGTCTGGCCCTGCACACTGAGCCAACCCTGCGCTCATTCAGAAGTACCCTTGCATTTGTCAAAACAAGCCTTATGATCATTTATCACGCTGCAATAAATCCTGCTTTGAAATCCTAATGCACAGATGAGACGACATCACCATTATGTACAGACTCAGCTTAATTTTGGAAATATTTGAAAGAGCAGATGTGATTGGGTATTTTATTGAATTGTTGCCACTGGCAACATAATATTTTTGTGCTGGGAAATTGTGAAGAGCAGGGATGGAAGCAGTAGTTTAGCTGCTAGAGTCAAGAAAAGGAAGAAGCAGAGAGGGAGAAGAGAGGAAGAGGCTGACTGGACTTTACTTTTTTTTTTTTAGATGCTTTATGACTATTTTGTTGGGCCTTCATTGTGCTGAGCAATTAACTGTTTGGCTGAAAGCACAGTGCCAGCTCCAGCGCTCCTTCAGCTAGAGAAATGTGGGCCATTTGTCATTTTTACAACTCATTTTCACCCCAAAACACTCCAGTATGAGGCGGGATACAACCTTGCTGCTGCCATGTCCTTGAGTTCCTGGTGACAGGTAAATATACACTTCAATCCAAACATATGTCCCACACTGTCTACATTTGAATTATGGGAGGTCAGCCTGCGAGGGATCGATGTTGCAGTTCATTTTTAGAGGCCTGATGATGTCATGTTGCAGTGTACTGTGGGTTACGGCTCCAAAAACCTGTTGCTCCAAGAAAGCAACAATTACTGCTTGACTGGGAGTTAGTGACAAACGGATGAGGCAACATGTGTGCCGGAGTGAGGTTTTTACACACACTTTGAGAGAAACTCGAGTGGGCCGAATCTCGCGCGCTCTCTACTGTAACTTCAGCACATCACTCTGCTGACAACATCCCAATCCCACAGGGATCATCATCAGGTCACACAAGAGGGAGGAATGAATGGAGCGATGTGATGTTGTCATTCAAATGCAATGGATCACTTGAACTCCATTGCCCTGTTGTAATGACCCTGTGTAAGGACCTGTAATGTGGTTTTCCCATTGGGTTTGAGAGAAACCCTATGCCAGGCCATTCAGGTGCGCAATAAAGTGCTTTTCACTTTCTGAGGACTTCCTGTCTCCAGTGGCGTTCTCCATTAACTCCTCACAGACAGACAAGAGCCTTTCTATTGGCCCAGACACTCTTTATCGCAGCAGTTATTCCCCCCAGGTATGGCGCTACCTGGCCCGGAGATAAGATAGGAAGCCGGCTGCCTGTCATTATTGGCAGATGAAGGCTATCTGAATATTGACAACAGTTTACACTCCTTGTTGAGAAACAAAGTTGGACTTGTGAGACAGTCGCACACAGGGGTTTTATTGTGCAGAGGAGATATGAAAACCCAGGATGACTGTGGTCACACACCCAAATAGCCTTATGTCACAGCCCTCTGCACCCCCTCCCCCCCTTCTCCTCTTCAGTTGGCTACTATTTATTCCCACCAGCTGTAGTGACATGCTAAAAAAAAGTTCTTGACACCAGCTATTGCTTTTCATCACTGAAGCTTCCGACTGCTAACAGGGACCAACCCTAGCTCTCTCCCTCACACGCTGTGCACAGGTGAAAATGCTCACACACGCCAGATTTATCACAAACATATTTCAAGATCTGCGTAAAATAGGGCTTGTTTTTAGGACCCATCGGCCATTGAGGTATTGTGCGTAAATGCCAAACCAAAAAGGGACAGCGTGACCAAAAAAAGAACTCACTCTGATGTTGTAGGAATGTTTATTCTTTACGCAGCACAGTTGATGCCTTTGGTACAGTATATATTTTTTTAAAGAACCGCATCTTGATCGTTTCAGCTCATTTTATTTTTGCCTTTTTAAACCTTTTAATGGAGGTTTATGTTTAGGAAAATCGCACGATATCGATGACTATTTTTTAAAATGATAAATGGAATAAACAAGAAATACAATTGTGATTATTAAAATAACAAATAGATCATTAGAATTTTAAATGACTGCTTTATACTTTCGGATTAAAAGCAAAAATGAAACAGGTAATTCCCCGAATTTGGTTATGCGCAATGGAGATTATCACAACTTGTCGAAAATATTGAAATATTGACAAGGCCGTTTTATTTTTAGACGAATGGAGGACATATGTATTTTTTTTTCTTTTTTAAAAATCGATTTCAGTATCAGAAGCCGATTTTTCTTTTGCATGTGTTTTGACAAAAACGCGTTTAATTTAATGCCCAAACGAAATTATTTGTAATTCTTTATTTTCATTTTTTTTTTTTAAAAATCGGAACTAATTTTTTTTTTTTTTTTTTAGTAATGGATCACAAATTATAATTGAAAACTATGTAGAAACAAACAGTTTTATATCAGTAATATTAACTAATACATAAATTGCTATATATTATATATAATTATTTATCGTTACTATTTATTATTATGTGCTGTTGTTACTAATATTTATGTTATTGGCGTTATTTGTTTATATAAATTTAATTATATTCATTAGATGACATTAAAGCAATGGTAGGTGATTCCTGTTCGTTTCCAGTGTATTATTGTTTCGTTCTAAACACTATTAAACCAGTGCAGGCTAATGAAATGGACCACCTCTGTCTCTCCTTGAAACGTTAGTCTGAAACTCCATCCCAGTGACACCAGTCTCCATCTCCTCTTCTTGCCTTCTCTTCTTGGCTTCGGTGCTCTTTCTTTCTTTTTTTCTCCTATAGACCTCTTTGCCATTACACTGTTTTGAAAAATAAGGAGAGGTTTTAACTGCCATCCGAGACGATAATGGTTACCGATTCTATACTTTCAGTCATAATCTTCAAGTGGGCCGTGATTAATGATGGCAGTGTGAGCCGGGGTCCTTCAGGCCCCTGGCTTGATGACTTCAGCCCTCTTTCTAGCTCGTTCTTCCTTTTCTCCCCCTCCCTTTTACTTTAAACATACATACACGCGGACTGGAGCAGAGATGTTGCGGTCCAAATTATAAATTGCTCATTTCTTCCCCCCCTCTGTCACACCCACGCTCAGGAACGGGAGCCAGGCAACAAGTCCCCAGGTGCAAAGCATAATATTGACCCTACAATCCATCTTTATTGATTTTACCATCAACGTGGCCTCCTAATACATGCATAAGGAGCTTTATACCTGTGAGTAAATATGAGATGAGAGTCTCTGGAGGTCACATTTACTGCAGAAGGTCAGCTTCTTATCATCTCAGAGGTTGGAAATGGGTAAGAATTCTGGGAGCCTTTTCATTTTAACTTTTTTGGGGGAGAAAAAAAATAGAAAATACATATTAAAGAATGGAGGAAATGAGCGCAAGGCTGAGTGCTTTTCTTAATATTTAAGGCAAGAAATGAGAATGAAAGATCCTCCGCAGCTGATGTCACCATAAGAAAGAACCGCGTCTCCACATTTACTATGGCCTCCAGAAGGGGTCGCCATCATGTAATAACAGTGCGCCCAAGGGTGTGGTGGGGAGGGAGGGGAGTCTCCAGCTCTCTCACTCTCTCCCCACGAACATCTACATTGTATTGGAGTTATTAATTAATGGATTTGCAACGTGCATGCTCCCTTTAGAAATGTGCACATGAGTCAATAACCCGGAGAAATCTCATGTTTTCGAAAATCCACTTTCTCTCTCCGTGCGTCCTGCTCCTCTCCAAGCTTCCTCCTCCTCCTCAGCCACTCTTCTGTTATTTACAGTTCTTGTGAAATGTCTCACTTTGCTGCCCTCGGCTACCCGCAAGATATTTCTAGCCTCTTTTTTTTTCTTCTTCTTCTTTCTTCAAGCTCTCAAAATAACTGAAAGAAATTTAAAAAATCTACTTAAAGGAGCCATAAATTAAAGTGGAATCGATGTTTTTTTTTCATTTTCGCCGCTCACTGTTCGGACCTCCGTATCATAATGAAATAAAGACGGATTTATTTGCTCATCTTGAGCCATAAAGCGTGATTATTTCACTGGAAAAACTGGTCAAATGTTGACAACCTTGGGGCCATTGTAACACAGAGCTGGACTTTCCAAAAAAGGCAATATAATGAGGAGGGAAAAAAAGAGACGGCCGAGCCTGAGGCTTCCCTAATTAAATCTTAACTGATTGAAATAAAGGTTTGAGCACCTCAAGGCTTGACTAAACTCCGGCTATTTCCCTTTTTATTGCGCTTTATTTATTCTGCACTCACATGCCCTCCTTCCTTTCTGCAGCTTCGCGACTGGCCACTGCAATTTTCAGCTTCTGCTTAATTTCCAAACCCCTGTAGCTATGTTATTTGACTAATTAGAATTTTTTAACATCATTAAGATTTATTTTTTTCCTTGTGGTGGAGGGGTGAGTGTGGCTGGGGAAGGAGGGGGGAGGGGGAGGAGGAGGGGGTGCGACAGTTACTCATTTTTAAGAAGACAAGTAGCACTGAAGTGTGAAAAAAAAAAAGAAAAAGAAATCGCCTCTTGGCTAATTCATGTTGAAGCGCAAACAGACCTGAATATCAGCCATGTGGTTGGAATTTATTTTTATTTTCCTTTACATTTTATGCCTGAAATATACACGAGAATGCATATTTTCTTTATACGCGGAGTTCTATTAAAGATTTCTCCTCTGCGTAAAAATGTAATTAATTTGGAGGCTAATTTTACGCATTTGGATAATATCCCAATATTGGAGCGGTTTATTTCTGAGATAAAAATCCCAATCCCCGTATTTATCAAAATGCCATCGAATAAATGAGCGTTTGTTAAAGGGCAGTGAGGAGTCTGGAGTGGGGAGGACTATCTGTAGGCGCGTTTCTTGCTCCATTGTCTGAGGAAATACTATCATAAATGATAAATAGATAATGGAGCTGTCTCCTGCAGACACGTTCATCAGCGGTAAATGGGAGCTGGCGCAGAGCACCACGGAGAATTAAAGGCGAAAGAGTTTGCAACATTCCTGCAGGGGATAAGTTGTTGACAATTACAGAACACACACACACACACACACACACACACACACACACACACGGAGGAGATCGAGACGAAGAGATGGGAGGAAGGAGAGAGAGAGAGAGGTCAGAAATGCGTTTACTGGCCGTATTTGTGGGTTATTTTTATGTTTATTTCGATGCGTAATTATTATTTTTTTGGTTCGCTCTAGTCTGACACTGCACCAGGTGTTGCTGCAATTTTCTTTTTTGTTAACAATCAAAATACACGAGAGAAGGGATATTTGAAATCACAGCTCAACTAGAAGGTGGTTGGTTTCCTGCGTAAATTCCACCTTCACTTCTGAAAAAAGTCACAGAAAATGTGAATTTATGTGCCTTGAAAGTCGTTTTCACTTTGCTCGCTGGCTTCAAAACAGCCCCCAAAATGGCCAGCTATTTCCTGGCGTGATAATAACCCATATAGAGCGTGTATTTTGGATTCCACACTATAAAAAAAAACAAACGCTTCACTTAAAAGCAATGAAAAACAAAAAAGTGGGGGGTAGCTAGAAGACAATAAAAAGAGTAAAACAAAAAACAAAAACATCACAACATGAAAACTGCGTCCAGATGAAGTTTTGCCTCAAACACGATTGTCTTTGTAGAGTTTGGATTGCACACGGCAACCCTGCCTTCTCTTTAAAGAAAAAAAAAAAGAAGCAGCCAGTCCCCTCTTCCAGAAAGCCTTTTCGGTGGTGCTATAATAAACCATTTTCCCTGGGCTTTATTGATCAGTCACTCTGAGCTAATGTAATTATCCTCATCAATAGGGGGACTGCAGGGAGAATCATTATGCGGTTGACATTGATAAATGATCAGCCAAATGCGGCCCTTTTCTCCCAGGGACCCCCGCCTCTGACCCGCTGCACACAGGCCTACATAACGTAGTCATAGAAACACCTTATGGCAGGAGGAGAGAAAACTGCTGAAATGTTTAAAAAAGAAGAAAAAAGGAGGGCAACACACTCACACAGGCCTACATACACAAAACCTTACAAAAAAAACAACAAAAAACTGTCCCCCAGAGCAAGCCATTTTGGGGAGAGCCAGCTGCACAGCGAAGGACACTCAGCCCCTGCGTTCGTTTTTATGACCACCATCCAAATCAGCAATTTGAAAGAAAAACAAAACTTTTTGCAGCGTCCCCCATTTGCTGCTACGTGCATCGAAAAATATACACATTTGCAATCCTCTCTCTCTTCTCTCTCACATCATAAACCCCGCTTTTTTCATTCTTTCTTTTTTTTTTATCAGATGCTCTGCGGAAAAGAAAGAAAACACAGAGATCCAATAACATAAGCATTATTAACATGTGTGCGCGCACACACGTCTCGACTGTGTGTGTGTGTGGACTTTTAATATTGTTGCACGGGAGGAGAGTGTCTTCCAGAGGAACGGGGCTGCGTTGTGCAGCAGTGCAGAGGGAATATATTCCTTATTTTATTCCTGCAGCAGCAGCCCGGACTGGCTTTGACAGGGAGGAGATGAAGGGGAGGAGTTGTTTAGCTCGGCTGGATCATCCATCATCCCTGTCACACCGAATCGGCAAAAGGAAAGCAGCAGAGGCAATCTACCTTCTGTCTCATCGGGGGGAGGAAGGGGGAAGGAGGAGGAGGGAGGGAGGGAGAGAGGGAGGGAGGTGGAAGAAAGAAGAAAAAAAAGAAAAGAAAAAACTATTAATATTAAAATCCTCTCCATCCACAGTAATCCTCACGTTTTCTCTCTTTTTCATCTGATAATCTCCGCACAAAACGGAGGGCTTCTTCCTTCCGTTTTATCCGCAGAATAATAGACCACTAGAAAAACAAAAAAAAAAAAAAAGGAGAAAGAAAAGAAGCTCTTTTAGGTTTTAAATAGTTGAGGAGGAGAAAATACACCGTTAACTAGACTCTGGTGTAAAACCAGTGATAAAATGTTTTCTACCTGGTTAAGGCCCCAACATCCTTCTGTAGCTTTAATATGCAAATAATGAAGTTAAACAAAGATGAAATTTGCAAGTTCGCTTTTTTTTAAGCAATCAATGGATCACAGTCAACCTGGGAAACATTTAAACCAAATAACCCAAAAAGGACGCAGACCATGGAGGCAGATCATCCAAGCTAAAAGGACGGATTCTTAAATAAACATATATTAAAAAATGTTAATGTTAGTTTAGAATTTTCTTTTTAAAAAAGGCGGTGGTTGATGCTGGAAATATCCCACGTTAAATAGTACAATTAAATCGCACTTTTAAAAAACAGAAACACACAAAAACCAACAAAAACCAACAGCTAAACACACCATTAGGCCTCCAGCTGCTTGACAAACAAACCTGCGTTTGAAAGAAATTGAATATTAAAGTAGTAAAAGTAGTTTACGACGGTTAAAAATAATTGCAGATTAAAAAATATAAAATAAAGGATGTGACCGTGTTTAAAGCCCACGTTGCAATTAAATCAATCAATCAAACAAACAAACAAACAAAAAAGAAAAGGCCACATGAGAATTATTAATAAAAAAAATTTTAAAAAAAGAAAAGCGAATTTACAGATGAGGAAAATTCCGGCCAATCCAGTTTAACTAAGTTTCAGATGTAATGCACTAAATTCAAAAATGAATTCCGCTTGAAATACTATGAATTAATTATCTGTATGTTATTATTATTATTATTATTATTATTATTATTATTATTATTATTATTATTATTATTATTATTATTATTATTACTACTACTACTACTACATTTGTTGATACACACACATAAGGATCATTCAGTGATAAACAGTGTTAGTAATAAAAATTGCAAAGAACAAAAAACTGAAGGAAAAAATATATTTAAAACCTTAAATCCAACATAGCAAAAGTTTGAACTTCTGTGTGAAGGACAGAAATATATTTCAGCCAGAGTGATGTTGTCATTTCTGGTTTAAGGCTATGACTTGGATGGCCGCGGGCAAACACAGCCAAAGAGATAGAGAAAAGAGAGAGGAGATAGCCTATCAAAGCCCATCTGTGTTCTCCTGGACGACGCTGCCGCATCTGGCCGACAGGCGGCGCTGCAAAACGGCAGAAAGCAGCAGAGCATCCACGGAAAGGGCCAGCAACCGGTTCTCCCTGTAGGAGCAATTACTGTGGGGACAAATCATTGCTGTGGTGTTGAAACGACCACAGATGCACTTAAAGCATTCAGAGTTTTTTTGTTTTTAAATTTAAATTCAGGTTAATTATTATTCTTGCACAGGCAGAAGTATAAATTATTGCATTTCTTTGCCTTGATCCATGTTTGTTTCCTTGAATTAGGTTATGTTTCCAGTAAAATTAAGAATGAAATAAATGTCCATTAGAGGATTTTTTTTTTTATTCTGTCATTTTTGTCAATCATTTACCACAGCTAGCAGTTAACTCTTTATATTTACCACCACTATACTGTTTATCTTTGTGGTCTAAAGCTGCTTTAGTGGTGACTTTTCTGTGTAATTTGCACCCTTAATTTGCGTTTGGCAGTTATTTATCATTTAGAGGGTATATTTGTGGGCCTAAATAAATTGCCATGGCAAGATGAATTTCAACCGTCATTTGTTATTGTCATTTTAAGGGGGGGGGCACTCAACACTTAAATGTTGGTTAAAACAAGCAATTTCAAACAGAGTGCTGGACCAAACTGAGAGCTGTATTTTTTTTCAAAAATAAATTTAACAGGCAACAATTTACCTCAAAATTAGTTTTCTGGTTAATGATGTTAAAGAATCAATTAATTGCGTTTTGTTCAAATGGGAAAGTGAATCAAGACTTTGTACGTAACACAGTTAATCACACAAAAATCTAACAAAAATCAAAAATGAAATATTTATTACAGCATTTGTGACTGAACACCTTTTAAACATTACGTCACAGTCCTCATACAAGTATTTAATGTATTTTTGACAAAGCTTAAGGGAGACGGCATCTTATCATCTAGTGAGGAACACGTGCTGAAAAAGGAAGGAATTCATGGACATACAATATCAATGCCACAGCAGATCTGAAACTAGCAAAAACATTCTTTTTCAATTGAGGTAAACACATAGAATATCTAACATGAAACAATTAATAGACTGAACTCTGTACGAAGTTTGTTACAATATTCTCTCAGCTTTTTTCCCCCCAAAAGCATTGAGTTCATAATTTAAGTTTTTTTTTTCCTTTTTTTTGTTTTTTCGTTTTAGGTTTTTTGGTGCATCAACCGTCAAATGCTTCTCCAGTGCCACAGAATCAACGTTTGTGTCAGTATTGTCCTTATGGCAAGAATGTTGATCCGCAGATAAAGAAGCGCCGTAGGATGTTGCTTTTCCACTATTAAGCTTCCTTCAATAGGCTCTTACCAACGAGAGTCCAGGGTACAAAAAAAAAAATAAAATAATATTAAAATAAAAATGTATAAAACCAACACAATCCAGTGCTTGGGCAATTCAAACAAAGAACTTTTTTTTCCTTTAAAACCTACAGGGCAACATTCATTCATGAACCAAAAAAAAAAAAAAAAGAGGGGCATGACAAATGTTCAAACTGAATCTTCTGGAGAGATCCGGTGTCATTTAGCAGCCTTTTCCCATCATGCCCTGTTCTTATGGGGGACAGGACCTGATTGCCCTCTGTGGTTTGGAGCCTTTTTGAGATGTTCCATCTTCTTATTGTTTTTTTTTTTTTTCCTTTTTTCTTTTATAGTGCTGTGCTGCGAGACAGTTTCTCCTCCAGGAAGGAGCACACACAGTGTGAGAGAGAAAAGGTTAACCTTTAATTCTAAAACTAGCTCAGGAAACATAAACCATGTGATCAACAAAAAATGCACAAGTTTTAACTTATTTATCTATACTTTTTATACTACAGTAGTTATAACTCTTGGAGTCTTTCTGTTGTTTCTTTTTTAAACCTTCCAGAGTGATATTATTTTCGAAGCGTTTGAGCGCGTGACATGAAAGTGTACTGAACATGTTTATGATGATGTGTGAGTGGGTGTGCGAAAAAAGTGTGTGTTTTTCGGGTGTGTGCATCTGTCCATTCTTCGCACACGTGTACGTCAAAACATCCTCTGTTGATCTTTACCAAAAGCCCAAGACTTTACAAAGTGTTCTTGTCAGCTTGGTCCTCCGTTTTGGATGAAAGTAACAAAATTGACAAGTTTTTAAAAAAAAAAAAAAAAAAAAAAAAAAAAAAAAAAAAAGAATTATCACAGCTCATCTGGAATTCTGGTTCTTTAGTGTCAAATTCTGGTCAAAAGGGTTTCGCTTTTTATTCTTAAAAATAGTCTCAAAATAGGATTTATCGTGGGCTGCTGCTTTCTTTTTCTTTTTCTTTTTTTGACTGTTTTCTTGTAGTAGCTGCTGTTGTCGTGGTAGCAAAGTTCCCTCATACTATTGGGCATGGATGTCCAGGCCTTGTCCTCCAGTACTGGGGTCAATGGGAGTGAGCAAAGGGGGTCTCTGTGCAGACATGGTCATTCCTGGGTGCGACGAGGGTCCTCCGTGCATCAGCATGGCGTGGTGAGGGTGGTGGTGAGGGTGGGCGCGGGGATGGTCGGGCAGGTAGGCGTGGAGCGGGGGTCCGTGTCTGAGCTGGGAAGGGTGAGGAGTCATCTGATGAGGGTTGGTGTAGGTGGGTGGGGCCATGCTCATGCCCATAGGACCACTCTGAGGTACGTACTCCCCTGGCATGCCTGGCAGACCTGGGAGAAAGACAGAAAAAGAGCGAAATGTATTTACACAGTCAATAAAACTGTTTTTCTCGCTGCAGCTTTGACATGCTGGCTCTCCATTAACAGGCCTTAATTCAATTTAAACTCAGCTTCACCAACAAAGAGCTTATCAGATTTTATGACACTGCGTTTGTGACTACAGAGCTTTTAGCTTCTACAAGTAAAGAGAGACATTATTGCGCTCGGCTATTTTAGGCCATGGTGAGTGGTTTACAATGCCCAATAGCGTTGTGGTCGGGTCTCAGGTTGGAAAATGATCCCAAGTCATCCAGAGACACTGTAGTCCTGGAGGATGTGAGGAAAACCAAGCAGGCGTATTGATGTGGAGAAGTGCTAATACTTTTACAAGTGGAACAGTCAATTCCCCAGCTGAATGTAGTGACAAACCGAACAGGCATTCTCTCATGGGGCCGTGCCTCTGTGAACATATTTGATTTAGAATCTCTTAAAGAAGTGGTTAAATAATTTAGGACTCGGTTAGTTCTACCACCAAGCCAGTGAACATTAAAGGCTTGTTTCCACCCCTGAATGAGAGCATTTTAAGCAAAACAAAGCACCGCTCATGGATGGAGTGTAGGTTTTTGGGAGGAAGAAAAAGAAGGAGGAAACAGGAGCAGCAGCAAGACAGAGCGACAAAGATAAAAGGAAGCAGAAAGAGAAAGGAAAGGAAAAGGAGGTGGGGTATGTTGATGTCCCTTAAGATGGACTCCACTTCATATGTGTAGAGACCTCAGCATGTTGGCATCTCTCACACTGTGACGGGACCCAGGACACACAGCTGGCTCAGCAGCACCACTGTTTGGCTTTTCACATGGCTGTTTGTTGTAATCAGAAAGAAAAGAGGAAGATGTGGGGGGGTTGTTCCTGGAGCCTGGGACTGGAGTATGGGAACATGGCTGGTCTAGGGGCCTGGACCTTGGGGAGAGAGGAGTGAGCAGGAGGTCCCGCTGGAGCCAGGGGGCCTGGGTCTGGGATTGGGTCTGGGCTGGCCTGCTTTGTAATGTGAACCCCTGGGGGATTAGAAGCTGTAATAGGAGGGGAGAGGTCGCTGCAAGGTCACTAGGCATGCTCACTCTCTGCATTCCTCCACCTTAGTACACTGCAATTAAGAAATTACACTGGAGGGCCCCGGTGAGGGGAAGAGGAGGAGGACAGAAAGGAGAGAGGGACAGCAAAGGCCAAGATTAATGACCGGTCTCACTGGTTGAAAGCTGTGCCATTTTCTAATACTCCCTTTCCATGTCAGTTCATTTGAAATGCAAGTGTTTGTCAGAGCAGGTCTCTTAAAACCTCACTACTGGGGTCATAAAATAAATAAATCATGCCGGGTGTTAGGGTATGATGGGTGCCCTCACCTCCATATAACCTAGAGCAGCTCCTGTTAAAAGGCCCAGCAGATGTTTTTGACACTGTAAGCTGGTAATCTCTAGTCTTGTAAGCTGCAGTCATTCCGTTAAGTAGATCTGAGACCCCCCTCCTTTATTAACAAGAGTGGTAAAACCATCTGAAGACAATAACTGAGGACAGACTGGGCCTCTCTCTCTCTCTCTCTCTGCATGCCTGCCTCCCTAGCTACTTCTGTTATGGCACAGCAGTCCTGCTCAATGGCTGGCCATAATTAAGTACCAAATATACCATATTGTGTGGCTGTGTAATCAAATCAACAGAGGATAATATTCCTCTGTATTAAGCTATTAATGTAATTGGTCATGAAGCATAAAGTATGTTACGTAATTAAATAGTCTCAAAATTATATAGCCCTATATTAAGAATTAGCCAACCTGAGCAAATGTTGTCTCTGTGTGGCTGTTTTAGGGAACATTGCTTCCTGATTTTCCTTTTTTTTCCTCCTCTCTGCTGCCATTAGCAAAGACAGGAGGGGATGAGAGAAAACGTGCGAGAGACAGTGAGAAACAAGGGAAGAGATGGAGAGAGAGAGAGAGAGAGAGAGAGAGAGGAAGCAAAGACTAGAGGGGTGAAATGATCTCTGTCGGCAGAATTGCCGCTGTGACCCTTTGGAAAATCCAGTCTCCATTTACATATAAAGGGTTCTTTTAATCAAGGTAAGTGTTATTATATTGTGCCTCATTGGGCAAGGGAGTTTAGGTGTTAAATAAAATCTCGTCTGCCCTGCCGGCTTTGGGATGTGATATGTCTTGATTTTTCAAATGTCAGCACTGTGGCAGAATGGCCAGCTTAATCAGACTGCCGCTATTTAGCTGTATAGGGATTGTGTGTGTGTGTGTGTGTGTGTGTGTGTGTGTGTGTGTGTGTGTGTGTGTGTGTGTGTGTGTGTGTGTGTGTGTGTGTGTGTGTGTGTGTGAGAGAGAGAGAGGCAGCAAAAACAGTGACACACACAGAGACTGTATCTGTATGTGTGAAAGAGATCCCCTCCTTTAGACGCACTATGCATGCTTGTGTCTACAACCTTATAAATTTATCTCGGTGTCTCCCCGCTCTTGTGTGCGATTCTCAGGTCAGGCTAGTCGCTGGCCCCCGCCCCCCCTTAAATCGTCTCCATCCAGTAAAAAATAATCAAAACACACAGCCCCCCCACACACTCATTCCTCCCTTTACACAGCTCAAACCAAACCCCCAGTGAAGGATCGGTCGTGTCACCCACGGCCCGTATATCTCGCTCAGGGACCGTAATGTACTGCGGTGTTCCCGTCTTTGCATATAAGATAATTTGGGCATCAATCCTTCCCCAGACAGATTTATGTCACTCGGAGGACAGTTTCACTTCTCCTTCTTTATCGCTTCACTGGAGCCTGCTTAATTTCTCCCTGTCAGCCCCTTCCCCAGGAGATGTTATTTTTTCCCTAAATGTCCAACATTTGCATTGGCTGTCCAAGATGGGGAGAGCGATGGTGCTGTTGTGATAAATAAATTTGTGCATGCCACGCCGCGTTGTTTCTTCCCCCCTTCTTTCTGTTTTCGTTCCCGTTGTCTGGCGCCACAAGTCGGGTCCTCTCTGTCCCAGGATGGCTCCCTCTTTTCTCAAGTCTTCAATTCATCCTCGGGGCTCCCCCCCTTCTACTCTTAAAGCATCTTACTAAAACAGCCCTGCAGGCTAGCTTACAGTTGTTGCTGGGGAGTAGGGGAGCTGTTGTAAAATTATAGCCAGGGTAAGAAGAGGTTGTGCTGGTGAAGTGAAAGGAAATTGTGGGTGAAAAATAAAAATAAAACCCACCGCCCCATAATGTAAAAAACAAGGTAAAGAGCCCAGTACTTACTTCCCCCTTTTTCTTTGCGTTTTGCGTTACAAGATGGAGGTTACATGTAGTGCCATTGCCCATCCATGCCCATATTCATCCCCATTCCACTCATAGGCCCTAGAAAGAGGAGATAAATGCCAGGAAAAAGGGTCAGCAGGAGCTTGAATCACAGAGAGGTGAGAGAAGAGCCACTGACAGAGAAGATGAGGTTAGTTAGCTTTAGATGGGAAAGAGGAAAATGTGAAGAAGTGGCTTAAGATTTTGCATTGCATCCAACAGATCCCATCGCAATGACCATTCATGAGGGATTTTCCCAGATGTGTTAGAGGAAAGAAAAAACAAACAAACAATCAAGCAAGACAGGCAGGAGACCGTTGGGAAAATGATAAAGGGACTTTTAAGTAGAAGTGTTACTGTAGTGATGCTGCACAGTTAGTGTTAGATTCGGGTGACTGACTTAGGGACCCGCTCCGTGCTGAGGTGACTAAATCTCATGCGACAGACAAGGGGATCAGTGTTGATCAGCTCTGCGATAACCAGGCATGAAACTGGCGTCTGGTAAAGCAGGCATGATGGAGGGGCAGAGGGATGAAGGAGGAGAGGTGGACGGACTCACCAGCTGGTCGGATCCCCATGTGTTGCTGACCATCCAGTACGAAGCTGCCCATTGGCTGGCCCTCTGGACTGTACGCTGCTCCTTGACTCACTGAAGGATCAAGAAGAAAACCTGATTGTAGTCAAAACGTGGACATGAAAAAGGGAGGGGGGGGGGAAGAAGAAGAGAAAACACACCAGACAATCAGCAATTGTCCCAGCTCCAGCCCAAACATACTGTAAGACATTGTGCTCATGTTTGTGGACCGCAATGACTGACGCGTGGCATGCAAACACGCATACAGTAGGTCCTTTTGCATGCAAGCACACACACATACACATTTGTGCGTTCACACAGCCAGTGTCATTCAAAACCACGCTCACAGGAGATACATTGTTCTCTAGCTGAGAGAAAAAAGGCATGCAGTTTGACAGGATGAGAAGAATTTCTGCCACAGTAGGCAATTCACCCAGAGTCAGTACTCGGAGGTAAACATAGCTCATATCAATGTGTTTCTGCTCTTAACATACAATTCTAGACATGTAGATAATCCCAAAACTGCCAATTCATTCCATGTTATGAATGATTTACGTGATTATCTATCATGATTCAGAAGACACAGTAGCAACCAATTTGATCAATTGTATCTTGTTCTCTTTAATATTAGCCCTAAATGAACAAATGCTCTTTGGAGACTGTAGAAAACAGTGCATTCTAGGACTGTAACAGTATTATCTTGGATAATCTGTAATTCTTAAAGATTAGGAGGAGATGTTAGTCATGCTGTGTTTGTAGAGATGCGTGATTGGCACACATTAGATGCGTGCTGTCAAATATTCCACACAAAAGCTCAATAACTGCAGCAGCAGTCGCCCACATTTGTAAGTGCATCTCATTTTAATCACAGCTCATGTTTGTTTGAACAATCTCCACCCCAGTGCGTAGGGATCTTTATAAGACGGTGAGCTCGCTAATCAACAAAAACAGCTTTGCCCTCCCTGAGACAAATTACTTGGCTTCTTTTTGGTAATGCCCCAGTCAATGAAGCTTAGGGTGACTGAATCATTCCACAAGATCACAGAGTGGCGTGTTTACTACTCAGTTTGTGGTTTTTGTAATCTGACCACAATAGATATGGAAAATTAGAGTGTTATCAGCAGGCAGTATGGAGCTTTCCATAATCTGTTTTAAAAAGATGTAAATCTCTCACTGCATTGATGTTAAATCAAAACAAGATCTGATTTAATCAAGAAATCGTATAAAACTCATTCGCCCTCCTAAGTGTTGTTTTCACAGCCAAAAATTGATGCTTTCAAACCAAAAATTTGATGAAGTAGCTTGCAGAGGTCCTGATATTGAAGTGCGCTGAATGACTATTTAAGATTAAAATTCAGAGGAGTGACTCTAGAGGGGATGAAATAAAAATGGAGCAGGAAACAAGTGAGGGGAACCCACCCCCCTAACCCGACTGGGGAAAAAAAGAAAAACAAAACAGAGTAAAAAAGGAGATAACTCATAAATTGCTGCTAGCATTTCTCGCACTCCTCTTGTGTCCAATTAGTAATTCACAGAGAGAGTGCTAATATACCTCTCTCTCCACTTAGACTGGGAAATCTCCAATTAGAGTCAATCAGCAAACGGCCCGCACCACTGCTGAACACATCTCATTGAGAAAATGGAAAAGGGAATGAACAGAGAGCGAGGAGGGAGAAGAAGGGATTTGGGGGAACAGTAGATGTGGGATGCCCTTTTAAAAAAATAAAAACTCTGGGTGCCAAGCATGATGAGCTTCTGGAAAGGGTGTCACCATGCAGGGCAAAGAAGCGGTACTTTATGGGAAATTGGCATGATTGGTCTGCTTTTTTTGCCATTTTTTTTTTTTTTTACCTGCTCGATTCGACTGGTCAATCATGGGTTGTACTATTCTTCTCCTGGCATTAATAAACCTGGCAGAGGGAGAGAAAGAGAGAAAAAACAGAGAGAGGAGAAAAACAAACGTTAAATCACTCTGCATTCACACATAGAGAGATTCATCACAAGCCACCACAAAGACAAAACAGTTTTGCATGACTTAATGGCAACATTAGCCACCGAGTCCTTGAGAGAGGCGCACACAACAAAACAGCAACAAACAAAAGGGCGATTGTGTGGTGACTTGGGAACCCAGCGAGGGATACTTTTAATGTTCCTTATGATCTATTCCCCCCTCTTTTAATAAAGCTTTTGATTACGTTTGGTTGCTATGGGCACCGGGGAGACATTCCTCAAGTATTAAGTGCAGCTTGGGCACAGAAGAACCCTCGACATGGCACATCCCTTTCTCCCTGCCTTAGTTACTCCTGCAGTCAGCGGCACACAGCAGCTCTATACGTTGTGTACAGTATCCTGTCTCACACCGAAGCATGACTTTTTTGCAGGGTTATCATGCACTGATGCCTCGGAGTAGGCTGTAAGTTAGCAAAACGCGGCACACAAATGGTTCCTTTCATTGCACCCCACCTCTCCGGCCCCACCTCCACCCTCCCCCCTCTGTGGGACCCCCACTCTGGCTTGCATTGTAGGGGGTTCTGCTCCCCTTCCAGCTGTCTAGAAATGAGGACCAGGCATGGGCCACTCCGTCCTTTCACAAGGTATTGTTATGTCAGTGAGCCCATCAATTAGGCTGTCTGAAGTTTTATCACCGCCACAGCAGCGAATAAGTGCAGCTCTACAAAGCCTCCCCAGCCAGCCTTGCTCCTGTGGCTTTTCCAGTGTAGTGCCGGAGGTCAGCTGGAGGTGACTGCCAGCCAGGGGCAACCTTTTTAACTCAGAATGGCATGCCTTGGGCTGTGTCAAACGCAAGCTGGCCACTCAGGCCAAGCGAGCGCCCCACCTTTCCCTTTTACCCCCACTCTTTCTGGCGTTCCCTCGTTCACTTTCATAAACTTAAAAATGTAGCGTGGACATAGCGCTACATGTACCACCATGTGGTTGATATTAAAGAGGGGTTTCAAATCACGTTGGAGCTGTCCAGCATGGAGTCCTTTTGCTGGTTCCAAAAAAGCAAAGGAGGAGAAAAAAAAAAAAAAGAAGGCCTCACCGCCCTCTCTTAACATACGGACCACGGCACCATCAATACGGCTAAAGAACTGGTCATTAGAAGGAAGGGAGAGCTGGAACCAATTTGGGCTCCTAATCCCCCATGAAGCCCTGATACCTGCCCTTACCTTCTCCAATGAACTTAAATGCCTGTAATCTGCCCGGCTCAAAGTGACATGGTTAAACGTACAAAATGCACGGTTGGGAAAAGAGAGACGTGGTGCTCATTTGCCAGGGGGCATCCAGAGTGCAGGTACGCAGGGGTGCTACGGGCCCCAGAGAGAAAAAGATGAAACACATCCATATGAGAATAAGAGCGCACCAAAGAGGAGGAAAAGAGGTGAGTGCCTGAACGAGAGAGTTGCATTGGAAATTATATGATTGTAATGCATGATTTGTGATTTAAGGGAGGAATGAGGATTAGATTTAATTAACTGTGAAAGCATTTTTTGATAGGACAAAGGGGACAAAGCACTGTTAGAAAGCTATGCTGTTAGAAATGCCTTCAGTGCTTTAGAGAGAAAGACAGTTCCAGCATCAAAACCAGCTGAGCAAGTAAACAGTAAGACATTCCTTGTGTTACACTCCCTCTTTAAGCGCTGAGTGCAAGTCTCACCAAAATATATGTCCTGCTTTCTCCCTTTCTAGGTGCACCAAGGGGCTCAAAATCACAACCATGTGCATTCTTACCTATTCTGGGTCATAACCATAAACACATAATATTAGGAATGTTCTTCCCAGGTGTTAAATTTGACCATACGGTTTCCAGTGACTGCAAAGGAAATACTCTAACTTACTGGAGTACTGCTGCCTGATCAAAGTGCCATTTTCGGTTTCTCTTTCTCCCCCTCTGCAAGTTCATTTAAAAACAACGTTCTTCATAAGGTGTTTTTTTTCCCCAATTTCTTGAAGAAATAAAGTAGACAGGAAACATTTTAGCTAACAGAGTGTTTGCTCTCATTGAAATGGTAATTTTTTCTTAAGTATAAAAACAGCTTATTGCTGTGGAGACAAGCATATGGATATTCTAATATTTATCTACAGGCTGCTTCTGAGATGGGTCTGTTTCTTGTCAGGATTCCCATTTGGCTAACTACCATCATATCACACCACATACTCACATTAGCTCTGTTTTTGCACGCTAAACAAGTTGCCACAGTAACAGGCTGATGATGAGGTATACTGGAAAGAGTAGGGGGGTGTTGACCAAGGGCCCCTCTTGTGGCCTCAGAGCACCTTTTATCAGTCTGAGTAAAGCCAATTGAGATTATCAGAGCCAGGACTGATAACAGTGTTTTCCCTCGACCCGTGAGCTGCTAATGGAGTGTGCTTGGAACAACACAAAAAGGAATCCTCCGGAGATGAAGGCCAGTCAACTCAGATGGACAGTCAGATGGATGGATCTGAGGACCCAAAGCCCTGGGAGAGACATAGAAGTTGACCACAGGGACTCCGAATTCCTAAACGACTTGCTAAAACATACATGCATGCTGTAAATCTACACATCGACACCACAGACATGACCACAACCACCGCCAGTGTGTCCATAGGCTAACCAGAACACAGGAGGCTCACAGGGGACACTAGCTAAAAAACCTCCAACCCAAAGCCCGTGTTTTATTATCTACATCTGGTGGTCTAGCTTATTATGGCCTGCCTCTGCTCAGTGTTAGAGCACAGAAACACCAACACACACACACACACACATGCACACACAGTACACAGAGTACCTCTCAGCATGGGAACTCCATGCTGTCTTCAAACAAATAATTAAAGGCAAGGTTAGGGGGTCGTGTGGAGGTCATTCGTTGGGATACGGCACAGAATGTGCACAATACCCCTGGAGAAAAAGCGGGCTGCTGGGGGCAGCAGTCCACTGCTGTTTAATGTGCACAACTGGCTTCGTCCAGCCAATAAACCTTAAACACATTTTCAAGTGGCGTATCAAAAACTACGCTCACAGTGCTAAGTACGCTTTGGAGCATGCATGTGAATATGTATGCACGTGTCAGTCAATATGTGTGTATTGTGCATGTCAGCACATTCTTCACACACTACTGCCAACTGGCCCACAGTAGCACTTCCCACTGACATGCCCTGAAATGGTGCGAGCGATGCATGTGTACAAACACATGTGCAGATATAATATGCATCTCCGCTGGAAGACTGAGAATCCAGCTCCTCGATGACAAAAACTGGTAAGTTTACTGGAGTTCGGGGTGTTGTGGCCGTGCAGGTCGCAGAGCAAAATAACAGGCAGATATGAATGATGGAGCCAGGGCAGCAGGAGTCCACTTGACATCGGGTCTCCACTAGGCTGGATCAACACAGCATCCCGGGTTACTAATATCAACTCTCACACAAGGGAGGGAGCTTCATAGAGTGACTCTTTGGTGTTAAATACCCTGGCTGGCATATGATGTTATGCTATACCTAGTATCTATGTGAGTGTTGGGGGAACTGGGGTTAAGAGGTGGTCAGACACAGAAGAAGACTCTCAGATTTAATAAGGAACTCGCATAATCCTGAAACATACCAAGTACTTCTATTTTAAGAAGTGTCTCATTTTTGTAAGATTCCCCTTTAATGAAACAACTATGCAACTGCATAGACATAAAGAAAGAAACAGCGACATATGTTGACATTTTCTATGGAAGGTTACTGGAAGTTTGTAGATGTAATCACAACAAACCAGTCTGTCTGACTCAGTGCTTGTCTTTATTCAGGTTTTTTTTTTCCGACTTCCTCATCTCAATCTGTCAGAAAGGCCTTGTTTCTGGTTAACTGACTTGCAGCCACACCTGGTAACTCACTCCTGTTGTCAGCATTCCTTCCCTGAGAAATTGTCATGCCAAACCACCCTACCCTGGAGCACGGCCAAGAGACAGCGAGAGAGCGAGAGGGAGGGAGACGAGATGGAGAGAGCCTCGCTACTTGGCCAGCCAATTGCTGCGGAGATCGGAGGAAACCCAGCCAATCAGGAGTGGGGTCACTCGTTTGACGAGTTTGTGATGAAAGAAAGAAACCGAGCCAGAGCGAGACAGCAGAGAGAAACAGAGAAACACTAAACATGTCCTCTGAAGAAATAAACACCAGGCTGCTCCAAATGTAGCCCTATAGAGCGTGCAAAAAAACGAAGGACGTGGCTTTGAAATTGTGACACAGAAATCGTTGAGAGTTTATTGCCTTCATGGCTGACCTGCACATGCCCATTTAGGAAGCTCATATGCCAAGGAGAAGGGGGCAAGTTTCCGTTTGTCAGTGAAATTCCTGGGCCCCTGTCTGTCTGTCTTTGTAGGAAGATTAGATGCAACACAATCTGAACAAGAACGTGCTGAACTCAGTCCACGATCACTGCTTGCAAACACGACTGTCCTCTGGTTCCTATTAAAGCTCATTGCTTCCATACTTCCGCTTCAGACAGAAATAAAGATTCCAAACCCCCAGCAACTGAGTCACAACTTCACTGGAATCAAAGGAGGAAAGCTTTAGTTTGATCCTCTCCCCCGAAAAAGAAAGACACAGAGAGTGGAGTAAAAACACTCCATGTCCTTTGACCAGGAAGTGCATGCAAATTAACCCCATGAGTAGGGTGTGTTTAGTATAAGCAAACACTAATTATGGTCCGGTCAGACAGTGGGGCAGTCTGGGGCTACTGAACCTCCAACACTGATCTACTGTAGTGTCAACAACAGTGATTTAATCAGCTCACGTGGTCCAGGCAGGCCCCCGTGTAACAGTTTATACATAGTTTTGCCACCAGACTGAACTTACTGTATCTGTGGATTTATCGTAAACTATCACAATGGAGCTTTTCACGGGCTCCACTCCTCCAGGATGGAGATAAAGGACAAAGAGATAGGGAAGGAACGAGGAAACTTCCTCAAGCTCGTCCTATCGAAGACAGAGTTTTGCCTTCTTTAAGTTAAAACAGGAGTCAAGAAACATACGCCGGGCGAACATTACCTCACCCCCGTGTTTGATTTAGTGCAGATGTGAAGCGGAGCAAGGCAGGATCGTTTTTTAAGGAACGTCAGAGAGGGCCCACGTTTAGGGCAGCCACTGTGTTTACATAGTTTTACCTCTGTCTATCTCTCCCTCTCTCTTTCTCTCATCCACAGTGCCTCCATAACCCCCCCTACACACACTCTTTTGTCTGCCTCTGAAAGGGGGACTGTTTCACCTCTCCTCCATGGACTTTCACTGACCTGTTTTTCTTTCCCATTTTATTACTCCACTCATTGCCCATTTGTGGCATCCCCCCCTCAGCCCTATATGACTAACATTTGCATTGCTCTGTCAGTCTAGCTGCAGAAGTCATTTCTCTCTGAAACCCGCGGAGTGAGAGTCATTAAGACTCCAGTGGAAAATCAGACAAAGAATTATATATTTGTGTTGCAAACTGACAAGATTTAACGAGCAGCTAATTAAAATAAATCAATAGCACTGCGGCATGCTTGCTCTCTGTCTCTCTTTTCCTCGCTCTGATTCTCTGTCGGCACCAAAGAGGTGGAATACTGCAGTATACTGGATCGCAATGCTAGGCTAGTGATGGTTTAGCCTTAAAATCTTAAAAGCTTCGACTACAAAGTATGAATTATGATAAATAAGTGAGAGCTCACTCACGCTTTCATCTCCAAAGAGTAAACATCTGTTATAAATACAGAGAAATAATTCCAGAAGAAAGTCTCCAAACTACAACAGCAAGACAAACAACAAAAGAAACAAACATAGACATCTCATCCACTATTTGCCCTCCCATCTAACACCTTCTCCCCTCTTCCCCCTGTCCAGTGAGGGCATGTCACCTCTGGGCCTCACAGTCCAGCAGCCTGACCCCTACAGGGCGGGCTGTGCGGCCCCAGCTGCTGACTGTCCGTCAAACACCTCCAGAGCAGCGTTGGGCCAGGAAGACCACGCTTGTTGCCCCTTTGATCCGGCAAGCAGCAGCTGCTGCTCCACACAGCAGCACTTTGTTCCTCTGTCTCCTCACCACACTCTGTCCTACGGCACAAAAACACTGACTCTAGTACCGAAGTGAAGGGAGAGAAAGAAGAAGAGTCAAAAAAAAAAAGTGGGGGTTATGGGGGTGGGGGTTAAAAAAAAATAAAAAAATTTCCTCCATACAACATCAACAAGCTCTGACAACGGCAGCGGGGGTTTTTCTTGGCCCCGACACAGCTCTCAGGCATCTCCTTCTTGACGCTTCACCCACCCTTCTCTTTTAAGAGATATGATAGTTATTGTTCAAATCAGCCAGGGTGAATGGAATGGACTGAGGCCAAGCCTGCCCCAGGCGTCAACACACCTGTATGAAAGAGACCTTATTGTAGCAACCCAGCATGGCTAACCTGCCCCAACTCTACCAGTTTTCTGATGTTCTGAGGAAAGAAGGAATCATCTCTTCTTTGTTTTCCTTTCTCTTTCTCCCAGACAATCCCGCAATGTTTCCCTTCATTAACCTCCCTTTCCTCAGAGGTCGCCCCCCCCACCCTCGATTGTTTTTATCATTATATTATTGTTTTTGAGCATCACCACTAGACAGTGGGATTTACAGAAAGTGTGGATCCACACCTCCCTTGTTAGCAAGGCCCTTTTCTCTTACTCTTGCACCTCCTCCCTTAAGACAACACCTTATTAATGTGCATAGGTGCACAAAAGGTATTTTCTGTCTGCCTAGGAGCCAAGGGACCAACAGCTGTGTTTTCCGTTGTTTGAAGAGCGCCTGAAAACAACCAACAAACGTAGGTCAATATTAGCCCCCGTCAAAGGCTCCAGCACATAGCGCATGACAGAGGCCGTCAGCGCTGGAAGGTAATGCTCATTCCTCATAAGGCAGTTTCTCACCTATGGGTGGGTGAGGGCTTCCTGCTTTCATGCAGGGCCAGCAAGAAATAGAACAGAGACATACAGGCAGGCTGGCTCACACACACACACACACACACACACACACACACACACACACACACACACACACACACACACACACACACACACACACACACACACACACACACACACACACACACACACACACACACACACACACACACACACACTCAAGCAACTTACAGAGGAGAGAGCAAGTATAAATCCAGCACGATCATGACCCCAGCCTACCCATCAGCCCTCCTGAGATGAGTGGGTGTGCTTACAAGATCACCCCAATTTCTCAGCGGTGAAGAGTGCCACCCCTATTGCCCAGATTTGCTTTTTTCCCCCCACAATGCCAGACCTGCTGGGCTCCTCTTGTATGTCTTTGTGGTGAGGGGAGGTATAATCTCAGTTTCCATCCACTTCTCACTGCTATCATACAAATGTGCAGCTTTTTTTAGCTTCCCCATCTCCCTCCTGCATTATCTTTCTATCTCTATTCCTTTCACCCTCTTTTTGTCTCCTGCTCTATCGTCTTCGGCTCCCTTTCATTCTCAACCCTTTTTCTGTCTGCCTGGTAATCGAGTGAGAGATTCCATGACTCTGTGACTCCCCCTTATTGTCAGATATCAAACAGGGCGGCTTTGTGGATTACCAGGGGAAGCTGATAATGACATGATAGAGGCGTGATATTTCAAACAAAATTGAGTGTCAATTGCCTGCATCGTCTAGGCAACACAAGTGTCTGCGTTGCAGCAGCCAGGCAGGAAATAAGGCCAATCTATTTCCTTTGCTTCATATCAAACGTCTCTCTTCTCCCTCCTTTATAAGACTGTAATGGGTTCAGCTCAAAGAGAAGAAGAGGGGGCCTGCCAAGAGCAACAGTTACATCCTTACGCAACACACATACATGCTTGGGTACATTTGTGAGCATGCATGTGTCGTACATGTACATACACATTTTTAAACAGTTGAAGCTCCTGAATCTAAAAATGCAGTAGCAGAAGTTAGAAAAGAGGAGCCAATGAGAGGCTGCACAAAAGACGCCACCCTACCCGAAACATACAGTGTGTATACATGTACATGCTCTCCCTCCTGTTGCCACTTTCCTATTTCCTCCTTACACTGGTGTGCTATTAACCATGAATTTAGAGCAGTAAAAATGCACAGCAGTTTGAGCAATTAAAAAGTGACACCTAAACCTAGTGGATAGATGGCAGAGATTCTCTAATGCCTGGGTTTATGTGCTGCTGCACTTGGAGTCTTTTAAAGCCAGACTCCTGGGGAGTACAGGACTCAGTGTGTGTGTTTGTGCAAGTGTGTGTATGTGTGTCTGTTTGGAAAGGGATTCTCCCTCCCACTGGGATGTCATCATCTTCTCATCACTGTGTCTCTGGCGTGTGAGTGAGTGTTTCCATCAAGCACGTTTCCATGATGTGTCTGAATGAGTGAGTTTTGCGTCCCGCACATATTAGTGACCACGAGAGTCATCGGTTAAATGCTGTCAGCTTGCCTCTGACTTCCCTATTGAATAATTAATCTGAGCTTCAATTGCACATAATTGCTTTGAAATACATACGCGTGAGCACACAGGCACACAAACACACATGTGCCAGCATGGTCAGAAGCAGGGTTTAGGGCTTAAAAGCCCAGCAGCAGGCTAGTGATATAAATAGCTGTTGTTTGTGGAGGGGACGGCTGGCAGAAACAGCACTGACACTGTGGAGGAGACCACAGGGACTCTGATGTGCCTGGTGGCCTGAAGCGAGCATTCTGCCTCTCAGATCAGCTCTACCACTGACTGTGTACAGCTTTGACTGGCCTCCTTCATATGTGACAGCCTGAAACAAATACAGAAAGGCTATGTTCAATTCAGCATACACTGCAGAATGTCATATGGTCCTTGAATTTAAGTCTGTGAATTGTCATGACTGATTCCTCGTGCAAAGGGTCTAGCAGTAAACCCCAAAATACAGAAGACCCAATTCTCTAAAATGTTTCATTTTTTTAAGGATTAAATAATCCAGATGAATTTTATATAGACATCTGACATTGTTTTTGAACAAAGCATAACTTTTAATCAAATGGCAGAGACTTTCCATGTTCTTCCCCTCCTACTTTGAGAGTCTCTGAAACAGTCTAACAAGAGGATGATAAAGCAGATATATCTTCCATGGCTACAGGCCGACACCCTCTATACCCCCACTAGGGAAAAGGCATTCCCGCCGCCCTCCCTTCTACCTCACATGCTCACAGAGACTCCCAATTGAAACATCATCATCAGTAATGGGGGGAATAAATATTCATAAGGCTGGGAATAAAGAAACCCTAGATTAGGGTAATATACTCCTCATTGTTCTCCCCTCCTTCCTTTCCCCAGCTTTTCCTCCTGTATCTCTTCATCTTGTTATGCATGTTATACTGTTGGCTAATGGTGGCTAATTCCTCCAGCTACCTCTGATAACTTCATCAAAGTGCATGTTTCCATCTGCATGCAGGGAACATGGCAGCAAGCTGCACCGTTTATTTCTCACCTCTCCCAAACTGCGAATTACCGGGTTTGATATGTGCAAGAGTTCGGGCCACGTTCCAATTAAGATTGGATTGTTTTTGTGGAGAGACCCTGTGACTCCCTCCCTTCCCTGTTCTTTCTCTGCTTGGCACCAACTCCACTGATATCTCATCCATAACAGGCCTGAACTGGGGCAGAGCGTGGCTTAAACCAACAAAAGACTGTATTGATTTATAGGGTCTTCCATGATGGGCTTATTGGCCTACACCTCAAAGCCACAGAGGGCACGGGGCCATGAATCACAGCTTCAGAAAACACACACACAACAGGTAATAATAATACACTGTAGTGTTGTTAAGGATGTGATTACAACTCTCTCTCCTTTTATATCCCAAAACACTCACTTTCATGGTGTCTTGGAGGAGGGGAGAGGGGGTCATTGGAGGCTCTTTTGAATGTGACACCACACAAACAAAGCAAAGACAGAAGTCTTTTTTACACGGTGTTACTGTATATCCAAACATGCAGACTGAGGGAACGTGAAGTGCGTAAGACGGAGGTAAAGGGAAACAGAGAGCAACACAAAGAGTGAGAGAATGAGCATGCCTGGACAGAGAGAAAATACCTTGTGGAGGTTCACAGAGTTTAAAGAGCTCAGCCAAAGAAGGAGCTCCTGTCCTCTCTGGCTCCAACATACACACAAACACACACATACATAGCCTCAAGGCCATTCAGTTACACCTGGTCACCTTTATCCCTTTTAGTCCTCCACACCCCACCCCTCCTTCCAAAACCATGCACAAACACACACACACACACACACACACACACACACACACACACACACACACACACACACACACACACACACACACACACACACACACACACACACACACACACACACACACACACACACACACACACACAACATCCAGTCACCCGATTCACATCACTACCAAAGACACACACACAGCAGCACCCTGTGGCTAACGCACAGCTCCTGGCTATCTCCCTCAGCAGATAAAACTAATTATTCCAAATCTACTCTGTCAGGTTGTCTGATCCTCTGGGGCCTCAGTTTAATTCTTCCCCTCTCTCTCTGTCACGGCTTCTCTCTCAGTCATAAACCGCAAAAAGACCAAGAATCTGCGCCAACTGACCTCCAGAGTAAAAGCATAAACAGAACAACTAGCTGTAAAGACACATATAGCATCGTGGCAGCTGACTTTCTTTGTGAAAACAGAAAATTCCAAACTGAAGCTAGATTTTTTTTAAAGCGCATGACTACATCACTAATCAAATATACTTAAAAAAAAAAAAAAGAAAAACAGCGATGAAGCCCACCATTCTAAACAACTTTGAAAAATCCCCCAAAAATGCATGACATCATCTAGCATACAATCCAGAGGACTTATGCACCTATTCAGATGCTTAGTCCCTCTGTTGGCACTTGCCGTTGGCACTCATGTCAGGTTTTAGAGCTAAATAACAGGCCAATATGCTGGGCTTTCCAACTGCACACCCTGAAAGCCTGTGGAGAAACCATTCGTCCCAATGAGCTCTAAAGGCAAATGGAAGCTCATAAACAGAGACTTGACTGTATAGACTTTGCATTTTATCTTTCAGCAGTTTCCCCTTTTTATGAGCCGGGGACCTCTATAACGGGGGGAGGAAGGGAGGGATGAGCAAGATGGGAGGATGGCAGAGAGAAAGGATGACAGCAAGGATGTTAAGAAAGAAGATGATGGCAGAAAGAGCAGAAGAATAAGAATGAGGTACAGGTTGGGAGAATGAGATAGAGGAGTACCGGGGTCACAAATCTTGCTGCTATTCTTGTACGTGACATCTTTGCTCGTTTGCGGCTGCTCATTAACAAACAATACTGCTGTGAAATTGGTTTAATGACAAAGTAATAAAATTGCTATTCTGCTCACAGATGGCCTCAGGCACAGGGAGATTCTAGCAGGCTTACTGTGGCTGCCCGTGTGCATTAAGCTGCTTGTTCATGAAAACAGCATCCTACACTTTCTTTCTCACTATCACCAACCTTTTTTTTCTTTTTAAGTTCTCTCTCTTCTTACAAATGAAATAAATTAACCTACTTTCCTCCCTTGCATTCTCCTTGAATTCTCCCTCTCCCACACTCTCACCCTCATGCTCTCTCTCTCCTTTCTCTCTCTGGTGTATTCTCTTTCCCGTTCTCTCTCGATCTCTCTCCAGTTCTCACCCCTAGTACAGAAATTACCATCTTAAAATAAAAAAAGGAGGCTCGCCCCTGCAAACGCAGCTCGACTTCATTTCAAACGCAGAGCCCTTGTTATTAAACGACCCACCAATAAAACCAAGCCGTTGAGGAATAAAAGAGCCAAAAGGAGCAGAGAAGTACAAAGACCTCCCTCCTCCCATCTCTCTCTAATGCTCTCTCTGTAATGCCTCTTTCAGCTCCTTGCCTCTCTATCTTGCCTCGTCTGGCTTCGTTCTCCTTGCATGCCGTCTTTGCTGGGAGAATTCCACAGCCTTGGAGAGTCTTGAGCTTGTAATGGGAAAACAAGTAAAAAGGCATTCGTTTTTGTGCATGATCGCCCAACATTGCCAGTTTTATTAAAGCACCACCTGTTTTTCATAACTCCAGACTCACACAGAGGTGGGCACCGGGTTGCTCCATAGCCTCGGTGGGTGTCCATGCCACGCTATGACCCAATGTGCCCCCAGTGCCTGATAAAGTGGGAGTGGGCCCTGTTAATCACACCAAGCATTTCTACAGGGCTCATGTACTCACACACAGCACATATACTGTGAGAGTGCACATAAACACAGTGGCACACATTAGCATCAGCTGTTTAAGACTCCCATGGCTTATCCTGTGAGTAAAGCATGTGTCTCGATTGCGCCGTGAACAGATATTTGGATCCGTAACAAGTGACGAACAAAATGAAAAACAAAATGAAACCTGCTACAACAGGGAGTCTGTTCTATTCTACTGTGCCAATAATGAGAATATGTTTTTCCAAATGGGTTTCTCCCTCCAAAACAGATAAAATGGGATTATTATTACAGCATCAAGAAAGCAGCCAGATCAAATGAACTTAGCGGGTGGAGGGTGTTGGTAGGGGGGCTGGCACTTGGGATCTGACAACAGAGTCAATTCTGCTAATTAACTGCCAATTAGCGGTCCCTAAATGAGAGGGATCATGATGCCTGTGTTGGCAGCGCCCTGATAGTCTCTCTTTTTAGTTAGACGCACATATACACTCAAGCTTGCGCACGCAGACACACCAGAGAGGCGCACACACAGACGCACACACAGACGCACACACAGTCGCAACCTCTCCACACTCCAGCTGTATATTTAGAATGCTAGGGGCACGAGATGGCCACTGCTGGGAGTCCCTGGTTGCAGCCAAAAAAAGGCATGACATTTCCATCTGGGTCAAAGTTAGACAGATAACCAGCAACTCAGTCAACTAGCCCACCAATGTGGCAGAAAGGACGAGACAGAAAAAGCGAGGGAACAGGCAGAGATATGGAGCAGAGTATGGAGAGGGAAAAAGGACCTCAAAAGCCTCTGCACGAGATTCATGAGATTTAAATACTTATAAAGAATGTGGGAAAAAAGCGGGCGGCTAAGCCAGTCTCATAACTTTATGTTACATTTGGAAAATATTAGTTATTATTTTGCATTTCATAATGGACTCGTCTGCCAAACCAGAGAATCATAAAAAAATCATAAAAGCCTGTGTTCCTAAGTGTCTCATTGGACTGAGAAAGGGAGTGGAAAATGCTTTTCTAAGTGGAGGAACAAATTTGACGTTTTTTTTTTCTTTCTTTCTTGTTCTCAGATACCAGCTACAAACAAATGTGCATTATCGTTTGCACGTGAACCTGCAGTACGGCTTCTTTGTACCTCTGTTGTAAGCAATAAAAACTCCATGCAAAGGAACATAAGAGGGGAAAGAGAAGATCTGAATGGGAATGGGGAACCTGCTGTGAAGAGAGTTACAGAGCAGTCAGTTTAAAGTTATCTAAATGCAGTTTATCTGCATGCTGAGCAGGGCACAATCTGAGGGAGAGGCAGGATTCTACATAGATGGGCTAAAGTGAGAAAGGCATATGAAAGTAATGACTGTCGAAACACGTCTTTTTTTAGCTGTAGTATCCTTTTAACATCTCTGCTTTGGTCTCATTTCCCCAATATAGCTGTCGTCTTATTGGCCACTTACTGGACACAGATCGGCTGCATTTACTATAGTTCTATCTAAACGTCTATTGAGTGATATGAGGACTGTAACTCCAAGTGGAGTTTGTCCTCCTAGTGAGGATAGATCCAAAGAAAAAAGAAAAAAGAAAGCCGAACAGAAAAAAAAAAAAAATCAATGCACCGTGCCCTGCTCTGAGCGGCCGCCGAGATTGAGCCTATTTCATCTCCTCAGTGGGCACAGGCTGCTTGGCGCCGTCGTCTGGCGGATATCCTTCCCTTATCATGTGACCTGTGCTCTGACACGGGGCAAAGGTTGGCTGCGATCCGCCCCTGTGTCTTAATAACTCACTCATTGTATTCCTTTCTGCCGCTAATTAGAGCCTCTCCCCAGTGTGTGTCTGTGTATGTGTGTGCACGGGTCTGTGCATGTAGTCCCCCCTGGGCTGTAGAGAGGAGGCAGAGAAGTAAAAATAGAGTGTGGCTTAGTGCCCTCTTTATTGTTATTAGTGCTCCAGTGGCACAGCAGTCAGTCATCATAGATGCCAAGAACTGACACATTCGTTCTCCAACTTGCTCTGCCTCGCTCCTCTCTCTCTGCCATGGAAATGACCAACTGGCTGCCTGTGAGATGAGGGAATAATGACGGGACGATTTCCTTCCTTTTTTTAGATGCTGTTTCTCTCAGTCATCTGTCATCGGCGTCATCTCCCCGGCCCATGTAACAACCCTGTGTGTGCGGTTATATGCATGTATGAGCATGTGTGTAAGCATTGCTGCAGTGGTAAATAACGGCAGGATAGTTGCTGTGTGTGTTTATGGCAGTGAGTGAGGGCACATCGTGCTGGGTCTGACGCTGAGACATAAAAGGATTCGGTCAGGCTCCATTTAGCCCAGACTGATAGCAGGACACCAGGAGCTGCTGAGGCAGGCAAATATCCCGCTAGATACTGTAAACTATAAACGCTTCTTCGGCGTATGAACACCTGAGTCTGCCGTTTCACCTACTTCACTTTCCCAGAATGCCATGTGTGACACGGCCCTCACCTTTACCTGCAATCTCAAACAAATGCAATTACATGTCAGACCACTCCCCGATTCTGTTAGCATGACGCCCGCCGTCTCAAATGTAAGCAGAGCAAACAAAGCTCCACACTACCTAATGGTCAACTAATGGCGTCCTGACACACTGTACACACGACATCTCAGTGTACGGTTTCCCATTAGTAATAATGTGCAAAGCGTGCACATGTACACACACTTTTGAACACAGGGGATACTATTAACAGGATAATCAAGTCCTCCACCTCATCTGCTCAACACCAGTGCACTGAGATTGTGGACTTTAACCTTTTCCTTTGCTCCTTATTAACATCAGCCAGCTAATGGGGTGTGGGCTACAAACAGGTGAGGCTGTCGGCTAATGATACAGACGACACGTACAACCAGGTGGAGCGCCCATGTCTGAGGTTCTGAGGCGAACCGGCTGAGCTTTGTTTTTTCTGTGTGTACAGGTGAGCTGCAGGTAAACGTTAAGGGAGGTGTCAGTTGGAGGGTTCGGCTCGGGGAGGGTTGATTGGGCAAAAAGGGAGAGAGCAAGATGCACTGTCTATTGACTATCACACAGAGCACCGTTGTGCCCTCGCTGGGCTGCGATTGTGCCGGCGGACAAAGCCCTGATTCAGCACATCCTTTCCCCGAGGGAGAGCTCTGGAAACCGAAGACGGCAGCCGTCCCCTCCCTTTCCTCACCCCTCCTCACTCATCCTCTGCTTCTGTCTCTCCCTCCGTCTGTCTCTATGTCTCTCTCCCTCTCTTTGGCCGGTAACATGGCAGAGACCTTGCATCAAAGGGAGCTACAGAACAATGCAAGGGGCCAGCCAGGAATTTGAAGAGCTGTTTTTTTTGTTTTTTTTTTTTTAAATCAGGAATTTCAGTGTTCTGTCATATCCGGGGTGGACCGTGTCAGCGGCCACTCAAATCCACAAATCAAAGAGAAAAAGCAAACAAAGATGCATTTAGCTGTTCTGTCTGGAGAGTGAAAAGTGGAAAACTTCTGCATCCCCTCGCCTTCTCATCTTTCCCTCACTGTAACGCAGCCAATAACATGGCAGCATCCTCTGGGCGTGTTGACAACATCCAAAACATACCACAGATAGACTCGCACAGTCCAAGCCTCTTCAATGACTTTATTTGTGAAAACTGATTCCCGGTGAGTTTTTGTTGACATGGCGGGTGTAATGGTTATACACAGCTCCATGACCATCTATGTTTATGTGCATGTGCTGCATGTGTGGATGGAAAACAAGGCTCATGAGGATGTTACACATCCAGTGCAAGATTCTTTCGGTCCAAATGGATCAGAGGCATTTCAGTGCCGGGCTTGGATTTCACAGCCAATGAGAAGACTAGGGACTCTTCCTATATCTATCTCTGTCTATGTCTATTTCTCTCTCCCTCTCCTCCCAGGTTAGCAGGGTATTTCTGCATTAATCACCATGACACAGGCAAGGCAACTCAATTTTCTGCTCCTGTAGGTAAGGTGCATGGCGTCCCGAAACGGTGGCACGAGGCATGAAACAGGCAAGCGGGGGCTAATCTTTGGTTACTGGTGTAATTGAAATGCTATCCACACTGTAGGGTGCATTAAAGTCTGATAACAGCGGTTCCTGTGGCCAATTTAAGTAGCTTGACTTCCCCTGGCTAGAAGGGAATAAAGCAAAGGGTGAGAGAGAGGGAGAGCGAGAGAGACAGAAAGAGACAGAGTATGTCAGGTTGGAAGGGGGGAGGACGAGGGAGGGGGCTGATAGATAAGGCCGACAAACCAGGCTAATTCTCCAGGCATGTTTCTCATTGTGATCCAGGAAAAATGAGAAAAAAATGAATCACAGAACCAAAAAATCAATTGACCCTCGGGTGGCTTGTCAGGCTGCGAGTCTGATAAACCTAAAAGCTTCGTTAATGTCGGCCTGCCTGTACCCAACAGATAGAGCACTTTGTAAATGAACCCGCTTTGATAAATATATTAAGGAAAGCTGTGAATAAAAGGCACAGACTTGTCATTTGTAAATAGAAACCCCGCTACATGGAATTAGAATGATAAAATGGGGTTCCATATAATTAAGTTTGTGTAAGACCTGAAATCCGTGCAAATACCTTCCCAGAATTTTGAAAGGAAGCTGTCAGTTCAATTAATCTGAACATCACCCTGAGAATGTACTGAACAAAATTAAGCCGCAGATAAAACCTGGGCTAGTATTTTGATAAGTAATTCCTGTATCATTTCTTTGCTTCTGTGATCATTTTATTTAATCCACCACCCCCAGTTATGTGCTAAGCCATCTACAAAGGCCCTGCTGGCCAGGCCACCGAAACCTTAATCCACCATATAGCTTGTGTAGAACGGGGAGGGGGTGGAAGGCAGTTTTTGCTTTTTGTGGGGACACCAGTGGCGGTAGTAGGTATGGTTTTTGGATGAAGGGGTGGGGTGGGCACGGGGGCTGTAGGGGTAGCTTATGATATCTGCCTGTCTTCCTTAAATATATCCCACTGAATACATGTGCATCAAACCACAAAGACCACTGACTTAGCCGCAGAACACTCTACCGATAACACCGGAACATCCTGGTAGCTTACATATAATAATGTTACAAAGGTTGTCTGTGTGTACATCCACGCGTGCACCACCGTGTGTGTCTATACGCGACGGGGAGGGATGCACATAAACGGTTTTCACAGTTTAGGAGTATTAGCCGTCTTGGCTGGTGGGGAGAGGGAGGCGAAGGCTTTTGAAAATAAAAGGCAGAGCGATGCTGGTGGTGGAGATAGGGCAAGCGGAAATCTTGACTCACCAGTTGTTTACTTGTAAGATGGTGAGGCCTGTGTCTTGGGCTAGCTGCTTCTTCTGCTCTTCAGAAGGGTATGGGTGCTGCAGGAACAAACAGAGAGAGAAACACGTGAGAGTCTTGGACACGCAGATTAACATAAATATTCACGCATGTAAACGCTCATAAAGAGAAGCGCTGGAAAGGGAGCACATGCTCTGAGTCAGGTTCTTGGCTGCTGTCTATTACTGTATGCATTCAATATGTTCCTGTGTTTGTTACATTGTGTAACCCAAGACTGCACCTTCTCCTGACCTCCACCCAACCCTGCCTCTCCCTTGCACAGTATAGACACTCATAGCATACACGTGTCCACCCACCCACCCACACACACACAATTCAATGCTAAACCTGTCGGAACTGGCCAAACAAGTTTGTCAAAACTGTCAACTGTGATAACCCCCATCCCTATTCCCACCCCGCCCACACAAAAACAACATATAGTGTACCTACTGAGCATATGCGCCGCGAATAGAAAAGAAAAGACACTTACGATCACGTACACTTTGACAAGAAGACTTTCCAGTAGGCCTAACGCAGATACTGTGGTGTCTGCGAATCCTTTTATAATGCCAAGCAACAGAATGAGTGGGTGCAGATTTGCAGTGAATACATTTATCTTTCCTTGAATGTCTGACATGTATCCTGGTGGTGGCTCTTTCATAGAGAGCAGCTGAATACGGACTAATGCTAAAAGAACAGAATGCTGTGAAATCTCGTCCGCACCTTCGCCAAGATTTTTACCTTTAAAATGTAATTCTCCAACAAGGACTGCAATGATACTATTTGTGTCAGGTTCAATCTAGACAACATTGGCTGATATAAATGGCAGACCTTGGGCTGCCTTGCTCCCCCTGGGCCTGCTATGAAGCATGACAAAACAACAGTGATCGCTGGTGACAGATGTCTTTAAGGGCCAGATTAGGAGTCGGGGCGCACGCAAACGAAACAAATGAGACACTATGTGTTTCATTCAGCCGCTGAAAACAGAGAGCATGCGTGCACACGGAGCTGCACATGCTCACAAGCATGTGCAAAGAGAAATGCACACAGACACATAGAAATATTCATAGACGTGACACTTGCAAATCAAAACACAGAAAAATCCCTTTTCAAAGGTGATGGTTAAATCCTCCTCTATTTCAGGTGGTTTCAAGCTCCATTAAAACATACTGCACCCTGAGGAAAATGCCTTCAGTCTTCAAAAACTTTTGCTTTCGGCTCCTTCCCTTACCCATACTTATTGAGGGAGCAAATTTCATAGCTGGTAATGCACGCCTGGCTTGTATTAATTGAATTCAGTTTTAACTTGAAATGATAACAGTTGCTCAAGAAGCATTTTCTCATTTACTGCTGAAATAATTGGTGTAATTGAAAATTCATATCAGCAGAGAGGAGGATTTCTCCTTTCAGGTAGCCCTGCCTGTTTAAATGTAGTCTGTTTTAATTAAAGGAGAGATGAAAAAATGGTTTGAGGAATGTGCACAATTAATAACAAACAAGGCTAAGATTGGACAAATAATGACTCCCGGCTGCAGAGAAGGATTAATCAGATTTGTACTTGTGTACTTAGTCCCTTTTAATATGCTAAAATCATTAACAAAGGAAAGATGATAATGCTTGCATAGAAATACATTTTTTGATTGCCAGGTGCTGACATTTCCTTGGCTGGAGAAGACAGAGTTACAGAGTTACTGTGTGTGTGTGTGTGTGTGTGTGTGTGTGTGTGTGTGTGTGTGTGTGTGTGTGTGTGTGTGTGTGTGTGTGTGTGTGTGTGTATGCATGCAGATATAAATGTGTGTAGAAATATGCCCCAGAAAAGGCACAGTGTGCACAATGTCAAAAGGAAAATATATGCATATCTACATCTTCATGTATATGTGGGTTTGTGTATGTTCTCTGGACAACATGTAATAAGAGTGCAAACCTCTCATTCCCTCCCTCTTACACTCCTGGGCTTCCTTTGTGTTTTCACATGACCTTGGCCACCATCAAAACACACTAGCAAATTTAACAGAACACACACTGCCTCCCACTCTTTTTTTCTTAATGTACACATACTACACAAACTCATGCACACGTGCACAGCAACATACACAAATAGAGACTTGGCTGAAGATGATGTGGTATGGAAGTGTGGGGATAGGAGCAGCCTAGATTGGAAATGGGAGTGGGTCATTTACATTGTATTAAGGCTTCCTCAGCCTCTCAGGCCCAGACCCGGTCATCAATCGCCTACTGTCAGCCAAAGCGCGCTCTAGCCCGGTGATAAATACGCCGGCCAGCGGCACAGCTCGTCCAACAGCCACCACGTAATGAATGGTTTGAACAAACAAGAAAGATGTCTCATCAAGGAGAGTGGGGACATTAAAGCCCCCCTCGCACACAAAACCCCTGAGTAAGGAGATTTACTCTGACCACATAGACACGACACTAAAAAAAATCCTATTTTGTGCAGCTCATACCTCTTCTAGCCCTCGCTCATTCCCCCTACGCCCTGCCTCCCTGTATCGGATGATCACCCCCCTGCAACCTCAGGATGCATTTGCACACATGCACAGTCAAGCATGCACACAGAGACTTCACTCACATATACACTGTATATAACCTTTCCTCATCCTCAACTCTTTCTCTTGCTGACCCTCCCTCCCCAGACATACACACATATTTTTTATGACTACAACTGCAGGCCACCCACACTTTACGTTGTGGCAGTTTTCTCAAAAGCATGGCACTCTGAAATCCCAGCTCCAGAAAATGGTGTGTGGTGGCAATGGTGACACACACACACACACACACACACACACACACACACACACACACACACACACACACACACACACACACACACACACACACACACACACACACACACACACACACACAGACATGAGAAGCGAGCCGACATGGTGGGCCTAGTGGTTACAAGGCTGCAGCAGCCGTGAAATTGGAGAATGACTGTTTAGACCTCTCAGTAACCTCTTAATGTTAATTGCCACAGTAAAGAAAAAAAACATACATGTTGGTAAATCACCCAAAAAATCTGACATGAAAAGAGGGAAAGCGATTAACTATTAAACAAAAATCACACAGTCTGAGTTTGTTCTAATGCGTTTCTTCCTGGAGATGTCCTTCTGTGCCCTCGGGAGACAGTACGACATGGTTATTTAATGGATGAAACACAAACACAACCCAAGATCAAAGATGGTATTGATAATCTCCCCCACTAGCTTTGGATTCACTCAATATGTTCAGTTACAAACACCGAGGCCAATATCCTTAAAAGAGGATTGACCGCAAAACGTAAAACAGTCTATAAATAATTAGAGCCCGAAATGAGCAGTTTCAATTTGTCGTCTGGGCAGCGTCGGTCTCCGATCGAAACAGCTCCGTTAATTATGGTGAAACCCGTTAATGGCAGAAGGGCGCGCTATTCTGATGCAGGCATGTTGTCCAGTTCCTACAATCTGACCTAAAAAAGCTCTGCCAAACATCAACACAAACACAGGTGGATTAGATTCTGCCATTTATCGGGAATCGAGCTCAGTGTGCATGTGTGTATGTGTGAGCGACTTGCTGGCTAAATTACAGGGTTTGATGTGCTCTTTGCTCTCTGATAGTACTGGATGTAATGGCCCCTGTGGTGGCTGAACATTACAAGCTGAGGTAGCTCTATCATCTGCTGTGTATGGTCCTTAAACCCCCCCTGAGCCCAGCTTGGCATTTCACCACGCACAATAACCACAACTACTGGTGGACCACTCTTACTTCACACCACACCTTTCGCCCACACCGACTTCTATCTACTCATTCAACATCCAGTTTGCTATATATCACTTTCCTACTCTCCTGACACCTATTTGCAGCCGTCATCAAATCCCACAGCCTGATCATTATCCCGACTGTTCCATGCATCCCCCCGCCGCTTTTTCCCGCTCTGCCGCTTCCTCTCCACCCACTGAACCTGCAGCCCCTTTTGCCCGAGCTGCTGGTGGAGCCCATTGATGAATTACATCATCAGTGTGTGACATGAGTTATAGAGCCAGGTCACAAGGTTGCAGTGGCTTGCAAACCTATTCCATGCTAATGACTCCCAGGAAATCACAGGGCATTGGCTGTTTACCCCCAGCGCCATGGCAACACAAAGGATTTGCTCAGGATGACTGGTGTGATTCGGGCCTAGTTATTTTGTCTCTTGGATAGGGATTTTAGATAATCTGTCTCATTTTTTTTCACTCATATGGAGTGTTTATTCACTTTTTAAATATTAAAAATTGTTAAACAGACATAATTCTCTAACTTTTTTTTTCATCATGATGCTTTCATGTGTTGGCAGCAGTGATGGGCTTTATTGTGACTTTTTAGTGTCTAATTTTACAGAAATATTGTATCCCAGTATTTCCTTTCATATGGCGTATATGAAAGGAAATACTGGGATACAATATTTCTGCATTGATTGGAATCGTATTTGTTTTTAATCAAAGTGGCTGCAGGATGATAATAATATTCACTGTCAGAAATAAATGCAATCAAATATAGGAATGACATTTTAATATGGATTCTGCATTGAGCTGAGGGTAAGATTGGCACATTTTAAATATCAAGTTGCCGTTGCTAATAACGTTACAATTGGCTTCTTTGACAAATGACAATGAGATTGGATGCATATCGGCATCCCTGTGAGATCAAACAGATATGACAAATAAATCCAGTTGGAGTTTTTGAATCCATCATGAGTGTTTACTATGCACAGAGCCTACCTAATGCTTGGCTTTTTAGCTGCAGGTTTTCTGACAGATTTTGTCATTTAAATTGAAGAATGCAGTTAATTACTTCCATCTCAAAACATCAAATAGACTGACACTTGACAATTTTAAAAAAGAAGCGCTTCTTATGTCTGACTACAATTTTTCGAATTCAGTATAAACCGCAAAGAAACGCTTATGTTGAATTATAGCTATGATGAGCTTTGTATTTAATCGATTGTTACCCAGTGTTTGGCTTTTGACTGAGTCCAAACTAAGGATGGCAAATACGGTTAAATCAGATGGAGTTAAAGTACGTAAAGTTGCGTAAAAATGCTATTGTTGTTGCTTTACTATATTCATATCCATGTCCGTTTTTTCTTCTATATTCAACTTATTCTCCCTCTGCACTCTGCAATGCTCTGTCTTTTCCCTACTCTTTCAGTGATTTTTTGTTAGGTGGAGGTTGGAGGTAGCACAGGGTTATTTGGCTGTTTGTTTTATTTTACTGGGAACTACACTGCTTCCTGACAACAGTCTGAAAACAGGCAAGAATGCCACATGACTCAATGACTCAACCCTGCTGCTCTCCTTTTCTCTTTTACTCCCTCTCTTGATTGCACACACACAGTAGATACAGCCAACTTATAAACACAGCTCACATGATGCCAAACAACAAACCGCACGCACTGCATGCCAACCTCTGATAACAGCAAATGAAAGCACATCCATATCTACACCTCATACGATCTGCATTCAGAACATACCACTACACTTCTGTCTCTCTCACTCCAAACTCCAAAGCTTCCACACTAAGTATAAGGGCTCTCAGTGGACTGCCCTCTGACAGTAAAACAGTGATGATTGCAAATACAAGGCGGACTGGCGAGGCCTGCGGCATCTATTATAGAGCAAAAGGGCCCCCAGTCTGTCTGTCTGCCTCTCTGACTGGCTGGCTGGTTGGCTGGTTGGCTGGTTGGCAGTGCATCAGTACTACTACTGCTGTTGCTGCCACGGCCCCCCACAACAATCGCTGGCTGGGCTCCTGAAGCTAGCTCCTGGACCCCAGCCAGCAGCCTGTTTGCTCTACACCATTAATTTATGTTCACTGGAGACAGTGCAAGGTTGTAGAGAAGCTCTACGGCATAACTGCCCCGCTTGCCTGCCAAGCTACAGCAAGAGGAAAGTGGGTGAGGGGAGTCAGAAGGAGGGAGGAATGAATGGAAGGAGAGGGTGAGGAAGGAGCCCTGGAGGATGTGCAAGATATAGGCATCTGATTGTACCAAGCTCCATGAGGCTAAATAGCAATCACTCCCACACAATCCCAATGCACCTCCAGACTTAGCGATCGACCAACAAAAAGAGAGAGATGTTTTAGGGGAACATTTCCAAATGCTATCATGCATAATGAAATGATAAGAAATCACTTTTATCCAATAAAGAAAACAAAACTGTAAGAACCCTGTTCATTATATACATAGAAATCTGAAAAAGACTCCCAAATGAGTATCAGTTGAGCTCAACCTAGAGATTTACTGGAGTTTGCCAACAGTTACATCTACAAAAAGTGCTGTGTTGCGGACCTGGTCCCGTTTGTGGCCTGCAGCCATAGAGATGTGCCTATTTAATCGTCAGATCGAGTTCATGGCTTCTTTTTTCACCACATGGCTGCCCCGCCGCTTTCAAGAGGAGGAACACGATCCCTCCATCCTTACAGTGGGGGCCTGGTCTCCTCTCTCTGCCTCCTCTCTCTCGTTTCCGCCGATCTTTCCTTCTCCCGCCATACTCTACAGGCCCCAGCAGCCATCCCTTTCTCACTGCTCACTAACCCCTCTGCCCTCGTCTCGTATCCTCCTCACTCCACCTCTTCCCTTCTCCTCTCTTCTCCTCATCTCATCCCCCTTTTTCAAAGTTTCCGCTCAAGCTTTAAGCCAGGTCCTAGAGGGCAGGAATTTGGCCTGGTTTTTCAGACCAGTCTGCTGGCTTTGTTGTGGTAACTGGCTGCTCAGGGGCACCCAGCTCTGTTCTGCTCTCCTTTCTAGCTCGCCTGATGTCAACACACAGCCACGCTCACTATTTGCTTTCAAGAACTCTTTAAAACATCTTGTTGCAATGACTACAGCTGAGGCAAAAAAGGATCATCCTCCTACAAAGGGCTTTGTTCATATTAAATTTCAGTTAGTCTTGAATAGATTTCATTATCTTTTTTTAAAAAAAATATTCTCTAAAACGACTCTGCTTGTTGGAAGTGTGAAGTAACTGGTGTCTTGCCTTTGCGAGCTACTTTTAAGACCTATAAGCAAATCATTAGAGGCCTGGTGGGCCCGTCAAAGCAGAGGACCCACCCACTTTGCCTGCATGGGACAATCGCATTGCCACACCACTTGTCACTGTTGCCAGCCATAAAGTCATTGGGAGCTCACTCTGTAGCTAAACTGCAGTGAACAAACTAAGCCTTTGAATAAACAGCAGCACTGGTTTAATGACGTATGTACACATTGTAAAAAAGCAGTGGTTTTTTTTAAGTTAAACTGAGAGACTTTACCTAAGAAAACCTTTGATATGAGTTGAGAGACTAGAATACAAAAAGCAAAACCACATTTTTTCCATGATTTTTAATCCCTTTTTTAGTTCTTATTGTTTCCATTCCCTGGAAAATGTATACCGGTACTTACTCAAATAATTAGATATGTTTTGTATTGATAGGGGATTAGACACTATTCAGGCATACAGAAGCTTACAAACTGCTCAAAATGCTGGAAGCACAGTGACCAATGACAAGACAGTAAAGCACTTACAACTAAGAGCCTGTTGATAAAGTCTGTTGGAAAAAGTACTTAATATTAACATACAGAGTCACTCTAAGTTTATCCTCTTTCTCTATTGTGTTCCTTAGACTTTGTTTAACTTCCTAAGTCAAAGTAAAGTGGGGCTGATCTTCAATTGAAATAGAAACAGATTCATTTGTGCAAAGATGGACAGACTGAGCAAGAGAAAAAGGGGGGGTTGTTCGCTCTTCAAATAGAAGCTTCTGAGAGTTTCCACTTGACGGTTCTCCCTTTCATTGTGCACTAACTTAATGAGAATAAGTATTCAAATACACAAGCAGCACCTCTTTTAGCTCTCTCCCTGTCTCTTTCCAGTTTCTCCCCCCGTGTCTTTAAGACTTTGCATTCTCGAGAGAAAGGCCAGTACGTTCTAACAGTGAGCCTCAGGACACAGCAACAAGAGCACAACCACTTACAGAGGACAAACAAGAAGCCCCCAAGGCCAACTATGGAATGTCAAGCCAATTTGAAAGATATCATAGGACATTTGTAATGTCAATTTTTTGTTTTTCAGGTCAAAAATCAAAGGCAAACATGGTCGGTAACATTTGTCCATTAAATCGCAGGCAGGAACACCCCCCTCCTCCGCTAAAAAACAGCTGCAGGGGACACTTCCTGTTTGCTAATGATGCTAAATGTGTTCAAGTCAACCATGTCAAATTTTCTCCCCCTGTGAATGGACAGCTGGGGTGGAAAGAAACATTTTCTCTCCTCTCCTCCACCGTCTCCCCTTTTCTCTGCCAGTGAGAGAAGCTCTTAGGGTCCATGACAGACAGACAGACAGACAGACAGACAGACAGGCACTTCAGATCATGTCCCTTGTCAGTGAGACAGAGGAGCATGGCTGATGGTAACCATAGATGCATTCATGTGAGGTCACAAGTACTTTCATGGAACAAAGGTGGCCTAGCCCTGATCAGTCACCACCCGGTCCCTACCTGTTGTTTCTTTTCTCTTTAACTGAATACAGTTTTTGCCTCTCAGAAATGCAAGTCTTCTGAGCTCCCCTTTCATCTGGGAGTGCACGAGTCAAGGAGATATCTCCTGTCATTGCTCAACACCCAGGGGCGACTAGTTGCATGGGGCTGTGTGGACTGACAAATGCCCTCAGGATCTTTCACTTTCTTAATGTTCCTCAGAGGAGTTAAAATGTCTTTATGAAGTGCTGCCAAGAAGAAGGGAAAAGGAAAAGGAGAAGAGAAGAGAAGAGAAGAGAAGAGAAGAGAAGAGAAGAGAAGAGAAGAGAAGAGAAAGAGAAGAGAAGAGAAGAGAAGAGAAGAGAAGAGAAGAGAAAGAATTGGTATGGCTTACGTAGCTTTTAGACCTGGTTAATAGCAGCAGTCTTTAAGTGCATTCTTCTATTCTCTCTTTCTCTCTCCTTGTAGTGCTCTTAGGCTCAATCCTGCCCGGGGGCCGACATGACCTCTGACCTGGCTGGCCTGCCTAGCTACAGCCCTCTCGTTTGTTAGGCGCTTTATCCACTGACAAAGCAGGCAGGAAGTTGGCAGCCACCCAGCAGCCCCATGGGAGGATGACCATCAGCTAGCTCAGCTTACCGCTTATTACAGGATGGTGGGGAGCATGTGTTTGTGTGTGTGTGTCTGTCTGTACTCTGTGTTTGTGCTTATGCACCTACTGTATGCCTGCATGCATGTATGTTTAGAAATGTGCTTGTGCATATGCATCTGCAGACATGTTTGAGTCAAGCGTGGCTGCACATGTGTAAAAAGGAGCAACAAAATCAGAAATGTGGCTGACCTTTTTTTTTTTTTTTTGTGCTGGCAATTTTTACTATGCTAGCTAATGACATGCAAAGAATAAGCCTGGAAGCTACAAACGTCCCTGTCTCCAAGCTAACCAGATCAGCTACGCATGTTAGCAACAATCAGGCAACCTTCCAGCCACTGGACTCATGGGACCCCAGCACACTTCAGTCTCTCTCTCTCTCTCTCTCTCTCTATCCACTCTTTCTATCCTCCTCCTCCTCCTCCTCCTCTCTGCAGCCTGCTCATCAGAGCGCTCAGAACAGCTCACTAAAACATTATATCATAAGACACTCCAGTTTCACTCTCACCACTCCATAAAAGTCAGGTAATTCATACTTCATTTATATACCTTCCCATTAATAAAGCTGATGAACTTTTACTCCTTAAATCTAATGGGCCATTTTAGCATGACTGCCAGCGTTTGCCGTATTCTCTTTCTCTCTCTGCCTCTCGAGAAAGAAAGTCTACAGACACTCAGCCGCCGCTCACGTACACTGTTATATGGGTGAAGAGACAAAGAAAAGGCTTTGGCGATTTTTCAGACTTTTGACCGACCTTTGCCACAGACAAGTGGTGACACATACCATATGGTATAGTTATTTTTTATTTTTTTAGGTTTCTGTCCTGCACTGTTTCCTTCTACCTCTCCCTGTCTGGGTGCAACAGAAGGTCATTGACCTACGGGCCTAACGCAAGGCATGATGGCTCCCTGGCTCTGAGGCTGTTGACAAGCGTCTGTGTTCTTTTCAACAACTCATTGAACCACCCCCCTTACCCCTTCCCTTCTCAGGAATGTAACACAACCGCTCACTGAGGTAACCCAAGCCCCTCCCCTATCCCATCCTTCATTTACAGAAAAAGAAAGAGAGACAGAGAGTGAGAGCAAGACCAACTGGGGGTGTTAGACAGCTGTCCCCCGTCTCCCCATCTAACTCTTGCTCCCTCTCTATTTTCTCTTCTTCTCTTTAGATTTGCTTCTAGCCCACTGCCTGTGGAATAATTAATGATGCAATTGAGCCGAGGAGAGGACTCTGACCAGCATGGGCCATTCCTGAATGCCTGGGTAGCCGTTTTATGGAGGACCGGAAAATAGAAACAGTGAAAGACACGAAGAGACAGATAGGCAGAGGGAGAGTAGGGCATAAAACAGTCAGACAGTGAGAGGAAGAGATTGTTAATAGTCGATTCCCCAACAGTCTTCCTCTCTGTTTTCGACCCCTCTAGTCTAATCCTCCATTCCCATCCCCCTCTTCTCTCCTCCATCCTCATGGCGGGATTGGGGGGCCTGACCTGTCTGGTGATTGATGGTAATGTCTCAGGAAGTCATTTTCCCCGACAGCACCCCGCCGCCTTTCACCAGGCCTGGTGCAGAGGTGAGCCCATCACATGGACGCTTTTAACTCTTTGCTCACCCGCCGCCCAGGTCTCTCGGACCCATCTACCGCACCTCAACTCCACACTACCCTCTCCATCCAGCTGAGATCCCTGAGCTCCCTTACTTCTAACACCATGGAAGGGGTGAGAAAGTCGGGGCAATTCTGTCAGAAAAAGCAAGATTAAAAGGTTTGCAGAATAGTGAAAACAAGTCATTCTTGGCAAAAAAGCACAGGCCATCTTGAAGTGGATCTGCCAAGCGGCCCCTAATTCAGGTTGCTGGGGATGGATCCCCACGACTCCATTACTGTCAGCGCTTACCACCTCCATTATGGCAATTAGGACATGGTTCCAACACTAGGAATGCTCTGCTATGTTCTGGAATTGCTAACATCTGCCGTGTCTCCGCTCCATGTGTCAGAGTAGAGTTGGCGTTTCTTAAACACACATCTTTTTACAGTCTCACACTCTCTCTTCTTCTTTCCTCCTGTTTCTTCAACACTGCTCTCCACATTTATTTTCTTAATTCGACTCAAACTGTGCCTTAAAGAGATCCCTCTCTGTTTGAGTCCAAATAAGCTAAAATGATCCGTGAAGAGGCTTGCGGTTCCCGTTTTCAATAGGCTTCATTAGTTTTTAATATCTAGCCAAGGAAAGGAGGGGAAAATGGCATGGAGATAATCAATGGAAAGGGGCTGGTAGCCTATTAATCTCCCCCAAAGGATTGTGGGTTAATACACGCTCTTGCATAGGCAAACATGGCTGTGTGGTGAACACATCTGTCTGCCTGGATGGGCTACTTAATGAAACAGCCAGCATTTGGCTGCTGAGATGGATGTCGTTCCCCCAGTGAAAAATGAGTTCTCTCTCCCACTATGCTGAGGCAGAGCCACACATGATAGGGCTCCATTCAGTTCACTAGAGACCTGACTGTGCCCCTGTGTGAGAGCAGCTTAAACAATAAAGGTGCCGGGCAGGACAGGCAACGCATGGCCACTGGAGCAAGTCTTCATGGAGATCATATCAGTGAATCCTAATGTGAACAAGACTCAGACTGATCTGGGAATGAGAGAGGACACAGAAAGACTAGATGAGCAGCAGTACAGTAGACAGATAAAGAGGAACAAGGATGGAGGGAGATGAAGGCTGAGCCACCTGGGGTAGATAAGGAGGCTTTGTGTGTGAAAACTGTGGTGTGTATACCAGATTGTATGTATGTATGCACAAGCATTGTGGCCTATCTGTCCGGACATGTGTACATGTTTCTGTGTGTGTGTGTGTGTGTGTGTGACTGTGTGTATCCTGACAGTGTCGGAGGTGACCCCTGGTCAGGGAGTCCTGTAACAGGAGCTCACCTCCGGTTCTGCAAGCTCTCCTCTCAGTGCGCTAAACAGCCACCTGAAGACAGGATTAGCCATTGTGACCCAGCCCCAGAGGTAACTGAGATACACCTCCGGGGACAGACATGAAACACACACTGTCACGTGTTGCAGAGACACAGCCAGGTGGGGAGACAGACACAGAGGAAGATAGAGGTTTAAAAAGACAGAAGCTGTAAAATGGAGACAGGATGAGACAGGTGGTGGCAGGGATTGTAAGTGCAAACAGGACACTTATAAGAGGATGAATGCAAGCTGGATGCAGTATAATGTTGAGCAAGCCAAGGTGAAGGTGTCAGTGGTGTTTGCTGTTTGTCTAGCGAAAACAAAGCATCAGAGCATAAGCGGATTGGGCGTCCTAACCCGGTGCCTTGGGGTAGCTGAGATTTGTGCCTGTATAGAAATTGATGCCTGTCAGCCTGTCTATGACTCAACTCTGACAATATGCATGCATGTGTGTTGCTGCGTGCATGTACCAGAGTGCATGCTGTGCTATGACAAATGAGCAGTGCTTAATTTGTGACTGATTATGCGGGCTGCGGGTGCCCTAAACCCCTTTGAACTTGTAATTGCCCCTGGTTTCAGTAATGAACATTAAGGAGGATTCAGAAATGTGTGGCTAATTACACATTTGCCCCCCTTTTACATTTCTTCATCTTCATGCTGTCTGTAAAAGAGGAAAAGGAGGAGCAGGAGTGGTAGTAGGAGGATGAGAGCCAAAGAGGAGGTTCTGGGTTGGGAGGCATACACTGCTGTTGTCGCCCTCTTTATCTAAATAATTGTACAAGCTGGTTTATGGGCTTTAGAGAGGTGCTTTGTGTGTCAGCCGCTGCAGCCCTGGGGATATGGGGGACTAGCTTTCCCCACGATCAATATTCAGAGAGATTCACATCTGCAGCCAAGACCTGCTCTGCTTAGATTTGGATTTATATATTTTTTTTCTTTTTTATTTGATTTTCATTGGTTCTCCTCTCTTCCTCTATCCATCTGCTTTTTCTTATCACTGTGTGGTGCGGCTATTTTTGATACCGAGATTTCTATCATTCACACATGCTCATTTGTATAGCCTTACATGATCTTAGGGGGATGTGGCTACGGAGAAATCCAGAGGTCTGAAGTGAACTAGGTCTGCTCTGCGGAGAACTGACACCAACAACACATGGCTCAATATATACACTCGGCCGAAATGCTTGAGCAATGAAGCATTCTGGGTAAATGGCTGCGGTGCAGGGAGGGTCCACTGTGGCTAGCAGAGGGGGAAGAGTCGTGGAAAGGAGCAACAAATTGACCCGCTCAGCCTCAGTCTTTGATGTGGACTGGGCTCTCTCTTAAAAACCAGTCCATATGTTCAGGGATGGAAAGAGAGAGGATATCAATAGGGAAAAAAATGAAAAGGTGAGGAAGTGAGGGGGGAGAGGTGAGAACAAGAGACATGGCTCCCAGTTATAAGGACCCCACTGTGCAGGAATCCCACTGCCTGCCCCTGGACTGAGCGCTCGGCAAAACAAAAGCACGCATTTGAGTAGAGTAGGAAGGGAGGGGAGAAAAATCACACAAAATGGCAGGAGTGGGATTTGGTGCAGCTAGGGTCCCATGACAAACCAAACAGTGAAACACGTAGTCTGTTTTTGATTTCTACTCAGTGCCTCCATCCCTCAACCTTTTCTCTTTCCTTTGCCTCCCTCCCTTCTTTTAGCCCAGTTTGCCATTTCCACGCTTGTGCCGCTCCTTTTCCCTTTTGCATTTTCTTCTCTTGGTGTGAGATGAATATCAAAGCAATGCTGGGGCAGCTCGGAGGCCTGCAGCAGAATCTCATTGGCCTCCCTGGTCCCCAGCAAGCAGCAGCAGCCGCCACCGTTCTAGCAGCTCTTGCCACAGCCCTGCAATCAACCTAGGGGGCAATGAGACTAGCCTGCAGGGTGGAACCCCTGGAAGGGTAAGGGGTAATTTAAGGGAACTAGCTCAAAGATGTGAAACCAAAATCCTCTTACACATTTTGTTATGAGTAAGATAACCCCAAAAGTGTAGAAAACGGAAAACGGCACAGCATCAGCTATCACCATCTTAATAACCCTGGGTTTTTTTTTCCACCAGGGGCAAGTATGCTATCACAGACTGCCACATGGGGTCTCTTATTACAAATGACGTCATTAAGTCCTATTTCCCATACAGTCAGGTCCCAGCCTTGATCAGTGTTATGACTACAGAAGCAATGGACAGTGCTGAAGGCAGGGTGTATTCTCAGTGGGCCCTAAACAAGTTTCCCCATCTTTGTGCATGTGTGTTCTTGTAAGAGTCTCTCACTGCTCTGAGCTGGGAGTTTATAAATCTGGCTGCCCCTCACAGGCCCAGCTCTGTTTGTAGTCTGCTGTGGTCAGGGCATGTGCAGTCACCTCTGCAGGGGGCAGTCAAACTCACGCTGCACTCCTGGTCTTCCACGAGCACACCCCCATTGTAAAGCCATCATTTAAAGTAATGTACACTGTGTCAGGAAAGCTCCCCTCTTTCATTTTTCATGCATTGTTGTCTTAGTGGAGGATATGTTGCGGGTTGCTCTTTTTTTTCTCTCTCTCTTTGGCAAACAGTGTGGAGTTTCACACAGCTTAATCACCTCCATGCAGTGGGAATGTGCCGTAAACAGTCCCTCAGCGAAAGCACTCATTTCTGCTACTTCATTAAACAACCTGCATTAAGATGCAAACAGCAGGGATGAAAATTAACAGGGAGGGATGAACGAGAGGAAACATGAAGGTGGTGGAGAAATGGTGGGCTTATGCAGGTATCCTTGCATTTCTGAATGCACAATAATATGATGCTCATAGGATAAACAAGCCCACTGGAATGAACAGTAAAAAAAAACACGAAACAAAACACCCAACACACCAGCAGTTTTTGCACATACTTTGCATAGTGTACGCAAGGTTAATGTGCCATGCTTTATATGTCAGTGGATTCCATGTGGGGTTTGTTGGCTTTGAAGTGGAACTGTGACAGATCTGGATTAGGGGGCAAAGTGTAAAGGTCTGATGTCGGAGCATGAAACGAATTAGGGCTTATTACATTCTAATACAGCACTAAATCTCTGGAACAGCTACCATCTATGCCAAAGCGCACTGTAAACAAGGCTTTTTGTCAGTCATAGAGCTGTAACACACTAACACTTGGAAAATACAACATTACTCTGCAATGAGATAGCGCAGCTCATATAACTATACAGCCTGTGAAAATGGGAAGTCACTGGATCTGCCTTCTAAACATTCTGCGTTGTCTGTTAGGAAAAAACATCTTGTTGACTATGTAAGGGTGATTTGTTAATGAATTCTGACAAGGAATATGAAATACTTTTTATTTCTGGAGTATCATTTCACTGTAGTGTATTTTTTGAGTGTCCTTCCCTTTGAGGATCTGACATTGCTGTGGTAGCCCCTCCGTGGTGGCCTGGCTGGGGGAGAACAGATGGCAGACTGAGGTGGCTTGTGTCTCTGTTTTCCAGGGTCGCTGAGCAGCCAACGTTAGAACACAGGGACTAGACAATAGCTAGGCACCAAACTTCAACCCCCCTCAAAGGTCTCCTCTGCACTCATTACCAGTGACTTTCAATGACTCCTGCGCTAGACTTCACAGAACTATCCTGTCATATTGTCACTAACATCTGTTTTGCAAACAGTCACAAAGCAGCAGGTATTGTCACGGACGCAACATGATGACTCTTTTTTCCTGTGTCTTCTCACTGATAGCCACACATTTGGGCAGCGGCAGTGAACCAAACTGTCGCCTGGGTTGCTACGGGTGACTGGAGAACTGACTTTTGGGCTCCTGAAGCAAACAAGCACATGACAGATTAGTGTGTGGGCCTCCTCCAGGCTTCCACCTCTGTGACCCTTAGGAGCCCCCTGTTTACCCCCTCCTCACCCTTGCTCTTAGCCCTAAACCCACTCCCCTGCCTTCCCCTTTGTCTTTATCCTCCCTTTAGCCAAACTCACAACAACTTAAGCAGGTGGAAAAACAAACTGATTCTTGTTGAAACACTGATTAAAGTAACTTTTTTAATATTATTTCTGGCTTTAAAAGTTTTTTTTTGAAGTGTAAACTATTTCCAAACAGCAATATGATTTAAAAAAAATCTACAGATGAACAAGTAAGTAAAGTATGTATTTATTTAAAAAACAAAAACTATTGTGTCATACTGGAAAAAAAGTACGCAACCAACAAATATGGAATAAACAGCTTTCGGCAGTTGAGTGTAAAAGGAGGAAGGGCCCGGGCATTTCAAACTGTTTGCAGATGTGTGTCTCTACCAGTTAAATGCTGCTTGTACTGGAACAACACACAAGGATTAGAAGGACTAGAGGAGCTTAAACAAAACTGGGGATACTACAGGGCTGACTGTTTAGTCTACTCAAACAACATGCCCTCTCTTTTTGAGGGATGGACTTGTACACTTGTTTATCGTATGGAACAAACATCCGTTGCCAGGGTTTGGCCTTGCCTGCGCCCATGTCTTGTGAATGACCCGAGCTGGCTCTTTTATGTGCGTCTATAAAGGGTGGTGGAGAGAGCAGCTCCCATAGGAGGGCTCGACCTGACGATGACACCCTGTTGTCATGGAGACTAATGCTATGTTGGGCTTGGATTGGGAGTGTGTGTGTGTGTGTGTGTGTGTGTGAGAGTGGAGTAGGGGGGTAGGCACTGTCACTCGTGTATCTAATGATGTTTGCAACACAATGCACTCAACTCCTCACAAAGGGTCTCACTTTAGTTGGTGAACGCCTTTATTAGCAGGGTTCATATTGATGCGTTTCTGAGCTCTGCTGCAACATGTTCTCTCAGGTACACAAGAGGTGCACAGTCATTTCCTTACCAGTCAAAAAGCAGTGGAGCCAGTTGTTGATCACACAATGAACTACATTTAAATACCACCTAATCACACGTAAACATTTCTCATCTGAACATTCAGTTCTACTTCACAGTCCAAGGACTCTCTAAATGACCAAAGGATATATCACTTCCCTTTCAAGGAGCCCAGGGGACCAATACACCTGGCTTAGCAGCTTAACAGCATTTCCCCAAACACCCAGGCCAAAGGGTGGCCCGGCACAGAACCTGAGACGCTTGATGCTTGAGAAGGCTACCTACTTACTCATCTGACTGACCACTCTCCCTCTCGCACACAATCCTTCTCTCCTTCCTTCGGGCTCACCCACACACACTTATGCAAACCTTCAACTGGCCCGGTTTGCTCCTGAAGTCCCCTATTTATTTTCATAGGTGTTTGAGGGTTTACACTAGTCAAAAGACAAGGCCATGAGCCCAGAGTGGTATCTTTGTATCTGAGTGCTTCCTGTTTTCATTGCGAGGCCGACCCTTGTCTTTACAGGGGTGAGTAAAGGCTAGCAGGGGGCTAGCAAGGGGTGAGAGGGAAGGAAGGCCAGGGGCACCGAGGGGCTAATTGTAAATTTTAGAGTTTGCTTTTGCCCAACACAAAATGGCACCTCTTTTGCCACACGAAGAAAAAAACTCCCATCAGTGACCTTTTTTTAAAAAATTTCTTTAACTCACATTTCCTCTATCTACCTATCCTGCTCTCTCCTCTTATCCTGAATTCCTATGCTTTTGAAGTGCAGCAGAACATTTTACCCCTAACAGTGAAGTTTACCTTTCTGATAACATAATCTCCCTGTAGTATTGAAAAGCTTATACCAACAGTCTGGGATTTCCCTTCCCCTAATGTGGCTGGAAGACATCCAGAAACTCATGGCGAGGGGTGGAGGGGAGGTGGTGGCAGTGGGGGTATTAGAGAGAAAGGGGTTGGAGTGAGGATAGAAGATGGGAGTGCAGAGACAGTCTGACCCTCTTCTGCCAGCTAACACCAGCTGATCTGTCCAACCGTTTGGCAACTACATATGGGACATTTAAGGTTGCCAGCTCACGTGCTCTCCAGTGCATGTGCATATGGCCCCGACATAAAAGAGGTCAGGGTTATCACAGCTTCCCCGCAGAGCCACGGTGGAGTCTTTTCATGTTGTGCTGAGATCAATATGGTGCAAAAAAACTATTTCCCCCCTTCGGCTGGAACGTCGACGTGATAGGATGGGTCGGTAAATATGGGTTGAAGTGAGGTTACTTTCTGTATGTGACAATCACGACAAAAACAATCTTGTGATTTCTCCCAAGAGAGTGTGAGGTCAGCGTAAAGCAAGGGAGGATGGGAGGGGAGAGGGCAATTTTGTTATACTGAATCTAAAAGCCAACAGTTGTTACCATTGGCCTGTGTTGTTTTTTTGTGTGTGAAGGGGGGTCCTGTCCTTTTGAGCTTTTCAGAAGATGTGACAATGGCTGGATGTTGAGAACATATGTAGAGAGACCCCTGTGGCTCATGGAAGAGGAGCTCCATGCTGGCCCCTCAGTTTGAGAAAATACAAGGCCGCTCCTTTCACTCCTCACCCCTCAGTTAATGAATGCGTGAATGGCAGAATGCCGCTATAGGCCATTCAGGGGCCAAAGTCCCCAAGAATTCACCCTTGCACAAACGCATCCAGCTATGGCAAATACATTTGCTTAACAAATTAAAAGAAAGGAGAATGGTTAATGGGTGTGTGTGTGAGAGAGAGAGACAGAGAGAGAGAGTTTATGGGTGGGAGAACTGGATGGTGAGAAGAGAAGGGGGATAATTCAATTAGTCCTCTTCCTCAGCAGAGAAATGAAGGCAGGTTAAAAGGGAGGGATTATTATTTGTACAAGACTGGCCAGGGCTTTACACAAAAGAAACAAATAAAGATTGGAGAACATCTACAAGCAAGGGATGCAATAAAGGAGAGCGGGATAGAGAAAAAGAGGGCTTTGAAAGCTCTGCTCTGTCTGAATTAACCAGTTCTCTGAAAAATGTGCCCAACTTTGAGCTTCCCCCCCTCCTCTCCTCTCCTTACCAGTCTTTCAATTCAATTTTAAAACAATTCTAAAGAAAATTGCCGGCAACTTGTCCCACAGGTCTGCACAGAAGGGAGAGCTGGAGCTGTGAGGCTCTTGCCAGGAAAAATGCCAAATCGTGAGGAAATTTCTAGTCTAAACATAAGGTGTGTTTATGTAGTTTGTGCACGCGTGTATGAACATACAGTAAATTCCACTCCAATAAAACCATTTGGCTTTTTTGTTTGTTCCACTCATAAACAAACAAGGCATTTTACCAAGCATTCTTTAAGCCCAGGGCAGGAAAAAGCAGGAAAAAAATGTTCTCTCAAATTCATAATAATAAAAAAAGTTTGGCCTCCCTCCTGCCCTAAGCCTCTGAATATGGCTTGGTCTGGTTTGGTGAGAGGTCTCCAGTCAGGGAGCGATGGAGCTGTGAACAGCTGTGAAGTCATTTTGATAATGATGAGAATAATAAGCGTGCAGACTGGCGTGGTGGAGCCGCTAAGGCCTGCGAGGCTCAGGGCTTTGCTGTTGCAGCTTCACTGCTCCTGAATAGATAAAAGTGATTAAAGCACTCCTGATTATCCCTGACCAATATGTAATGGATTTACAGCCCTTTCAATTAGGCTGTATTTGCTGGCCGCTTATTACTTGGGCTTTTGGTTAGGTAATCAGGGTACAGGGGCTTTGAGCAGGGAGTGGGCACTGTGGTGGCAGTGGGAGCTACAGGGTGCACAGGGGGCACCTGACCCTCTTAAATGCGTGGACAATCTTTAATACTGGAGCTTGAAGCTAAGACTCTTCTACTTTCTCTCTTTTCTTTCACTTCACCCATCCCCCTGCATTGTCCTTCCATCTTTGGGACAGGGAGCCACAAGCTCAGGCAGCTTATGTGTCCCGGCGTGTCCACCTCCTTCTGAAATCTGACCTGTGTTGCAAAATCAATACGGCCTGATGTTCTGATAATGTCCTGACATTAGCGAGGGTGAGGGGACATGCAGACCACCCCCTTTTAACTAAGACGTACACACAGATAGAAAAGCAGACTGACACAAACATTACTGTGGCATCCGAATACTGAATCCAAGTCGTGTAGCATCGCTGTGTTTAGTGAAGTGAATGAACCAGTGTCAGAGTTGTCTTGAATGAACCGTTTGGCAAACAAACAATTTCCCCCCCAGCTATGGAGCAGAAATAAATATGCATTACGCCATCTCAACCTCAAACACAAGCTAGAATAGCACCAAGTCAATTGAATTTAAAACTGTGAAACTGATCAGGAGATGAATTGATTTTGTCTTCGCATGACATAGCTGCAGGCCTCCACTTCTGCACCCGAAATCTTTACACACCTCACAATCATTCTCCAGTAACTATCATTCCCTCTCTTAATCTGCTGAAAAGCCAGGCCAGACAAACAGTCCAGCTCATACTGGAGTAAATATCAGGGATTGTTGGGCCATTTGCCTCTTACCCAGACTGTGCTGAGCAGAGTAAACAGTCCAGACTGATTAGATTGACCTGGTCACTGTGTCCCTCTGACAGGTGGCTGACAGGTGAGCATCACAGCGCTGCCTTCACTTGCTCCCTCAGTACTTACTATTTGTCAGGTGTGCATGCACTAATGTATGCTGGGTGGTGTCAGTACATGCATATCATCAAAATTAGCTTACCGTGAGATGCTGGAACAGCCATGCCCTCATGATGTTAGTGGCCACCTTAGGGAAAATGCCACGCTTTTTCTGCCTCTTCTTATCCTTGTCTGGATCATCATCATCCCCTGTTCCAGGCGATGCAACGCTGTTGTCTAAGCCATCTCCTGGACGGAAACCAAACCCAGGGTTAAATAACATCCCAGATCACACCACCGGCTCCGAATACAATAGAAAAATGATGTAAAAAATTCTCAAAGCTGAAACAGGAGTACAGACAGTCAAAGCTGAGCTTAGGGCTCATGAAAGATGGATAAATGGACAAATACCACAGATACCTATGGAGGAATTTAAAAGTGCAGCACTTAGGCCAAAAAAACTCCTACAGTAAAGCTAGTTTTGTGAAGGGAAGATATGGAGGTTGGGGGATTTAGATGGCCTTAAACGAAGGCCTGTACACAGAGTGAGGGGTTTACAAAGAGGCCAAGTGGAGCTGCTTTATACCCCAGAGCACGAGAGAGGGGAATAAGGGTTAATGACTCTAATGTTATGGTTGGACGCTGAAACACTAGGTTCCTCATTCCATTTCTACATTAGGAGGAGGAGGAAAGAAATAAAATGGACAAGGAGCCTTCAAGTACAGTAGAGACAAGGACTCATGTCATTAATTCAATTAAATTTGCATGCTTGACATAATGTAGAGCATTTTTTCATCTTTTGAAGAGAGCCAAAGGGGACAGGACAGAGTTATGCAGATATGTATAGTAGTACACAGACATTCATGAATTCACAACATCCAGTTTGAGGTGCACGAGTGTTAGAGCAGATATGTGATTCGGGGTGGTTCATTGTTGCACTTCGATGCACATAATGCACTCGTCCACTTCTCCCCCCTCCCAACAAAACCCTGAACACTCACCCCCCCCGGTCCATCCCCCTCACCCCCCATTCCGCCACAAAATTAGCATGACAGGCAAGCGGCGGCTTTGCCTGCATTAATGTCCATCAGCGTTTGATTTCATGAGGAAAACATGCATATGCCCTGGCACGATTTCTCCTTTAAATTGAAGTTTCCATCTTTGTCCCTTGCCTTTTTCTTGTTCCTCTTCCCCGGCATTAATTGTGCATTAGCAAAAATGATTTACTTTTAACAGTCATAGTTATTTTTTCTTGCCCCCGGGCACAAATGCCTTGAAAGCCTTCCTTGAGGGCATCTAAATTATGTATCTGAAAAACTCCTCCACTAAGGAAGAGAAGGACCCTGACATTCTCAAAATTCAGACTCGCATGTCCTCCTGTTTTTAGGGAGGCATCAATCACAACCACCTATACAAGCCTTAATCTCGCATAAATATTTGAACTAATAACATTAAAAAGGGGGAAAGAAAAAGGATCCGACTGGTGGCGTAATCAAATGCAAAATAAATGAAGAATACAAGGACAGCAGGGGCCCGCACTTCTAACTACTTTTGCCACTTTCTTTTTCCTCCCCCTTGTTTTTCCCTCTCTTTTTCTTCTCTGTCTTTCTTTTCTGTCTGTGCACAGTGTTTTCCTTCCACATCATTAGTGCGGAGCCACACGAAAGAGGAAAACAGAGAAGTGCCGACTTTGCGCTCCCTGTGTGAAGTTAAAGAAGCAACAGCCCTTCTGAAGGACATATGGGAATGGGGACACAGACTAGGGATGTTGTAATCGTAGAATGGGCATTCATTAGTGGCAAATACCATAAATCCCAGGCTAAGTACGAATCCTTGTTCAGGAAAGCCTAAAACAATAAACTTTGGTCTGGCTGTAGCCCTACCCTGACTGTGAGGGGCTTCCTGAGAAATGGGACCCAGACGGAAGCTAAGTCTAACTCCCTCAGTTTGCTTCCAAACTTCAATAAAAACACAACTAGTGAGCTGTGAATTTTAACCACCCCTCCTTTGTTTCTCTGCTTTTGAGCTTCACTGAATAATGTTGATACACAGTTTGGTGTTTGTTTGTATGCCGCTAGGTTTTGTGTTGATTTTCAAGCTAGTCTCCAAATCCCTCTCCTGCTGTGAGCAGTCAGGCTCATCCAATAGAACCACACAGTGGCCAAAAGGCTGGCAGATTAATTTTATTGACGTTTCCATTTTCACTGCAATGCGATAGCCTTCCCCCTGGCCAGGGCCGGAGCGACCCGTGCGTATTTACAGACTGACCTGTCACTTCATTACCCAGCATGCTCGCTGCCTCCTGCCCTAGCCCGCAAGGATGAAACCAGACTCCAGTGCTTTTCAGCTCCTCTTGCTCTAACATGCACATGGATACTGACATGTGTCCACAGATCAGACATGTGGGGCATTTGAGCATTAATTCTGTGTACAGTTTTAATAATTGCTTGGAATTAGTTTCATATACATTACATATATACGCAGACATATTCTAAATAGAGAATAAAGAAAAATCACATGTGGACATAACATGAAAAGAAAGACAGAAACAAAGAAAGAAAGAACAGAAACAAGGCGAAGCAGGGCCAATAAAGAAGGAGTAGAAATAGAATAAAGAAGATCCAACTTGCACAACCTCATTACATCTAAAGGAGAGCTGGTGCTTTGCATCCACCCCCACTCCTTTCTTATGAGCGAGAGAAGGAACGCTGCAGGGCAAATTGTCCCAAACGCTAATGGCTTCTGACTGTTCCCTGGCAACTCTGCCATTCTAACCTGTGTGGATGTGCACTCTGAAAAAAAATCGAGAAAGAAAAAAAAAGTGCAGGGCAGAGCAGGGGGAAGCGTCCCATCATCTGGCCATGTGACACAGATGGGGGTTGGCTATTAGGAGGCAGTCTAAAGGCCTAGGGGAGCCGAGGTGCTGGAGTGTAGCCCCAGGCACTTTTGGAAAAGCAGCGCCCTTGGAGACGGAAAAAAGACAGCCCCCCTCCTCTCTCCCACTCTCCTCATTCTCTTCTGTCTTCCCTCAACCTTTCCTCCTCCTCCCCCGTTCACTCTATCACGATCTTGACTTAAAGTGCTTGCAATGAAAGTTTCTGCACATATTTTATATGCACAGAAGTCGAGAAGGTGTAATCAGGCAAGATGGAAGACAATGACCGAACGCAATGAGGGTGAGAGAGAGTGAATGAGTGCACTAGCAAACAAACAAGCACAAGTCCGAGAGCACATTACGCTCACATACATTCCCTCTCTCATCACCAGTGGGTGGTTATTAAAAATGCATTCAGATATATCTCCTTGTGAGTAAATTGGTCTCAGGGCTGAGCTCATTAACGGGTTGGGATAGGACTGTAAACACATTGCAACTCTGCTTATCTAATGTTGGCACATTCAGGGTCGCTCCAGGATTTCTTGCACAAAAAAATTGTTTAGTACAAGGTGTCCTACAGTCTCTGCTGAGAGTATGGGGGACTTCAGGGGAGTCTTAATGACTCCAGAGCTCATGCTTTATGTCTAGGAGGTACCCTGCCCCTAAGGGAGCCACTAAGGTCTAGTCAGCCCGGGAAGTATTATGGATATGACCACGAGTAACACATATTACAGCTATCAGTACACCAAGAATGCCCTCCCTCTGTTGCTCTACCATTCTCATATACTCAAGCGTGAATAAATAATGACTTGTCAATAGCTGGAAAACACATTCAAACGCAGTCATGGTTAGTTATCAAATAACACTCCAGACTGGTCCCTATACTCTTAATACATATACTGAAGAGCCTCTAGACAAGCTTCAGATATTGTGTGTATTATTCTAAAGGCTGTGCAGTGATTTTGCACTGGGAGGCCCCAGCGTTTGTTTCAGGGTAATGAAGCAAGAGTGTAGAAGCAGTGGCTTATGGAAGCTGTGGTTAAAGTGACTAATTACAACAGACCCCCCACGCCCCCTGTCAGCCCCAACTACTCAGGCATGTTCAACCAAGCTCACCCAAAAAACGGGAGAAGAGAAAAACTCGTGAGGAGAGTTAGAAGGAAAAAAGAGGAATAGATGGAGAACAGAAGTTGCATGAGCTTCTTTGGCCCTCTCTCTACCTTAGTACACCATAGTGACCGGGCCCTCCACCTCTCCCTCCAACACCCTCCTATTACACCACCTCTATCCCTGCAGGCTTGGCCGCAGAGAATGAAGAGAAAAGAAGAGGGGGGATTTAGAGCCTCCCTTTTCCCTCTTTTTCTCCTCAACTTTTCAGCCAACATAAGCGGCGTTTAGCACATTCAGTCCCCCAAATGGCAGCGAATGAGAGAAGCAGTGGGGGCTCCTCTTTTGTCCGTCTGGTTACCCCTTTTATTTACTCTGGATTTACGAAGGGGTCTTTGCCGGCTCTGGGACCACATGCTCTTGACACACACACAATCTTTCTCACATACACACATACACAAACACGCAGAGGCTCTATTCACACTAGTGGGACGGCTAGCCCTGTGTTGCTCTACGCCGACTGGGGATTACAGGTCTTCTTGGTATAACCGCATGCTAGCAATATGCTTCGCACTCCCATAACATACAACATAGGCAAAGTACTAACGAGTAGAACATAATCCCTTTAATGATAAAGCACACACTTGAGCATCCAATTTCTAACAGTAAGTAAGCCATCAGTGTGTTTGTGAGTCTCTGTGTGACCACGCCATATGGTTTACTGCACTCATTCAGATCCATACAGTAGATGAGGGCTCTAAACGGAACTGTTTTAGTGTGGCTGCACCACTGCTGCCAGTGTTTTACGCTGATTATTTCCTGATCTGTGCTTAAACAAGCAGCAGCCCCTTGCACTGGACCATAAAACAACAGCTTAGTAAACAGCAAGCATGCTGACAAATTGGTAGCGTTCAGGCCGGAGTCATTAACAGCCTTAAAACCTGTCAGAGCAATTACAACAAACTCTCTCCTTCAGCAAGTCTCCCTGCCAAACTCAGATGTCACTACCCGCCTCCTCTTTACCGCCACCCCCTCCTTACAACCAGGACACTGGCTAAAGGTGAATGAGAAAACTACCATTTTTCCCCTCTCTCCTCCAATAGCCATGACACCCCAGAGAAATGAGGACAAACCTCCATCTCAAACACAGCTGTATCTGCATCCTGGGGGCTACAACTGAGTGGTTCCTTTTGCATGAGAAATAATGTGTAGTTGTCTCCCCCCAAAAACACATCATTAAGTGTTCCCTTAAATGAAGTGGAATAAGAGCTTCTAATTAGATGGTTTTTTTCTATGTGTGGGGAAGCGAGGCAGTCAGGCAGCAAGAAAGGCATGGAGGGAAGGAAGGAGGGAGGCGTGGGAGGGGAGGGGGGCAGTTGCTCAACAACTCCTGTACCTCTTCTCCTCCCTCCCTTCTCCGCCCCTTCTCTAAGCCCCCTAACCCTGCCATCAGGCAGATATCTCTCTGTCATCCCTGGAATGCTGTAGATAACTATCGCCTCTCCACCAATACAAGGCCTCTCTCCACTCACAGGCACAGTGCTGACCCCACTGTGCACATCCCTACCATAGAGGGTGAGGTTGGAGTGGAGGGAAGAGAGAGAGAGAGAAAGAGAGGGGAGGGGTGATGGTGTAGGGTTGGAGGTAAAACTTGTTTTTTAACAGCCAGTTAGACTATTTTACCTTTTAACCCAAAATATGGGCTGGAGCAAAGCCACTCTCCCCTTTCAGCTTCTCCCCCAGAGCCAAAGAAGAGTAGTTCGTCCAGAAGCAAGAGGGAGGAAGGAAAGGGGGGGGAGCTGGCTGGTTACTGCCTTTTCTCCAGAGTCAGTGCTTACACCTCTCTTGATCTTTTCATAAGATTATAATCTGCCAAGAACTTAAAATACGAGCGCAATTAACCTGCAACCTGCAACAACAATTACCTTATTACATCATAAATTGGGACTTTCAGGATCATACAATGATTACTTTTGCCTCCTGGGATCTTTATTTTTCTAATACTTTCCTGCAGTTTTATACACATATATGTGTGTATATAAACACACGGAAAAGTGCTGCTTTTACACAGATGTGGATTATACATATAAAAGAATGCAGCTGCAACAAGGCCTTGCCATCTAAAGGGGGCTTTATTTGAGGAGGGTAAAAGATCCGAAGAAAAGAGATGGAATAAAGATGTATAAAAGAAAGGAGGCAGGCTGTTGCAGATGTCAGGACCCAATTTGCATGAATGGCAAAGGGCTAAATTGCAGGGGATGGGGGAGCTACCCTCCACCCCCTCACCCAGCTTTTTTTTTTTTTTTTTGGAGGGTGGAGGGAAACTAAAAGGGAGTTGTGATGCCCATGACTGCCCCTCACTCAGCAGACAGGGATCAGTGGCTAATGAAGGGCTTTGGGTCTCCACCAGACATTTCACACTCTCTGCCTCCCTGACAACTCCACCCTGCTCCCCCTGCACTCGAACACTGTAGAAGAAACTGCCGCTGCTCATCCCTTACATTCACAATCGAATGGGGCTAATTGGTCTCACAGGTAATCTCGGTTCATCACTTGGTTCTTTATAAACAAATTTACAAACCTACCAGGGTAGCAGTCCAAACCTTTTACTTCTATCTACCATGACTTCACTCTTCTTTCTTCCTTTAATGTAGTACAATGCAGCTATTTTTAGTGGTTAAAACTGCATATATCGACACTTCTCATTCCATAATTTATAACTGTTACAATAAAAAAAACAGGGCTGAGTACTTCCACAGAAGCATTGCCTAAATCTTGAGGTTTGATACTGCATTAAATATCAAAGAGCAGGTATTTCCCAAAGTAATTGGGGCTATGTTGAATTGAGCATGATCATTAGTAAAACAAGCTGCTTCTACATTACATGTTTCCCAGAAAAGTCGCTCTACTTTGGAATGATAATGTTGTGAAAGCTGGGAATAAAGAGATGAGACAGGGCGAAATGAAAATATCGAGATGGAAGCCGCGTGGATGCATCATATGGATCCGTAAAGAAAATGGCTTTATAATCCCCGCTAGGAACTATTGTATATCAAAGTCTTCCACCTAAACCACTAGAAAGAGCAGCTGTATGCTGGTTGCCAGTTCTAACCAAGTGCGGTTTCTTGATTCAGAACAGCTTACAATGTTTGAGGCAATGTATGATAACAGCATGAGCAGTGATTCTCTACCCTCAATTACAATTTAAAACCAAACAAACAAACTTGCTGTTTTTATACCGAGAGCGGAGGACAACTTGGATTTATTACGGACATCTTTGCCACACCTGATGGACAGTGGCATCAAAGAGGAGTTTGGGGAGTTTCTACACAGACCTGGAGGGTTGGTAGAGTAAATGAATTAAAAGGTTTATAAATCAACAAGTCAACCATCAGATTGTAGCCTCTGCTCAGCAGCCCTCTCATCAGCCAAATGCCATGAAGTTTTTTTTTTTCTCCTCGCTCTCTTTTTTTTTTTCACACAAATGTCCTGAAGGCAGGGAACAAAGCGAGCAGAACTGATTACTGCACTGTTGCTCCGCTCCGCCAGTCTAAACTCTGTTTGGCTTCCTAATGAGCTCACTAAAAACCCAATTCATCACCCATAACCCCTTCTCAACCTGCCTTGAAATCCCCCATTATGGGGAGTCAAGGACAGTCCGTTTACAGACTTTGGGCTGGGGTCAAGGGCTGTGGATGGCAGTGGCCGTGACAACAAGGTTATTTTGACACAAGGGATCCTTCCTATGTGGCTCGTCTGTCCCCCAGTGCAGAAATGTGTTCACCATACACCACTCGTTCCATTCCAACTAATGCTATACTTTGATTGTTGTACTCCATTGGTTTTATGCATTCATTTGTATTTATTACTTGAGCATGGCAGGTTGCTTTCTAAGTCTTACACCAGCCTCCCCCTATCTCCTATGCCCCCCTAATTTTGCAATACCAGCGGTGTCCCAGCCTGAGCGGAGGAATGTCCGGCTTGATGGCTGCAGCAGCGGGAATGTCCCGTTCTAGTCAGCTTTCGCACCAGAGATTTCAAGTTTAATACCCTTTCGTCCCATCCCTGCAAAGACAGGAATTTGGTGGGAAGGGAATGTATTGGGGGGCTGGGGGGTTAAAGGAGTGGAATACAGTTGGTGTATTAAGAACGGGCCAAAGGAAAGAAAAAAATTTATATTATAGTTATATGACAAACAGCTGAGAAGGTAGGAAATGAGACTAAAAAAAGAAGGTTGGAAGGAGGGGTCAGAAATAGAGAGGTGGAGGAGGAGGACAGCAGAGGGTTGGGGTAAACTCCCACAGTTCCTCATTACATGGAGCTGAAATGATCCTCCTGGCGCCTGAGCTGTAACCAAGAGATTACAGAATTGATGAATCCTTGGTTTAAAATGCAGCTGTTTTATTCTGCTTTAGTAATTAATTCTTTTTCCGATAGCGTATTGATTAAGCGTAGCCCCTGATAAAGTTCAAACTGAGAGAGATCCCTCCAGGGCTTTGGGTTGGCCTGCTCTAGAGAGTCAATGAAAACTTCCTCCCTTCACCTGCATCTCTCCCTCTCTCTCTCTGTCAGTGCAGTTTACCCTCATAAATTAGTCAGATCTGTGTGGAGTGAGGATCTTGCTTAGCTGATACTTGCTTTGTCTGCCCTCTTGCTGGTGTATTTCACTGCTATTTTTACACAGTCGTGCCTACACAAATGCAGATGCCCCTTATTGACGAGTTTGCATTACACAACCCACTAAAACATTCATTTGAGCTGTTTTGTTCTGGCTTTACTGAGATACTGCATGCACTCATGGACGCAATTCTTTCACCTAAGCTGCTGACTCCTTTTGCTTCCTTCAACCTCTTTGCTCGCTCTCACTCTCACCCTAACAGGGAATCACGCCTTACAGAACGAGAGCGTCTCTCTTCACAAAACTACTCTTTCATTCTTTTTATCACTGCCGTTTTTCCATATAGCTGTGAGTGCAAGTCTGATCAACAGAGGGTAGAGTGGGTCTCTCCGGGGAGCCAACTAGCAGAGAAATCAGATACAGCTTTAGAAGAGAGTCAGCCGCTCTTGTCTTGTCAAGACCCCTCACCTACCCGCTCCTTTACAAGTCAATAACCGCGGACCAGCGTCCTCCACTGGGCCTTGGCACACATTCACCTCTTCCTATAGGAGGCCGAAGAAGGGTAAGCCCAGCGTTTTGGATCCACTGTGTAACCTTTGATCCTACATTATTTTACATGTTATTATGGAAATAATGCTACATTTTCTTCTATGAAAACCCAGCACATGCAGAAATATAATTTCACTATCCTCAGCTACATTTATTCCCAATGTATAACAAGGTCTCCTCTGACATTCCTGTAATACAACATGACAAATAATCGGTGACCCCATGAAGACAAAAGAGACAGTTAAAAGCCTTTTTCAATATTAAGAACTAATGAAAGAGTGAATGAATTATGAAGGGAGAGAGGAAAAATATAATTAGAAGGTGGAAGTAGTGCTTAATACATTTACTCGAGACTATTTCCTTTCGTTAATGGGACTGCAGCATGCAGAGAGAGGGTTTTGACGAGGCTAGTATTGACTGTCCGCCCCGCTCCTTAAGGTAAATCCAGCAGGTCATTTCATTAAAGCCCAATTCCATCGCACTAATTTTGATTTTAGGGGCTTGACAGCTGTTGGCAGTGGAAATTGCGATGGCAGGATCAGCGAGAGAGGAGCCTATTACTGCTGTGAAAAACACAAATTGCAAAGCCTTGGTTCAAATTACTGCCAATCTGCCTCACTGACCCACCATCAGTCATATTTCATCACGTCCTCAGACCTTTACTTTTGATTAGCTGCATGAAAACAAGGAGTGAGAATAAACGGCAATCTATTTTGGAAAAAGAAGCCAAACAAATGGAAATAAACAAATATAAACACACTAATAGTGTAATTTTACTCTAAGAGACCAAAGAATAGAAACACATCAACTACTTTACTTTTTACTTTACTTTTATGGTTATTTTAAGTGAGAAAATGTGCTGCCATTTAATTGGACAATGTATTTCTTGTTTGTTTTTTTCTAAAGCTGAAATTACCAGTCCTTCCCCATATATACCATAGTTATTTTAAGTTGGTCTGGCAGCTAGATGGACCTAACTAACAGTATGAGCTCCTAATCACCCTGCCTTGCAAGTTAATATGCAGCATTAAAGTTCCAGAAGCAAGAAAAAAAACAGCTCTTCTTCTGATGCTATTAATTAGCAGTGCTCCATAGCTCTCAGCTTTTTGAAGCTCTCCGTCTCCTTTTGTTTCACCCTCTCTTTTTTTTTTGTGCGGCCTTTGCTATTGACTTTTCAATTTTCCCCTCACATCCACCCCCTGCACTAGCAGTAGCACCAGTGCTTCTACAGTGGTACCCAGCCCAACAACAATACCCCCAAGCCCACTCTCCGAGACGCTGGCTGGGGAGCCCTGAGAGCTGGGCCAGCCCTACAGCTCCCACCAGCCCACCACTCACTCCCCACGAGACCAAAATCAAAGAGAGAGGCCCTTAAAATATAACCATGGGTATAATGAGGGTGCTCCAAAGAACAATAAGCATATACACCAAAGGAGAGTAGGAGTACAAAAGGAAGAGAGAGAAAACTATAGGAATGTTGGCCCAAAAGTGTTCTTGAGAGGTGAACAACAGAGAGTGGATGAGAAGAAAAACAGAACGATACTGTGCTGTGGGAGAGAGGGCAAAGGGCCACAGCCAGTGGTGATGGTAGCCAGGGCCACGCATCTATCCAACCACGTATCTGAACCCGAAACAACAAGGGGGTCTGCCGCATGCCTCTGGAGCCGAAGGGAGCCGAAGGGAGCCAAAGGGAGCACGACTAATTTCTGCACAACAATGGGCCTGGATGAGCGCCCACACAATGGCAGGTGCTTTGAATAGCAGCAGGGCCCTTGCAGCAGGGATCTTCTCCTCTCTCACTCCGAGGGCTTGGGCTCTGGCTTGTGTAACCTTTCATTTTCAACCAGGCTTCCTTTTGACTCATAAAGGATGAAAATGATCTCATGGGGGGCCAAAGGAGTAAGAGACAGCCAGGCCTGTGAGGCAAAACTCAGACCAAGTCCGTCTGTGTTTTCTGTTGTGTGTTACCTCCTTTTTCTTTCACTCCTTCTTTTTCATCTCTCTCGATTGCATTACTATAATCACCCTTCCCTTACCCTTAAATTCTCTCTCTCTGTACATTTATCACTTCCTCACTTGTTTGCTGGCCTTAATATAACTCTGCTTTTTTTCTGGCTCATTCTCATTTTTTTTTCCCATTGACTGTCTGTTGTGTTGTTATTTTCTGTAGTGGTTGTGTTTGTTGTGCTGCTGCTGGGCCGTCCTGTAGGCCATGATGCAGTGGAAAAGGCAGTTTTCCCCCCACCTTAAGAACATTCTTTCCGGGGTCACAAGGTCAGGCTTCACAGATGTCTCCTGCAGACACACAGTTGTCTAAGGACTGCATCCCTGGGAGTAAGCATTCGTACTAAACAATGCAGCTTTCCCCCTCACTTTGGAAAATGTTAAATGTTTTTTTTTTCTTTTTTCTTGTCTCGCTTTTTTCCTACCTTTCTGTTTTCATTGTTTTATTTTTGAATGAAGCAATAGAGTGACTGCAATTTTTCCGAGGTGGAGGTTTTTGTGTTGAGATAATGAAAGAAAGCACTGGTTATCACAAGATAGTGGTGTTTTCTTGCTGCTTTCATTCCTTTAAACACTCCCCGTCTCCCTAAGTTTCCTCCAATTGTTCTAATGGGGCCTTAGTCATCCTTGCCTGATGGCAAAGGGAAAGATGCTTTTAAAGATCTTTTTCTTCTCTCAGTATGTGTTGCCAGGAGAGAAAAATGAAAACATGTAGTAACTGTCCTGAAATCCACACAGAGACAGATACAAAAAACCCTTGAGTAAGCAGGGTCGGAGCCAAACAAAGAGCGACCCTAAATGAACAGAAAGGCAATATTTGAACTAGAACATCTCTGCGCAGCCTCAATCTCAACAAAAATCGTAGAGCATGAGGATTCCTGAGCCAAACAGCTTTCATTAAAGGGAAATCAGCTTCTGCTTTTTTTTTTTAGGGGGTGGAGCGTGACAGTGGTAAAAGAGAAGAGATTGCACCATTTAACATGCAAGTTCTGCCTCAGAACATGGGAAAGTGTGTAATTGGAACAACATTTTAAAAAACCCAGGCGCTGAGCTATCCTTGAATATCTTCCTCCTTTTCATCTCGCTTTCCCTTGTTCCTTTTTCTCTTCCTCCGTTTGATATGGTGCTCTTGCTTCCCCCTCCAAACATCTCTTCTGTATTCTGCAAATTGATAACCCTCTAAATGAATTATGGTAAACGCATAATGAAGGTTTTCTCAGCTTCAGCCCTGCAGCCAGCCAGGATGGAGCATCTCGTTTGGCATGTTTGATTCGTTTTGTTGCGCATTTAGCCCCAGTGTTCCTTCAGAGTGTTCACTGCTTGGGGCATGTAAATAAGAAATTATCCTTGCTGACTAACATGGCTAATACCTCCTCTGGGGTAATCAAAAATTATTAGACGCTTGCTTCCAATAAACATTAGGGCTCATGGCACTAACCACTGTCAAATCGCTCACCTCCGCCTGCTCCCCAATAGCCATAAAATGGGTGAACAAAAGTGATCAGGTGTGGAAAAAGCACCCTGGCTATGTGGAAACTGAGAGACCACGGGACTGCTATTATGCCTAAAAAAGCAGCCCTTGGCTTTAAGAGTCATTAAAGCATGTACTAGAGTGGGAATCAGACTAGAAAATGAGCTTATCTTGCATAATGCCCTCAAAAGCTTTGCATAAACGTGAAAGATGTGCGCGTGAAAATCAGCAGCAGAGAGGAAGAACTCGGATTGTAACACACTTCCTTTATCATCCTCCCACTCTCTTGGACGGTGGCAGCATGGTTAAAGCACTACCTGTAGGGTATAGATGCTTTGCTCATTTCCAAATATGCTTCAGTGTGTAAACCCTGGTTTACACAAGAGAAAAACCACACAGCAAGTGAACAAGCTACAGCTAGCTTTGCTAAGCCACTCCAACTCAACCGCGTGCTGTCTTTCGGAGGGACCTTCGCTGTGATGTGGGGTTCGGACATTAGGGGGAGGAGAATTGGGAGGGTGGGGGTGGTGGAAGAGATTAAAGAGCCAAGGGAGGCAGAAGAAAGAAAAGAAAGTAAAAGAGCACAAGGCCCATTGGTCAAACACAAAAGGGAAGAGAGGGAAAGGACATTTGAAGTCAGGGTTAAACTCCAAATAAGCACACCTTAAACGGGCCTGTGTAAGCTGGCAGTCGGGGTTTTTTGGAGTTTCCCTGCAGGTGTGCCTTTGACAGACTTGGCCTGCATAACCTCTCTCTGATCTAGAATGGGGCCCGGGGTTAGACACAGAAACCAGTGGCATCTTGCTGTCTCTGCCTCCCATTCTATGTCTATTACACACACACACACACTCCCACACACACACGCATGCTTACATTCCCTATAAACACACACACCAACACACTGCCAGACGAGGGGAAAACAAATCTGGTGAGGACTAGAGCAATTGGATTATCACCTCTTAAGGGTGACTTCTTGGCTGACCCCCTTCAGGCTAGCCCGCTGAAACAAGACAGAAAATTTCCTGGGAAAACACTCTCTCCCTTTAAAGAACTGAAGCACTGTCATCCTTGTGAAAATGCAGCGGCGGCAGCATTAATGGACACGGAAATGTCCTTTGGGGCATGCGCTCAAATCCCTTTTAGCCATATTACATCAGACCCCTGTGCACTCCACATCATCAGCACATGCACTGGTGTAATCAGCAGTGGAACATGGGTGTGTAAACCCACCGTATAATGAACTGATACAGCAGCACTGCACTCTGTCTTTGTTTTTGGCCACAGCCTTTGGGTAAAAGCAAGAAAAAGTCACTTGCCTCCCTTCATTGTAGTTCAATCCTGATTACTTCCCTGCAACACCGTTTCCTCTGTGCTTTTTAACCATACTCAACTCCCTCCCAGATAAGCTGGTCTTCATCTACTTCTCAGAGAAAGACAGAAAGCGAAGAAAAGGGAGGAAAAAAAAACCATTTCCCCCAAGCTTTCCCATAATGGCGCAAAACAGACATTCTCCTCAGCTGCTGTCAGAATAATCTGGGTAATTTTTTCCCTATGTTCTCCAAACATTAGTTTGCACATTAGGCTGACCCAGTTAATGTGCTTTTCCTGCTGTGTAGGGCCCAGTTCCTGGCCAAGCTAGGCCAGGCTGGGCTGGGCCAGGTCGCGCCAGGGGCCTGTTCATGATTATGGACCAGAGGGACCAGGCCCCATCTAGAGCTGAGGCAGAGGGGAGAAGAGGGGGGAGACAGAAGGAGTGGAAAGGAGACGATAAGAGGAAAAGTGGGAAACCTTGAGCTGCACTTTGGACGGATGAAGAGTGAGGGGTGGTGGCGATGTTGTGGGGAGACCGTTACTGGAAGTGGAGCCGAATGTATCGGCAGCCTTCATCCCTTTACAGCACCTATTCTTTTTGCTGTTTTCAAGCTGTAACACGGGGTCAGAAGAAAGACAGAGAGACCAAAAAAAAAAACAAAAAAAAAGGAAGAGAGAGCGGAAGGGAGGAAGGAAAGAGGGAGCTGAGGGAGCTGATCATTCTCTTTAATCACATTTTGGACGAGGGCCAGGTAGTCTGCGGTACTGAGAGCGAGACGGAGAGGGGTGAGTGAGGAGAGGAGTGTGAGGGAGACGGTAACAGAGGAAGGGGGGTGAGAGAGAGAGAGAAGAAGAAGAAGAGAGAGATGGAGGAATGAATGGAGAGAGAGAGAGGATGGGAAAAGGGACTTATGGAGAGTGGGAGAGAGGGGATGAGCCTGAGAGCAGAGCCCCTTGAAACAGCTTGAATTTGCGGCAGTGCTTAAGCAAGTGTGCACGTATGGCTGCACGTACTCATGTGTGTGGGCGTGTACGAGAGCCAGAGTGACAGCCGTTCCCGTAAATGTCCGCGAATGCTGAATCCAGCAAGAATCTGGTGTTAGAGCAGAGGCAGGGAGAGATCCATTTTAAAACTATGTGCATTAACTATACTTTTCCCCATAGATTAAGCACTCCACATGAATAATTTAGCCTCTTTTATGCTAATGGGATCATGAAAGTATCCCCTCCGTACCATGTTTTCTCCCCCTCCATAGCAACTCTTCTCGGCTTTCAACAATTGCCCTGCCCCTTCCCAACAAACCATCAGACAGACATACTGCACTGTTTCCACAACAGACACCTGACTAACATGGGCCCGACATGTAGTGGCAAGGCTAAAGTTGCACCCGGTGGCTTATTGAGAAACCCTGTTGCGTTGTTATCCTCATTAAGCAGGTAACATCTAAGCTCGTCTTCCATTAACTGCGATTCCACTTGCTGCTACTGAGAGAGATATTGCAAGTTATAAGTTGAATGCACATCACGGCAACACTTTGTTTAACATTTATGTGATTTCTGAGTTGGAAGTGGCTGCTGAGGGTCCGCTTACACTTTCTGATCACTCCACTGTGGCTCTCTGTGTTTTCTTTCAAGAAGGGAAGTGGACATATCCTGTGTGTTTATGCGTTTTTTTGGCCTTTTTTTTGTTCAGTGTCTGCCATCACACACTAGAATACAAATAGGCACACTTTTACAACACACACACACACACACACACACACACACACACACACACCCTTGTTGCTTCAGCATTGTGTTGTGGTGAGGTGGGGGCACTGTGTAAAAATTATCAGTGCTCCAACAGCTGGGAGTGAGAGCCATGAAACAGCAGGGCTTGGGTCTGCTTTATTGTTTATCTGTTGTTTATGGGCCAGTGTTCAGCTTTAATTACTACACTAAATTAAACTCTAACAGGCACTTAGAGGGAACCAGCTAACACATGCATGTGCGTGCCCCCACACACACACAAACCGTATATTTTATATACACAGGCACACCTCACCGATCACTCCAGAGCTGGAGTATAGGCTACTAAAATGCAACAAGGCTTCCATCTTGTGTTTAGCAGAGATTGTGGTCTCATGTCTATTGTGGTTGCAACTTTGTTTCTTTCCTTCTCTACATGCTTTTTTTTGTCTTTTTGAGTGCTAAGCATAGCTGTAAAAACAAACAAAAGAATTTTTTTAAAAAGCATTGCCAACGGTCCTGAAATTGCAGGATACATCAGGCCTTGTTCATGCTGGGACACCAAGAGTCGTGTCCCCAACAGGAATGACCCCCCTCCAGTGAGCTCAACCACAAAGACCTTGCTGAGTGGGGCCCCTAGCCAGGGCCAAGGGAGCTCACCACCACACTCTCCACACAAACACATGCACACAAATGTACCACAACACCATCAAGCGCAGCATGCTCCCTTGGAGCCGAACACTCAAGCTCTCCCTCTCTTCCTCCCTTTCTCTCCATCTCTGCCTCTCTCAGTCTCTCTGGGGAGTCTGTCTATCCGCAGAGTGTGGGGATTGTTCAATTGCTGAGAAAATGTACAAAATGCTTTCTCCTCTCTTCTGTTGAGCCTTTTCCATCTGCAGTAGAATTGTACAGAAAGCCCCCTTTGCTCAGCACTCTAGATGTCAACGTGGATTTGGTCTTCATGCATAGCTAATAATTACAAGTGTGGACTGGAGATGAGGCATGTGCACACTCACTCACAGTCACACATATGCACATACAGCAAGGGGGGGGAACATTACCTACCATGCTGAATCAGTGTTGGGGATTTACAGTTCATGACTGAGTGCATTTGACTTTACTGTGTTTGGTGTGGGCAAGCGAGCAGAGTATTTCATCACACTGCTCCATCACACTTTGGGTGCTTAACATATTACAGACACCTGCTTGGAAACGAGTGCTATCTTAAGGCATGCACATTCATCAAGTTTAACTCCCTGCAACTGATGTCTCTGATGTTTCTAGATAAGCTTGGAGGAGCTCCAAAGGACTGTTAATCAAAATAATGCGCATGCAGAGCCAACGAAGTTATTGTGTATTACCTTCTGAACCATCTTCCCCTAACCACTGATGTTTGTTTATCTAGTCAGAACATAGGGAGTCACTCTCTAAGAGCCAGTAAGTGAGAGCGCAGAATTTGCCCTGAAGGTGATAATTCATATTTTCTTTTTCAGAGGGAAATTCTGAGAAAAGTTGTCTGTTAAGAACAGGGATTAGGGAGAGGTTGTAGATCTGAGTATTGTAGTGAAACCTTTTTCCTATTTGTCAGAACTTTGACTGGCAATCTTTACTGACATCTATGAACATGCATCACCTTAGTTTACTGCATGACAATAAATTATTCCACAAGAGGGATAACACATATTTGCGCTCTTGTTAAATTGTTTTTTGGCACGCGTTCAGAACAATGCTCTGCGTAGAGATACAAGCCAGAGATTGTTGGAGTGAACTCTGTGCACAGCGACCATCTTGAGTCCTGTATGACTACACTTACAAAACTTTTTTTTTTTTTTTTTAAGTCACGAGGTGTAATGAAATTCAGTTGCTTGTACATTCCCTAACATCAGCCAAAGTTACTCTCAAAGAACACTGGACTTGGTCACTGTCAGTAAGGCTTCAGTGTTTCTGAGAGGCATATATTTAACACAGGGGTGCTTCCGGGTCATTATTGGAGCTAAATGTTTTTCAAGCCACAGGTGCGATACACCTTTCGGGAAAAAAAAAGTTGACGTTTTTCTTGGCAGCTAAGGCCAAAAATCAGCATGGGTCTCATGCACTCTCCGGCTCTCTCCCTCTCTACCTCTCTGCCATCTATTCCGTCTTCCTCAACTGATCCACATTGTCACCCCTTTTAACAGGGGCCAAGCTGTTAAAGACCCCATTACTGAAGTGAAGCGCACATTTCACATTTTCTCTGTGGACTCCAGAGTGCGGACTACAAATTTTATGTTGAAATGTATTGAGATAGGAGGCGAGTTCATGCGTGGAGTGGAGTGAAGTGGAGTGGAGTGGAGGAGAGGAGGGAAAAGGTGGAGAGGTTGGAGAGGGAAGGCTCTGTCAGAATGGAAGGGCCAGAGTCGGGAGTCAGTGAGCGCTTCAAGCGTTAACGTAATTGCAAGAATGTGAAAAATGAGGCGGCGGGGCTCCCGAGCGAAGCGAAAGGTCAGAGCATGCCTCACACAAAACAACTGGCTAGAGGACGGCCTCATTAGACCATTAAATCAGCTGCCCTTGGTCTCTTTCCCTTTTCTCCCTCTCTCTCCTGTTTCTCGCTGTGCCTACTTTTTCACCTTCTCCACCCTTTCACCTCTCGTACTTCAATGGCTCTTCCTTCACCTTCTTTTAAATCTCCGCTTCTGCTCTAAGCTGCTTACTTTGTTTTTAGCATGAAATGTTCTGAGCTTGTAGATCTTGCATTTAGCGCTCCTCATTGTAGGTCAGGCTCTGGCTGGCCCTGATCTAGTTGAGGTCTGTCTTGGCCCAGTGCATGGTGCTGTACCGTAACTGTCTTTGGCCCGTATTGATCTGCTGTTACTGGATACGGTGGGGAAAGGAGTCGATAAGTGCTCTGTGGATTACAGGTCACTTGTACTTATGTGTGTAAGATAATCAATAGGCAGTGCATTTCTTTTCTCTCATCCCCCCTCCTCTTTCTGTTGCTCTTCATCTCGCATGCTACTTGCAGCCGCAAAGGAAGCGTGCAAACACTCTACCTGTGCTTTGTCTTCTGATCTGCTGTTATGCTGTGTTTTGACTAAACCGATTACTTCAAAGCAGAAAAAATCCACATGCAATTTCTCAGATTCTTCTTTTGTAAACTTTTATGATTCTTGTTCACTGTTAATGCCTTGGATTTAACAAGAATGCTCTGCATATAGTCTGTGGTGAGAGTAAGTTTCATGTCATCTGCACTGCTATTCTCTATCTGTCAATGCACTCCGTCTATACTAAAGAGGGAAAACTAAAGGAGAACTACCTCAATCAAGAGCTAGTAAGTGTCACATCATTCCTTCTTTATGCTTATACAATCAGACAGACATGTTTCTTAACCAATTCTTAGCTGTCATTGTCTTCCTCTCTCTCCGACTACCCTGACAACAGCCTGCGATTCAACTAGTCCTGAGACAGCTAACCACAGAGGTCGGCTGCGGCCCTCAGTCTGTGGTCAGTAATGCTTGGGAAGCTGCAACTGCTGCTTCTGTCTAAAGATGCGAGAATGATTTAAACAGCCCCACCACAGGGTGCACATCCCTTCAATACATTTGATCGCTTATTGGCAAACCGATAGCCTCGAACAGACACAACAAGCAGCTTCGGTCTGCGAGCGAGACGGTGGAAGCGCGCATCCAAGAGCATTTCTGTGTGTGTGTAGACAGTGTGATGAAATTTCATGAAAAACTCTGGACGCTGCCAGAGGGCACACATGGATACAGAAAGAAACACACACACACACACACACTGCTGCTAGTGAAAGGAGATCTTGGCGCATTGAAACTAAGCAGAGGACAAGAAAACAAGGGGTAGTAGCTCAACATCTGTATCTCTTAGTTCACTTCATAACTAACTTTTATCTCACAATATGTTAATATTTGGTTTTACGTCGACTTAGTGGATTGTGCTTCTGAAAATGTATATGTCAAAACGGATACTAACCGTGACAAAAATATAAGGCAGATAGCTGTGACTTAAACACACTATCTGTAATAAATTTAAATACATTTGTTTTGAAATGCATTATTAGGGTTTGGCAGGTCGTGTACTAGATAACACAAGGCTCAGTGAGACATAATTAGAGGCTGTTGTGCAGGCAAAGTTAATATGGTTTGAAATTTCAAGCAAGAACTGGCAGAAATATACTATTAATCACCAGCTTTTGTTCCGTGCTCCAAATAGCAGCATTTTGGAAAGCCTTTTACCAGGGTGGTGTATTACAGTGGCTTGTTGCTTGCATTTGTGCGTGAGTGTAACAGTGGATAAGCGTGTTCATTTTTAGGTGTGACCGTGTTTACATGGACGCCAGTCAAAAAACAGGATAATCCAAAGTGCAAAAAAGAAGGACTGGGACATGTGTGAGGAGAGATGTGCCACCCATTCACTGTATATCTCACATTAGACAGTGTTAAAGTGATGTGTTGGCAACTCTATCCATGCGTGATGATTAATATGTCCTGCATGGATCTATGTATGTTTATGTGTCGGTGCTTGAGCGCACCCATTTATACGAGTGTCTGACTGCACGTGCATGCCCGTTTCTGTACTTGCTTACCTTGTTCGCTGCTGTTGTCGCCGCTCTGTGAAGCGTGTCCCCCGCTGGAGGGCCCCGGTGTGCCGGCCGAGTGTGTGGAGGTGGCGTCATCGTGGTCTCTCCAGGAAGCTGGGTTCTGAGGTTTGAAAAGGGAGAAAGCGAGCGTGGGATCCATCCATCCATCCATCCGTGCATCCAACCACATTCCCCATCCAAACCACAAACCAGGAGCAGAGAGAGCAGGAAAGGGGAGGAGGAGAAGAAGAAGAAGGTAGAGAGGGAGAAACACAGAAAGAGTCCATATGAGTATGTTGAAAAACGTGAGCGTGACATCTGTAAGTCTACACACACTGTGAGGGTCCTTGGCCTGCTTATGGACTCTTGGCAAGGCAGAGAGCTCCTTATATCCAGCTAGCAGACAGTCAAAGAAGCTACAGTAATCGTGGATGAATAGGAAGAAACCAAAGCACTAATGCAGCTGGCGATAAGTCAAAACACTGTAATCAAAATGTTTCATTAATGCATGACAGCGAGACACAGCACTGTTAATGTGGTGTTTGATTCTGTAGTGGAGCACTTGTGAGTAATTGTCTAAACACATATGGCAGAGCCCAGTGGAGTTCATTTATACCATAACCAATTGAGACTTCCGTGTCAAGTGAGAAATACTGAGGTAAAAAGTCCAAACACACCACAGCCACCATTAATCATTACCACTGTCAGAAATGAAAATAAGATATGACAGTGATTCTCCTGCTAATCTGCCAAAAATGCGTCCACGCCCACACTGACACACACACACACACACCCACAGAGGCTTGCAGAAATACACTTGTGCACACATGCTAATGACATAATCGAGCAAGAAGCATAAACACACATGCGCACGCACTCATTTTCATGTATACAAAGACATGCTGAAAAAAAAGTGTTAAATCTCTACTGGCTAGCTTCAAAGAAATACCCATAAACAAATGTGTAGCTTTTAAGGCGACTTGCTTCTCTTCTGCCCTCCCTACAGCTCATTCTCTCTCCTCCTCCTCCTCCTCCTCCTCCTCCTCCTCTCTTTCCTGGTCATTCCCCCTGCCCTGTCAGTGCACACGGGGAAACAGGATTTTCTACTGTACAGGAAAGGCTTTATCAGTGCCACATGAAGGCAGGCTAGAGGTGGAATTTCCTTTGCCATTCTGGCAATACAGAGACAGACTGATCACGTAATTTACTACACTTGTGCCCGCAAACACACAGGCTCAATCAAACACACAGCCTGAGTTGATACAGCCTCATAGCTCACTCAACCCAAGCTAGTCTTTCCCAATTTAACATGTCACCTGAGCACGATGACAAAATGTTGGCAAACTTAAGCCCCAACGTTGTCTGGGGCCCGGAGAGAAGCAGCCCCCTTGAGCGGAGCCCAAGCCAAACAAACACAGGCCTGCACCAAGGCTTCCCACAAACCTCAACCCACTTCTCAGTTCCCGCTATGTGTTTTTTCTTTCTCCCTCAAACACACATAAACACATATACATACATACGAAAGCAGAGGGAAAATGTACACGCCGCAGAATATTCCAAGAAACAGACCATTTTTACCATTTTGTCCAACTTGAGGAGAGTTCCGGATGAACTTCTTTTCCCTCAGCTCCCGCCACAGAGGAGCCTGCCTGCCTGCTTTGGTGCCCCAGTCAGAGTGAGCTGTACTGGAGGAGGACAGACAGGATAGAGCCTGGAGACTAATGGAGGTTTGCAGGGAAACAGAGGCTATAAGACAAGCCGCTGCCGAGCTCCCCTGGGCACACAGTCCTGATGTGCTGCTGCTTGTTCTGCTGCGGAGGCGAGGCTGCTGCTATGCCTGCGAGCGAGGCCCTTTTATCTGCTAAGTTTTTTGGGGAAGGCGGGCTGTTTTCTCAAACAGCTCGGAGCTGAAAACAGCAGACAGAAACACACAAGACCCTTCAGACCCTGCACTCCACTCAAGGCCCTCTCAGCGTCAGCTGTTCACCGGATGGCAATCAGATAAAGAGCTCGGAGAATTACTCAGAAGAGGGATAAGAAGACAGGGTGAACAATAGCCCATGCGTGGGTTTTAGCCCTCCAGAGTGAGCGGAGGGAAAAGTGTCCCTGCTCTGAGAGGGATGGATGAATGTGATGTGTTCACTCCCTGTGCCACTGATCAACACATGGTACACTTCATGGGAACGAGGTCTGTTGTTATAGTAATTTTCTGTTATTGTCAACACGGCACAGGCTGAGTAAAATCACTAATGTGGGAAAAGCCCATCAACCCGCTGAAAACAGTCTAATTTTGTTTTTGCCATATGCCACATGGGGCTGAGAAAGAAAGAGAAGGTAAAAATCCCAGACGCCCAGAGTGTATAATGTATTTAAGCAAAGCAGGGCTCTGTACTCTCAGAACTGGCTGTTGTTGTTCCAAGAGAAGAAAATGACTGGGTTCTGCTTCCTCACAATGAGACACCCACTGCCGACGAGACGCAAGACAGGCCTGAAAAACTATGCTGCTCTCACACACATTTGCTCTCTTATTCTATCTCTCTCTCCAACACTTGCCAGCTATGGCCACAGCATGGTTTTAATGCAACAGCGGAATCGATAGGACTTAATTTAGCTATCATTGCAGAGTAATGTGTCATTTTTAATGGCGCTGGTACTAAATTAAATTCAAAGACACCTCAGCTAATGGTGTTAAAGGGAATGATATTTTGCTGTGATTTGCTACCCTGTAGATTTAATGGACCTGTATGCATGAATATAGATAAAGCTTTGTTAGTTTGGCCCTTACAGAAGAAAAATAAGACCGCAGCAATTTATGTAGCCTAATAATAATAATAATAATAATAATAATAATAATAATAACACTATAGTGGTTACTAGGAGCAGTGCATATGCAATGTCGTACACACTCCTCTTTTAATACCTGTTAGACAGCACTCATTCATAATCATGTCTGCAACACAAGACAACGAATATCAAAACAACAGTGTTAACTTTCCACGCTCAACAAGGCGACAAAAGCAACAGCCTTTCCTCCCTATGAATAATTTAGTGGGCCTCTCTGAGCTATGGAGGGTGCATCATCAGACACTGCACTGCGCAACACAAACACACACAACCATTTTGTCACAACCCCCGTGGGTCTGATAAAGTTCAAACAAGTTGTAAAAAAAAATCATGTCACCCAAACAGTCACCTTCAACCTACACAAGGAGATTTCGGGAAAAAAATTGAGGAAGAAGCGAAAGAGAAAAAAAAAAAGCCTCTGGCCCATGTGACTATTCCCTGAAGCTGAGCATAATTAGGAGTCAAACATGGTTCACTCCATGCTCTTCACTAATTGTGTTAAAGAGCAGTGTTACCAGGAGGAGGAGGAGAATGCCAGCAAGCAAATACACATACATGTGCAGGCGGGAGCACACACACCAACGCACACAATAGGACTAGATAGAGAATAAGATACAAAAGAAGCGTGATCTCTAAGGGGCAGCCTTTTCTATTTGCTGGGGTTAGCAACTGGCGGCTGATAACACAAGTTGTAATTAATATAAAAGCAGGAGACAATATGGGAAGGAAGGCTTGTAGTGCAGCCAGGCCACAGGAGAGCAGGAGAATGCCGCCATCTCCTTTGCTCCTGTCCCCTGTTTCTCATTTACAAACACCTGCCTGGCACAATCTCACTTCCCTCCCTGCACTCTGCCTACATCCCTAGGAATTTCAAATAAAATTGATTTAGCAGCATCATTGAATTTCCCTCAAATTCCCTTGAAACCTGGAGGGAAGGGAAGAAATCTGTCGGTGTAGTAGCACTGTAAGGGAAGGCTGAGAATGACTGTGTGTGTGTGTGTGTGTGTGTGTGTGTGTGTGTGTGTGTGTGTGTGTGTGTGTGTGTGTGTGTGTGTGTTGTAGTATGACTGCGAAGAGCAGCTACAGGGATCTTGTGCAGAACATGTACAGAATCGCTGACGCGCCAGAAACACAGGGCCGTAAATCATAAGGCAAGCTGACATTTCAAGACACATCTTGCCACATGGCATAAACAGAGAAAGAGGAAAAACTCCTCACGTTTTTTTGTCACGTCGAGCTCATAATTATATACAGCCCCTTTAGAAAAGTGTAGGTGCACCTCTATTGAACAGCTGAGTATTTACAACACCCTCAATTATCCAGAATATAAAGAGTCCTTAATTTAGCAGCTAATAATTCACCACAGCATGTTTTAACAGACAAGCGGGACTGACTGATTGTATTTATGCCTGAAAACTTTCTCCGAGGCAAAAACAATCTTACTCACTGAATTGTTGTCACATTATATACGCAAATATGTCTTCAGAAAGAAAAAGCTCACATTAAAAACTTGAGATTCATGGCTTTGGCATATAAATGACAATATAAAAATGACAGTTCAATATGGATAATTCAGCTTGTATTTATTCCTCATGACAAATAACTCTAACTTTGAAAACAGTATTTACTTGTATGTCTGCACTATTATTACCTGTATATGTTGCATTTCAGTGCAAGTAAACACACATGTAATCTCATGACCCAAAAGGGCTGCTGAGCAACTGTTTATTGCAGTCATTTACAGCACAGTTAAAGAAACGGGAGAGTGGGAGATGCAACAAGTGAGCATGGCTTCTCTTGAGCCACAGTAGCGATGATTAGACATGCCTGCCAACAGGACCCTGTCTCTGAGCACTAATCAAATAGGAAATGTAAGACCAGACATCACACCATCACAAAAACAATTGTGTGGAACAGACAGAGCAGCCCAAGTCAACAATGCAGTGTTTTCATGAGACCCAAACGTAGTCGGTCCCTGAGGAGAACAAAGCTAGTAGAATTAGAACACCTCCAAAACTGAGAAATTCCACGGTTCAGCAGGCCAGCTCGGCCCCGAGGGCTCGCTGTCCACAGGCAGAGGCCTGCACTGTGCATAGTGATATACAGAAATAGGACAGGACATTACTGAGCACCCATCGTCGCTGATACACACTAAATCACTGCGCAGACTCAAGCTGAACTATTGCATTACTTGATTGAACCTGTGACATCACCATATCTGACCAGTGGTCTACAGCGCCCAGAGCCTGTACACGAGAATCAGATCTGAGCAGAAAAGGCTTGTTTCCCTTTTTTTTTCCTCTTTCCAGCCATGCAGAGTCAAGATAAGCTGCACCATAACTACGGGAACTACTATCACTCCCTGAGGAAAGCTCTCCAAAACAAAGCAGCGGGACCTGCAAATCCTACAGAATTATTCTATAACAATTCTGTAAAACTATGTAGAAATTCAAAGACAGTTCCAACAATATTATACATATGCATAAAGAAAATGAAAAAGCCTTCTGCTAATATGCAAGCTTGACTGAAGAAGCGGCACAATGGCACAAGAAGACACAAAGGCTAATTCATTAGAACAGATAATACTCAGACACTGTTAATTCTATTTGTCTCCCTAATTGGATGTAGCACAGAAGAGACAGAAATTTTATTCATTAATTAAAAGACAAGAGAGCGAACCATTGACAAGTACACACACACCAGCCATTTGCAAAAACTACACAGCTCTGTCTTTTCCTTATCTGCCTCCGTACGTAATACAATATCTTTTTTTCCCTTTCTTTAAAATAGGATGGAGTTGATGTGCGGAGGAGCAATGAGTAAGGAAGCCTTGGGTGGGCTACATGGTTGAGATAGTCACCGCAAGCAAATAAGGGAAATCAACAGTGTCAGCAAGGCCTCATCCTGCTCTCACTATTCTATAATCCAATCATCTCTAAGACAATGCTGCATTCAAGTGTAAATAAAACTGCGCTTATTATGCTCCACTGTCAGGTAAGAGGAGGGGGGGAGGAGGGTCAAAGAAAGGGGTAAAAAAGGAAGAAGACACACACACACACACGAAAAAACAAGCTCAACGGGCTGCCTCCTTCTAAGTGAAGAGCCTCATCATCTCCAGAAAAACCAACTTTCACCAAATGAGATGTAGCCCAGGGCTATATATTAAAAATGCATATCAAAGCAAAGAAAAATGGACGTGAGAGATTCTAACTAAATAAATTAGCATATCTAACTATCAAACCGCCTTCCTCTCCTCAATGAGACGCGAGGACAGAAATGAATAATAAAATACAGCCAAATACAAGTGAATAAATTAAATAAATAAATCAAGACAAGTAGGACACAATTTGCTTTTTCCATCTAGCGGCACAGTTTTGCAGCCAACTGCAATTTCTGTGTATTCTTTTCCATATTCCAAACAATTTTTTAGGCATGTGAAGCTGGACTCTTTATATATAGATATGGAAATTACTGGTTAACTATTTATAAAGATCACGACTGCACTGTGCACATTTTCACCTCAACAGTTTCCCTTTCTGCAGATATTATTTCCACTCAAGCATCCGGAGGTGCTCACACATGCTCTCACACACTTTTATTTATTAAAATGTAGCTATAAGCTGGAGCATGTGAAGTGTAGACATTATTAAAACCCCTTCTGAGCTGAAAAGCACAACTGAAAGCAAACAAGGGGGGAAAAAAACCTCTCTTCTGCTTTAGTGAAATTCAGCCCAGCAGTTAGGTATAATAAAAAGTTCACTGGTGCCACAAAAGTGAAATAAATCCCTCAAAACTTAAATACCTAATGAGGTGGTCACTCCAAATGACTCCAAGATAAATGGCTTGTCGTGCAACCTTCATTGTTTATTGCTGTTCCTGATTTGCTTTATTGGCATATTTAATTTTCTAATTATCAAAATATTTCTTACAAGTGGCCTGATGACAAAGCTGGTGTCTGAGCACTGGAGGCACCATTGGAAATTGGCTTGAGTGTCAACCATCTGCCATGAAACTAAACAGGCTAGTTTATCTAATCTCCACAATATAAACAACAGCATGCCTCATTTCTGCACTTGTGTTGAAGCACCACAATATCGCCGTTTTGACCGTTTTCTGAGACCAACAATCGGCGATCTGTTTTTTTTTTTTGTTGTTGTTGCTTCAACTACGCACCGTTCACCTTGTACTGCGCGCTGCGTGGCTCTCAGAAAAAAAGGCGACGGGCTTTCAAAGGGAATCCACTGCTATTAGGCCAATAGCCAGACCCAACAGATGTAGCGCAGAGACTTTGCATAACACTTAAATCTGCTTTAATTCCTAATAGGCTTGGCCTTGTGCTGCACTGATATTAACTAGTCACTTTGTTAGACTAGCCGCTCATTTCTCTCTCTCTCTCTCTCTCTGTCTCGTCCCCCCTACCCAAAACATTAGCTTTATCTCAGGCATGCAAGACGCAGTAATTCACAGATATCAACTCAATACTACACTGTCAGCTCAATCCATAGTGTGTGGGGAGGGAGGAGAGGAGGAGAGATTCTGTGTTTATTACGCCGAAAATGCACGATTTAAACCAGAGAATCGATCTTCAAATTTAAAGCTACTGTACTTCAGGTGCATATAATTGAATTCAGCATTATGGAGCCTGCAGCCATAAAGCGGAGAGGCAGCGGAGAAAAGCAACTGCAGAGCAAACCACACGGCAATCAATACGAAACAATTAAACACATTAACATCAACAGCAATGGAAGGCCTGCAGACGAACCATCATATGCCTTGTGAACTTGACATTGATGGTAAGCCTTTAGCTCTGAGATCTCTTTCAATGCGCTACCACTTTCTCCACCTCTGCAGCAAAAATCCACAGCTTTATGCACAGGCCATATCCAGCTCCCACAGCCCCCAAATATAAAGCCCTTTTCTTTTTAAATATTGGCCTAAAGCTGAAGCTTACCGCTGATACCCTGCTTTAACGTTAAACCTGCGTAACAGATAATTGCCTCACGTTTTTTTTCTCCTTTTTTTTCCAAGCGCTCCATAATGCAGGGCAGCGATTTTACGCACACGCGCACGCACTAATACACACACGCACACACCCACTCAAACCCCCAGCAAGCACGGACGCATTATGCACACATGACTGCCCCTAATCAAAAGACTAAAACAATAACTCAGTCTATTGTATCACATGTAGCTTTTGACCTTAGAACATCGATCGGCAGATTTTCCTTGCAGAACAGAGCATGCTCTATTTACTGATGGGACAACAGGGTCACACACACGTTCCGAGCAGGAGCCAAGGAGCCCAAAAGTTGGGAGAAACATCCAACAATAGGATTGTTTTTGAGTTTTTTTTTCTTTTACGTGCATTGTCTTTTTAAAAAAATATACACAGGTTTCCTCTCCCAGCAACAGCAGCAGGGACGCATGCAAACAAAAGCAAATAGAAGAAGTTACTTACGTGATCTGCGAGGTTAGTCGACGATCCCGAGAGCTCTTCGTGATCTGATTTTGAGCTGCCATCCCGCTCGTCAATAACTAGATCTATTGGCATTTTTCCTTTCAAACAACTGATGTACCGGTGGCAAAAATTGTCGCAGAGCTCATGCACCTATAGGAGAACAAAAAATAGGAAGAGAACACCTTTATTTCAGGATGGAAAGGTGGTGGTGGTGGGGGGCGAAGAAACGCTTCAGTCAGTCCAAGAATAACTTCAATTAAGAGGCATTATCGGCGGCGAGGAAACAATAGTGAAATTGTTGCAGAGCTTATTATTCTCTTGAGACCCGAGCAACAAGTTGAACGACAAAAAAATAAACAGCATGCGGTAAGCTGGCGAAATAATGAGCAGCTGAAACTAAATCTGCGGATCAATAACGATGCGCAAAAAGAAGGCTCAAAGCCCCTGTTTTACCAATAGTCACTTCCCCTGCATCAAATTAAATAGCAGATTTTTATGAAAATCCTTAAACCTTCTCTTAGTGGATTCTGGCTCAGTTTAAAAAAAAAAAACAGCTACAGCACTGCACGTTTAGTAATATCAATTACATACATTGCTTTTTGTGCAGGTGCCATGATTTGAAAAGAGAATTTATAACATGTACCTTTTCTAATTCCAAGAGGTGAAACCGTAATACTTGTATGGCTTGTATCATCTGCAAAAAAAAGAGCAAAAGTAAACACAATTCATATGACAAAAAAATATGACAGGATTAATCTTCTTTACATGTGTGCAGAGTTGTACAAATTAAAATCCACCCGTCATCAGTGCACTAAAGCCAGCAAGAGCGAAAAAATATGTGTATGTTTTAACTCTAAAAAGAAAGTTGCACAATCTAATAAGTAATTACACACTGGTCAGTTGGGTCAGTTAGACGGGAGGACTGCACAGTGACAGCGGCAAATGTGGTCGCACAGCTTCACTACAAAACTGATCTGACATCTGTGCGGAGGTTTAAATCATATGTTCACATATTTACTGAGTGATGCTGTGGACACTTGAGAGTATCGGCGGAGGCTAAAACCGCACCGAAGAATTATTTGAGAGACAGAGGGGTGCGCTTACCAAATTGTCCAACTCTGGATTTGATGAAAATAAAGGTTTTTCTGCTCGGACCTAAAATAATACACCAAATGTCAAAGTTAGTTTGGCACGAAATGTGTGGAATGTTCGTCTATTTTCATCCTGGATAATACAACTTCAAATATGTGTGTTAAATCTACAGTGAACAGTGTTATTTGTTTTTTCAAAAAATCATATCAGGAAGAACTTTTCTTATTGCAAAAAAAAAAGCATGAAGCAAGCAGAAAACTATGCGCCATGACGCAGCCACAACATCCAAAACATCTATTTTATTTAATTTTTTTGAAATGGCAAAATTGACCTGTTTGGCAAAGACTGCAATGTCCTCATTGAAGGAGTCAGAGGAGCAGACATCGCCGCCTGCTACGCCGGGCTCCCTCGGAGTACACGTCGCCAACTCGCACTTCTCAAAAACCAGTGCGAGCAGTGGGAATAAAGGGTGACTGCAAGGGGAGAAACACAGCCTGAGTACAAGCAGCACACCGGCTCCACAATGCCCACTGCAAAAAATGTCCAATCAACCTGCATATCTGTCGGTACCCTGCTCCTACAATGACTCCTTTCTTACTGCAAACAAAAAATAAAACACACCCACACAAGAAAATTCTACTTTTTCTGACGCTGGGTAGTTTTTACGCACGTCTGTTTAACCAACTTGCAGCTTCTTAAAATCCAGACAGCAACTAAAACTGCATTTTTTTGCGTCAAGCTTTTTCCTTATAACAGCTGTTTTTAGTTTACAATTAAGACTACCGGGATATTTTACTCCTTTATCCTGATGTTTTAGCATTTCAAGCTTAATAGGATATAAATCAATTTGTTGAGACTGACATTTCTTACAGTGCAAACAAAAACCCGAGTGAGAAGTTGTCAAAACTCAAGCAAAAAACAAAAGTGACACAGTCGATACATGTCACTGGAATTTTAGAAATTATACAGACGGCGGAAAAAAAATGAAATTAATTACTTTGCATATTTACACTACAGACCGAGGCACCGAGGAGTTTTAGATTTCTTCTTTAATAGGCCCTATTGCTTGAACAGTAAATCAGAGGGGAATCAAATAAGTAAACTGTCAACAACATGAGATAATCATTAAAATAATTTTGAAAAGTGGGTTAGAATTTCAGGAAAATGTCTATTTCTATCCCAAGCGATCATTTCATAAAACTGGCATTGGGGTCTTGATTTGTAACATTTTGATTTGTGTCAGTTTAAAAATGAGGTTAAACTCTTCACTCCATATGAAAACGTGAAGAAAAGAGATGAGATGGATTTACTCTGCACCACATCCCAGATTATATGTGTGGATTATAGCACTTTCTCTGTGCGTATTAGTGCGCAATATGCGTAATTATATTTTTGGTTTGGCACTCATCACCGAGATCATACGTTTTCTTAGATTTTTTGAGAATAATATAATAAAACTACAGTAATAAAGACACGGTGCGTTTAAACACGCTCTGCCTGTTGTATATATGAGTGTGTGTGTTAGAGCAATTTTTTTGGAAAACATTTCAGAAGTTTTTGAAGGCAAGAAGAGCGTTTAAATGGGTCAAGGCTATTTTTTTTTTAAGATGGATAAATAATAGTGGAAAGCATTTTAAGACAAGCTTGACAACACGGAAGAATTATGACGTTGAAAATCTATTTTTTTAAAAATTATACTTCCTCGTAGTCTGCATCGTTCGAGGCTGAGCTGTGAACAGCGAGCTTCCATATTATTTTATAGCTTGTATTTCAGGTTCATACTCTTATTTACTGCAGGCTTGACGATGCCTCGTACAATGAGTGTAAAATTACACATCAACAAAACTCCCCTAACCTACAATAGAGCTCCTAAAGTGCGGTCAAACCTGCACAAAACACTATTTAAATTAAGTGGTGGGAGAGAAACTCCAACAAAACACACTGGAGAAAAGCTGAAAAAACTTGGAAAAATTAAAAACTACTTGAGCGCGTATTTGCTTCATGCAAAACCTTACCCATAAATTTGATCTTTATCCCTCTTTAAAACGTCGTTGACAGCAGAGCCCATGCTGGTGGGCATAACGTTTGGATGAGGAGCGTGGGCTCCGTAGTGCTGGCTGGCGTGCAGCGGCGGTCCGTGGTTCAGGTGGTGGACCTGGGGAAGCGGCCGGGGAGCATGCGGGTCCCCGTACATCGACGCCGGGACTCCGTCCATCCCACCGTAATGGGCCAGCTCATCGTACTGGGAATAAGATTAGAGCAAAAGTGAGCGGAATTCCCGGTTACTTTTTTGAAACAAATGTGAAAAGTACAAAAAAAAGAGAAGAGCATGCCGTCTTATTCTGAACACACGCAAAGGAGAAACTAATAAGCTGTTGCTGCTGCAGCCAGAGCAGAAAAGGGTCATATATTATATTTGCTACACGGTTTGTCATTACCAAAAACATTATAACTTGGCTGCTCCCCGACAGAAGAGTTTGGTGGCTGAAAAGAGCGAATTAGTTTGGAGTCTCCTGTGAAACTGCTCCACGACTGTCGAGGAGGCTTGTCGGTAAAAGCAGAGGCTGTCACTTTGCTTGAAGAGTGAGAGCGCTGCAGAAATGTCAAATACAGCGGCTTTGATAGGAATACTTTGTAAATTTGCCACCACCCGACAAGAGGTTAGCGATACGAGGGCCTCCCTACAGTGGATTTGAACAGGTAAGAGTAGGAGATTTAAAACCTACCCTTTGCGCCATCAGGCTGCGCTCCAATAAACTCCTGAATCTGTCGTATATTTAATATCCCAGTCCCGGTTAGAAAGTGATTTAGTGGCAAAGATTCCTGTTTCAACCAACTTTGCGAATTCTCCTATTCGCCAGTGTGGTTCAGTTGAAATCGTAGCATCAGGGAGTTTTGCAATTTTTCTTGTTTTCCCTCTTGCCACGGAAAAAAAAAGAAAAAAATGCGCCAAAGTGAAGGTTACAATCGGCCCATCAACAACCTGCATGTAACTAAACTGTCGTGTCTCATGGCTTTTTGCCACTCCAGCTGTCAATCAAAGCCAGAGGTTGTCAAGGTAATGAATGAATGACGGTTGGTGATGATGTTCAAGAGAAGGGCGAATCTTTTTAGTCCGTTTTCATCCCGCAAGTCCGCGTCTCCTTTAATGCCTCCAGATCGCTATCTTGTTTTATTATCACTGTAAAAAAAAGAAAAAAAGCAGTAGAAATTAAGAGATTGCGATTCGGATCTTTCCTTTCTTTCCCCCGTAGGTATTTCGTCTATCTGGCGAGACTGAGATGAGTGAGTGTCAGCGAGTGTTGGCAGGTTGGCTGCTAGCTTGCTTATAGAAACAGAGTCAGTTCGCAGCGCTGAGCGGTGGGCGAATGAAATGACGGATCCCGGAAGTAGTGGTGGCCATAGCCAGTCCTACAGCAGCTCCAGAAAAGAGAGAGGAGAGACCAAATCTTGTGATATGCAGAGTATATGCGAGGCACAGGGACGGCTTCTACTCCACACTGGGGGTAAAAAGCCTAAGCAACACAGCTCCAACTCCCACCCAATTCCTTTTCGCCGAGCAGAGTCCTAAAGAAAAAAAAAAAAAGCAGAAAGGGTTGAATGAGCGAGGTTTTACCGGAGCGGACACTTCGGCTGCAACCGCTCCGAGTTGAATTAAACACAACACCGCACTGAACTAAACTGCATGAATTAGGATTTAGAGGTTTTTTTTAAAAAGTGCATTTTAACGCAGATTTACGCATTACGCATCCAAACTTTTACGCACGGGAAATGTTTGCGATAAATATGTCTCAATATTTTAACTTGCACGTATCATGAGAAAAACAAGAGATTATAAGTCATCTTCAGCAAAAATTAACAAGACATCTTATGAATGCTGAGTTTAATATGTCAGCATGACGCTTACTTGTTATCTGTTTGTGGTTATAAGCCGGTGTGCATACTTAATATCTCAGTAATGCCTCCTAATCTCACCGCTGATTATTGCTCTCGTCTTTTTTAGCAAATTAAACGGCGCGCAGCACCCCTCTAAGCCCAGAATGAACTTTTCCAAGGGGAAAAAAAGCTTTTGTGGAGAAAGTAATTTTGTACGTTTCTTTCGTCCAATCCCCTCTCTTGATAGAAACCCGTACCTTACCTCAGAGTAGTCAATTATCAAAGCTCCCCAAGATCATCAATCATGTGAGGAGATTGAAGTTTAGAGGAGGAGCAACGCTCCGGCCATCGATTGCAGTGAAGCCCTTTTTGGAGCCTGAGCATTTTTACGCACAAAAACAGAAGCAAGGCCATCTATCCCCTTTAATATTTAGCTCCATCAGTGCTAATATGGCATCATAGCTGTATTGATAGGTGCTCACATAAAGGCTCCCTTTACAGCTCCGTGACATTTTTGATGGTGGAAATTAATTATTCACAGGTTAGGATTAAGGTAGACACGCTCAGGGAGATGGGCTGTGGCTACCGTTGGAGGGTCAATAAACTCTCCCAACAAACAAAATACTAAGCAGAGTTGCTAAGAGGGTCGATTACAGAAACAGCAGAGAGGGTTTTATTATTGTTTTTTTTAAGGGGGAAAAATAGATTTAATAAATGAAACCGTGACAACAGTTATGTTTGTTGGCATAAAGGGGGGTGGGAAGTGTAGGACTGCAGGGTTTGACAAACGGCTGTGTGGACATTTCAACGTGCAATACCCCGGGAAGGAGCTGCAGAGCGGTGCGCAGAGAGCCAAGGCATTCACCGTCTCCAAGTCTCTCTTACACTCTGTAAACACAACCAGCCCGGCAGACTCTGCTATTGAAGACTGATATTTTCATAAGCTAAATACTGTCGTTCCCATTGATTTGTGCACTAACGCTTGACTTTTTTTTTTCATCCTCCTCCTTTTGGACAACCATGGTAAGTAGCATAAACCTTATACTGTATCTACCGCTTTTGTTGTGAACGCGCGTCCTTCCATTGCGCACTGAGGGAAAAGTTTTGAGGCTGGTCTGTAATAAAAGAAAACAATATTTTCGTACGCATTGTTAATCTTCCGTTACAGCGCGCAGTGAAGTGTCCTAAAAATCCAGATGATCGAGCGAATTTTTTAATTTGATATACTTCTAGATCTTAACGATTATATCGACATTTTTTCCAACATTTTATGGTGGAAATGTGCGACTTGCCCCGGAGGAGAGTGATGTAAACACCAGAAGAGCATGTGAAAACAGGAGAGGCTAATTATGCGTGTCCAATGTACGGCTCCACAGAAACATATCCTTCCCTATAAAACTTCCAGCAACGACTCCTAACGACGTGATTTTTTTTCTTTTGTGAACTATTTATTTGAGTAATTAATGGAAGCAATAAACACGAGGCTTCACAAGTGACAATATTTAGGTTAAATCCGCCTTTTTTTATGTGACATTACACCCCGTACATCGACGCCGGGACTCCGTCCATCCCACCGTAATGGGCCAGCTCATCGTACTGGGAATAAGATTAGAGCAAAAGTGAGCGGAATTCCCGGTTACTTTTTTGAAACAAATGTGAAAAGTACAAAAAAAAGAGAAGAGCATGCCGTCTTATTCTGAACACACGCAAAGGAGAAACTAATAAGCTGTTGCTGCTGCAGCCAGAGCAGAAAAGGGTCATATATTATATTTGCTACACGGTTTGTCATTACCAAAAACATTATAACTTGGCTGCTCCCCGACAGAAGAGTTTGGTGGCTGAAAAGAGCGAATTAGTTTGGAGTCTCCTGTGAAACTGCTCCACGACTGTCGAGGAGGCTTGTCGGTAAAAGCAGAGGCTGTCACTTTGCTTGAAGAGTGAGAGCGCTGCAGAAATGTCAAATACAGCGGCTTTGATAGGAATACTTTGTAAATTTGCCACCACCCGACAAGAGGTTAGCGATACGAGGGCCTCCCTACAGTGGATTTGAACAGGTAAGAGTAGGAGATTTAAAACCTACCCTTTGCGCCATCAGGCTGCGCTCCAATAAACTCCTGAATCTGTCGTATATTTAATATCCCAGTCCCGGTTAGAAAGTGATTTAGTGGCAAAGATTCCTGTTTCAACCAACTTTGCGAATTCTCCTATTCGCCAGTGTGGTTCAGTTGAAATCGTAGCATCAGGGAGTTTTGCAATTTTTCTTGTTTTCCCTCTTGCCACGGAAAAAAAAAGAAAAAAATGCGCCAAAGTGAAGGTTACAATCGGCCCATCAACAACCTGCATGTAACTAAACTGTCGTGTCTCATGGCTTTTTGCCACTCCAGCTGTCAATCAAAGCCAGAGGTTGTCAAGGTAATGAATGAATGACGGTTGGTGATGATGTTCAAGAGAAGGGCGAATCTTTTTAGTCCGTTTTCATCCCGCAAGTCCGCGTCTCCTTTAATGCCTCCAGATCGCTATCTTGTTTTATTATCACTGTAAAAAAAAGAAAAAAAGCAGTAGAAATTAAGAGATTGCGATTCGGATCTTTCCTTTCTTTCCCCCGTAGGTATTTCGTCTATCTGGCGAGACTGAGATGAGTGAGTGTCAGCGAGTGTTGGCAGGTTGGCTGCTAGCTTGCTTATAGAAACAGAGTCAGTTCGCAGCGCTGAGCGGTGGGCGAATGAAATGACGGATCCCGGAAGTAGTGGTGGCCATAGCCAGTCCTACAGCAGCTCCAGAAAAGAGAGAGGAGAGACCAAATCTTGTGATATGCAGAGTATATGCGAGGCACAGGGACGGCTTCTACTCCACACTGGGGGTAAAAAGCCTAAGCAACACAGCTCCAACTCCCACCCAATTCCTTTTCGCCGAGCAGAGTCCTAAAGAAAAAAAAAAAAAAGCAGAAAGGGTTGAATGAGCGAGGTTTTACCGGAGCGGACACTTCGGCTGCAACCGCTCCGAGTTGAATTAAACACAACACCGCACTGAACTAAACTGCATGAATTAGGATTTAGAGGTTTTTTTTTAAAAAGTGCATTTTAACGCAGATTTACGCATTACGCATCCAAACTTTTACGCACGGGAAATGTTTGCGATAAATATGTCTCAATATTTTAACTTGCACGTATCATGAGAAAAACAAGAGATTATAAGTCATCTTCAGCAAAAATTAACAAGACATCTTATGAATGCTGAGTTTAATATGTCAGCATGACGCTTACTTGTTATCTGTTTGTGGTTATAAGCCGGTGTGCATACTTAATATCTCAGTAATGCCTCCTAATCTCACCGCTGATTATTGCTCTCGTCTTTTTTAGCAAATTAAACGGCGCGCAGCACCCCTCTAAGCCCAGAATGAACTTTTCCAAGGGGAAAAAAAGCTTTTGTGGAGAAAGTAATTTTGTACGTTTCTTTCGTCCAATCCCCTCTCTTGATAGAAACCCGTACCTTACCTCAGAGTAGTCAATTATCAAAGCTCCCCAAGATCATCAATCATGTGAGGAGATTGAAGTTTAGAGGAGGAGCAACGCTCCGGCCATCGATTGCAGTGAAGCCCTTTTTGGAGCCTGAGCATTTTTACGCACAAAAACAGAAGCAAGGCCATCTATCCCCTTTAATATTTAGCTCCATCAGTGCTAATATGGCATCATAGCTGTATTGATAGGTGCTCACATAAAGGCTCCCTTTACAGCTCCGTGACATTTTTGATGGTGGAAATTAATTATTCACAGGTTAGGATTAAGGTAGACACGCTCAGGGAGATGGGCTGTGGCTACCGTTGGAGGGTCAATAAACTCTCCCAACAAACAAAATACTAAGCAGAGTTGCTAAGAGGGTCGATTACAGAAACAGCAGAGAGGGTTTTATTATTGTTTTTTTTAAGGGGGAAAAATAGATTTAATAAATGAAACCGTGACAACAGTTATGTTTGTTGGCATAAAGGGGGGTGGGAAGTGTAGGACTGCAGGGTTTGACAAACGGCTGTGTGGACATTTCAACGTGCAATACCCCGGGAAGGAGCTGCAGAGCGGTGCGCAGAGAGCCAAGGCATTCACCGTCTCCAAGTCTCTCTTACACTCTGTAAACACAACCAGCCCGGCAGACTCTGCTATTGAAGACTGATATTTTCATAAGCTAAATACTGTCGTTCCCATTGATTTGTGCACTAACGCTTGACTTTTTTTTTCATCCTCCTCCTTTTGGACAACCATGGTAAGTAGCATAAACCTTATACTGTATCTACCGCTTTTGTTGTGAACGCGCGTCCTTCCATTGCGCACTGAGGGAAAAGTTTTGAGGCTGGTCTGTAATAAAAGAAAACAATATTTTCGTACGCATTGTTAATCTTCCGTTACAGCGCGCAGTGAAGTGTCCTAAAAATCCAGATGATCGAGCGAATTTTTTAATTTGATATACTTCTAGATCTTAACGATTATATCGACATTTTTTCCAACATTTTATGGTGGAAATGTGCGACTTGCCCCGGAGGAGAGTGATGTAAACACCAGAAGAGCATGTGAAAACAGGAGAGGCTAATTATGCGTGTCCAATGTACGGCTCCACAGAAACATATCCTTCCCTATAAAACTTCCAGCAACGACTCCTAACGACGTGATTTTTTTTCTTTTGTGAACTATTTATTTGAGTAATTAATGGAAGCAATAAACACGAGGCTTCACAAGTGACAATATTTAGGTTAAATCCGCCTTTTTTTATGTGACATTACACAAATCGGTGTTTCCATCCATCCATTATCTATACACCGCTTAATCCTCACTAGGGTCGCGGGGGGGGGCTGGAGCCTATCCCAGCTGACTCGGGCGAAGGCAGGGGACACCCTGGACAGGTCGCCAGTCTGTCGCAGGGCTACATACAAAGACAAACAAGCACTCTCACATTCACACCTACGGGCAATTTAGAATAATCAATCAACCTCAGCATATTTTTGGACTGTGGGAGGAAGCCGGAGTACCCGGAGAGAACCCACGCATGCACAGGGAGAACATGCAAACTCCATGCAGAAAGATCCCGGGAAAGCCGGGACGCGAACCAGGGACCTTCTTGCTGCAAGGCGAAAGTGCTAACCACTACGCCACTGTGCAGCCCCAAATCGGTGTTTAATTTCCTAATTTCATTTTAATCATCACTCATTCAATAGTTAATTAAAATTAATTTTCCTCATAAACAAGACATGTGCCAACTTAAACTCCCTCTGCTTATAACCTGACCGCGTTTACAAGGGAAGACAATTCCAGGAGGGACACCTATCAGAGACAATTTTTGAAAGTAGTTTTATATTTCTTCACGTATAGCGGCTCTTTTCAGGTGCAACTCTTGCGCGTATGAAGAAGAAAAAAAAATCAGTAGATGGCATTAACAGGCGGTAAAATTTCATCTGGTGGTGTCAAATTGAGGTCAGTTTAGGGTTAAAGCTCTCGGTGTCCGTGTGGGACATGGCCAGCTGCGTTTGGATTCATTAGGGGAGGGAGAGAGGATCCATTTCAAGGAAAACACTACTGGGACAGTCACCAGGCTTAAAGATCCACAGCATGTCACATCCTAAAGGTGCACCAGGACTGCCTGCATGAGCAACCAGCAACTGAACTTCCACTCCTCTGTTTACTCTTTGCAGGACTTACAATTCCCCTTCTTCTCCTCTCTCCCCCCATCTCTCTCCCTCTGTTGCCCTCCAGGGCTCGGTTGTTCACACACACAAGCCTGTTGCTAAATATGGAGAGAAATGCATTGTTGATTTAATTCCCTCAAAAAGATCACTGATATGAAACGAGCTTCAAATCCTCTTAGTGACCTTAAACACTCCTGGAGAAACAATTGGGGCTCAACCGCAGGAACAAATAAAATCGCCCTAATCTTGTTTGTAACTTTGTTCTTCTTTGGCCCTCTTCAGTATTTGAGATTATGTAAATTAGCAAAGCTAATGTATAGAGAGGCAGAGATAAGACTGGATCATAGACTGACTGCAGAAGAGAGGCGCTGGAAGTAAAAAAAATAAAAAAACAAAAAACAAACTTGCAGCTTGTTCATTTTTTCCGCAAAAAATGTAAAATAAAATAAGCGTTGGTGCGTAATTTCACTTAAATTCTTAGTTTAACGCGCAGCAAAAGCAATGCAGCCAACGAAGAAAAACAATTCATTCCTATCCACCAGCTCCACAAATTAGTTTCTTTATTTCTTGACAAAATTTTAGATTATTTTATTCGAGATTTGTTTGTAAGAATTTGGCTTTTCTGTGTTTTCCTCTTGCAGAACGCATTACCTCAGTCCCCTGCATCTGAACTCTTTTTGACCCGAGTGAAATGTGACTATAGGGTTTCAGAAAGTGGAGTGAGCAACTCAAATACTTGTAAAAGTTTCGCGACTAACTGTAAATTCTTCAGCTCCAAAGCCTCATTTTCCCCTCCACCGATTCTCAGAGTCTGGTGTCAGAGGGTTAGTAAAGGGAGGAGGGAGACAGAGAGAGAGAGAGAGGAGAGGGGAGGCCAACAGAAAATGTAACTGTGGCTTTTTTCCTTCCTTTCATGCACTCGTTGGGGAATATGCGGCCCTCTAGCGACACCTGGCGGCCGCAGCAGAAGCCGAGCTGTCGAGAGCTTTGGCACAAATGAAGAAAAGGCCTGCAAAAATACACTAAACCTAAATTCACACGAAACATATCCATAAAAAAACAACCTAAACGTGTTCTAAAATTAAGATGAAACGCCTCGCAATCAAATTGTTTCGTTTTTCCCAACCTAGAAATACAAATCTAAAAAGTGATTTTATTCTAAAAATGCAGATTTAGTTTTTTTTAATGACTCTCTCTAATTTGTTTATCATTTTTAATTTATTTGCTGGCGGTGCCTCGACCATAAATTCGCTTTAACTGTTTACACCCTTCACAGTGGATGTTGCTACAAGACTGTGAGTGTGTCACACAAACGAGAAAAACGTGGCCTTTATTAGTCGTAGCTTGTCTTTAATTTAAATGTACAAGATGCATTTTGAATTCGGTAATTTGTGCGAATTTTTAAACTTTATTATGAATATAAATCTGCATTTAAACAAATCTATTTAAAATTAAAACAGCAGCTATATATCGAATCCAAAACTGATTAATGTTAATATGATTATTTTAATATTGATATAATGTGAAAATGTTTTATTGTCTATCAGAAGCGTTTTGGAAATTTTTTTTAAGAGTTTTAATACAAACGAAGCCTAAAATAACAAAAGAACATTACATTGGTTTAATTTGTATTTTGAAAATCAGCGCGTAAAAATAATCAGCTTCATTACAATGACGAATTAAAGCGTGAAAAACTAATTTCAAATTGCTCTAAATATCGATAAAATCCTCTCTGATAAATAATAATAACAAAACTACATGCTGCTGCAATTTTCTCCGATTCAATTCCAACATCCAGTGAATTTTTCTAGCGCGTAAAAGCACCAAAAGTCTTGCATTTGTGATATTAAACTTTTCCTGCTTGGCTCTCCGCGGAGTCTCAGCGCTGCTCGGCTGTGTGACACAGTTTGAGGTCACCGCCGAGATTACAGCCCGTCGTTAACGCCTGCTCAGATACACCAAATGCTGATTTAATGAGCTTGCATTGGGTGTTTGTCCCAGAATACCTGGTGTGCATGCGTTAGGAACGCCACACACTATAATCCCTGTGTTTCCCCCCTGAACACGTGGCTTTAGGGACAGCCTAAAGCACTGCGCAGATTTTGAGTATGGTTTCTTTTTTTTTCTTCTTTTTTTTATTTCGGTTAGATTGAACAGGTCGAAGCCTATAAGGCCCGTATCCAGCCACATTACCAGATGTAATTGAGAGAAGTTTAAGTGGAGGCCGGGAAACCGAGGAGTTAATAGCAGTGACCCTCTTGCTGTGCTTCTGTCGCTCATCATTTATCAGGCTTAAGGGGCTTAAACAGGCAGCACAGACCCACCTTTTATTACATATCAAACCCTCTCTCCCTTATCTACATTATAGGAAATACATGCATCGTTGCCTGTTATGCGGATTTGGAAATAGAAACATGTCCAATAAAGTCGCCCTCCTCCGCTGATCAGAGGAAATATGTCTTTAGGCGCTGCGGAGACAACCCCAGCGGTTCTAAGCCTTTATTAAACTGCCTTAATTCCCCCGCTCTACTTTGAAAATAAATTCTGCTCTTCTGTTGTTTGTCCATCGCGAAAAGCGGCAGAAATCGAAGTGCGGAGGTCTTCATGGTTTCAAATGTGATTAGTAAAAGGGACTAAAAATTGCGCATTGTTCAAGAATGCTGCCTCCGAGTGATTGCACACTTGTCCAGATCCGGAATAATGCATGCAGCGTTAAAACTCAAAGTGTCAGAGGCATTCAGGGAGGCTGTAAAAATAGAGCTTGTTTTTTTTTTTTTTTTAAACCCCAACTTATGCTGAGGATACCACGCAAACTATGTGTGCAAGTGGACGCTTTTTAATTGGGGGAAATGTTTTAATCACAGGTGAGGAAAAAGAGGCGAAACTTCCCCTGCGAAGATTTTAAGCTATATTTAGCTCATCAAACGTGACTTCTTTCTTATTTGTAGATTGCTTTTAATTAATTAATACACTTCCTTTATAGGCAGACTATTAAATCAGCTGCTGTCTTAATTAGGTCAGTGTTTAAAGTTGTTTTTTGTGCGTAAAAATGCTTTTATAAATAAGTTTTTAACGGTAGAATTCTGATTTATTTTTGGCTACATACGAGGAATATGTTTTTTATTTTTATTTTAGAAATGCTGGCACAGTGTTTCAATTAAACTTCAGGTCCATGCCTCAGTTGTCTGCTGGTTTCCTCCAAGGAGAGCTCAGTTAGTCAGCCTGAACGCAGCTGCATTCACGTGGAGCGACGGATTTTGATATTCTAGTCACACAACAGAGTAAACACTGCTCTCCTATTCAATAAACATCATCGATAAGGAAACATATCCAGCCATTTGAAATACTGAACCTAACCCCACTGAGGATCAGCACTTTCTTTAAAAAAAAAAAAAAAAAAAGTAAATGAAAGAAGAGTTGTTTTTTCTTGCCTGTTTAAACATAAAGTTAAGAGAATCTGCACCATGAGGATGTTGTAAGAAATTCTATTTTTTGAATTCTGAAAATTTACTGTAAAATTGTGTAATCCTTGAATGTAAATGCAATAAAACATTTTTAAAACTGTCTTTAGGTTTCTTCTCTTTCATTTATTTCTGCTTTTGGCACAAGTGAAACACACAAGCTCATTAGGAAGGTTTCATTGAACCATTTCTCTCTCTCTCCCCTCACACACACTCACACACACACACACACACACACACACACACACACACACACCAGTGACTATAAGTTAATCAAATGACTCAACCCAGGAGACAAAAGCTATTCATTTGAATTATAATAAACGTGCACTTTAGTGTATCTCCTTTCCTGTCCATGCATTTCTGTGCTAACCTTCACTGTGTGACCTCATGCTTTACTCCCTCCACAGCATGGGACAGTCCCAGCAGAAAAACCACCACAGAGCATTTTAAAAACACCACAACACAACACTCTGCTACTCACGACTCCCCCCATCCCATGTTTGAAATACTCTCAGGAAACAATGCAGGTAAACAAATGTAGATGGTTTTGTTTGTGTGTTTTGTTTGCATCCCTCTGCTTGTTTTTTTTTTTTTTTTTTGCTGCTTATGTGCTCCCATTTCCATCTTCTCTCCGATACCCACAGCCCAACTCACTCTCTCTCCCTCTCTCTCCTCCCCCCTCCGTCTTTTTTTTTTTTTTTTTACTCCCTCCCTTTCTCCCTCTACTCTGGTTCTGCAGGAGTTCACATGATCAAGCAAGGTACCCAGGTAATTACCTTGCATTGTCAAATAAAGCGACCACTGATTCAAATGAGGAGTGAAATATCAAAGACCAGCATTGCCTTTGCAGCCACTACTTATCCACACAGGAGACAGAGAGGAGATCTGAGAGCTCGGGGACCTGCAGGGAGGCAACAACAACACTCAGCCTTCCTTTCCTAGATAAATATCACCAATGGGAGCAACAGAGCCAAACATGCCCAAGTTCACTAGTAACAACATATTTATTTGTATTACATATCCTACTTATCCATTATTAGCTTGTGCATCCTTTAAAGTGGCCACAGTGCAGCTTTAACAAGAAGGATTTTTTGCTAGATTCCTGGACCCTCCTGATGTGCTTCCTGCTGAGTCTCTCTCAAAGGTCAAAGGTTGGAAATTTATGAATGTGACTGCAGCCTGGAGGAGTCGCAGGCAGCGTTTCGAATCTTCTCCTGCAGCGTTTATTCTATATTCGTAGATGAAACACAAAGAGAGGAATAGAGAGAGGCTAGGATTAGAATTGAGTAGCGCATTATTGTTTGGCAGCACAAGTCTTTAGCCAAATTAGCTGCACAAACCACACGATCATTTATAACGTGCGGCGTTTGCATTTGATTTTCCACTTGCTTAAAGTGCAGTCTCGAATAAACTTTTGAAATCAGAACGCGTTCTTTTCCTCCTACTTCACTTGCACTACTCAGCTTCTCTGACATAATTTAATACACTGTGTAATTTCTTCTTCTCCTGCGTAATGACACCTTGATTCGAGCGGCACTGACAACAAGACCTTTGACACCTTGACACAGTAAGTGGATGGTGATCTCAGTGAACAATGTCACTGCTCTGGAAACAACACCCAAAAGAAGAAAAAAAAAAAACTCATTTCTGATCCCTTCACGTTCGAACTAGACAAGCGGCGTCCTGGGACTTCAGTTCAGCACAGAAAGACTACCTGTAATTTGACTTGCCACGTCTAAATGGAAGTTGAATAGGTTACATTGTGCAACAACAAATAAAATGCTTGTGATGCTTTAGTGAGTGTTTTTCATGGTTGGAGGCGAAATGGGGTTTGCCACGATATTTGAGTGTTTAATGCTATAAACACACAGACTTCCCTCCCTCTGGCATATGGATGGCTCCCAGGGACACTTTGCATGTAAATATTCATAGACTGATGGGACGGGCTATTAATTATTAAGCACAGTTAAGAAGTGTAATACTTCAGCATTAACGCATGAATCTTGTTTTTTATTTGCCGCACCTGAGGATGAACATTTTGAGGTGAAAAATGGTTGGGAAGGCGAGGCTGAAAAATGATCTCAATGATGACTTTTTAAAAAATAGAGGAATAATTATCGACTACAGCGTGAGCAATATGCAAGAATATGCATAATTAAGATGAGAGGTAAAAGGCAAGAGAAGTTGATGATCACAGCAGAGCACAAAAGCTTATATCAAAAGTAATGGCTTAAAAAAATGTAAATGTTACTTTCATTTGGCATTTCATGAATACCGTGGAAGTTTGAGCACTTCCTGTGTAACTTTCCAGGTGAACTACATCGGCACACATTCCTGCAGCTTTTTTTTTTTTCTCCCCTCTGCACGGCTTTGCGGCCTGCGGCTCATGACAGTCTGTCACACTGTGATGGAGCTCGAGTGGGGCCACCAACGAGAGGTGGTTAGAGGTCCATACCCGAGCTTCACACTGCAGACATTTGACAACTAAGGAGGGAGCTGGTCCTGTATGACTGCGAGGTTGGGGAAGAGACGCAGGAAGTAAAGAAACAGTAATTCTACACACACCACAGATACATTAGCTTCTGGAGAAAAACATTTAGTTGCATAAAGCAAAATCCAGTATGAGGAATATATTTCCACTGCAGATATGAAACAAAGGGCTTTTCAATAATGAGCAGAAGGAAAAAAATGACCTCGATACGATCAAATCTTTGAGAGTTCATATCCTACTGCGTCATTGACAGAAATTAACCAGTGATCCGTATCATCAAAATCAAAAAGGACACTGCCATTCTGTAAGATCCCCACATCCCTGCCATTCAATTCATTTGTGCCCTGAAAAACTCTGTATCATCTGAGTGGAACTGAATTAACAATTTCCCCTAGCTGATGTGCTCTTTTAAAACCCTCATTACACAAAAGCATTGTATATATTATCAAATCCCTCGGAGGAATATGGAACGGAGACTCTATGTTCATCCTATCATCATCAAGTTGTAGTATTATAATCAATTAGCATGGATGAACTAATTGTCCAATCTCTCACTTGCTAATTAACCCTGGAAATATAAATGGGACAAAATAATGCACCCTTTTTAAAGTGGATGCACAAATTGAGCTCTTGCTTTAGTTAACGTGGCTGGTTTCTTCGGCGCCTTCGTCAATATGTATGAGCTACATCAAAGAGCACAGATAGAAATGGGGCCTTGCACAAAAGCGGAACACATTTAGGATCCAGAATATGCAAACGCGCCGGTTCTTGTTGAACTCTGGTGTTTGCATAACATCGGTTGACACAGTCTATGAGAGCTTTTCTGTGCCACTTGTGTACAGACTACAAAACACACTGTCCTTTGGGATATTTTATTTTAAAAGGCACACTCAGAGCTCTGCATAAATACACCAAATTTCAGTGCACTCGGTAACGCACTTCTCATTTCCAAATTGCAGCAGCTTAAACGTGTGTGAAATTATGTAATTGTATGTAAAGCAGGCTGCGCGTTTAATGCGAGGCGATTATTATCACTCAGTCACATGGATGTCATATACGATGTGTGTTTGTCAGGCTGCAGTTTCATATTTTGCCCAGACAAAAGGGTGTCAACACTTCTGGCGCTGTTATGCTGATGATTAGAGCAGAGCAAAAGTTCACAGCGACTACAGACAACAATCAAACACTGAATGACACACTCCAGGAAAATCAGTGCGATGTTTGCTTGTGTAACTGTACACTTACGTTTCCAGGGAGTTGCCCCTCGGCTAACTTACAGTACGAAACCAAGAAACAATAAGCCTACTGTGCTGTACAAGCAGACGGCAACTGAGAGCCCTTTAACTAAAATGTAAGTGTGGTGAATAAAGTATTTTTTAACCCAGAAATACTAATATAAATCATGTACACAGAAACCCAGTAACATGCATAAAAAATAAAAGTCACATTTATACAAGATCGCTTTTTGTGTGAACACGAAATAAGAAATTGGCCCAAAAATGGCAGACAACTTTTTTTTTGTTTTCGCTCTCCAGTCCTTTGTTCTGTGTTGTTGTCAAATTTGAAATTTAATACTGTTTTCACCTGACTCCATCCATAGAAAAGATATCCCACATTGTCCTTTAATATTCACTGGTGGTTAATTATTAAAGGTATGTATTTGAATTATAAATATACTAGTTATACAGAAGTAGGCAAAGCAGGCATATAGCCTGAGGCTAAATTCCTCCATTACCCATTATTTTCCAGTCTGCCGTCTCCATATGCCTGCCTCCTATTCCTATGTCATCTCCAAAAACACTAAGGCATTCCTTTGTACTTACCTACCCCCTCCCCACTTTGGCCACCCGAAAATCTCCCCCTCCATACATATGTGTGCTGCTTCCTTGAAGTAGGATGTCACACTTGTCTTAAATATAATGAATCACTATCTTCAAGGCATCCCTGGATCCCAAACACTCCCCACAGAAACCTGCCTAGTCCTCCCCCGTTTCCAGCCTTCCTACATGTCACAAATCATCCGTTGTGGAGGGCTCTCCACTAAATCATTAACATTGTCAGAAATGACTGGGCCAAGAGTGGGAAGAGCCCAGAGACGCAGCAGAGGCGTACATACGTGTGATGGGAATATAGAATGGTAAACAAAGACACAGCCTTATACCCGGTCTTCCCTTTTCCTTGCCATTCCCCTTTGCCTCCTCTTTGTTTAGTTTTTTTGTTGTTTTTTTTTTCCATTTCTTTCCTCTTCCATGGGATTTCCGAATAAAAAATAAGTACAGTATGAGGAAAAGTAAAGAAACTGTCAAAGAAGTTTAGCAACTCACGTGAAATTCTTAGCTTTCACTCTCCAAACAGCCGTGGAGTTTCTCCTTGGAGTTTTTCCTAAAAGCCCTTTGTTGTAAACATTGGGAAGAAAATGTGCAGTGCAATGTATAAGATTATGCCTCTGGTCCATTTTGATAACAGGTATTTAGGAGCCCACTGTTGAGAGGATAATCAAAAATGTGGCTTCTTGTCGTCGCTTGGGTTAAACTAAAACTGCGGTGGCTTTGTTGTCACAGAATGATAATTCTCCTGTCATACAGCATTACAGTTTGTTCCATATATATATGGCATATCCTGAAATGCAAGCTCCTCGTTTGATGCTACCTATCAGCCGATTTCCATTTAATGCTATAGCCATACTTATATCTTACGTGTACACTCCTACCTATGCTATCATCCATCAAAAGGATTACTAATTTTCCTTCAATTTCCGTTGCTCTCTTAAGAATCTAAAGGATGATTGATAACAGTTGAAGGAAAAGCACAGTGGTACTGTTTTTAACCTTGCTCAAGTCATTAATCTGCTTTATATCCATGAAGGTAGTAAAGGAGACAATGAATTAGTCATTAAAGCACAGGTCAGTTTATTAGAATTCCTGATTGAACTGTAAAACGACTTCTCCCAAGATGCCTGGGCAGAAGGGAGGAATCTGCAAAAGCAAGGAGAAAAAAGGAGCTGAGGGAAGCAAGCGGAGGAATTCCTGCACGACTGCGTTTTCTCATGAAGAAAATGACGGAGGGGTGTTTCAGGAGCCGTCGTTGACCTGACAAAAATAATTGCTAATTAGCACCGAGAGCGCATCCGCACACGTTCAGAGGAGAATCATGTGTCAAAGATGACTTGAAATTTAATAAAGTGCAAATATGACGCTGAGTTTAAAGGAAGGAGCTAATATCCACACACACACACACACACACACACACACACACACACACACACACACACACACACACACACACACACACATACAAAACCTGCAGTGACTTGATTTGGCTGAACTCGCCTCACGTCTCTTTTATAAAGTAATGTTGGTGATGTGAGCGCTGGCTTATGTTTGTCACCGTTTATTAAGCTGTGTGGTTCTTGGCTCCGCTCCACGGGAAAAGTTCAGACGGCCTCGGATGTTTGCTGCTCCCTAAAACGAAGTAATGATCTAATGACTGGTAAATGGGTCACGCAGAGAACTGACTGAGAGGGTGTAATGGATGGGATCAAATCAAAACACGGCGCAGTGCTGGCAACGTTTAACAATGGATCCAGTCTGTCATTGGTTCTCAAAAAGTTTAAATTAATGAGATTCTGCAACTGCTGTATCTACATATTGCTCCAAATAAACTGAAATAGAATTTAGAATAAAAATGAAAAATGTAGTCTTCGAAAATCAAAATTTAATCCTGCGAGAAGATTAACAGAGAAGTGATGTTTACATTAATATGCTGAAAATTCTTAGTGTTAAGTTGAAGAGTTTCGGCTTGAAAATCCACTCTGAACAGCTTGGCTATACCCAGTTATGAGAGTACAGAATATGACAGCTGAGATATGCCATTATTAGCCAGCATTCCCAGGCATGTAAACATCTTACTCCATTAAACGATGATTTTGTGGCCTGCGCAAACTCCGTTTCCATGGCAGCAAACATAATATTGTTTATTTATGTAAACAAGGATGTTTGTGGATGGGATATGGAGATCAATATAAACAGCCTCTCCTAAATGACCTAAACAGGGATGTGCCGCTGCGGAATATTCTGTTATCATCATGCATCACTTGCAGCGTGTAGGATGGGCTTTTAAATTCTGTAAAATGTATTTATTTTATACCCCGCTACAACTGTGAGCTGTTAGATTGTTTTGAGACCAGTCACGGCCCGAGGGGCTTTGGAGAGCAGACTGCAGCGTGTAATGCTAACCAGGAAGGCCACTTATCACAGGGGTGGACTTCAGAGGAGCTGGCAGGGCTGTGGGGCTCTCCTCCTAATGTTTTGTCTATGACACAAGACGTGAACTGCATCGGTTTAAGGAATGCTTGGAGCAGCCACACCAGGTGTTTTGACTATGTGGGCACACACAGCCTTGACTTGCACCGTGGTGATTTCTTGTTTACAGTCATGTCTACCTACAGACTGTCAGCCCAGTCTGTCTCGCTCCCTAACTAAATGGAACTTTCATTTCCTGGTTTGTAAATGAGTCTCTCCCTCTGCTTTTGTTTGATATTTATTTATTCAGTTTATGTGACAGGAACAATGCACATTAATCAACATCTCAGCTTTCACATCACTGTAAATGTGTCAGACCCTCTCCCCTCCTCCTCCTCCTCCTCTCCTCTCCTCCCTCCTCCCCTCTCCTCTCCTTTCCCTCACAGTGTAGTAGCCTCAGCGCAACTCCAATCAGCAAATCAGCACCGTAACTCTAATGAGTGAAATTGCTTATGAGGGGAATCTGTTTCCGATGGTGGGCCGCGATGATTAATGCGCACTGACAACGTGTCTTTCCTGGAGGAGCTTTGCTGGGCTATGGCAGATGTGTGATGCCACCTCCTCAAACATGGCCTGCTCTTCCTCTGAAAGGCTGACATCCCAAAGGGAGAGGGATAAACTGGAGATGCTTCTGAGAATCTTCTGAGGGGAAATTGTGTAAGATCAAGAGTTCAGGGCAGCCCAGCACTGAATACTAATAATCACTGTAGAGTACTGACCTTATTTTACTTGTAAAAGTTGTGGTTTGCCAGCATATCCAACATAAAAGCTGATAAAATGCGGCATTTGTTCTCGTGTATCATTTCTGTAAATTAGCTACTTTTGCTGTGTTACATTTCAAGTAGTTCATTAGCAAGTGAAAGCAGATAAAACCCAACTATGTACACCTTCTTTCAGATTGGCTGAATCCATTACGTTAGTGGTAATGTTGGATTTTATTTAGATTACCGGCCAGCAATTGTGGCTTTGCAGCCATTTTTGCTACAGGTTTGTTGACACTTCTGCAAATTCTTCTCACCAAGTGGGAGATATCATCATCACTGTCAGAAATTCCACATATCTCTGGCTCAGAATTGCAACTCAGAAGCTGGCGTGGACACTTTTCCAACTCAGTTCCTCGTAATTACAGTCTGAGCGATATGGCATGGAGCTGATAATATGCTTTAGTTAGAAGGTAACACTGTATAACAACCCGATGGTGGTGGTTAGCTGCATGGTGCTTGAAGCTGATGTACAAAAAACATTCAACTTCAAGTAGCATAGTACTAAAAACAACATTTTTATGTAGGCTAAGATAAAGGTTATTGTAGTTTGTTTTTTGCTTGTCTTTCACTGTAAGTGTTACATGCAGGAACTGAAAGCTATGGTTTATTTGTGAATCATTTAAAATGTGCAGTATAACAAAAATGCATATTTATATAAATGTATATAGGAGTAATGTGATATAATGTGCCATTGTGGGAAGAATATGGAAACTCCGAATATGGAAAAATTAAGATGCATGTAACATTTAAGGTAATCTATACGTAGGAGTGGAAAATACAATACAGACAGTCAAATACATACTACAGAGGCTTTAAAATACTATTCTATATTGTGGAAAATAGCTATATCTTTAACTTTTCAGGGTAGTCTGAAAAGCAAGTATTCTCAAAATTTTAAAAAAAGAAACTGAATGTCACAAAAACATTAATGCCATTATTATATAAATATCTTAAACATGTATATTTAAATATAAATTACAATATGAATATTGCAATGCATGATTGCATCCCTGCAATAGCATGATATTACAGTGCAACTTTGGCTGCAGGAAGCTGCACCAAAGAGTTTCCCATGATGGTGGTCTGACTGAGCACAAATGAAAAACTGTCACATGACACATTGTTTATTCTGAGGAGAATCTTGTGGCTGCTTCAGCTGTTTCCATTTCATCACGGGTGTAAATTTCATCAGGCTGTTAATGCTGAAAGATTGCTCACAGCTAATGTCCATTTATGAATGTCTTATTAATGCTACATGAAATTGGCCATTTATTTAGACTATTGTTTTAAACCAAAAGATGATAGCACCAACCAGCACAGCCGTCTCCTAACTGTGTTGGATCTGCAGTTTAAAAAGACACTTTAAGCCGTGCATCATCTGCAATAAAAGTGCCTCAGATTAATCTATAACTAGTGTGTATTGACTGTATGGCATGTGATGAGTTTAGATTAATAAGGAACTATTCATCTCCACACTTCACACCTCAGGAGTATTTCTTATCTACCATAACCATTCCGTAAATTACATTACACAGACTCTCGGAAACACTTATCCTTGGTTTGTAAGGGTCTAATGTAACATGCGCCATTATCAAAGAATTTCTACCTAACGACCCAACCAGCCCGAACACTCCTTTCTTCATTCCAAGCTCGCAGATGAGATGAGACCCCACTGAGCCAATGAGCTTCAACAAAACTGACTTGATTGCCAGGGATTTAGCGTCAATGATCCTAGAATAACAAGGAGCATATTGTACCATCAGCGCAGGGCTCCACAGCCAGGTCTGTTCCAGGTTAACAGGCTCTCAGATGCCTGGGCTCAATGACGGAGGTAATGATCTCATGATCCAGCAATACAGGTGAATAGGTAGACATATGGACAAAGAGGAAAGACAAGGGCAAAAAATGTGCACAGCAGAACAATTGGACACTTAATGCATTCAAATAATGTGTAAAGGTGCATTTTGATTGGAATTGAGTGATATAGTCCTAAATTGCATTAAATGGTATAAGATTTTTATATGGTAAATATTTTTTAAATGGTGCTCAGTTAAACAAAAAAACTACTACAAAGTTAAATTTAAAAATAACACATAAGACGTGACATTTAGATCAGGAGTGACTAATAGCAAGTAATTAACTATCATAAATGTGCTTTGTCATTGTGTCTATGAGGCACATGTACAGTATCAGCTTGCAAGCAAGTCATTATCACAGTAAGACCACTGACGTTGTTACGCATCCCTGTCAATATTTTGAGTGGAGCTTCAGTACTTTGCACAACTCCATATGAAGTGGTTTGACACTCCCACTAATTGTGTGTGACTTTTATCAGGCATTGAAAATCCATTTCTTGTAATTTCCGCTGTAAAGACACCTTGTCAGCCTGTCCCTAGCAGATGCCACTGTAGTGGCGAATGAGTGAAGAGGAAAAAAAGGAACTCATTTTGATTATTAAGATATGATTGACACCAAAACAAAGCGCAGTCATAGTGCATTGTGCATTTGTTTTTAATTTTCCGCAAGTTTTTAATCACAACATATGACATCTGTCACAGGGAGGCCTCTGTGATATGAGTCAGATGGAAAACGCACATGTGGCTGTGTTTGTGATGGATGCATAACAGCGTGTTTATATATGGCTTTGTGCATGTGTGCATACAGCAGCCTGCACATGTAAATACATGCGTCTATGAGGTCCTTATGTCTGTCAGCGGTACATATGGGAACATGTACCTGGGTTGATGCTGATAGTACAAAAGCAAGGTAGCATTATCATTGCTTTACATATCTGCCTGTCTGCTACCACCACTCATAAGCTTAGTCCCTGTCGCTAACCGCCTTGGGAGTTCAGATAATGTTCCTTGGCTGGCAGAAGACAGGTTGATAGCTGTCAGGGACAGAAACAAAATAGATGATGGGATTTCATTGGGGCACCTCTAAGGCGCATTAGGGACCTCAGGATCCCAATCCCCAAACACGGGATGAAGAATCATTTTGTCACAAAGGCACAGGGTCGCCCATCACTGTCTAATGCATGCCTTGATTAATCGCAGGGATGGATCAACATTATGTCCTATTCAGGGAGATGCTTAATTGCCTCCACCATCCAACTCATCCATTGCCCTAATGATTGTGTGTCTGCTTCCGTGGACACATGGTTAGTCTGGCGGACTGTAGCTTAGCAGGACAGGACCCCCTTAAACATCATCACCAGCTGAGAGCTTACCCTCTTCAGACACCTTTACCTCCCCCTAACTGCGAGTATGTGGATAAATGGAGGCGGCTTCATCGCCCGTAGCCCCGTGTTTATATTCACAGCAGAATGTCTGCGAGTGTTAATGTATGTAGATTTCATTTCTGATGAGTGATTATTTGACTGCTCATTTTGCCTGAGATTTATGGCACTCTCTCTATCTCCTGACTGCAGTGCCACTCTTATCTTTAATAAAAGAGATGAGGACATTAATCAGGTTTTGTTGGCGGCCCTTACTAAGACATTAAATGTATTGTATGGGGTAAGTAAACACGCTTCACATCCTTCTCTCGCAGTGGAGGGAGAGAGTGAAGGAAGGAGGGTGAGGGACAGAAAGAAGCAAGCGAGGAGGAAAAAAAAAACCCTCATTATATTTATCATAATTTCACATCTGCTGTTTTTGAAGCAATGTACCATGAGCCCATAAAGTGTATTACAACTGGGCATAAATTCAACTGATTTGTGGCTGGAGTAGCTAATTCCTTGAGTACATTTTAGAAAAACAAGCACTGAGCCCTGAAATTGCAATTCCATAAAGGCTTTAAATTACTGAGTACAGAATCAAGAACTTGCCTGATGTGCTGCGGATGGTGACTGTGTTATAGGGAAAAGCAGCACTCCCAAGATAGAGACAATAAAACCTGAGATGAGAGAGCCATATACTCAAACAAAATAAAGGAAGGGAAGATGGGCTGGCAACATGATGAGGGGGAAGTGACTATCATACCCCGACATCTCATTTTTACCCTTTTAACCACGAGGACGCATTTAGTTTTCTCTCACTACAATATCTAGTCTCTCACTACATGCAAAGAATCCTCATTCAGATGAATCTCATCGTTAGCACAAAGGGGAGGTAATCTGAGACGCTCCTTGGTGTTATCAAGAACACGCAAAACACAGAAATGCACATTCACACCTAAAATATAAGCCTGTGCAAACACACATCTACACACTGCCTCCATTCATTCATGCATTTTCCAGAATCACTACCAGACATCCACTTTAACCGACTTGCATGATTTAGCAATAGTTTCTCGACAAATCAATGTCCACATTTGATGCAAACCCTTATTTTTGTTATCATGCAAACTCTAGGTGTCACATCGGCTCGTATTATATTAATATTTCATGTCATTCTTTTGAGCCACCCTCCCTCCCAGCCTATCACCTCCTCCATCCACCTCCGCTGTCTCTCACCTCCCCACTTTCCTCCTCTTCTATCGAGAGTCATTTGGGATCGGCATGAACAAGATTTTCATATCAGGTAAATGAATATCTTTATCACAGAGGCAGGAGCCGGGATGCTCGGGGAGCTGGAGAGAATAATCACACAGAGCAAACAGTCTTGGGGGAAACAGAGAGGCACTCAGTAATAACAACCTCTCTCAGTCTCTCACACTGCTCTCTGTGTACATCTAAATAGCCTGCTTACTAGCCTGCTTACTGCCGTGGATGCTGCGGGATCAATGGCTTTGCTGTGGCTTACTGCTGACCTGAGACCTTTGGTGAGAACACAGGAGAAGGGATATAGTGAAGTGATGACAAGCCCTGAAATTATTTTTGATCAACAAATAAAACACAAGTGCAAATGTTTTTGTTGCAATTAGCACCTCAAGTCTGTCGGTTCACCACTTTGGTTCATAAAGAAATATTTCAAGAACTACTGGAGAGATTACAATAAAATTTTGTACAAACATCCAGTGACATTAGTAGTACCATGACTTGTCTTTTGGTATCACTATGGTGTTGCCATTTTTGCTTTTTTAAGTGAAATATCTCAACAGTAACTGTATGGATTGCAAATTAATTTATGGTACCTCAGGGGATGATTTGGGTGATACTTTGTCTCTTCCTCTTGTGCAGCGATGAGGTAGACATTTTTGCCTTAGAGTAAAATACTTCAACAACTATTAGATGTACTGCCATGATATTTGATGTATACATTTTTTTAAAAATATATTTCCTCAGGGTAAACATTGCAACCATTTTGGTTTTCCTGTGAATTCCAGTGCCACCACTTGACAACACTAATGACTTTTTTAAAATCAGTATTTTGTGCTAAAATAGCAAATGTTAATGTGCTACCACACAAAAGTCACACTGTAAATTTTGCCAACATTTAAAATCAGCGAGTTGGGGCACCCAGAAAGCTCAGCTGGCTGAGCGGAGGACCCTTATAAACAGCAGCTATAGTCCATGATGCAGAGGTCATGGGTTTGAGTCCAGCCCATGGCCATTTACTGCATGTCATTCCCCCACTCTTCTGCCCGCGTTTCCTGTCTCTCTCTCCACTGTCCTATATAATAAGAGGCAAAATGGCCAAAAAAAAAAAAAAACAACTTAAAAATTCTTTTAAAAATCCACAAGTTGAGACTCTTGCTATGAGCACACATGTTAGCATGATGGATTCAGTATAAGTAGGACTTTACACAGCTAAAGATAAACATAGGTGTAGACTCCTGTCTTGTTTCGTGGTTGCCTGCACAAGATGTAATTAAACACATAACTGACTTTTTAACACATTTGTTCAGGCTGCACAGTAATTTGCATGTGAAGATGAAACATTACTGGACAAATATGGCATATTATTTATAATATTGATGTGTACATTAGAACAACATTGATTATTGATCTACGAACACCGATATTAAATATACTTTATTACCACTGTGTGTAATGGTAGTAAGCATTATGGAAGTTTTAATAAATGACCTAAATCAAATTGTGTATATTTTACAGGTCGGTTGACATTTAATTTACCTATGCAAAAAGTGGACGCAATTCACTCATTTCTATGCGGAGTGAAGAACAAAAATCAGCAATCTCTCTTTATTGCAACGCCCAATAACAGTTGATTTAATGGCTATAAAAAGTGTTCATTAGAAGGTTATAGTTAAGAAATATTGAAAGTATACCTAAAAATGTCACTTTTATAGTGAACGAACAGGATAATGTAATCTAAAAAGGGTGTGATTATATTCCAAGTCTTGTCCTCCAGCATTATCTTGGAGCTCATAAAGAGATGAAATTTAATATGATGCTTTCAGTCAGTTCAATTGAATTTTAATTGCCGCCTTGGACAGAGGGTTTAGATGTAATCAATAAAATATTAAACTTTTGGGGCTTTGACGTGGAATGATCTCCCTGTCACCCCTGGTGCAATGCATCCTGGTACCGGCGGGTATAAAATGCCTGTTTATGAGCTGAAGTAGCTGAGCCAACACCTTGCCGTTTTCCATAGTGTTTCAACAGAATGCAGTGGATAAATAACACAAGGCGAACAAGCTGGGATTCTATTAATTACACTGGTGTGGAAGAGCGGTCGGTCACCTTCAAAGGAAGGCCTTTAATGTGCCAGAGCTATAAATATTTTGAAATGTCACACCTTGGGAAGACAGCATCAGGCCAGAGCTGTGGCGATAAATCAGAGCCTGAGAAGAAGCAGGAATGAAAAGATGGCTCTTTGGTATTTTAGAAATAATTACTAATACAAAAGGGGTAATGAATGAAGCTATAAATTATGTTAAAACAGACCATTAGGGGAGAATTAGTTTATAAAACTCGTTGCTGCTCTGTAAAATTACCCTCTCAGAATAGCGTCTATTTTACCTCATCCATAACTCATGGAAAAAAACATGTATGCATAATATCACTAACTGAGTTGATTAATGCTAAATTAATTGATTTTGTTCGGCTGCTTTAAAACGGGAGTATGGTTCTTCTCAAGATGCCACATATGAAATCATCATAACAGTTCCTTCGTACTAATATAATGCCAGTGTAATCATGTCCATGCTCAACTTTTATGGCAACTAATAAACTGTTCTATGAATCAGCTCAACTTTTGCAGACTTTCTATTCAAGTTGGAGCAGATTTTCCAGGAGTTAGAGCAGGTATGACGTGGACAGAGAGCCGTGTGCCACGTGCAGTATGTAGGCCACTCATTGCCCGCCACCCGCATCACCAGCACCACATACAGTTATAAATCTGTAGGAGCCTTGGTTAGGCTGCTGCACGGATGGAAGGAATTTATCCTCCATCCCTATAGAGAGAGGCTGGGAGAGAAAAATGACATGGCCCATCCTCTAAGGCTCATAAAAGTCTAAATTAAATACCAAATGGAACCACTGATGGATAGCGTCCCTTCCATGGATCCCCAGCACCGCCTCAGCCTCCACTCCCTGACACGACAGGTGCTGCTCACATGACTGGAGAGCCAGACAACTTTGTTAGCAGGATTATTCTTGGTTCAGTGTAAAAGCTGCTGTGTACAAAATAAGGGAAGAAAGCAAGTGAACGCAACAAGGCGCCATTATTCGTCACTGGTTCCTGCCATAGCTGGATCCTCTCTTTCTTTCAAAGGATTCTTAAATATTACACTGTGCATGTGTGACTGAATGAGGATGTTTCTTCAGACGACTTAAAAGTGCAATTTGTCATCTGAATTACAGAATACATGATTTTCTATATCCATATTTATAAACTCACGATTCTCCCATCCTCAGCAGAACACTTGCAAAGATTGCTGTCAGACAGGAACACCTCACTGGGAGATACTGTAATACTAATGCCAGCCCCACCACAATAGCTGGCGCTATCGCCAGGCTAAAACTGTACATTATGAATCATCAATTGTCGCCCTGCTTTGTATTATCCCCAGAGAAAATCCCAATCTGGGCTTGAGCCCACGGCTGATGGACACCCCATTATTCACTCGCGCTTCTTCAGCTCCGAGACAGGAGTGGGGATAGGCAGTAAAACGACGGCCTTAAGATTAATCCTCCGCTCTTTTTCCTGCTTCCTGAATCAGAATGAAATAGAAGATTCTCTTCCCTTAATCAAAAAGTTTTTATCATCTCCCTCCTCCAACTCAGGAAGTGGGGATAATGCTCTTTCCATTGCTCGTCCTGTGAATTGACATTGAGGTGGGTGATGAGAGGGATCTGCTCTTGCTGTCTTTTGTACTGTAACAACTGAGTACAATTTAGATGAGCTGGTGGTCGTCGATCAATACATGTATTATCTCATATATGGGGCAACACACAAGGCTTAATAATGGGGTTAGCAATCCCTACAAAGCTCTCATAGCATCCTTATCTCTGAATGGCCTTTAAAATTAAGGTAATAACACGGTGAACATCGAACAGAGCAGAAGTTCATGGTCCTGCAGCATAAATGGAGTTTATAGAAAATAAGGCTTTGTGGCTCAGGTGTCCAGAACTGATTATATTACCTAAACATGAACTCCCATTGCTTTTATTACTCTTGCTCATAAGGTGGAAATATGAAGCACAAAGTGAGATGTAATTTGGCTCTCAGTGGGATCACAAGCATCAGGTGAACTGTGAAGTTGTAATCTCTTGAGTCACGCCTAACAAAGCCAGGATCACCAAAGCCCTAATTCCATTAAACTCAATTCAAGTCTATTTACGTACTGTCAAATCATAACATAGGTCATCTAGGGGCACTTTACATGTTAAGGTTAAGACCTAAAAGTATAATAGAGAGAAACAACACTTGGTGACAGTGGGGAAAAGAAAAGAAAGTAATCCAGTACACAACCAGGCTCAGGAAGGGTGGCAATCTGCCTCAACCAGCTGGGGTGGGGGGAAAGCAGACGGTAAAAGATGAGCAACAACAAACACTGAGAGGTTGATGGGACAAGCAAATGCAGATCAGGATCCTGCAGCTCCAGAGCCAAAAATAACTTCAAAAAGGTAGAAAGAGGACAGAAAGAAAGAATTATAAACTACAGGAGAGAGAAAACACAAAGTTAATGACATGAAATAGTGACATATAAATCCATGGTGACTGAAAGAGAGGAGAGAAGAGGAAAAGGTGCTCGGTGCATCATGTGAGATCCCCCAGCAGCCTCGGCTAGAGCTGCATACCTATGGGACGCTACAGGGTCACCTAATCTTTAAAGCAGAGACGATGTCTGCCTCCTGAACCCAAACTGGGTGCCGGTTCCACAGAGAAACCGAACAGTTAAAAGTTCTGCCTCCTATTCTACTTCTGGAAACTCTAGGAACCACAAGTAAGCCTGAAATCTCAGAGAGAAGTTTTCTATTGGGATACAATGGTGCTACAAGGTCTTTGAGATATGACAAAGACTGGTCATTAAGGTCTTTGCGTGTAAGTAGAAGGATTTAAAATTTTATTCTGGATTTTACAAGGAACCAATGAACAGAAGATAATAAGGGAGAAACATGATCTCCCTTGCTAGTGCCTGTCTGTGCTCTGGCTGCAGCATTGTGGATCAACTGGAGGCTTTGCAGAGAGTTATTTGGATTTCCTGATAATAACGCATTACAATATTAGAGCCTTGAAATGCATGGCCTAGTCAAACAAAGCAGTGGCTTGTGTGTGTGAGTTAAAGAACATACTCGGGTCAAAAATCAAGGTTCCTCACATTTTTAGTAGAAGAATGCATAAGGTGAAAAGTATCGCTCAGCATGGAAGCCTGAGGAACCCTGCGACTAACTTTTGTGAACTTGAAAATTCATCACAGAAAGAAACAAACTGGGGTCTGTTTGATAAATGTTTTTTTAGACCAATGTGTTTCCTTTTATCCCAAAGACATGCTTCAGTCTCAATGGCAAAATGTTGTGAAGCACTGAGATCTAGCAGAACATGTGGAGATGGAGAGGAGTTCAGGAATATTGTTGGTAACTTTCACTAGAGCTGCTTTCGTGTTTCTAAATCCTGACTGAAACTCTTCAGACAAAGCATTTCTGTTCAAACGGTCACGTATTAGATTTGCGACAGCGTTTGCAAGCACTAGAGAAGTAAAGGCGAGGTTGGATATAAGTGTAGAGGTGGCTAAAACACCTGGATCAAGGGCAGACTTTTTAAGTGGAGGTGCCATCGCGCCTTGGCCAGCAGCACTTAGCAGAGGGGTGTGAATTTGTTTTCACCGAGGCGTTAATGAACTGTGGGCTTTGCGGGCTTAATGAGAGTGTGCTTCTATTGAGAAAAGGTACCTCGGAGTATAATAAGAGCTCGCAATTCACAAACTTCTCCCTCGCCACAGCTTGGACGGCGTCTTAACAAAAGGGCTGTTGCCACTGCTGCAGTTCATCTCTGACCTGCCAAATCAGCTGCATGAGGAAACAAGACTCCGGGAGTATTCGTCATCCATCAAGAACATGCAGTTTTGTGCCACGGCTTCTGGCTTCCAGCCAAGTCCAAAGCGACTCATTGTAGAGCAGCCAAAAGACAAAGGCAGCTCCCCCTCTGCTCTGTGAGAGCAGTGCGTGGAGGTGTGGGTGGTTATGCAGATCACTAATTGTACAGGCCACCGGGGAAAGAGAGAACGGAATGGCAGCCTCTCTGCAAGACATGCCGAGGGAGGGGAGGGACGGACTGGTGTGAGCCACCCTCCCTTCTCTCTCTCTCTCTCCCTCTTTCTCCTTCTTTTTCACTCTCTCTACCCTAAATTGGCAGCTGGCAGGCAAATGAATGCGGTGTGAAGTGAGCCCACTGAAGTGCAGGGTCCTGCTGTTCAGGCAACAAAGGAGCTCCATGCGAGACATCTGCTGTTCAGTTATCAGAATACATTTAGTCACGTGCCTCCCTTCCCTCGCTCTTTCTCCATTCCTCTTCCATCACGGCCCTGCAACATCCATTCTGTCAACTGAGAGCTGAGCCTTTCTTTCTCCCCACTTCTCTCCAACGGCATTCTTCCTCAGATCACTCCTCCGCTGACACTCCCCCCCATCCCTTTCTCATTCTCTCATTTGCCACCATAATCCCTCTCTCCACCTCTTCTTTTGCAGCCTTTATTTAAACAGTTTAGGTCTGGCAGATAACCCCGGAGTGCTTCCTATCTGGTCCAAAATGCGTGAACCCTGTGTGAATGATCACAAGACGGCCCGAGGAAACGGCAGACTGAATCTTAATGAGCCACACTCGCGCAAGCAAAAAGTAAATTGAGCTTACCACCATGATAAATTAAGCTAATGAATGCAATTGTTTTGTGGCACGCTAGCTTGGGCTAGAGCCAGATGGTCAATACTTAGTGCTTTGGATTTTGTGGCTCTTGTCTTACTTTTCTTTCTTGATTTTATGCTCCAGAAGTAAAGGAAAAACCTACAAATGAAACCATATTCTAATTGCAATTTTACCTTTTCTGTTTTATTAAAAAATTTTCTCAACATATCTCTGAACTGATTTGCTGGTGGATGTAGTCACCTGTCAGTAAGCATCCATCCGGCATCACTGACCAGGGATTTGCAGCTGAGTAAAACAAGCAACTACGGTGACATGATACGTGTCTGCAGAGGAGACGGCGGTGTGCATTTCTCCCCGTTTCCTGTCCAAACTCACGATATCCGTGTTTACTTTAACACTTAATACCCGCAAAGTGTGTCACTTGGTTTGCACGCTCTTCACTCTCCACTTTGTCCTCCATCCTCTCCCAGTGGTGCAGGATAGCATGAAGGTTGCACATCCAGGAAGGGACAAACCCCCTCCTGTACTGCGTGTAAACTAGATGACTTCCTCTAGGCAGGTGGCTCATATCCAGATGTTCTCTCAATTTCCTCTGTGTGCAAGTGTGTGTGTGTGTGTGTGTATGTGTGTCTACTTATGTGTATGCATGTATTGTCTGACACACCCTGAGATGGTGACCTCCATGCTCTCTCCACAACATCACCACTGGAGCAGTTTACACCATAATGACTTGTATTGCCCGAGGCCCCGCCACATCTGTGGCTCCCTTCCTCCATCTCTGTCTCTCCGTCTTTCCCTCTTTTCTGTTTTTCTGCCTTCTTCAAATGCAACCTGTCTATAATTCTCCAGCTCATCCTTTATTCCGTTCATTTTTTTTTTCCATTGTCTATAGTCTGTCATAGACTTTCCCAATCACTTCATCCTCACTTTGGTCGACGGCGCTATTACCGGAGAAAAAAATTGCAAGGCTGACTTTGCAGGGACTTAATGCATGTCTAACATGACACCTATCTGCCATAATAAACAAACACATCATTCAATGTCAGCAAGCTTGAGAGGGTGGCTGCAGCCCCTCATTGGAAGGGCCGAGTGTCCACGATAAAGCATCAGGGTCTGCTCTGGCAGCCCTGACTGAGCCTAATGTCACATGGAGTGACGTGTGCTCCACCAACAACAACTCAGCTCATTACACACCCAGGAGGGCACGGAGGGGAAAATGGTGCATCCAAAATGTGACCATGTGCTGACCAGGCACTCTGTCCCGTTCCTCCCCCCGGCTGTATATGGAGAGCAATGACCTCTCACTCAGACAAGTGCGGCATCCGATCGATCACACGTGACATTTGTGACATTGCATGCATCCCAGATATGCATCTCCATGGTGTCAACTTATCAGTCAAGCCATCTCACAGGCAGGACATACATATCACAATACATGTTCAGCAGCTCTGGTGTTGCAGCACGGTTGGACTCGGATTCTTGCACTTTCACACAAGGTAAACTGTGTCTCTGCGAGGGTGGCAAGGTGCCAGTGCCTGCTTCACCTTTTCAGTTGACCTAAATCCAAAACACACAGACAAATAATTGACTTCATCGTCGTAACACAGACGGCCTGTATCTCACCAGAAATGCACCTGAATTTAAAAAAATACTGTACCAGAGCCAACTCTGAGGTACTATTCTGTATCCATGCGGATTTATGCGCACATACACACACACACACAGACACATGCACTTGCAGACACACACACACACACACACACACACTCTCCTCACCACACACAGTGTCTTGTTTTCAGGTTCATTAAGCCCCAGTGTTACCCAGAGTGGCTGACAGGATGAGGAACAGTGCAGAAATCTCCCCCTGCAGGTATCCATTCACATTATCATTGGGAAAAAGCCTCTCTCGTCAGTGCCCTTGTTACGGCTCGAGGGGGGACCACTAATTAGAGAGACAAGAACTGCTTGAGAATAAGTCCATTACACCCATGTGGACCCAAAAGCTTAAAATACCTGGAATATCAGCAAACTCCCAGCATCCCCTCAAATCACTCTCCCTCTGCCGAAGGCATGGAAAAATATGGTGAAAGAGTTGTAGAGATAGACAGGAACGGAGGGCACAAGCTGTCAGCTATTTGAAAGGCTTTATGAAAATTATCCTCCAATTAGACGTGATGATCAAATCAGACACGAGCACCACTCTTGAGTTTCTCCAGCAGTTCTCCCTGTTTTCCTCTCTCTGCCTTAAACCTGTATGTGAATGAGTGTGTGTGTGTGTGTGTGTGTGTGTGTGTGTGTGTGCTGTGTAGCTGCAGCTCAGATGAACTCATGAAAGGAAATTTGGTTAGTTTTCTCATCACTGGTAATTATACTAATACATCCGAAATGCCTCCATCAAAGTGCATGAGCACCTCATTATAGTAATATAATTTAGGCTGAAATATATCAAAGTTATTATCACCACTCTTTCTGTATTCTCAAGCCCACATACACAGAAAAAGCAGAGGGGATGTAACAGTGGAAAATACAATAAATTGAACTAGCATAATATTTATATTAGATCCTATAGGAACACATTAGTGTAATCAGTGAATTTTTCAGGTGCTTTATTGAGGCATTCCCAGTTTATGCTACACAATACATCTGTAGCTCGAAGAAAAATTACTTCTTTATGCTTTCAACTGACAGTTATGGAAACTACTTGCCACATTAAGACTTAAAAAACTGCACAAGTTGCAAAGTTATCAATCTAAGCGAGCACTTCTTAATTTGGAGTTATGAGTCAGATTTTTTTCTTTTCAAAGAGGTGACAAAATCTGCCAGTGCACTGAGATCATGTCAACACATTTTCCAACAAAAAACAACTGCCAAAGTATCAGTTTAGGGATACTAGAAGAGCAGTTTCTTAAGATATCAAGTTAAAGGTGAAAATTACTTGCAAATCCTGCCTGAATGTACTTTTTTTCATGTGGTTAAAATTGATTTCTTACAATAGTAGACATTGTGTTTGATGTTACATTTGTTTTTTTTTTTAAATTCTGTAAGGTTGCAAGTGTGTTTCTACTCCTTACAGTACACATCTACTAACATAATACGCAATACTGTGCGGGTTTCCAAAGTAGTGCACAGGGAAAGCTACTAATTTCTACTTAACTTCATTCTTTTGCATTTTCATTTCATTATGACCCAACAAATGATCCATTATTTTGGATGGAAGCTCTGAGCAGGCAAGTGAATTCAGCCTGCAGTTGGCAGTATTTATGTGAGTTGATTTAACTGCTGGATAGGGTCCTCTTGTGAAACATGAGTCAGTTCCAGCATTTAACCTCACCATTCTAATTTATGCACCATGGCATAGGGTACTTTATCATCTGCTCTTTGGGGAGAGACAGTCATCTCATTAGGCAGGATTTAATGAAATGCAAGGATACACTTCTTAATTCCATAGATGGCTGAAACAAAAATCCAGTGTAAATCCTGCACTCCTCTGTAGCGGCATAAATTGTAGCAGCCAGGAGAGGAAACATGAGGGAGGGAGGGAGGGAGGGAGGGAGGGAGGGAGGGAGTGGAGGCGGGTGGTTGCCAGCAGGAAGGAACTTGAGTAGAGGTAGAACGGAGATGGAGCTTTGGTGCACCTCAGTCTGAAAAGTCCAAAAATGTGTTTTGCAATCGCAAATTTCCTGAATTAAAAGTTCTGTCTTGAAAACATGTGGTATTAAGATATACTGCTCTATATTATGACGTGTTATATGTAATATTTATTGTCCACAAACATCTACAATATGATGGATGCTGACAACGTATATGCATCTACACAAATGTTCTTCTTAGTCATAAAATTACTATCAAAATATACATATCCTTTAATAAAAACTAGGCCTGCATGTGCATCATCACCACTTCGTCAGTTATTCTTTAAAAGAACTACTACTGCTCTAGCCTCAAGCCAACTAAGATATGTTAAATTCTTTTACAAGCACCGACAGAAAAAAAATTATAAAATAAATAGGGCAGACTGTTTACTCTTCCTGGCAAATGTACATGTTCATTTCCAGCCAGGCCTGTAGACAAGAGCCACCAGTCAAGGAACACAGCAGCCCATCATCAGCAGCACGATACAGAACATTAACATCATAATTTACATAAAATTACTTACATACTGGTGTAGTAATTTAATTTGTTTGACCAGTACAGTGCAACTGCAAGGAATAGATTCATACAGGCACCACGAGGGAGCTCTGCTTGTTCTTCCACATGGCTAATTCCTTCACACAATATTACGAAAAAAAACAATCGAGACATTATAGAAAACGTGATTTCATTCTCTTCATCCCCACTCCAGCGCACATTACTACAAGGATGCTCACATGAATGTATTTGATGATGTAGTTCTACATAAAGTTGAGAGTTCAGACTACGGTTTGCATTAAAATATCAACAATCAGATGTGCTTCATGTGCAGATTTGTAGTTTGGAAAGTCTTTGGATCAAAGTGACATGTGGTGCTGGAACATTTACAGAGATGGTGCACACAACAGTGCATGTTAAATGAAAACTCTTTCCCAATCACAAAAGGCACTTTCACAGATGGGTCGCATTAAACCGAATGTCAGTTATTCATGTGTCAGCTCTCAAGAACATCTGACAATCATCACTCTGATTTGCACACTTTCAAAGAAACAAAAGCCTGAACACACCTGATCCCAAAACGCTGACGTGTCAAGTCAAAAAAAAAAGCCTGCAAACTAACTCCACTGTGACAGGCAGCAGTCTGAGAAATGATGATGAAATCTGCCAAACAAAAACAAAAGTGACATGGCCTGAAACCACCTGTATTGTGTCTATAGGCACTATATGTAAATCCAAAGGACTTGTGGCTCGGCCCACAGTGAGTGTTGTCATCTGTTAAACAGGGTGTACGAGTGGAACGATATGGTCAGCCAACATTTCAGAGTCATTAGGTTCGGTGATCACTCTGCAGGGTACCATAACTGCAAAGGAATTGGAGGCCATTTTACAGGACTAGGGGGAACAGTGGGTGCCAACACTATTCCCTCATTATGTTTCCAGAACCGATAAGGCCCTCAAACACACAGCTTAATGGATTTAAAGGCAGTTTTACCGATGCCAGGATGAAAAACATAATTTAAGATTAACAATTCTGGATCCAAGAATGCTGATATTTTGGGTTTTATGATGAAAAACACTGGACATTTAGGAACAATGAGAGGAGATTAAGCTTCAATCAGTTATCTCTCCATCATTTTAATATCAAAGAGCTTCTCTTTTGTTTCTTTGCAGAATATTCCAATCTACTTTATGGCACTTCTTGAACTTGAGGCTAAATGTATCCATTAAAATGTGATTTGGGACAACTTGCAAACGTTAATTATCAATTAAAATAGTGCTTGACCTTTAACTCATGGGTCATCATAGATAGCTACAGTGGATTATTATCATGGGGAACAGGAGAGTGTTTGGATCTCAATTGGCAAAAACTTTGGTAATAAAAACTGTGTTTGAGGTCTCATTCATTAATGTCTCAGGGGAGATGTGAGTGTCCAACATTGTATTTATTGAACCATAAACACTTTCCTTTATTGTTTCTGAGATTTCAATTACATGGGGATTTTACCATTATCTATTTATTTATTTTGTAAATTCATAAGACCTGTTTCCTAGTCAGAATCTTATTCTTCGTTTTTTTTTGGCCTCTCTAACCGTCCAAAGCAGGCAGGACTTTCTTTACACTATGTGACCAAATTAAGGACAACTATGAAACAAGGAAAGGTATAAGACAACACAACACAATGCATCTTTAGCATTTTTTTTCCAACTTAAGACAGAATTACAGTGGGTTTTAGTTAGTATCGACCACGGCTAACCTGACAGGAAAGCTGATACCTTCCTGTCAAACCGGCTGCTGTTAGCTTCAATGCAAGACGCTGTCACCATGACAAGAAAAAAAAAGAAACACCACGACTCCTAGAGAAAAGAACTTAATGGCCTATTCACCCCTCTGCCCTGCACCCCTTTGAAAATTGCCCAATCTTTCTTTTTTCCTCCTGTCCCTGTGACATATTATTATACATTGTTTCTGAGCAAAAGCATTTTCTTTTATTTCCATTAGAAATATGAAAGATTAGAGGGAAAAAAAAAGAGAAAACAGCATGTAGGATGTAGAAGAACATTTGGGGGAGAGAGGTGAGGGTAAAAAGCGATTGAAAGGCTGTAATTATTTGAAATAGTCTGCTAATGTGTATTATCATGTCATTAAATGTAAATGAGATGGAGCTAAAAGACCCAATGCGGAGGACTTGTGGCTTGCTGTACAAAGAGAGAGCAGGGGGAGAGAAAGAAAAAAACTATGATAAAAAAAAGAAAAATGTCAAGGCTATCAAGGCTATGTTCATTTGTTGGAATATAAACATTTAATAAGCTGACCAACCTATGACAATGAACTAGAACGCTGTCACACGATGCTGTGATACATTTACAAACAGTAACTTACCAAACCTTTGAGGCTGCTACTGACACGCAGATAAAGAGAGGGCGGATGGTGGGAGCGATTAGTGGGAAGATCCTGATGCTGTCTGAAGTCCCAAAGACAACCGTCTTGACTGCGAGTGGGTGTGTGTGCATCAATGTGTGCGTGCATTTGTGTTTACTCTTGCATTTGATCCCCGACGTGAGCGAGCATCATTCCACTCCAGCTGCTTAATAAGGCTGTCTGGGCCAGCAGCTCCTCATGGCCCCCAGCCCTGTTATCAGAAACATTAAGCTGAATATTAATGGCCTGGCCCGAGACGCATGCCATTAAGCTTGGTTGGCCATTTCTCTCTGTCCTTTCCCTACCACTGTACAGGAATTAATGAATCGTGGGTAAAACAGGGTACACAAAAGAACAAGAGAGATAGAGAAAGTGAAAGAGAAATGGGGAGCTTGCTTGGTAGCTATTTCTCAAAAGCGAAAGATAAATATGAGCAGAAACGTAGCATGTCATGTGTGGACAAAAGGAGGAGAAAAAGAGTAAGGTGGCAACATATCTAAAAATAAACTCCTGCTTGTAGTTCTCTTTCTCTGGCTACATTAATAACACACCCGTGACAGACCTTTGTGTCTTGCTCAAAGAAAACGAAAAAAAATTGAAAAATTATTTGGTAATGATTTGTTCATCTCTATTTCCTCTGGCGGTGCCGGCACAGAGGTTTACATTTGAAATGGAACAGAGAGAGGGGAAAGCACTTATTACTCCCTAAGTGCTGTGCTGTTGCAGCCTAAGCAAAGTGAGCTGTTAACGGATATAATTTGTGCAGAATAGCCAGAGGAGAGCTTTTGATATGCAGAAGAGCTGACCTCTGGACTGCCACTTTAATTGGGTTTTTAATTTTCCAGGCCATCTGACAGTATCAAACATGATCCCTGAGCTTTGCCCCACTGATTGGAACCACCGTGACAAGAGGAGCCTGACGTTCCCTTCGCTTTTCATGGGAGGGAGGACAGCCGAAAAGAAAAAGCAAAAAAGGAGCGAGAGGAGGGAAATAAAAGCGTGCGGGCCAAAGAAGATTGGAGGGCTTGGGATGGAAATTTGCCTTAATAGTGATGACCTGAGTGTAGTATTGTACAGGGCTGAGGCTGAGGCTGAGGCTGTGCTGGTGATGGGATACCACCCTCAGAGACAGAGAGGAAAAGTGCAGGCTGCTGAAATATAAGCTGTCACTTCTGACTAGCGACGGGGCACAAAAGACCAAACCAGACTTCACCACTTGCAGAGGTGCACCAGTTGTATACGGTACCCTAAAGAGAGCAGGCCAGTTAATAGTGGCACTTTGGCCCTGTGGGAACTCAAAAGATGGTTTGACAAATTTAAACCACGCCACTATTTCTTCCTCTTTTCCTAAACAGATCAAAACCAGGAGGTGTACTGTGTATGCTTTAACGAGCAGAGTTGTCCAAATACTCTTCCTCACTCCTGCAGGGAAAAAAAAAACAAAAAAACTTCAGCTCTCATCTGGAAACATTATAGCACGAAGCAGAATGGCTTTCAAATGAGGCTACATCGTCAAATCCTAACATGGCCCATCAACACACCAACCACCACAATTATCACCTGCGCCAGTCCATCTGGCTCGCTATCGTCACACAGACAAGAGTCTGTCTTGTGGGTTTTGGACAGGGGTTCTTACTGGTGCCTGTTTGTTCAATCTGCAAGACCACACAAAGAGTTTCAGCCCTCTAATCTCCTAACCAAACAAGACAGCAATTACACAGGCAGATAACTAGGGGACATTTTCATCCGTGGTGACAGTACTGGCACAGAAGTGTGTCTGTAGTAGACAGAAGAAGAGAGAGAGAGAGAGAGAGACAGGGAGGGAGAAGGAGACTGTTGTCCTGTTTGAAGAAAAGAGAGGTTCACCTGCCAGTCAGAATACACAGAGACAACTGTGACACCCGCTGAAGTCATTACAAATGGACAGAGTTATCTCAAAGACCATTGGAGGAGACTGAGCAGGTCCCAAACCTGCCAACAGCATGTGACAGTTATTGACTAACTGACATTTTTAGAAGTTTTATTAATGTAATGGAATTTATTTGTTGCAGAATTGAAACTCTGAGAGTGTGTCTGAATTTTGAACCTCCAAACTGAGCCTTAATACTAGCGTTAAACTCTTTGTACAAGTAGCCATTAATATAAAATTCTAGCTCCGTAGTTGAAAGAAAATGACTCATGTCCTTGGTAAGTGTGAGAATGAGACTGAAATCGGTGGACAGGGTCATCACTCAGAATTAAGTCAGTTCCATGACATGCATTAGACAAATGTAGCTATTTTTCACAAGTAGTGGAATACATTACAGTTGAGATTGAGAGTAATGTACCTTCCTTGGCACCACAGAGATTCTTCAACCTTTAGTCATTAAAAAGTGGGAACTTTTCCACCTTTTCCTTAAAGTTCATGTTGTCATTGAAGCTAAATTACTCCGTCCTGAGATACTCGTAAAAAACCTGCGATGACAAAACCCTTTTAACGTGTCATGAAATGCAGAGCTGTTATATATTTGCACGTGCGCCGGCACACTGTACAGTCAAATCTGCATGCATAAGCACTCAGACATGCACACACTCAAACAAGGCCCCATAAAGTCACGCTCAGGTACACACACATGCATACGCCGAAATCTCATTAGAGCCTTTGTTAATTGCAGCAGACAAATGCTAATGGTTCAGGCAACAAAGCAGCTGTGTGTGTGAAAAATGAGAATCCACAAAGTAATTATTACATCCAATATTAATTTAATTATACCGTTTTATGCGATACAGTAATTTGAGGGGGGGGCGGGGGGTTCTAATCACACACACTCTTGAAATAAATTAGGAGTTACAGAGGCGCAGGGGAGCTGAGGATTTCTCCAAAGACTCACTAGGGGGGAAATAGCATCATTCTCCTTCAGAGAACTGGGATTTTCACATTTAAATTAAAACACTACTGTTGCTCTCTCATCAAATGTGAGACTAGACGAAAAAGAGTGTGATGCCTATGTGTTTTTTAGAGATTGTGTTCCAGGCAAAACACAGCCTTTTTTTCTTTTTTTTTTTTCTTGGTGTGTTCCTTGTAGCCCTGCTTAGCTGATGAGAGAACTGGTGAGACGGTGTGGCTGTCAGTGCATTGGCTGCGTCTGAATAAAAGTAAGAATATTAATCATCTCTCTTGGGTCTGGTTTTGCTTCTTCGCCTCTCTCTTGTGAGCCCAGAAATGTAATTGCAGTTGTTTTCTATATAATCAGTAGCCAGAGAGTTGGTGCTATTACAGACACTCGACAAGGGAGCTTTTGTTTTAATCTTTTGATTCCAAAGTCAGGTTCTTTTTTTATCTGCTGCGCTGTACACAAAAGCAAGTTTGATTGGCGGGGAGTTTGCATCTTTTTTTTCCCTCCCTCCACTCTCTCTCTCCCTCCACTCTCTCTCTCTCTGTCATGTAAATTGTTATTGTCTTTTACCTCAAATTGCCTGAGAAGTTTGTCAGATGAATGGATCCACAGCAGCACCCTTTCTTCTATGGATTTGTACGCTACAGAACACGCATGCCGGCCAGTTATAATTCAAACAAACACAACTCGGCCCCAGCCTGTGCAAGGCTGCGTCTCTGCACGCACATATTGGGCAGATGTATGTTAACAGTCTCTGCCATCGTACCTCTTTTTGTGGATGCATGTCTCATTCGCTTTCCTCTTGCTCTAGGTTTTTTTTTTTTATATATTCACACTTTTTAATAAAGCAGAACATCTCGCCTCTGGACGTCACATGGATGGACAGCTGTGCCGGTGGTCGAGGTGAAAATCAACCCCAGGACATGTCAAAGAGTGAGACTTCCACTCCTAAAATTAGATGAGAAACCTGGGTGTCTGTGAAGGGTGGGAAGGAGATGGAGGGAGAAGGAGGGAAGGAGCGCAGAGGGGTGAAATAAAGTGTTAGAGAAGCATGTCCACCCCTGGCCAGTTACTGTAAATCAGGTCCCTGAATGACTAAGGGTTACACCTCAGGAAGTAGCTTCCTGGAGTCAAAAGTGCAATGGTATTTATATAATAACACTGTTTCATTCCAACATCCCCCCGTAACGGAGTAATGGGGCCTCTGGCAGCCGCGCTTTTAATGCTCTAATGGCAGAATTAAAACCAGGGGATGGCAATGAACGGATGTAAATTAACAATCACCTCGCTATCACAAACTTGTTCGCACACACACTCTTTCACACACATGCATGGAGGATGTCGGCATGCCAACTCGCTCCCCCTGCTTGGAGCCAATAGGGAATTAGAGGAGCATCTGATGAAATTGGGCCACTTTCTTAGCTGCGTGGTAGAACTTTTAAGTTTAAGATCTTTCAGCATTTTAAGGTGGAATTTTAGATTCTGGAGAAGAACCATGGATATTCAGATAGCTAGAATATTTGGTTAGCTAATGTGGATAGTTGCCGTGGATCAGATTTACAGATTTTACTTGTTCCCGCACAACAACAATCAGCTCGTAGAGGAGATTAATGGATTAGAATGCAACCCCATCTCCAAAAATTACATCCTTATCCAACTAAACTGTATTCTTATTTACATTTGAAAATAAATAACGTTCTGAAACATATTTCCTCACCTGTGACATTGTGGGAAAGGTTTCCAGTTTGAAAGCATCACAAAAATCCATGAAATTAGGCAGGAAGGGAGGATGGAGGCATAAGCTGGCACAATATTGGCATCCAAACGACTACGATTACTGTCCTGCACGGGACAATTAGTTTTAGACTTAAGTTTAATTTTTACTCATTTAATTCTTGTTTTCACTCATTCTTTAGGTTGGGTTAAGACACAAAAGCTTTTCATCCATTTCTTGGGCTATCAGGGTAGCAAATCCCACCCCGTCTATCGTATGATAAGTTGGCTGAAATTGAACAATAGTACAGCAATGAAAGAAATTGCACATATATGTTGGATTGTACTTGATACACCAGAAACAAATGTAGTCCAAAAAATACATTTCCTCAAAAATGTAACTGAGAATGCAATTTAGTTGTACAGAAACTTAATTTTGGTGAAACAGGGTTGTTAAATGCATCAACCTGACATGCAGCCGTTGGTTGACAGATTTTATTTTATTTTTATTTTTTACTTAAATGATACGTAGGGGTTTTGGTTATTTTGTCTGTTTTGTTTCTTGTAAACAAGTCAATAATATTAATTATATTAATTGTGCTTTAAACAAGAATCAGTCCAGGCTCCACTTGCATAAACATTATTCAACAACACTGTCAGAGGTCAAATATCCACAATGTATCCTTTAACTTAAGCAATATTGCAATATAAAAATACTTTTTACATAGAAAACGGTATTTTGTGTCTGAGTTACATTGTTGTAGCCAGTGGATGTTTAATTGATGTACATATTGTTAGCTTATTTTATGTGTATGCATAAAATCTTAACGTGTAGAATAACAACATAACTGACAAAAAACCGGAGTGAGGTACAGAGCACAGTATTTACATCTGAAATGTGGTACGTTGTGAGTAGAAAATGAAAATACTCAAGTAAACCTTCATAGTGGCGTTTTTTTTTTCTTTTTGGAGACGTAACACGGTGGTGGCTTTCCTATTTGATACACTTCCTCATGGTCACATCTATTTTACTGTAGTGTATTCAGTTCTGTTTTATCTCCATTTTCTATTCTAACTTGCTCCATGTCCTTAAATAATTTATGACACAGAAGGTCGAGCAACCTGTGCTGTTAAAATACTTTGTATATAATTAACTGCAAGTGTTATTGTAATTGAAGGAAATCCACACACGGGGATTTTAGCCTCCTTTCACCACCGAGGCTTATGTTCTCTTCTGGGACAGGAAGTGTTTGAGGGATCAAACTTAGTTCACATGTTACAGGTGGTTAAGATATAGCTACAATTCAAATGATATTCCTCTGGGGGAAACACTAGCCCTTGAGTATTTACTCTAACAATGGGTCTGGCATGTTGCCCATGTTAGTGCCATGCAGCCATGTGTGAGTGTTTATAGGAGGGCGAAATGAGGCTGCAGGAAAACACACAACCAGGGTGCAGACGTAGCTGCCAGACAGTATTTAAGATCCTTGGTTTTTCTTTTTTTTTTAAGCTATAAAGGTTTAAAAAAGAAAATCCTACTGAAACAAATGATGTCAATTTTTCAGGAACTTATCTGTACTCCCCAACGCTCCTTCCAGGGCTGATATTGCGCCATTATTCACCAACCTAAGTAGAAATAAATTGATGGATTATCATTTGAGTTTATTCAATGGCTCAAACCTTATGGAAGGAGAAAAGAACAGTCCTTGCCATTTAGGATAATGGTTAAAAATGTGTATGAGTGTTTAATGTCCCTGCAGTGTTTGCTCTGTAGGGGTCTCGCGGGGAGAGGAAGATGGCTGTTCTGGGTCACTGGGGTGGGAACGGCAAGAGCTTAGTCGATTAGCCAAACTCTTTTTAACCACATCAGGGCCGACTGGCAGGCAGGCAGGCTGGCTGGTAGGTTTGGGCACACTCAGGCTTTTTGTTGTCTTATTATTCCGCTCAATGATCGGGATAATAAGCAAGCCTTTCTCTCACACCCTTTACACCCCCCGACTTTTTCCCATCTCGTTCCTCCTTTAAATGTCCTGTTGTTCCCACTCTGTCATTTCCCGTCACTATTTGAATATTACCTTCTCTCCTTTCACAGACAAGGTCATTTATAGATTTGGAGTGGCTGTTTTTCAGTTTTCCACATCCGTCCTTATCAGTATTTTTGTTCTAGGGCTCAATGTGAGAATCATGACCGCAAATCTTAATCTGCAATCCTATTTCATGTACGACATAATACCCCACAACCACGTGGTCAGACTGTGGTTAAGTGACTATAATTACCTGTATTAATACTAGGAACAGGAACAGGGTAAAGTGAGGTCACCAAAGTACCTTAGTTGACTTCATTGACTTCCTATTAAGAAACAAACAACAGTATAACATGCCAACACACGTCCTCACATGCACCACGCTATACTGGTTCGCCAGAGAGGCTTTTCCTGATATTGTAGTGACAGATGCACAGTGAAACCTGAACTGTAATTAAAATGTCTTTCTGTTTAAGTGTTTGTCCTGGTTTTCCTCTAAACCCGTCCCAGTCGGCTGACCTCAGACGGCTCCAGGTGGATATGGATAGAATGTACTGTACCATTAGGGCACACAAGGGCACCCAAACCTCTTTACTGTAGCCGCCAACATGGTAATGCTGAGCTAATAACATTACAAAAGAGCTAATCAGTTAAATACATTCAAACAAACTCTGACACAGATCTGAGGTCCAGACTACATATGTTGAGGGATTTAAATACTAAGTTCTTTAAGTGCCTCCCATCCCCCCACACCACCCACCACCCCTTCCCACAACCCCCTGCAATGCCTGATTCCAAGTTTGCTTTTATATAAACCCAAATAAGGGGATTTGAGGAGATAAAAGTAAAGGGCACTTAATTCTGCTAACAAACTTATAGAATTGTGTAGTCTGGGGTACTTGAGTTTACCAAGTGGCAGCTGATGAATTGTAAAGGGGAATTTATCTGGTTTTCACAGTCAGATTAGTGCTTTTTAAAAAAAAAATGCTTAAACATATAAATTGAAGTACAGTGACCTCCAGTATAATGTTTTTGGTAAACTGATGTCTAGTAGCACTCAAGGAAGGGAAGCCTACATATTTAAAAACCAAGTTTAAAGTGCTCTGTGTAAGTTTCGTGTGAACCAACAAAGTAATTTTACCTTCATTGTTTCCCATCAAACCGCACTGTGTCCATGATTTAGACTTAACAATCATGCTGACTGTATTTCCTTCCTTACATCCATGTTACTCATTGACTGTTTATAAAAAAAATAAAAATAAAAAAAAAGGCGAACCCTCCGTAACGTCACCCCACAGGTTTCCTGAACAGTTTTAAAATTAAACGTGGTGGCTCGGGTATTCACCTTGTCAGCAATGCTTAACTCCACGTAACTCCAAAAATTATAAACCCAAGCCAAGTAGGAGCAAGAAAAGTGGAGCATGAGTGAAGATAAATAAGTCTGTATAAGTCTATGACAGTTTTGATTTTGACAAGGTAGCCTTTTAAAATGCCATACAGGTGATCTGTGCTCTCTGTTCATAGTTCAGAATCCATTTTCCAATTTATGAATTGTCATAAAAATCAGCATTTTATCAGTTTGTCACTGTGTAGAAATCAGTTGAGCAGACCTGTCTCTCTAAGACTGCATAAAGAATTTGCAAACATCAATAAATAGTCAAATGCAGAGGAAAAAAATAGAACACAATAGCTTTCATTATTGATCTGCAAGATTGTCAAACTGTCATGACTTCATATTGTTCATATGTTATTTTAAGAATCCTCACATTGATGTGTCAGAACTTCTGGTGTTTCCAACATTAATATGCAATAGAGAAAAACTGATATATTGTCTACAGTTTATGGTCCAAATGTATTTAGTCTTGCTGAGTGTTTAATATTGCTTGGCAGGGATTTAGATTTTAGATTTGTTTTTGAAGCTTTATTCCGTAAACAGACTACACCTTCAAAAATAAGTTCAAAATCTAAATTCTTCCAATTCAACTAAAATGAAGGCTTTATATCAAAGTCATATTGTTAAGCCAACATGTAAACTGATTAGCCGTTAGATCAGGTGAGAGCCATACGTTTCCCATCATGCCCTGAGGTCGCTGTCGCTGGAGAGCAACTGTGTGACTGTCTCCAATATCTGCAGCCACCTTGATCTCACAATGTTTCATTGCCTACGACATTGTGATATCAGATCAAGTCAGAATCACATCAGACGAAAATCTAAACAGCACGCATGGTGGAGTGATCACCCGTGATCAAATTTGTGCAAGTTTGGCTCATTTTGAACAGTCATTGACAGTGGCCACACCTTTAATAATGCATAACATAAAGCCCTACTACTAATTAAAGAGGTGAGGTACTGTAAACACATTTGCTTACAGTTTGTAATTTTTTTCCGGGTCGATGGTGATTCACTCAGATAAGGAGCCAGACTTAAGTGGTCATTTAAGGAACTTCTGTTTTTGCACTTTGATGTTAGCTGCATTTTAAAGCCCCAGAGATTCCTGCTTAATGTTTGCCAGCTTCCATTCTTTTTCTTTCTTACTTCTACTGGCATATAATCACTTTTCATACTCTGTGTGTTACTGCAGCCAACTGACAAGCAACAGAACAGTGTAAATCATTGGTGGGACCATGCATGAAACAAACAAAACCTATAATTTCGCTAAGTTTGCAAGCCATTTTTTTTGTCCTGAAATGCACATTCAAATTTGGCTGTCATTCACAGTGGGTTTTGTTTGTGAGTAAAAAGTACAGGAGAAGACTGATTAAAATCTGATAAAGTGATGATGCCAGTGATAAGTGGATCATCCTACTTCTTCTTCAGCTGTGAAATTGTTATTTTTCTTTAGATACTTTATTCATGCATCTAAACAATAACACTGAGTTGAGTGTATTTCTGCTTGTATGGGATAAACTGAGCTAGGCAAAGACATAGACAGGAAATAGACTTGATTAAGAGGGCAAATGTTTTAATTAACTGCAGTAAAAAAAATTAAAAAAAAAAAAAAACGAAGCAGTGAAAGTTAACAAGTCATACTGTAATGTTCCACAGTCTCATTTCTGTTTTATGTTTATGTTTCATAACTGATCATGTGCATTGATCCAGATGAGGAGTTGGTATCGGGTAGAGTTGAAAGGTCAGCTGGGGACAGGTGTTAACGCAGGAGTCAATCCAGGGCTACTAGATACAGATATCATCACGGTTGGAGGGGACCTTCATGTGACCCCATCCTGCCATTAGGGACTACACAGATAGATGTCCTTATCTTTCCCTGCAGCTCCCCCGCAGCTAACTGACAGAACTGGGAACTGTCAATCACCGCTGACATGTGATGTCTTACTCAGCCAGGAGATGGGACAGCACCAGACGAATCACTTCTAAATGACAAATCACTGTCATGGCGGTGGTTTATCACCGTTTTGTCTTGGTTCTGAGATATGTCTATCACTGATTGAGGATAAATATGTTTGGTTAAGAGCGATACGTGTGATTCTTGGTTGGGGTTCAAATTTCTCCACAGGAGGAGAATTAAAAAGTTGGCTGACAGGAAGCAAAGAAAAGGTATTAGGCTACTGTATGATGTGCTAAAATACTGATTTCACAAACAGGTGGCATAATAGGAAGGAAGATTCGCGTCTGCTAAGTGGTGATAATTTAGTGCTGATCGCTGGTCGCCTCCCCTCTGAAAGTGACAGCCACGGTGACCTCCTCTTTCTTTGCCTTTCTCATCCTGGCGGCTTCCTTATAAGGCAGGCTATAATGATACACGTTGTAAAGTCTGTGTAAGCACTGCCTTCACACACTAAAAGTGACCCTCAAGAGTGTAATGGGGCTATATTCCTTCTGGCATTGTGAAAAGGTGAGAAAAAAACAATTTATAACTCTTTGTACTGCCACTTAAGGACCTCCATCGCCAGTTTATTTGCGGTGAATGAGGAAGCGTGTAATTTTCAGTGTTTCTTTAGGAAAATAGGTATGTTTAGGGAAGGTGAATAACAGGTTAAGCTGCAAGTTCAGTGTCAGTGCCTTTATGGCTCTTTAGTATGTGTTTGTGTGGTTGTTTAGAGCAGGGATTAAAGCTGAGCCCGATAAAAACATGTAGTGACAACATAGATACATGTGACCTACAATTGTCCACATGGCTACATTGCCATTTTCAATTAAGAACTAAATCCTGAGGCATTTTATATTTTTCTTAATGTCAAGAAGTCTGATGAAAAGACTGAAACCAACAGCTGACGGATGGTGATACAGGATATCTGCACAATGTCTGAATTTAGGATCTTTTAGAATTAAAAATAAGACTTTCTAAGGTGTTTTATGACCTTAATAGTTTTATAATATCTCCATTGTCATCCACAGTCATTAAACACGTCGTGAGGAACTTTGGTCTCTGCCTTCCTGCAGTCACAGTAATTACACAAACACTATCCATGCGTACCCATGACGTTGTGTTGGTCCTCGGCATTGATCGCTTTCTTTATTTAGACAGTAATCCTTCCTACTTTGTCTGCGTCTCTATAGGTGCATCCCCCTTGAGCTCTGGCAAACCAATCCTTGCTGGTTGATATAAAATGCATCAGTACTGGTGCACCAGAGTGGGAACATCACCACAGACAGCAGATTTTAAAAATTCTAGAGTAGAAAAGGCGTAATTCACAGTCTTTCTCTGGATTGTCATCTTTGATAGATGTGTGTTCTGGTACTTCTATCAATGGAGATTGGTTGACACTGAATATATCTGTTCTGCCTCAGTGACTGTGATTCAGACACAGACACAATAGTGTTTAAAAGTTAGTCTATTTCCACTTTATAACACTGTGAATCAAGCAATGTGCTCCAGCCACCTTCGGTACTCTGGAAATGTGTTGTCTTCGAGCTGAAAAGTACTAGTTTTAGCTGCATTATTGTATATTTTCCTGCCACTGATAGGCTTTACTAGCATTGTGCAAACTCATTTGGGAAAGGTTTAAACATAATGTTCAATTTAATGTTAAAGTCCAGATTTAAATGCACATTTCTTCATTCAAGAGACACGGCCAGTGTAGTTATTTTTGGGTCAATCATACACCATCCTGCTATCAAATGTGCACTATTAAGATTAAAAGAGTTCCCAACAAATGAATAATTTACTCCCGTTTGAGTAACATTTTCTCTAACCTACAGTGCCCAGCTGTTTTGGCAAGTTATTTACTCCCTTTTTAAAAGACAATGTATTGTTGTGACACATTTTAACAGTTTACATCTTCAGTAGGAACCGATGGAGGGAAATTGAAAGTTGAAATATCACATTGCTACAGTCAAGAAACCTTATGAAAAAACAAAACTAACAAATATTTACAATATTATCAGTTTAGAAAATATGTTTGCTCCCTAACCAAAGGAGCAAATGCAACAATTCCAAGTCCAAAACAAGTTCAGTCAGTCAGTTGCTTCTGCTCAGCTTCTCTACAGAGCTCAATATGGGCACGAGTCAACTGCTGTAACTTTTTAGTTTGCCTACTCACTTTTTAAACTTATAGTGGTGTTTTACTCATGGCCATTTTTTTATACCCAAAAGGCTTTTTCATCTCCAAAGCAGGTTTAATTCTCGATAAAGCCATCATATTTCCCTCCTGTGCCCATAAAGATTACATTGGAAGTAAGAAACCCAGGAGCTGTTGGTATTAGCAAGGCTGGGAAATTACATCTTCTCTGTTCAATAAGTGCTTGGGACCGTTAATCGGCCTGAGTGTAAGACTATGGTCCACAAGTGAAGTGAAAGCCTCTGAAAAGCCGAGTCCACATGTTCGCCTGCGAGAGACTAAGAGAGGGGAAAAGAGAGACGAGAACACAAGCAAGTTGGAGAGAGAAAAGCTCCTCGCTATCAGCCGAGGTTCCCATGTATTTATATGAAAGATATTTATTCAATTTCTGAACTCGGGGGACGGCGGATGATAATCCGTTAAATGTCTGCACACACCTTCCCCGCTACTGGCACCTTATTAAAATATGTAGATTAATTTGCGACTGGTTCTGCATATGATTAGAGCAGGAGGACTGGGTGCTCGAGATTCAGCTCATATTTGTAATCTTCTAAATTTAACAGCGAGTGAGAGCTTGTCAATTAAATGGGATGAAATGATGGGGAAGAGTAAGATTCATCTTCATCTCCTTGTTTTATGCTTGAGTGGCCACAGAGTTATCATTTACAGGGCTTCAGATAATTGGCAGCAGTTTTGTTGAGCACCTCCGATTTCAGGATGAATTTGTATTCTTCACCCAGACAGCGACTCAATACTCTTTGGCAAAGTGTAGCCAGGCTTTGTCAATTATAGCATGTGTCACAGGGAGAGAAAAAAAAATCATGTCACTCCAGATGAGAGAAAGGCATTAAGAGCAGAGTGAGGTGAAATAAGATCTTATGGAATTTAATGGTATTTATGTCATTTTGTTTGAAGGTGATTGATTTGCACTTTTCATTCTTTGCGTGTCAGACTTCTTCCTATTAATTTGACTTGCATCAGAAACTTGATTTAAAATACAGGACAGTTTGCGAGAAGCCGGTTAAAACCACTTAACTGCTTCATATACTGTCCTGCAGCATCACTAGCAGTAGTGATGTGAGGCAAAAAGAGACAAATCTTATTTTAACTTTACACCAATTTTAATTTAGTCTTATTTGTCAGATAAATTCATCAAAAAGAGCTCTCTTAACTCCAGCCCACTTTTTCATATTGCTAAATGCACAGCTTCTCCATTCAGGTATAGCTCCCACCTTCCATTAACAATAATGTAAGACCTTTGTTTCCCCTCCGAGGTCCATATTGGCAGCTGCTTCTTTGTCAACCTTTTGACTGATCTGAATGAGACACCAGAACAATGATCTGACAATGAGGTTCCCACATAGAAATCTCTTTGTCATCAAACACAATAACATGATTTGGGTTAATTAAATCTAAGCTAATAGGCAGTGATTGAGCCCCACATTTGACTCAAATCAAATTAGCTGAGACTTCAGACAATACCGGAGCTCCATGGCTGTGGTATGGAGAGGTCGCGTCACTCGCTGGAACAGGTTTGAATTGATCTGCCCAGAGGAAATCATATGGGAAATCAATGTAGGAAACGGTACATCACAGGAGCAACTTGCACAACATTCTACTAGTAGTATTCCTGGCTAACTATATTCTTTGTAATTCTAGATTATCGCACTTTTTTTCTTTAACTTTATCCAGATAACGCTAAACTCGGCTGCACTGAGCCAACTTTTCAGGGGAAGTTAAAGCTGACCTGTTGTGCTCTGTGCTCAGGTATAGCCACGGGGCTCTCAGTGTCTTTGACCAGACCTCAGTAAAGACCCCAGGGCTCAGGAAAGACAGACGTGAAACACACACACTCACACACTCACACACACACACACACACACACACACACACACACACACACACACACACACACACACACACACACACACACACACACACACACACACACACGCATGCAGACTGAGCTGTCTTGACAGTGTTTAGTTTCACCTTCCCTCAGCACTTTTCCATCCCTCCGGCAGGATTTTGCTATGCCAGTTTTCACCCACTTGGATGGTCAAAAGTTTTAGCCAAGAACGAAAACTCTTCTGCTGCATCATTTTGTTTAAAAAAAAAAAAAAAAAAAAAAAAAAAAAACTCCAGTTGGTCGACTGAGTATTCAGGTGGAGTAAGTAGTAGCTGGTTTTCTCTCCCGGCACAGCAGAGTCGAGCTGAGGTTGGTATATAGGTAGATTGGTCTGGACAGGGAAGGTAGCCTGGTGCTGAGTGGCCGACCAGACAGATAGACAGGATTAGAGGCCTCTCCTGACATTTGGCACAACACCCAACTGGGGGCAGAATTAATTTAACTGTGAGGAGTCGGCAGGTCATGGTCTGACCCAACCACCACTGGCAGGGTGAGGGGAACATAAGACATGCGTAAGTGAAAAAATAAACAATTATAAAGAATAAAATCCAAAAACGGCAAAGACCGTATCAGGAATTTGCCACAGATGGCAACACAAAACTGTCAGATGTACAGTAGATGAGTAATTTTTAGGCTGCGTCTAGAGGGCAGAAAACTTGTGTGTACTGTGCTTGTGTGTCTGCATTAGTGTGTCTCACAGTTGGGTGTGTGATAGGTTCAGGGCAGAAGCGGCAGGGCCTCCTTGGTCCCTCAGTCCTTCAGTCAGTCACTTCCTCTTGCTTGACTGCTTTGCTCAGCCAGGCTGAAAGCTGCTCCGTTGTCAGGTTGGAGTGTGCTAATTAGGCTCCAGTTTAATTTTCCAGGATGCTCTACTGCCCTTTAAATGGCCATTTCAAATTCAAAGTGATGGTAATTGTACCGTGGCATGCTGATCTTGTAATCACCCTGGGATTTTTTTTTTTTTTTTGCTTTGTATTTTTTTTCTGGCACGTTCTTCCTCTGTTTGTTTCATATTGCTTGTATTTTCACCTGGTCCTTTGTTGCTTTCTGCAGAGATCTTAAGCATGGTGTACAAACAGTGCTCTTTTGTCTTGCGTGCCATGCAGGCTGCAGGTCACAGCTACCAGTGAGTTTTAATTAAATGTCAATTAAACATCCTCGAGTGAAAAGGAAGGACTTTGGTTAAAATCGTGGCTGCGTTCAGCAAACTAAAAGAGCAAAAAAAAAAAAAAGAAGTGACAGTTCTCCTTGTCTCTGTGTTATTGGCACAGTGGATGTAATTCCCAGAAGTCACTGGGTCACAAACTTCCCTCATCCATGACAAAGAAAGCAATGTCTAACTTTTAATGATGCATTCAGAAGGGTGGGAATATGTGCAAAAATAAGAGAAAAGGCAGAAAATGGACAAATTACATTACTTGGAGACTGTACTTGGGGTGATTAACCTCATGTTACATTTTTTCATTTGGCTTACATCCCAGTCTAACTCACCCAGATTAAACTGGTTGATGAAGGGACCAGCTGGAGTTATTAGAACACTGGAAAGAGAAGAGTAATTTTGATAGCCTCCTGCAAGAGTAATTGGGGTTAATGAGTGGTGCTGTATTAGAGGAAATTATTACATTTGGTCAAACTATGAAAAATCTAAGTGGCAGACATTGCTCCAAGAAACCCAAGGCGACTTTGCCTAATGTTATGAGATTTGAAAAATGCACCAACATGCATTAGTGCGTGTACAAAATGCCTTTCATTTCCATAATGAGGCTGTTTGCCATTGAAATCACCTCAACTTTCCAGTGTGAGCGCCTGCTTTCGGCTTTTCTTTGAACCCGAGCCGAATTCTTTTTGTCTTCATTTTTTGTCTATTTTTGTTTGTTAAAAGAAACACATGCACAGTAGACCACATGCAGCTTCATCAAGATTGCTTTAGCAAAACAGAACCTTTAAGAACATAATCAATTTCATTTCCTGAATCTTAATTGATTCCAGCGGGTGCATTTCCTTTTGTTAAAAGTGGAAATACCCTTGCTGTTTGATGCTATTTACTCTTGTCCTGGACTAGCTTTGCTTTGTCAGGTGAGGTTTTATTTCTTCTTGAAAGGGATTCCTTGAAGTGACTCGGGTGTCAGGTCTGTGACGCTTCCTCTTTTCAATTGTCTTTGCACTCTGAGGAGATGTGAGGACGGGTGGCTCCTCAGCCGTCACAATATTGATACTGTACGATGGCTGTCGAGGCACAAGCCCCTGCTTCTAATCTGCCCTGACAGACCATGCAGCACATGAATGATAGCAGGTGTGACATCACAAATAAGAGAGAAATCAAATGAAGTGAATAAAGAGAAAGCGGAATAAAAATGAGAAAAAGTTTTTGGAGGAGTTTTTTTTCTTCTTTCTTTTCCAGTTTAATTTATTCTTTCATAGCAAAGATGGGTTAGATGGAAAAGAGATGCTCCGTCCTCTGATCCAACATCTATTATCCTTTTTTTCTTTTTCTACTTCTTCTGTTTCCGAGCTGGGAGAGATGGTTGATGGGACGGTGGCCCGGACCATTCATTGTGGCAGTGTCAGCATGTGGATTTATTTTCTCTTTAGTGTGCAGAGGGAGACACAGGACAGGATGCTTAAGACTGTAGAACAAAGGCATACAATAGACTTCTTCAAAGACACCTTGAAGACACTGATTCATCAGTCAGACAAGAAGCCTGTGGGCAGGTGTCTGGCCACAATGGGTCACTCACAGATATACACCCGCACAGGCACATGCACACACAAGAACACAAACAAAAGGCATAGAGAGAAAACATACATGTCAGCTAAATCAACTCTTGGCTTTCACTGTGTGATGCTTTAAGATAGATGGGTCCTGATGGCACCTTTGTCCCAGAATGCAATAGGCCCAGCAGCTCTTTGTTAAGTTGTGGATCTTAGTTAGAACACAGCCGATACCGTCACTGTCTTTGGAGTCAGACAGAAGCGATTAAACACCATCCTGGCAAATGCTGATGGATTTCTTTACTCTATAATTAGTCATTTGCTCAGTTTCAGATCTCTTGCATAGTATAAAATGAATAATATAACTTTCCTGTGCCCAAGGTGTCATTAGTAAATTGGTTGTTTTGTCCAGTCGAGAGTCAAAATGGAAAAGATATGAATTTTTTAACAAGAGACAATCATAACTCGCTCAAAAGAAAATTAATTGGCAACTGTTCTAATAGTCTATTAAATGTCTGAATAATTTTTCAAACAAAAAATCTCTGGAATTTCAACACCTGAAATGTGAAGATTTAGTGCTTTTCTCCATTTCTGTCTCAATTAAAAATCTGAAGTCATATTGAGAAATTTGTTAGAAGCATTTTTGTCACATTTCAAAGTGATTAATCAAGAAATCACCCTCAGATTAATCAATAACAAAAAAGCTGTTAGTTGAAACCCTAATTTATAAAAATCATTGCTGCTTAATCGACTGTGGTTTAACAGAAAATCAGTTTGAGACTGAATTTCATGAACATTACGTTTGCGGTTGTTAGTTGCTATGTCTTTGTAAAAACAGATTATTCTCATAAAATGTTTTCACCTGATGAGACCAAACATCAGCACTAAATTGTATATTTCACTTTGATGCCATTTCTTTGCTGTTTGAAATGGTGAAGGCCTAAAAATGACATGTGGTGAGTAAAGGTGAGTAAATACAGAGCCGAAACGTATCCAAGTGCTGTCACAGTTTGATGTGACAATAAGAGGTTTGCTTGGTCATATTCTGTGTGTCCAAAGCTACTGTGGGGCTACGTAGAACCACATGCAATTGACAAGGTGAGAAGAGGGAACCAAATATCTGATCATTTCAATTTCAGTCCACCATGAATTGGATGACAGTTCTATTCTGACTGTGTTCACTCAGCAGCTATAGGTCAGTACAAACCAAAAATCAAATAAAAACAAGCTTATTGGTATTCATAGCTTCACAAGTAGTGAGAAAATGTGAAATTCTGTTCTGATGCAAAGGCTGAGGATACTTTTCATATATTTCTAGTTAAAGTTATTTTGAAAGTGTGCTATAATTACATATTAATCACTTACATTTGCACCTGAAGTGAAGACATAAATTAAAACCTATATGGCTTCAATCATAGCCAGACATTCTCCTGAGAAAATTGTTGTTTTTCCTCTTACTTTTTTGTCTCGTTGCCAGCTTGAGTCTTTTTCCCCCCTTGTCCCACAGGAAAGACTCTTGAAATTGTTCATTTACCGAGAGGAAGAAGTTGAAGGCCAGGACATTCTTTTTTTTTCTGTCAGATTTGTAAAGATTATTCCCATCATGATCCTATTAGCTGCAGGGAGAATGTGACTACTTAAGATGGATTTATGGAAAAATAGTTATCCCCAAAAAAACATTGGTCGGTGGATGAATCCAACCTCCCCTACGCCCGCCCTCTCCAGAACTTATTCCCTCTGCAAATTCAATTCAAGAGGCTACATTTGTGTTCTCAAGGCCAACAAGTCTGAAAGTCATAATCCCAGACCACAAGTACCACTTCACGTTCCCAGCAGGCTCTTTTCCTGGAACTTTGAGATTGCTGAGGCGGAGCTGATTTGGCAAGGGATTAATCTGCCCCAGCACCTGCAGTCTCAACCAGCCATTGCCTGGCCCATAGAGACCCCAAAACAGTGGGTTACCAGATGTAAAGAGATAGAAAGGACGACTTCTGAAATCTAGGGGAAATGCCATTTACTGCCGTCAGTTGTGTTTTCATAAAATTTGACTGTCTGATAAAAGCACACATGATTTATTGGTCAATAACACGACCTTTTATGTATCAAAGTCTAATCCCTTAAAGGTTCATACTTTGGTTTGTTAATGAATGGATTCATTCTCTTGCACTAATGAGTGAGGCGTACCTTCCCCTGCCCTTCCACAGTTTATTTTCCTCAGGTCAGAACCTCAGCTCAAGGACCCTTCGGCTGGCGCCATATGTGAGCGAGGCAGGGGGTGGTGCAGGGGAAGCCTGCTGGTCATGCCACTGAGCTCAGGTAGGTTCCCCAAGCCGGATCCCCCCCACCCGGGCACCCAGGGGAGAGGAGGTGTTAAAACCTGAAGGGCCTTTGCCTGGTCCCCCTGAGCATGCAACCATCTGCTCGCCACCCCCGCCCAGCTGGCCACCTTTGATCCCACCAAATTTGAGCTAAAATGAGGATGATGACTGAGGTCTTCCAGTTTGCTGTGGAGAAGGGGGGGACGAGAAAAAGGGAGGAGAGGAAGAGCAGAGGTTCAGGGACTCGAGATGGAGAGAAACTTGGCGATGACATGGCTACAAATCCCATTTTAGAGAGAATACATGCGGATGTGTTTCCGCCGAAAAACTACACATTGCTGTGAATATGCAAGCGCATGTGTCTGGCAGATCACATGCATGTCTCTTCAGCTTATCTGTAAAAGAGGCACGAAGCGAAAATATGAAAAAAAGTGGAGCTGTCAGTAACACCGCCTGCTGAACAATGACAAAATTGCAGGTAGATTGTCCGTTTATGTATGAAACTATATGGAATCCGACCATTTCTCTCCCTTAATGGCGAGGAACACACTGCGACCACGGCAATATAATTGCAACATCTCATATCTCTAATTAAAACATGTCTCTCAAACAGATGTAAAATGTGACCGGGGTCAATTAAAATTGATATCAAAATGATCAGAATTACTCTCTCACATGAAAACATGTGGATCTGAGCCAAATGGCTTATTCTCCCCATGATTAAAAGAGGATTTTGAACTGAATGACCAATTCAGTGATGAATCAGTGAGGGAGCACACAATCAGCATTTTGCTCCAGCGACCCAGGACAAAATTGATTCCACAGAAAATATCATGTGAATAATTAAACGCATTGATTAAACAGTGAGATAATATTTAATTAAGGTGGCTCATTAGAATTCCTCGTGCACCACCATTAATGGGTCATTAACGCAATTAATTAATTAAGCACCCTCTAACTACCAAAAGGAATTCAATGTATAATGAGTACACGTTTTTGAGGAAGTTAATTAGGTAATCCGGGCTCACGCAAAGTCTTGTGTACAGAATCTAATGTGAACTACAATTACTGCAAAAACTTACTTTAGTCTTTGTTATGGGTGCAGCTGCAGAAGTTGGGGAAATAATGTGTCTTTTACAGTAGTAGCTTATATAATTTTGGAGTTTTTCCTACTTGTGTTGAGCTGCTTCTGAACTTTGCAACCTGGATATTACTGGATTTCAATCTGGAACTGATAAATGTGATGATGAACCAAAAATGAAAGAAAGCTGGAAAGAGTCAATTGAATTGAGGATGTTCTCTGAAGGTCCTTTAGGGTAAAGTGCTTTTTTTGTTCACTAATCAGTTAGGTATTTGGTCAACTGCATAATAATCAGCTATTTTTGATCTAAAAAAAAAAAATCAATAAAATACCAATGTGTTTTCTTATTTAAGTTTCTCCAATGTGAAAATTTGCTGTTTTCCTTTTCCTTTCCTTTGGTAATGTTAATTTTTTTAGTGTTTTTTACCGTTGGTCAGACTAAAAAAAAGACACAATGGCATTATCATGAACTCAAAGAATTTTTATAGGCTATTTTCATTGTCTTCTGATGTTAAAATAACCAAATAATTAAGAATATAACCTACATATTATTAATAGAGAGAATAATTGTTAGTTGCTACCCTATGAATAAAAATTATTGTATTAACAACAAGAATTCCACTCTACAAAAAAATGCAAAGTTAATAATTGGAGCGATTCTTTGTGGCATAAATAATCTTTAACATGATTTCCTTGCAACAGAAAAATACAAATCAAATGGAAGTCTGTAACAGTGCACATTTCTGGCTGGAAATCCTTGACATGAAATATTTTGGGAATGCTTGATCTATATTCTACAGAGGGAAGGAGGCAAGGTGGAGAAGTGACAGCTAAAGCAGCCCTGTGTGTGATCAGGGGTGAGCTCCCCTGGTGAGATTCCTCACCCCTGTAGCGTGAACAATCCTCAGACGTGATCTGCCAGGCTAACCGGCTTGCATAAATAAAATCGGTTATCTCCCCATCCCTTTGCCTCCCTGTCCGCACGCGGGCTGTATTTAATCACGCGGGGGCCGATGGGATAGGGCCGTTTTTCTGCTGGAATAATCAGAGGGCCTCCACGTGTCCTGGTCATATGTATTAATCCTGCCTTCCTATGGCTGGCCTTATCAGCTCCCAAAGCCCACCTCTCATGGGATCTGGGCTGCTGTCTTAGCGTCCTCTAATCTGCCCTGAGAAATTGTTAACAGGATGTAAATGCGTCCAGGGATGATATATGGCTTCTTGTATAACATACATGTTATTGTTAAGCGTTTTGCATGCAGGCTCTGAGATTATGCACACAGAGAATGGGAGAGATGGTATTGATTGATGGAATAACAAATGTCGAATATCGTTTTAGATGCAAATGATCACACAGGGTTATGGGAAGAATCTTTTTTTGCTGCTTATGGATACAGACAAGGATGAAATAGTGGAGCGACTGGAGAACTTATCTTAGGTGACTATTTAAGTTTAATGGAATGTACTGCACATAGTGGAATGAAGAAAGCGTATTTTATTACAGATAGGTGTATATCACCATGGCCAAATGAAAATTCAGATTGCTTTGAACTGACCGCGCTTCAAAAATCTCACAGGTATCATGTGAATCATGTTTCGTTGTTAAAAACATCTTAAGATGTCTCCTGAAATTAGTGTTTGAGACACTGATGGGGTGCACGCTTTGTTTTTATGTCACCGATCCAGGAATGTATTCTCTGCTTCTTCACTGTATTTGAGATTTTTTTGACAAGAATCCCATCCTGTCAATTTCAGTCAGAACCTGGTTTGAGTCAAAGTCAACTTCAGCTCACATTCTGATGCATTTCTATTTTGATGTACACTGTTTCATCTTTATCCTGTCAGCAGGAGGAGCGTATCGCTGATGAGCATTGCAAATGCTCGCACAAACCTGTCAAGAATTACATTTTTAAAACATCAATAAAGTATATGTACAGTATATGCTGTCAGCTGTAAGCAGTATACTGTGTCTTATCAGCATCCATGGATATCTCTGTTTCTAAAGAAAATAAATGAGCCTCCACTCGGAACAGAAAAATATTCATTAATCTACATCCTGCAATCATGAATTTCTTCAGTTTTGTTGTCTTTTACTTTTCTTTGTTTTGCAGTGCTCAGAACAGAGAAAGTCTTTGTTGTCACTTCCTGTCAAGGTTGGTTAGGACTCAGCATCAGTTCCGATGGACAGAAAGCCATGTGATTTTTCTGTAGTACAGTAATTAGACCCCCCCCTCCTCTTTCTATCCTGCAAATGCGATGCAAAGCATCTCAAAGTACTGTCTCCCATGATTAAAGACAGCTCATTATCTGTGGCTAGTCTCCGTCTGATTCAAGCCCCCACAGAGGAATGCGTGCAACCCAAAGAAAAGGCACAATTGTCCTTGTCACCCAATAGAGAATCTGCCTTTTTCATATTTCAGGTCCCACGCACTGCAGAACTGAATGCTGAATTCCACTGCTTAGCTCAACTTTTCTGAACCTCAATCATTCACAGTGAAAGGTTTTGTTTCTAAACAAAAAACACAACAAATAAAATACTCAAATAATTACTTTTTACTCAGTTAGGTCTGCAATTTTCTGTCATTTTCAGTATTGATTAACCTGACGTTTTTTCATGTCTTTTTTAAATTAACTGATGATTATTTAGTCGTCACTGAAAACGTAGTTAAAAATAAATATGACAACTTTACAGTGCAAGGTGACATGTTAGGATGTCTTGTTTCTGCAGTTAATATCTTCATAACATCAAACCAAACATAATGCCTCAAAAAAATGAGATGACATTATTCCCAGCATGCTATGCTCCACTGGGAGACCCTGACAGCATTCAAGGACAACATATCTGAAGAAACAGACAGAAAGTGGCAGGACTCCGAAAAAAGATGTCACACCTAAAGGAGCTCCACAGAGAGGGCGAAAAAGCTGAATGATACATCTGTCCAGCAACTGTAATTATCAAAAATCAAATGTTGAGCTTGTCTGCATGGTGGCAACCTTTAATGGAAATGTTACAAATGAGGCCCTCAAATAATGAATAATTTCTGACCACTCTCAGCAGTGTCTCCCAGCACGAGGGTGCCAAAATGTGGACATTTTTCAAGCTGGGGACTGATTAAGCTGAGGATGGGACTCGGCTGGAGGACGGACATCGCAGCGCTTCCCCAGAGAATAAATTTGCACCTGCCCCATCCGGAACAATGGTCCTCTGCCTTCGCGCCATACACTGGGCTTAATTAAAAAACATGGCTAATTTGCACACTCTACTTTGCTTCAAAATTGGAATCTAGTTCACCACTGAGCCTGTTAATTTACACAGGAAGCTACCGGCTGAGAGGGGATGGCACGGTGATGGGTTTGACAGCAGACTGGACAAAGAGCGGACACAGTGAAAACATCCACACTAGCGTCTAGCTCATTCTCCCTATCTCTGTTAACACGCTGTGTTCAGGGAGGGAAAAACTAACTTTGATTCAGCATACCACAGGAATAATCCTAACTGCTTCATAGTGTGGGATAATCTCCATAAAGTGAAATCACAGAAGGGCGGACGGCAGAATGGGAATCCCAACACGTCTTTTCTGACAGGTGACCGGATTGATGATTCCACGAGAAAATGTATATTGCTGAAAAGGCGGATGAATTATGACAGTTTTCATATTAAGCAGACTTATCTGAAGCAAAGAGCATTAAGAGTGCCAAGTACATCGACCGATACTATCACAAATTGACCTGCCAATCACCTCACTCTGGCTTCAAAGGTGCAGATAAGGTATTTAAGGTCATTGAAAGCAGATTCCACTGTCTGTTGGCCTTCCTCTTTACTATTATCACAGCCATGTTTAGCTCCCAACGAGCAAGCGCCTTGTGTCTCTCATGCGACATGAAAAAGATCTAATAATAATTCACTCGGGCTCAAAAAATGGAGGCTATTTCACAGCTAGGATTTTGCACGCTAACTGAAATAGCCCTTTAATACTTCCTCCATGTCGGTAGTGAAGGGGTCGTGGGGTGGAACTTCCCAAAGGCTTACGAGGTAATCTCATTGATATTTATTCATCTAATGATGACGAAGAATGTAAACTAATGGCTACATTCATTCCACGATGACCCCAATGAGTCTCTCATATTAAAGTAATGAATTGTACATAAAAGGAGGCTCCAAATCTTCCGAGTCTGGCACAGAATAAGCTCTAATGCAGCGCAATCCCGGCAAGGTATTAAAGTAAGCAAATGGTAGATAATACCACAAGATTCAGAAATGTATGTCCAACAGTGATCCTGTGAGGGTGAATTAAAGCTTCTGGCAAATTGGATGTAAGTAAGACTTAAATAAAGACTCTGATTTTGTGGACTGAAATTTAAACTGATATCTCCCCATGTTCTGTATTTGAAAACTCTCACAAGGAATTTGGATACAGACTGAAAACAAATATCTTCAAATAGCTTAGTGTACATGCGGTAATTACACATCACTACGACATAGCGGAAGGAGAAGAAAGGAGAAAAAAGTGGGGTTTGAGTTGCTCTGGAGAGACAGAGGAGACGGAGGGAGGAGAGACGGAGGGCTGGAGACAGAAAGTCGAGGACAGGGAGAGTGTTACTTTTTGGGGAGAAGATCACTCCTCACGTTGAGCTGGAGCTGTCGTACCTGTCGCTGTGGTGCTGACAGGCTTTTTGTTTGAATGGGGGGTCAAGCAAGGAGCAGGGGAAGTGAAAGAATGCTAAGGACACTCAAAGTTACTGATAGCAAGAAGGGATCAGGCAGCAAAGGTGACACTGTGATTTATTGGCTCCTCAGGGGGTCATCTTGACCTAAGTTTGAGGTCACTGTAACAACCACAGGTAATGGGGATTTTCGTGCCCTTATCTCCACTTTACACAGACTGTGCTGCACACATTATGCAAAAAAAAACATACCAAAAAGACTCCTTCCGAATTTAGTTATTTTACAGCTGTTATAAAATACTAGTTTCGCATGAGAAAACAACAGGCTTAACTGGCAATCTTATGCGTAAAAGGCTCTATGTATAAAAGCACTCCCTCCCACTTGAACTAAAGTCTGCTCCCCGTCAGCTGTTGTTTTGGTCTTGTTTACTCAACATTCACCGGCGTCCACGTTGTCATCACCTGTGAAATGACTAATCTCAGAGTATAAAGCTCTAATGAGAAAGCACACAAAGGTGCTCATTTGGGTATTGCAGCATTACATAGAGATACAGTATGAAGCAAATCCCCCCAGCTATCCAAACACGTAGGTTTTCATATAGCCTGTTGTTGCCAGCCGTTTGGCTTGCGTGGCCATGGGGGCAGCTGTTGACACTGTTACCACTGCATTTCCTGTTAAGCCTACCAGCTGCCTCTCCTCTATTCTCCACAGCCCCCTGGAAGGGTGGGTGAAACAAGTGTTACCAGCCGTCTCGACGACAGACAGCTCCTTTCTGCCTCTGGCTGTTACTGTATCGCCGGGCTTCTATGGCACAAAGAAAAGCAGCGAGCGTGGAGACCACAATGGCCTCAGAGCGCACCTCACCAAGCCCTCTCTTACTAACATTATCGTGCCGCAGGTTCAACGCTACAACTGGAGAGGGGCGTACGGAGGGTGGACTGTATGCCACAAGCACAATGATGACATGGACGCAGACGAGTGTGTGTCAGCATTGGAGTCGAACACAACTGAGATGCAGCTGAACACACACAGGTTCATTTAAACTAAGATGTTAATCAAAAAGCAGGGAATCGGTTGATAATGAATCTATGGCTGCATGGTTGTAGCAGGGATTGACCAATATGGGTTTCCCAGGGCTGAGACCAAAGATGATTATTGGTAATCAAGATAGGCCAGTAACAGATATTTTGCACCAAGTTGCATTTGATGTTATGTTTTACCAGCATGTGATAGCAGAGAACCTGTCATTCATAACTAGGTTTCCTCATTAATGAGGGTGATTATAACTGAATATGTAAAATAGAAATAGAAGTGATTACATTATTACGTTCTACTCTGTATATGTGGGATTGGCTGGGATTGATTAGTTTGTCTTCTGCAGTTACATCTGCTGTTCTCTGTTTTCTTAATATTTCACTGTTCTATCATTTTTACTGCCAACGAAGGTCTTAAAGCATTATTAAATACTGTGTCAGGGTAATCTGTGGCTGCCTTTGAGTTAGCCGCTAGCCGTTAGCATAGCCTTAGCTACTGTGACAGTAGCAAATTTCCCAGCTTGTGTTTCTTGTTCAGTTTTTTTAGTCACTGGCCTATCTGCACTATCAGACCTCAAGTAGCACATTTAATTCATCAATAATTAGCCAATTAAAAAAAAATAACAATACCAATAATCGGGAAATTGTCAAATATCAGCCACAATAATTGGTCAGGCCAATAATCGGTCGATTCCTAGTTTGTAGGAACCTTAGCTTGACTACACAAAGAACATGCAATACCAGACTTCCAAAAATGGAAGAAAAAACATCTTATCAAGAAGCAATAAAGATTATTCTCCAACACTTGTAGTAGTACTGCAAAGTATCCACATATGCAAAGCGTAGCACAAAGAATATGTGTGTGTTTATAAATGTGTATAAGGGCCACTCCATCCCCCTTAAACTTCAAATATTGACTGTCAGAAAGAGTGAAGAGTATTCAAGTAATTAGTTTACATGCACAAGAAAGATAGTGGAGGACTTGAGATGTAAATGCACTATCGCCATGTTATGGATGTATGCATAGCTTCTCACGAGCAGCCAAAACAATGATTGCCTAACGTGTCTTTTTGCAGTGCGCCATCGATAATGAAATCTGACCATTTTGATGGGACGGGGGCTTTTAAGAGCAGACTCTGAAAAAGTTCTCACTGTTATTGATGGCGGCAGTTTTCTCTTGTGGATGCACGAAGCGGAGAGGAGGGGGGGAGGTTGTTGAGAAGGTGCCACATGATTAAAGCAGCGATTGGAGATAGTGAGATCGGTAGGGTATGGGAAGAGATAAGAGGAGAGTAACCATGTTTAAAGTGTGCTGTGATCAGCCATTGCATGAGGGAAAGCAATGACAGGTGTACTGTAGATAGGCTTGCTGCGAGGAAAACAGCAATGGGTGACTCCTCCAAAGCTGTGCTGCTAAAATTAGAATATTTTAGAAGATGTGAACAATGGACTGTTAGATCGGGGGAATAAGGATTAAAAAAAGTATTTTTATTCCAACTGATAATGACCCTCCCCTGCTTGTGCATATTTTTAATTCAACAACAGTGGAATATATAGCTTTACCAAGATGAAAGGCCTGTTCTGTCTTGCTTAGGAATGACAAAAGTAAGGCCGGGCAACACTGGAGGACAAGGCCAGCCGTGAGCTAGACAAAGTGTGGGAGAGGGTGTTTATTTCCTACTTTACAGACTTGCCTTGTCAGCAGATCACATTCCAAGCCAATGTCTCAAACATGAAGCCGCAGCACCAAGAGACACCTCAAGCCGCTACAACATTCAATAAATATAATAAACATCTCGGTGAAACAAATTGTTCATAAGCTACCCGTTTAATTTTTCAGATCTCCTTGAACCATATATTTCCTTATTAGTTTGGAGACATTCGCTTGGCTTGAGTGGATGGATGATGCTGTCAGGGGCCTGGGCATTATGGCGGCTCTGTGTGAGTGATTTCTACCAAGGAAAGCCTATTAGGCCTGACAGGGGGATGATGATATTAGGCCATCATCATTCAGGAGACACCGCCCCCACCAACCCCACTACACCCTCATCCATCAGACAGCCCAAAACACCCAGCCATGCTCACTCCTTTCCTTGCTCCCCCTTACTTCCTTTACCCGCTTCCTCTCTTCTTCACTCCTTCCCTTGCCTTTTCTTTCCTTGCCTCCCATTTCCTTCGACACTCTTTTTTGCCTTTATAGTATTCCCATCACATTCTGTTGTTTCTCATTTTACATCCTATTCCCTCTCTTCAATATTCCTCTTCCCTCTCTCTCTCTCTGATGGCAAACACAAAGACAAATTCTGCCCTTTTCTTAGCCCATGAAACATTTAACATTTCATTCCAGATCTTGGCAGACGCAAGTAAAAAATGACCTAATGAATCTTACTTATTGTCTACCCTGAGTGCAATCACGAGCTAAATATGAGATCCCTGTCCCCTGGCCTGTATCCATTGTCTTCTTGGCCTTCCCTGTTCTTACTCATCCTCTGAGGATTGAGATCTTTACCTTGAAGCTACAAAAATTGTGCAAGCCAGATTAGCAAATCAGTATATTCAAAACCTCTTGGGTGGCTCTGTTACTATGAAGAGAAAACGCTCGACTTTTTTCACTCCTAAAATATGTAACCTTTTCCTCCAGAAACACAGCCTGCAAAATCAGATGATGTAAACAGGGATTTATAATAGTGTGTTAAGGGGTTGGCTTGTAAAACTGTGCATATAAGGGTTATGGCAGCCTCAGAGATGCTATGTGTAAATCACAAAAACTAGCTCGGGGCTACTCAAGTTCTCTCCCATAAGTTTCTGATGTAGACTGTTGATTTTGAGGACATAATTAAGAGAGTTGAGGAAAGGTCTCCACTGAGAACATTCTGCTTGTTGCAATGGAAAGAACTTTACTGGCACAGCAGCATTGCATTCGGTTATGAGAAAAAACAAAGCATACTTGAATGCAGTAAAGTATGTGTGCAACCCAGTGTTTTCAATGCTTAAAATCCAACTATGAGCTTCAACTGATATTACTGCCTAACAACAAGCTGAAGTTTGACACCTATATAAATCATTTCTAACTCAGCTGCATGCATGTTTTACTTGTTTCTTCCCTGTATAGAGTTCAACACTGACCATTTTCTGTTCCCGGAGGATTAAACAACAAACAGCAAATGGAGGGAGCTCTCTTTCGTAATCCATCTGACCCCCAAGTCTCATTCTATGCACCCTCAACCTTTTGTTGGAGCATAAACCTGAAAGAGCCCCTGCTGACCTTAGCTTTGGTCCAGGGTGCCCACAGTTGTGACCCCTGAGACCCCGAGTCCCACAGCGACCGGAGGAGTTCCATTGATGAGAAAGTTTGGCTGGACTTCGGCTCTAAGCTTGTTTCACATGGTGATCAGTGCAGCCGATGGCCGTCTGTTGGCCTTGACAATGGACGGTTTATGTGGCAACAGTCAAACGGTGTCAACAAGCCATTGCTGTCACAATGTCTATTGTCAGCCTTTTCTCGTGGGGTTTTGTTAAAGGCCTTGATCAAACATGCCTTTGTCCTGGGCCTAAAAGTTAACTTCTAAATTCAGTAAACATGAGTATATGTGCCTGGTGGTATATGAGCTCAGTATACAAACACTTGAGTATAAAAATACTAACAAAATTACATAAAATTAAAAATATACGTGTATATATGTAGATATGTACATGTATGCATAGTGAGAAAAACAGCCACTTTCAGATTACCTAATTCATCCTACCATGATACAAGAGGAACAGCTTCTATACTAAGCAAAGAAAGATGCATTAATTGGAGCTCATTATGCACCAGATACGCATACATTTAAAAATCTGATTCCAAAACATTCAGACCAATTTAAGTCCCTCTGAATGATGTTAGTAAAGAAAGGTTCGTCACCAAGACAGCCTTACTCCCAGGAGAGCGCTACACATCTTCAAACAGCATTCGTGGTTTACTGCTTTCCATCATGTCTTCTTTGAATATTGTCAAAACTTTCATTATGACATGACAGGGTTTACTATGCAGATACGGGTCAGGTGCTTTTCAAGAAGCTCCGCCCACAGATTCTTTGTTTTTGTCAGTCATCCTGTGAAAAATGACTGCTCAGTAAACATACTACTCCAGGCATTAGTCAATTGGATTCCTGATGTCTTCATGTATCCTCATTGTCCCTCAGGCCATCACAAGGGGGCTGCAAATGACTGACAGCTTTCTATAGGCATTGTTTTAAAACCATATTGGAACATTGAGGATACAGATGGTTTTTTTTTCCCTGTTCTGTAACCCTTGACCATGTGTGCTGTGTAGTCACAAAAATCCCATCTATGTATTTACAACACTAGTTCTGACTTGATCTGTGACAAAAATGCTATATTGTTAAGCAGGACATAGAGTAAAACTTAAAAAAAAAAAAAAAAAACATTTCAACACAATTCTATCAAAATGTGTGTCGATTTACACTTGAACACACAGTTACGGGTTGTTTGTGAGGGACTTATTGTTCCTTGGTCGCCCCAATCCAACAAAAGTGGCACTTTTATAAACATGATGTAATTGTAATTGTACTTTTGTACCGCAACATGCACTAGACTTCTCAGAGAGGCTGATCATTTTCAGCCCTCGCCCCGAAATAGATGGGGGATTACCTCGGATGTGAATATGTCAGTGTGATCAAAATGACAGAGGCAGACCATGGTGTGAAGCAGTGGCTTTAAAGGTTTTATGCAAAACATGGTGTCTCCTCCTGCCTTTCCATTAACTGGCTGTATTGAATTACTTAATATGGTATAGACATTAATTAAAGGATTACTCTAATATGAATCGCACTGGCTGTTTGCTGTTGTGCACACAGATTCTGGTTCAGAGCTCCAGCTGAGATCGTCTGCAATGGCTGAGACACACAAGAAGAGAGAAAAAAAAAACTCTCATTCTGAGGGTGGTTAGTAAATGTAACAAAGAAATGTACATCCATCTATCAGTAAATGAATGTTGTACCGTTTCCAGACAAAGTGACGACAGAATTTGGCCACTGCAAACAACTTAATTTGATCAGCTTTATGTAAAACAGTCATTTGAGGACGGGGGGAGCCGGTGAGAAGATTAATTGCAAATGTTTACAGTGGAATTTGGACTGTGTGTTCAACATGATAATCCAGCCAGGAACCAAACAGAAGAGAAATAACAAATTAATAACAATGGAAGCCTTTGCTTATCACACACTGCTGTCTGTTTAGTGTGTGAGAAATCCAGACGTCTCCCAGTCCTCAACGCTGGCACGTACAGTGTAACATGTTTATTTAAGAGCCAACCACAGTTTCGAGCTCCATCCAAGGAAATGTTTGCTTTTTTAAAAGCAACATCTGCCACAAGTTATTGACTGCTGCATTTTTGTTATTCATCCACTCCTGTTTGTCCCACTGGCATTATTAATTTGCTAGGGATGCTGCTTCTGTGCCACAAGACACTATTATCCCTGGCAAAAGTCAGACAAAGGCAAGTGCATCCACATGTTTACAGCCATCACATTGATGCTAATGACAGCCCAGGCAATGTAAGCCTGGATGTCATGTGGTAATCAGCTCTGCCCCAACTCGGACAAAATAATTAGGTAATCTTGTATGGAAAGTAAACACAGCTCACCGAGCATTAAACCAGCCATCACCATCACCAGCCTCTGCCCTGACCTCTTCACTCATGATCCATCAGTACAAAGAGGAAAAAAGGGGTGTGCTCTTCAGCTGTTATTCAACTGTGAAGTGTTTTTTTTTTTTTTTTTTTTTTTACATGTTTAATTTTCTTTCTCACGTTTTAATTTTTTTTTCCGGTAAGTACAACAAAATGTGTGTGTAACCAGTGGCGAAAACAGCTTTGCGTTTTTAGTGTTGCAGATCTTTTCAGTTGCTGAAACAAGGAGTAAAAAGGGTTTCTTTTGCACATTACATGCATATGCACGCACGCACAGGCACACACACCACAGATGTATTCAAATTATTGTACCTTGACCCTTTATTGAATGTTTGAGTAAGTGTGTGGGTGTTTGTGTGCTTGTGTCACAAGCAGAAGATGGTGTCAGTCCTTGGCCAACCCCCACCTCTTTAGCTAGTCCTAATGCCCCTTTTACCTCCCCATTTTCTCTGGCCTATTCAAAACCTGTCACTCACTACTATGAATTCCATTAAACCTAAAGGGTGCCATGCATTCACCTGAAAGAAAGGAAAAATATACACCAGCGCTTTGTGCAGATCTGCGAAACACTTAACTTTAAATGTGGAGTTTGTCTTTTCATAAGAAGTGAACAATTTCTTTGAGCTTGTTTTCTATCGCAAATCTCAAACTAGTCCTCGCGCTGTTCTACTGTCAGCCATCTTCACTTTTCCTTCACCTGAACAGTGAAGCTAAAATCCTAGCATAAGGTCACATATTAAAAACGGGAGCAGAAATGAGGAGTCAGCAGAGCCGGCTGGGAGAGAAATGCGTGTCTGGGTCTGAATGTGCTGAATGAATGAATGCAGGTCATGATTTATCAGGCCCAGAGAGCCACTCTCCGCCTGTCCTGCTGAGTCCTGATGGCTGCAGCCTTTATGTAAAACAAACCCAGCCTTTTCATTCTGCTGCTCCCATCACACCACTTTGCTGTGGCTAGAAAGCCAGACTCTCAATTCCCCAAAGTAGCCCAACAGCCACAAAATGACCATGGGTTTCTGTTTTATTGAGGTATGAGCTAAAAATCCGCTCCGCATGAGAGACAGTTATTATGCAGTGAAGAACAGTTTGGATAATGGAGAAGGCAAGGAGTCATGATTAAAAACAAAGCGATGGTTCATTCGGAGCTCCGTATAACTGGAGGGGGTTGGCGGATTTGGCTGACTGCACTAATATTCAGCAGGTATCCGTCATTGATCATGATTCTGGCAACATATTAATACTTTCCCTACAGCTTTAACATTTGTAAAGTTGAGTTTATGTGCAATATAACTGGTAGCTGCTGAAATCTTAATGCGCCGATCACCATTTTTGCACCACTAATCAAAAGTTCTAATCTAAAGAGATAACCCGTCTTCTGTAGTGAGGATTATGTATTGTATTCTGCGCCGATCAATCTCTTCTTTCAGAAACTTGAGCAAGTGCTCCCACTCAGGCTGATCAAGCAGAGGCCAGCACCTTCCAACCTACCACTTAAACCTACAGGGATCCAGAGTTTGAACTGAAAATGACCCCTTTCAGTTTAATTACCGAGAATCTCATTGACCCGGCATGTCCTTTTTTTTTTTTTTTTGTTCTGCAAGGGTGAGGGAGGGGTGTCCATGACCACTTCAGCCTACAGTTTAACAGACTCTTGGAGCTGGAGGTGTCAGTGTTAGTAGTAGAGTGTGTCCCTCCACTGGCCAGCAGTGTTTAAGGGATTGACAAGTGACCAGGACAAAAGCACTCAGTCAACAAGCTGTTTAATATCCATTATTATGGAGTGAACATTGCACCCCCAGACAGGTAAACACATCTCCATTGATCCATTGATGGCAAGATAGAAATATTTTCTCTCGCCGCTCACCACCATAAAGTGCCCCCTTTCACAAAGACAGGGAGCAAACAATACAGAGGGGGGTAAGAAAAAAACCCCAAAGAGGTGTATAGGAGAGCTGACATTCTGCTCCATTGGTAAATAATAGCGTCAGCAAGCTGGTCTATCTATAACCTCTGAAACCGCTGTCTGCCAAGATAAAATGTTGGGCCTGTTTCTCCAGAGCCTTCGAAAAAGACGGCTGATGGAGTTTTATTTGTCTTTAATGTCACACTCAGTCTGGGTTCTCTAAAAAAAAAAAAAAAAAAAAAAAACAGTCTTGAGTAAACACTAATGACAAGAATGCTCTTAGACACTTCAAATTGGACGTAAAGCGCGGCGCTGAAAAGCCATCGCACCCCAGTGGATAGCTAATCTGTTGAACCTCTGAAGTGGATAAGACCGTGATGAAAAAAAAAAAAAAACCTCAGGAGCTCCTCACTCCTCACAATACAGATTGATAATGTGCAACCTCGTGCCTGCTCACAGTCAAAATAGAAACATATTTCTTTTTCTTTTTTACAATCTCATTTCATAACTGAATTAAAAATCTCACAAGCATGCCGTTTCCCAGTTGAAAAATATCAAATTGCATGTTTTTACCATTGTAATTGCGCATGTTTATGTACTGTTGACACCCTTTCCTCCTCTGCTATCTTTTTTAACAGCGCGCTATTATGACTTCTCCCTTGTAAGCCGTGAATTAGATGCCTGCTTTTAAGTTTAAATGGAGGCGTATCCTTTTCCGCGGGCTCTTCATATGAGCCCTCTTGTCAAAGAGAGGGAGACAGACACTTGGTATGTTGTTATTTTGTGAACTACTCCGCTTAGTGTGAAAGCAGAGGGCATCTCTTCCCAGCAGGAAGTGGACAGCTCTTCCCCCCCGTAATGATGCATAACTAGTACACTTCCATTCTCTCTTGCGAGCCTCAATGAGGATGGCCTCTCAAACCTAACTATTATAGTCTAGCTAATGTCAGAGAGTCAGCTGCATTCAATATTATATTTTGGTCTTTTCTGCCGTTTGATTACTCTCCTTTACAAACACTCACCCCCCCGTCAACCACACCCACAATCTCATCCATTTCCCTCTATCTGGCTGTCTGTCTGTCTCCAACCAGACCTCACCGTCTGCCTCTCTCACTTTAATGTTTAATTTCAACCAGATTTGATTTTCCGTCCTGTTCAGGTGGTATAAACAATCACAGTGGGTAAATCACACTATATTAAAAACTGTTGGTGCAACAAAGAACTCTACACTGTGGAGGCCTGCATAAGCAAATTATCACTGCTAAATTAAAACTCTAAGCACAGGCTGGATGGTAATAATACTGTAGATCTCTAGAGCAATCACAACCAGGGTGCTTTATTCATTTTTCACCAGGCGGCCTATCAGACTGTTTTAGGGGCTCTAACAGCCTCATGAAAATGTCTTTATTACAGTATACATCATAAAGGTAACGTAGATTAGTATCTGTTGAACCATATGGATGAGCACAAGTGTGTACTAGTGTTACGGCTTTTGATTTTTGTTGCAACACCCATATTATTTGGCAGAGAGCAAAACAACACGCGAATTTCCTGGATTATTATATGTAGAGGTTTCTGTGTCGAAGTCACTTCCTCAGTTGTTTGTCAGGAAAAGTCTCTGCTTTGCGGTGCAACATTAAAAGCCCATTACTAGGGGTCTCATTTTAGTGCATAATAGGGTTCATATTTCAAAACACTTTCTTTGTTCCCTTCAACTGTTGATTGTTATTCATGCAATGCAAAATATAATCTCCACATTCCTTGCCAACCCTACATTGATGCGTATCACGAACTCTTTTTTCCTCCCACCTTGCAAATCACAGCTTAATGTGATAGCATCAGGATTATTTCGTGTTTAAACTTAGAGTATCGCAAACGTGCAGAAATTTGCATAAGCATCAAAAAAACTCCATTTGAGAATCATCTCACGGGTCCATGGGATTTAAACGATATGAAATATTCTCTTTTCTATATTATACTTCATCCCGTTGCAAACTATGAAAACAACATTTACAAAATCTAACAGTGTTTTTGCGAATGCATGTTTTGAAGGGCTCAGTCAATAGGGGTGTTTAGTTCTGGTCACAGTGGACGAGGGTGGCGTTTTTTTTTTTTTTTTAATGGGAAGACACTCACATTTAAATGTGCCACAAGAACATGCTACCACTGTACCTCTTTTTCAGCCGCGGCCCTCCTGAATTCAAGCCGATTATGGATAACAACCACATTACAGCACGATACATCAAAGACCTAGCTTACTGCTCAGTAGGGAGCCACTCCGCCACATTTCAAAAATCTACCCATTCAAGAGCTCTCACTGGAAGCATGTTATGCATTAAATGTGTCACACAGGAAAGTGTCGTCTGATTCATCTGATTCTGGGCCTCACTGCTGGTGCTTGCTATGTAGCTGTAGTTGGTTTCATTAAAAAAACGAGGAAAAGAACAAACGGGAGCATAAACAAAGATGCACAATGGGGAAAAAATGATAACAAAGAATATGAAGAGAAAATCCAATGCATTAACTATTCACTGCTTTCTGTGTTAATTGCTGGGATGATTACAGCTTCAACTTACTTTGAAAATCTGTAACTGCAACAAATTACTCACCAAAACTGAAACAAATCCGGTGATGCTTCATTTTTAGTTTACATTTCACTTTCTTTGGAAGCAGAAATTTAGGTTCACTTCTAGTCTGAGTACAGCGATAATAATTTCTGCGTTTTTACTATTTATCCTATTTTTATTGCAATTTTGGCAACTTTATCCATTTTCCCCAATATCCTTCCATGTGCATGTGCATCTAGACATTTACACATAGGTTGTCAGTCCATTTTAATTGAATCCGATTCTTCTAAACTAATTGCAGGGTTGTTGTGTTAATAAGCAGCTGTTTTTCGCACGCAGGTGTGAGGACGGTGGGCTACCGGGGTGTGTTTATGTATTTGCATAGCTTCACACCTGTTAATGAGAAGCGCTTGTTTTTCCAATGAATTTCCATGCTCCTCTAATAAGACTCAGTGTCCTCCCACGGCTACCCTAATGACTGTTATCACACCACCTTCACAGAGCTGAGCGCAGGAGTTATAATAACCTGCGTACTATAGCACCTCTGTGTGTGTGTGTCTGTGTGTGTGTGTGTGTGTGTGTGTGTGTGTGTGTGCACTTACACAGCTGCACAGGTGATACATGATCCATGCAAGGAGGGAAAACCAGCAGATCTGGGTGCTGAAACAGAGAAAGAGCGATGAAAAATGCATGTCAGATTCAGATTGGTTAAACAGGTGTCTCAGACTATCCATACATCAAGAACACATATTATTGTTTCTCTACTTTAATTTTTCACATCAATCTACAACAGCTACAACAATTTCGCTTAGATAAATATACAATATTCTATAGTACATTATAGATCCATAACTTTGTTTTTCCCCTTTCCTTAGACCTTAGTTCTGCTCTATAAAAATCCAGCACTCAGCCTGACACTGATACATTTTGCAGGCGAGAACAGGTGAGAGCCTGCCAAACCTTTGCCTACACCCATCAACTTTCTTGAGAGCTGAAAACATGCCAAGGCTGCCTCCGATAACAAGCAGAAGATGTGGAGATCCTCCTCTGGGCAGTAACACAAGTCTGTGAATAGCTTAAGAATTTTCATCTTTCCCTCAAAAATGCCCCTCAGCCTCCTGCGACTTTCCATCCCTGGAACTGTAGATATTTCCTACGAGCGGGCTTCTCCATTACCGGGAGCTAAATTAACAGCATTTAAGTGTCTATTAAAACACCAATGCTTTGCTGCTTCTGGCTGACCTCGCCTTGCCCTTTTTCCATCCGCTGCTGCTCATTAAAATGGCATAATTGCAGGTAAGCATCGTGCAGTATCAACACGCTTAATTACCAAAGTGAGAGAGGTTCATGGTGCCACATTGGCCCAAATAAACCTGGGTGGCAGTGGAATAAATAACAGTTATCATTAACAGTCCAAGCCTGTTTCATTACTGAGGGCAGGCCCCGAGCTGATGCGTCCTTATTAGCAAAAGAGAAATTAAGTGATGATAGTATTTTTGACAACACTAATAACATTCTGTCTTTCATATTTGTTTTTTTAATTTAACAATTACCTAACCACGCAACCATTTCAAACCAGGGAACAATTTCTTCAATCATGGCATGACAAAAGATGTGAAACTGTGAAAAAAAGTTAATTAAAATAGAAGTCGGGCTGATAAGCTACGGTGTATTTACTCTGGAAAGCGTCAGCCTGTAAAGCATGTTTATTTGGGTTCGCTTTGTGTGTTGCACTTATCACCCTCGATTTATTTTCACACTTCTTTCTTTCCAGCACTGCACGCTGTTTGGTGGTTTAGCTAAGAATCTGGGACACACAAATCTTTGCTTTTCTCCCAGTCTTATTCCAATTTAAATCTGCAAAATGCTTTAATTTTTTAGAACTTTAATTCATAAATATGCCTCCATCTTTCCCTTGAAGGACTGAAAAGTACAAAGTGTGGTGCTGTATTTACCCCCTGCTCCTGTGAAGGTTTAACTATGGTGCTAATCGGCTCTTAGATTCCACTTTTGTCATCTGCCGTCCCCTAATATGCACTAACTGGATATATATTGTATGGGAATGTTCTTACTTTTTTAACCTGCCTCTGAACCGTCAAATTTCTGCTTGCTCTTGATCCGTCCATTTTATACATTTTAGGTCCTTTAAACCCCCTCAAAGCTTCTTAGTAACAGTCGGTCGATCAAAGCCACCACAGCCTTTCCATCCTCTCCTGAACTGAAGCACAAGTTTAAGACTGTCTGAAAGGGGACTTGGGGGCAAAATAAAATGGCATTGTTTGCTGCTGACCTGACTCAGTAAACCAAAATGTGCTATTCTTAAGCTGAAGCACACCGTGCTGGAACTTAGAAGTGTTGATTTCATTCATTAGACTAAAAGGTTTGGTTTTGGAAGTGTTGGACTTCATCCAAAAAGCCGGCAGTGTAATTGTGCTACAGTGAATAGTCAGAAATCAGTGCAGGGAGCTGAGCTGTGGTGTTACTGTGCCACCTTGGTGAGAGTATCAGAAAGGTGCATTATTTCCTATATTAAGCAGAGGGAAAAAATGATTTTTACTAGTCTTATAAAGTATACAAAGTTTGGCTGTGAGTGCCACTGTAAACAATACAGTCACATGTTGAACCTCGCTGCAGTCTGTCTGCATTTTTCAAAAGAGTGTTCTGCAGTTTGCTACTTCTCTGTGCATGTGCAAGCGTCAGTGTGACAGCACATGTGCAATGTGTATTTGAGAGAAAGCGAGAGACAGTGGAAGCCATGTGTGTGAATATGTGCTCTGTATATGCGATTTTCTATGTGTGTGTGTGTGTGTGTGTGCAGCATGGTATTATTTGGCGGTGTGGGTCAGAGGAGGGGCAAGGTATCAAAGATCACAAAAAGTGTATGACAGCTGACAATTTCAGGCTTTTGATTAAGATTTGTTGATATGACCAGTCCCTGGGTCTCTCCCAAACTCACTCCAGGGATTCTGGGCTGCCTGGCTTCGCCGCAGACAGTACAACCCATCAGTTGACAGAATCAGGCGGCACAGACGCCTTCTCCTCATCGCCTGCCTTACCTCCCCGCTGAAACCCCAGTAATTAGAGTCTGGGCAACATGCAGAAAAAACACCTACAGAGAGCACAGTGTCATGGACATCGCCAATTATGCAGCCATTTTGCTCATGGATGCAACCAGCTCTTGTTGTAATGACACCCACACACACACAGACACACAAACACACACATCCACAGGCATGCAAGTCCGCGTACACACACACTTACATAAACAGAATGCACAAGTGGACACAGGGAGATCATTACAGGACTAAATCAGGTTTAATCCTGACATATGCTAATTATTTATCAGTGTCATGTCAGCAGTAACTGCAGAAACACATGACGTTGCTTATTATTGCTATTTCCTTATCAAGGTCCTCACCTATACACCTTGCGCACACCTCCAATACATTTCACCATACACACTAATTCATTATTGCTAACTCTATATTGTAAGTGCATAAGTAATAGTGCATGCTAAAGCAGGAAATTATTTCAGATAGAAACTTGTTGAAAACTGCATATGATGACAGTAATAAGGTCTAATGACTATCTTACTTTAGATTTTTCCATTAAATCAACCTCGAATAATACAACATAAATGGGCCATTATCTTCAACTGTAATATTCAGTAACAACAAGGGGAAAGTGAAGAAAAAAAAAGAAAAAAGACGACGACGTCTGCTTAAATTTAGCAGTAGCCAGAAGATGCGGTTGACTGTGGGCTAATATCTTTAAAACACCTTCTCTCCCCAGAAAAGAGGAGGAAAAGTTAATTGCAGCATTTGCTCATCGGAGAGACAGAGGGCCACTCAAAACGTCCCCTCATTTGTGAATTAGAGACACGCATTTAGCCACAGGAAATGTAAAGTGGGATTGCTCTCCATGAAGAGGAGGTTAAGTGCACTAATGGAAAGCAGTTAAGTGTTTGTTATTGTTGCTCTGTTGTTTCTTTTCTCTTCTGTATTTATAGTTTGTAATTGTAGATGTAAATTTTTTCAAATGTTTTAATGGCGATTCTTTAATTCGACCCGTTATAAATGGTGCCGTGGAGCAATGCTAAGTGCATTTCATTGTCTCGTCAGCCGCGTCGTCCTTGGTTCTGTGTGATTATACCATGAACAATAAATTTGGAAAGTGTTAGGATGGCACATATCTCATCTGTGAGATGTTTATCAGTTTAGCTATTTCACTTTTACATGAGAGAAAAGGACGAGAGCACTTTAAAACTCTGGGTTCAATAGCTGAAATTCTGAATGTTAATGTGTTTCTTGTATTAGCCGTGCAAGACGACAGACTTAGTAAAAAGCTTGTCAGCGGTCTGTATTTTGCACATGACACCTTCATATTGCCTCTACTGTAACTCGGAACCGTCACTATAATGGCTCAGTAATGAATCAGCCCTCCTGTGCATGTTTGGCCTTTTGAGGAATTTGAGAAACAGATTTTTAGTAATTATTTGTGCGACTCCTTCCAGTATAACTTGACACGTATTGTGAATGTAATCCTGCTGATGATATGCGGCGGAATTAGTATTTCACCATTTTATTTAACATGGTTAATGGTATTTCCCTTAGGAGAGATTTCTGCGAGGAGGGTATTAATGGGTGCATTGTGGCCGGTATCGTTAGTGTGGTGAAGCTGCACGGCCACAGTAAAACGCTCGAAATTGTATTTGTCATGTTTAAACTAAGTCAGTGGCACGTTAAAAAAAAAAAAAGAAAAAAGTTGGTGTCAGAGGAGAGAAAATCCTCAGAATTGCTGTGAGCTGCCTTTGACACAGATCTTCAGCCTAACATGCTGCCTCTTCCCGAATGAAACAACCTAGAGTGAAAAGCTAGCAGCAGACTTTCGGAAGCAAGCCCTTCTAATGAGAATTTTGTGTAATTGATGTCACGCTATGGCAAGATTGGGATCATTCCTCACTTTCTTCTCTTTGTTTGCTGCCATTTCAGAAAATACGCCCTCTGAACTTTAACAGTCATTTATTCTTTCATTTCCTTCTCTAAACAAAAGCGGGGCCCTCTTTCTGCTCATCACGGTGCCAATACGGGAGAAACACCATCTTGTCACGCAATGTAACAAAACCATTAAATGTGCAGCATTAAAGGGAGACGAGATGCAATTAGCCAAGAAATTACTCTGATCTTGGTGACATTTGGGAGAAATTGTAACACAATATACGCGGCCGACGCTTGATTGACAGCCTAATCCAAGTTTGATGGGCGCGGGTCCACGTTCAGCGAGCAGAGCGGGTCGTCGCGAGATAACGAGTACAGCTGCACAACCCTGATAGCTGTGTCCGCCATGATTCGTCACCGGGCAAATTCCTCTGGTTTAAACGATGATGAAAGTATCGACCATTAATGACAGGATCATCTCCCTGCCTGAAATAAACGCTCTAATCCCTTTTGCCAGGTCCATGAATTCCTAATATGAGTTATATAAACTGGAGCAATAAATCAGTGTTAGCTCAGTTGTGTTTGGAGAATTGTACCAAGGCTCTTTTGCCCTCCTGTTTAAAATGCAAGACAGGCAATTGAGGACATCTGCGCTTAAGCTGTAACATCCAATGAGTTATTGCTGGGGATAGATTAACTTTCCACAAAGCAAATAAGAATTGCAAATAGGTGAAGAATAAGGTGGAATTCCCCCCTTTGCTGTTGTGAAGTGAGAAGTGCGTTTGACTGCAGTCGGGGAATGTTGATGAATATTACAACCTTTCGGTGGCCGGGTCTTCGATTGGTTGAACATGAGTGATGAGAACATCAAACTCATTGTACTATAATGACATTAATCACAGTCAGAGGTAAGTGAGCCAAAGAGAGACAGAAAAAAAGAGGTTAACATAGAATATTGACATGAGTTTGTTAGAGAGTCAGAAAAATCTAAGTAGATATTTCAATTAGTTTCCTTCATGTGCACCTTTTTGGGCAATACTTTGTGATAGCAGTAAAAAGCTACATGGTCATACACACACTGCAACCTGTGTAAACTCCACACTGCATGAATTCAAATTCTATCACTTTTATTCATGAAATTTCAGCCAAGCAAAAGTTACATTTTCACAGTAGATTGAAACTAATTCAAGCACGCACATTTGTTGATTAATTAAAGGACATATAAAACTGAACCTACATAAGGAGACATCACAGGATAAAGGGGAAGACCACTGACTGACACTTTTATACCAGAAAGAAAATGTCCACCCATGGGATGCCTGAAATAAAAGCAGTCACACATTCCCTAATTCACCTCCCCTCAGCAAGATGATTGTAGCCTTCTTTCTCTCTCTCTTTTTTTTTTTTTTTTTTTTTAAGAGAGGTGACACAGTGCTGCCGAAACATAATGATTAGGGTGAGTGGAAAGCAAAAGTGAATGGCTGATGAATATTTCATAAATGTGAGCAGCACTTACTGGACACAAGGCCTGATTGATGGCAGAGTGGCTGTAAAGGTTTGGACGCTGAAGGGCCGCAACCCACTTTCACACCAGTGCTCACTTCAAGCACCGTCGTTAATCGCAGAATAAAGATGTATTTAGCTGAAGAGCTCTTCATTAATGGGCTGCCTTCAAACAAAAGCAGCTGCATAGAATTTGTTGCATTGGAGTGAAATGCACTGGACTCCGTGATGGGAGGCAACAGACATGGAGAGAATGGAGAAAGAATGTTTTTTAGTATTATTCCTGAGCCATTTTAACCACGCGTTATCACAGCGTCAAACTACAGGCTCAGTGTTCTTTACCTGTATTAAAACATAGTAGATAATTATTAAATAGTAATACATTTTATGCAAATCAAAGCTATTTGTGTGGCTTTGTGTTTCTCACAAAAACACACCTTTAAAAGATGATGATTGCATGTCTTTCTTTATCAAACATTCACCAAAGAGGTTTTTTGATAATATTTTAAGCCCCCGTAGTTTTCATTCTTATTTACACCTTTTAGAAGTCTTCTTCTCTGCCTTTGCTGACACTTAGCTGTATTTTTGCCGCCATTGCGTATCATTGGAAGATCGTAAAAACCAGAGCTGAACCGATAAATCAACCGAGCCATTATATTATCAGAATCAGCTTCCAAAATCCAGTACTGGCCAAGAATTACATTCTTTTAGTATGCATGTGGGCTTGTGCATGAACACAAATGTCCTTGTCTGAATGCATAAGAAACAAATAAAAGAAGAACTTGCTCACTGAAACATTACTTCCTGGTGCTACTAATTGTCAAAAATACGACCTTAGGTCCTGAAAGTAGAAATTAGTTGTACAATTAGAACATAGCAGAATGCAAAATGTGCAAAAAAAAAGGAGTAAATTGTAGACAAGGATTGTATTTTTGATTAATTTGTGCAATACTTAGGTATAGTATGTCATTTCTGTTGCTAGAGGGCTCTCAGTCAAAACAGAAATCCCCTGACATTTCATCACATATATTTGTGTTCTGTCATTTCCTTCTAACAAACTATCTGCAAGTAAAAAGCATAATGATAACTGCTAACTCACGATCTGATGAGCCGACTGCCCGTACAGCTAGTGTAGCTAACATTATATGACAAATTCAATCATGGGTAGCCCGGCGCTGTTATGTTCAAAACAATGACGCTAAAGTAACCAGAATCCTTCATAAATGAGCAATACAAACAATAGAATGAAAGAACTCAACAAATTGGCAAGGTAAGTAGTTCAATTTCTCCTTCTTCCTACCATAATCTCTGACATATTATCTGGTGTTTACAGATTTTCTACAGATACAGGGAGTACAGGAGATATTATACTAGTGACAGATAACTGAAACACTGAATTTATAAAATGACACTGAAATGAACTGTGGATTTCTGCTGCTTTGGACATTGTTGGAAATGTTTGGAATTATGCAAGTGAACAAGTTAGCAAAATTTACAACAATGACATAATAATATTTACAAAGTTTATAGTGGATGTATTCGCTTAACTTTTGCATCTACACAGTTCTATGAGACCCAAATTATTGGAGTTTTGGAGTTTTCTAAAGATCCAAATAAAAATAAGCAAAATCAGAATTTTACTGAACAGAACTGCAGCAATTGGGGCAACAGAAACATAAATTTGCTTCTAAAAACTCTGGTATATGACCAACATCTCAGAATGCTACTCCAGACAGAATCCTTTGACATCTCAGTGAGGTTTTTGACTTCTGTTACATGAACATGGTATCAGTAGAGTCTATGCTCATCACTACACTTCTGTTCTGCTGTTGGCACAATTAAAGGAAATGCATCCTATAGTCAGTCTATCATTCACGCCTTCTTACACTGCATCAGTCTGGTTTACATTCTTGTCTTTGTGATACCTTGCCTTGTACAGACATGGTGCGACACCCAAATCCACTCTGGATCCACTTGTCCAGCTCTCTTTAATTAAAGCATGTGCATTTTTCTATTACCGACAAGTCCATTTGCAGACAACCATCCATCACACATCTGCCCCCTCTTGCAGGCATGTAATGAATCGAGCCAAAGTGATGTGTGGCGGTAATCCTTCAGAGAAACTGAATGAAGTGTAAGCATTGCATGAATTTTTTTTTTTTAGACATCTCCTTTTATTTCTGTGTGAATGAATAGTGCCCTACAGGCATTGGTATCATACAGATGGCTGTGAACATTATGTTGACTAAGATTTTGGTGCTATTACCATGTATTTCTAATAAAACCAAAGCCCTAAGAATGAACCTCCATCTCATTTTTCATTAGCTTTAGTGCCCTTTACCTGGAGTCCTCTGCCAATTCTTCAGCTTTGCTATGAGCCTGCTAATAACTTAAACCTCAGTCAGAACATTATGTGAACATAAGGATTTGAGTAGTTATAAATGAGGTATTAGTGCAGAGAAGGTGGATGGATATTGCTACTCGCCATAAAAACTGTCACAGGGATGTCATTAACAATATATGACTGCATTTTATGATATTCTACTGTATATTTCTTTAGAACCTATTTGTTTACATGCTGACTGTAAACTACCTCAGTATGTCTGTAGCTGTAGCCCATTGGTTGAAATATTTAAAAAGGCAAATATTTTCCTAAAATGGTTGGGCAATGTAGTTTTTTGTCATGAAGGTCATTTAAACAGGTGTACATGGTGTGTATGTTGGGTGTAACTGCAGATTTGGTGAACATTTTGCAGCAGTAAGACCGTGTAAAATATGCAGAACTGATTCAAAATCAACAAAGATGTGCCCAAGTTCATCATAACGAAGGAACAATGATGTTTTTGAACAACAGTGGAGGCCTATGGCATAGAATAATACGTTCTATCTGGGGTTAACTGTTTTTACATGATGGCTTTTTGTGATTTGTCAAATAAATCTGAATTGGCTGCAGCTGTGCAATGAAAAACACACTGTTCTTTCATATACTATATGAAATCATCACAAACTTATTGTAAAATTGGTCTTTCTACATCGTTCCCCTTCATTCTTCCTGTATAGGACACCTGTGGCTCAGGAGTTAGGGGTCGTGACTGCCTCCCTTAGTGGGCCAGTCCTAGACATGCCCAGCCCTGCTACGTCCCAGAGGCCCTCCTGTCAGCTGTGTGCCTCCACCACTGTCACCGAGTCGATGTGTGTGTGTGTCTGTGTGTGTGTGTGTGTTGCCACAGAACAAGACCCAATTTGATTTGCTCCACTGGCCTGTGAAGCTCGGCTGTGAGGCAGCACCTCTCTTTATTCCCCTAATGGCTTCCCTTCCCCGCTGCTCCTTACCCTTCCCCAGACACCAGTTATGTGCACTCTTGTAAATATACACATACACGATGGACGGAGAACGAGAGGAAACCACCGTGATGCCTGGATGCAAAGACAGACACCGAAGAGAGAGAGAGAGGGAAAGAGGAAACGAGTGAAAGAGCGCGGAATAAATGTTAGACAAAGGGCACGGTGAGAAACTGTGTTCGCTCTCCAGAGGAGGCAGCCATTCCCTCAGAGGCTGACCTTGGGGCTGAGGTCCCTTTAATCTGGGGATATTAGGAGCCTTAGATGGGCCAGGAAGATGCAGGAGTGGTGGGACCTGCCTATCAAAATCACAGAAGCAGTCCATTTCCACAGATGGGGTGCGAGTCAGCCTTGTCATTTTGTTTGTATGTTACCGAGGATGGTGCTCAGGGGCAATAGAGGTTAAGCTTTCTGCTGCTATAGCCACCCACTCTGTACCACTGCAGTACATACATATGGTATTATGTTCCAGTGCTGCTCTCCCTCTCCCCTCCCCCATAAGTGATCTAAATGGTAGCTCTTGTGAGTTGAACCATATAAGTGAGTGTGATGGAGAGACATGTAAATTGCATTGCATAGGACATGCAATTGGCTCAGTCTATAGCTAGCTAACAGCATGGTTCTGCTCAAATAGCTTCTCAAAGCGTCCATGTGTGACTTTGAGTCTAAATGGGTCATGCCATACAGGTACAATTCAATCACATATGAAATGAGTTTGCTGCAAGTAAACTTTGGAAATGATTTTCTTTGTCAAGTCTAATGTGCCGAGTTCTGCGGGTGTTTTGTGTGGTTGTGGGTCTTGGAAAATTGCAAGGGCTGTGTGAGAGGGGGCGCTAATTTAAGAGGCTTAATAATGACCCCCAACTATTCTCTGCAGGAACTGCCGTCATTCGCCCATCACATCACATGCATGGCATGACATGGAAACAGGAGATGCATGTCATTTTTGACACAGCTTGGCACTTATTGGCTGCAGGGGAAACTTCATTCTCTTGCTGCTATACCTGCCTGTTTCTCGGTGGAAGGAAAAGAATAAGTCGAGAATCACTGATTTTTTTTTTTTATCCTACTCTTGTCTTCCAAGATTGAAATAAATAACAGTCTTACCATGTTTCTTGTCTACATAAGAAAACAGCACTTAATATTCAAAGCAGTCAGCAATGCACAATGTAACTTGCTTGTTGCCGATATGAAAAAATGGGACTAATTCTGCAATGTATGCCTGGTTAAATGAGTTTCTTTGTAAGATTAAAGTCCATTTCTGTTTTTGTACTGCCTTGTACAAAAGAGCTACTGTCAGATTCTAAATAAATGGTACACATTTCTTCAAAAAGGCAACTGGGGAGTTTATTTTTAATTGACAGGATTCTGTCTATGGCAATCGCAGCACAACCCGACAAGGGCTATGAATAGACAGAATGGGCACATGTGTGTATGTGTGTGTGTGTGTGTGTGTGTGTGTGTGCGTGTGTGTCTGTGTGTGTGTGGACACTTATATCTTCCATGTTGTTGAGCCTCAAAAGAATAATTGATCCTATATATGGTTGACAAAATCAGCATGAGAGCAGTTAGAGAAAATGAAAGGTGAGCTGAGAGGGCGAGATGCACACCGCATTTGAGGTGAATATCTGGGGATTTCCAGAGCTCGGAAATCCAATTGCATGACCTTTTTTTTTCCTGGCTAACAAGAAGGCATCATTGCTATTAAAAGGCTGCTTTGAGGCTTCCAGGGAACATCGAGTATTCACCAGACAGGCACGTCAGACACCATGAATGAATTGCACATGGAGATATAACAACACTGACAGGCAGTAAAATGGTGAGGTGCATGACATAAACATGAGCTTCAGGCATGAATCAGATACTTTGTGCGACACCAAACATACTAATCCTTAATATACTAGTTTATTGTCACATTTTTTATGGTTACATCGGTTTTCGAGCAGTTCTAAAACACAAAATTCATCATGTTTTCAGATTCCATTTATTCAGCTTAGTTTAACTTGGCAACTTTGATATCTGATTCTATAACATGAGTAAGCAGCTCAATCTTAAATCTGGTTGGTTTAAGAAAAGACCAAAGACCCTGGGGTTCGCTGCTAAAAAAAAAAAAAAAAAAAAAAGAAAAAATGGGGCCCCTTTGCGTTGCCCCTTGATGCAACAGTCACTATAATGCAAGTGGCATGGTGTGTCCGCTGTTAAACGATTCGCATGAGAATCTCTCCCTCCTTCTTCCCTCCGTTTATCTCACTTCTATAGTCTTCCTGTCTTTGACCCATGTAGAATCTAGCTTCCCATTTGGGCTTCCATGCGTCCAGTCATTTACATTTCAGCACATTCAAACCCTTCCAAATAGGATCTGAAAGCGTGTCATCACACTGACTGTCGGGAGAGGCAGGTCCCATAATTTCATTTAAATTTTCATGTTTTTTCTTTCTTTTTTTTGCCGTTTCAGTTCAGTGGGAGGCTCTCTCAGAGGTGACTGTTTGGAATGATTGTAGGCTCAGTGTGTAAACTTGAATCATAGTCGTCTGATCACAGCTTACAGTCTGAGTAAAAACCCAAAGGAATTTCCCAGATCGTTTTTTTAAGATGCGTTCCCTGTAAATCAATTCCTTCATCATAAATTTACACCTGCTGAATTGTTACCGATAGCTTTCATAGTCGGCCACCTAAAAAGGACCCAGCGCGACGATTCCAGGTGAATTTTTGATATTCCATTATGAAACGAGCCAACTGTCTCATTTATATCTACGAATATTCGCTCTGCCAGAATCACTGCAGCCCTCCCTCGTCCCTTCATCTCCTCTCGGTGGAATGTGACTTTTGTCTGATCTGCTTGGAACCAATTCAGGCTCATCTGGTTATCATTTGATATTTTTCTGTCTTTTTTTTTTTAAACAGTTACAGCCAATGAAGACTTGCAACTCTGACAATTAGACAACATTATTAAACACATGCATGGATCTTAGATAGCAAAAATCAAATGAAGAAAACTTGAAATTGCATTTTCTTGGCACATCTCTAGAGGATGAAGAGATGCTGCTCAGGCATCAAGAGATTTTAGTGTCAAGAGGTGCATTTTTTGACCAGTAATGGACCTAATGTTGCACTGTATTGTCACTATTTTTGCTCAATTAGGATCATCTTGAACAATTTGGTCCCGAAATCCAACTTGTAATGTGTAAAACCAACATGAGAGTACAGTACATCCTTAAAACTGGCATTCCCAGACTTCTTGGTCACTTTTTATGCATCTAATTTAAGGTTGCATGACAGGACTCCTGAATTTATATCTTGGAAAACCTGCCACTTTGCAATTACGCAATCCCTTACAAACATGCACATGGAAACGTATGCACAGTCGCTCTTTCCCCTTTGATGATATTCTGAAATTAGCCCTCTTTAATCAAATGCACCATGGTGTTCAGGTGTCGAAAAGTTCTTTTTCTCATCTTCCGGAGGTTGTTGTTGTTGGAAACGAATTCTGTGGATTACACTGGCAAAACCCCCCCTGAACCTTTCTAACTCTGTAATCCAAAGGGGGAAGCATGGCTCGTTTTTTCCTTTAAATCAGGAAGCTCAATAGATAAACAATAATAATACATTTCAGCTAATGAAACAGACCACGATGTATGGAGAGCTTACCCGTAAGCCAAGCGCCTCGGTCTCGTTGCCATTTGTTTGGAGCTGTTTGTTTTTAACTGCCTGCTATTGTTACTGCTTTTAATCCTGGAGAAATAAATTTATTTGAATGCTCCATGGATTAAAGAAACTGTGATTTTCCACTTCAAACAACATGCAGTGTGTTGTGTGATAAAAGGACTGCAGCTCAGAGTTTCATTGTCCTCTCTCCTTCATGCGCCAAATGCTGTTTATTTAAACTGTACCCTTTTCTTTTTTGGCTTCCAAGTGTCTGGGTGTCTCTGGAAAAAGATGGCTTTTTTTTTTTTTTATTTGGGGGGTATTGTTTACCTCCTCTAAACCTGGTTTGAATAATCCCAGAGCCCACCTGCTCAACTCAAACTGCTCCAAAGAAAAAGGCCCAGATAGGTGTGTGTGTGTGTGTGTGTGTGTGTGTGTGTGTGTGTGTGTGTGTGTGTGTGTGCTTTTGTGAACTACCAAACAGCAAAAGTGTACAGTAATTCTATTCCTATCAATAATTGCAAGAAAACAATGGACAGGTTACATTTGCATCGCAGTGATTCCTTATCTTTTTATGGCCAGTCTTCTATCTGCTGTAACTCCAACTGGCACTCTAGTATTTTTGTGTGTTTTTAGGAAATTAAGACCAACTTTGCTCCATGGAGGAAAGCAAAGCCAAGGCCTTAGTTAAAGATAGAAATGGAGGAAGTATATGTGCAAGTGTGAGACAGAAAGAGGGAGATATAAAGTTAAAGAACCAGAGACAGAGATACGAGTAGAGATGGGGGAAGGTGAAGGTGAGAAAGTGACTCATTTAGACAATCAAAGGAAGGAGTCTGATACTAAACTGAGCTTGAAAAAAAAAACACCTTTGCAATGATGTTGACAACTTGCATACATTAAAGTGGCAAAAAACTTTTCCTTTGCTGTACCTTTCTTTATGAAATAAATGATGATTGTGCAGTGTAATGGCTGTAAAATTAAGCTTTCACTATACAACATGCATATAGCTTATGCAACAAACACCAATGTGTAACATACATAATACAGAAGTAGATGCTTGGGGTAATTTGGAAACTGTGCCATGACACAGTTTGTCCAGCAGAGGAACTTTAAAGCCACTGTCTACAATACTGCAGCACATGTAGCAGAGCATGCATCACAGCTGAGAGAACAGTGGTGCAGAGTCAAATTTCTTGGTAAGTTGTGTGAAAGTTAATGAACAAGGACCACATCTTTTTCTCTTTTCAATTCAAAGCTAAATATTCGAACTTTGTAATCTCTCAAATTGGTATCCGCCCCAAACATTTCACATTACGTCAGTCTGCCAACTTATTATTACTACTCCATGTTTTACTCTGCTGTTACCATAGCACTGAGTTTCAGTTTCAAATTAAGATTCCCATGGTTGTTTCTCACACTTTTTCCACGAAATGTTTTCTTCTGCTACCCCCTCCTCCTCAATCCTCGATGCAAACCCCTGCTGGAGTTAATTATTTGTGCAAGCCAATACTCCAATGTTCATACCCCATATAAAACTGTGACGATTTCAATTCACTTGTTCAACGAGCGTGCTTTTTTCTTCTCTCTTATTTCCCAAGTGGTCATTCTGTGAGGTGTCCTGTGTTGCTGGTAGTTTTGAGGAAAAGAGTAAGCAATATGGTCTTTGTGGCAGCAGACACCACTTGGGAACACAGAAGGGGGAGAAAGCTGAAAAGTTGTCTTTAACTCAATCAATGAATCATTTCATAATAGCCGAAGGAACTAAAACAGACGAGTGGAAACTAAACTTAGATCAAAATGCTTTGGAAAATCATTTATTATATTTAGATACTTATAAAAGTTTCAATCTTTTTTTTTGACCAGTCCAAAACCAGAGTATATATTAATGTAGGTATGAATGGGCTTGAAATTTCTGTTTACCTGCATAAGTATTCATGCGTGTTAATTTGCACACTTTCGTCTTTAAAGAAAACTGCAACATTCTGACAGTCGAGTCTGTCCCTCCATTCCCACCAACACCACTGCCACCCTCCAGGGCAGGGGGCGTTTTAATTGGCCCACTTCCGAAGTGTAATTTTTTTAATTGCTTGGAGACACTCTGCTCTCTTTAAAAGAATCAATGCAGATGTAATAATATCTGTAATTGTCTGCCACGCTCCAGGGACACCACAAAAGCCTCGGATCAATGGAGGAAAGCAGGGAAGCTGGTAGGGGTTAATTTTTCCCTTTCTGGAGGTAATGACAGGGAGGCAACGCTTGGCTCCTGGCATAGAGGCACAACTTGTGCTGTTCCTATTGTCTCTACAGCGCCTAATTGGACCAAATGCAGTTAGTTCCCCTTGGCAGAGGCTGTCGAGGTGGTGATTAATGAAGCCTCCAGTCACGTAACCTGATAAAAAGAAAAGAAAGGGATAGGAGAGGGGGAAAAATATCAACCTGCTTTGTGTTCTTCATCCTTTTTCCATTTCTTGTGCTTTTTCACTGCCTTTGTCAATTCTCCACAACTTCTTTCTCAAAGTAAACAGGTGAAGTAGTTTAAGTTTGCTAAGGTGTATTTTTTTCCTTCAGGGAATGAAAGGGGTAGCGCCTTTATTATATTGTGGCTGTAATTAAACTAAAAAGGAGTGAGACAGCTCAGCTTGAGTCTCCTTTCAAGAAGTGCAATATCACACACTCTTTGTAAAGAAAAAAAAAACTGATTGTCTGGCCGAGGAGACAGTGTTTGGATTTCGCAGCCATCTTTCCTGTACAGTCTCCAGAGACATGTGTCAGGAATCCAGGATCAAGAGGTCACAGGTATTAGCCTCCCAGGATCGTCATGGCCTTTGACTAATTACCTCATTAAGCTGCACTCCAATACTTTCCACGGTCTCTGCGGCTCAGCCTTGTTGCTCAGTGTAAAGAGGACGGAGTGGACGCAGAGCCAATCCACAGTGACCTGGGTGAACTGACCGCAGCTTGTTGCTGCCTGGTGGGTGGGTCGTGGGAGGGAAATCAATCCTCTGTAAATATATTAGATGCAATTACATCCTGCTGGACTTTGCCTAACACATTTATGGAGGCATTAGGCAAAGTCTTCCTTTATCAACCCCCTCCAGGCCATTAGGACAATGACATGTAATTTTCACATGTAGAAACTATTGGGAAGGTATTGGAAAAAGAGCACAGCGGAGCAGTTTCAGGTCTTAAGTTTAGATTGCATTCAGAACAAAGTGTTTTTCATTTGTTTTATTAGGTTGATGGCATTGTGCGGTTTGTTCTTGTCCTAATAACAAGGCTTGAAGCAACACGGCAACCAGGCTTATGAAGAAATCTTGAATAAACAGTTAGTTTTAAAGGGATACCTACAATAAAAGATACAATAAATTAGCTTCACTCATCATATTACCACTTTACAAACATTTAAATGATGCTGTATAAACCTATTCCTTTAATCACTGATTAATTTAGGCACAAATATATTCCAACTACAAATATCATCATTCTTATAAATTAATTATGAACATGGCATTTCAGTTTCTTTCAAACAGGGGTCTGATATCCTCATTTTTCATGTTTCATATCAGGACTTTGTTATGTGATTATCAGCAGCAGTTGTTGCATTATTTCTGGGATTTGATTAATGTTTGTGTTTGCGTATGTTCATTTTGTCTGGAATTACGTAGGCACCTTAATTCCTCTGTGAAAAAATGCCCAATTACCATAAAACGTATGAATGATAATTGTGGAACAATGCAATGTCAATAGCCTTCTGATTAATCCCCCTGAACGCAGCCAAACGGCTGGCACAGTAACTCGGTAAGTGATAAGCAATTTCATTTGTTCCTAATTACTAAGAGGCCCATTTTGCCACTGTCATGATGAGATTTCTAAACCTCCTTAACCAGCCAAGCCTTATACATTTATAAAAGCATCTCTTTTTTTCACCCCCTCTCTGCTTTTGGAAGGTATTCAAGTCTAATTACTCACAAGAGGGCATGTGTGCTTACAGTAACACAAGAGGTGCTTGACAACAAAGTTTATCCCAAACAGCCGAGAGTGAAAGTACGTTCAAGCAGTTTAAGGAAGAACCGTTGTCCTAATGAGAAACCATGCGTAAGCTTAAACCTGCCTGTGTTTGTGTGCACATTATAGAACCTATTTTCATGGGGGTTTTTGATACTGTAGAGCCAGATTGTTTGTCTAAGAAATAGCCTTGAGCCAATACATGCCACAGGTTCTTCAATCCTGACTTTTCCCCAACTTTCTTCCAGCAACAAACCAGGGAGGAGGCCTGGTCCTGGCTCAAATACAGCATCACAGAGTTTTACCTCAGGGCTTCCTCGCTGTCACCCAACAGCACCCTCAAGACCACTATTCTCCTTCTTATCCCAGACCTGAATTCTTCATTTGGTCACACTGCCTGCTCCTGAATAGTCACCTCTGAGGAGATTAACCCTTTCATTAAAAATGCCTGACTAGGGTCAACCTTCTGCCTGGCTCTGCAGTCCCAGCGCCTTCCTTTGATCTATCAGCTATGGTGAAATTATTAGCAAACTCTAAGCCATGCCATGTGATTTGTTTTTGTAAATTTGCAGAAATTATTCATAATCCTATTATGTGGCAAAGGGGCAAACTTGCCTAAAACATATAAAGCCTTTGTTATCATGGGGGAAGTAAGAAATGTTGAATGTGGGCACACTGGAGTTATGGGAAAGCAGAAGGGTTTGTGGCTCCGTCCTAATCTGCTGGGCCTTATACCTTTTATAAACACCACAGATTTCCTTCACATAAAATGGAAGAGCTAGTAACCATATTTACCCATTTCCAACTCTATCCCAATCTTAAGTACGCCTCTTTTGCTGCAGACAAGGAATAATTGTGACGTTACAAACCTCAGTCCCAGCAGCATGCATTATCAGGATGGTAATGTATTGCACATAACCAGGGGAAGAGGAGAAATCACAATTTTTACACCGCCCATCTCCCTTTCAGGGGCCAATACTTTGCAGAACAAAAGTCAATGTCTCAGCCCAAATCTTGTCTGACAACGCGTAGCAGCCCGTGCTATTTTGGGTTCTTTGTGGTGCCAATCTCCTATCTCTCCCGTGACATTTTTTCAAAGAAAGAGTAGATTTCCTAGAGACTCTGCCCTTTGCAACTTCCACAGTGTATTCTTGCACATAGAGTACGGACCCTCCTCCTCACTCTTATGCCATTGCTCTCTGCAGTGACCTGAGAAAGGGAAAATTAAGACAGCGTATCAGGCTAAGAGCCCTATCTTTAGCTGGTGGAGTGAAAAGACATTGTACAAATGCTTAATTCTCAGTTACACATTTGGAATAAAAGGTGCAGAACCTGGGAAAATTCTGTCCACCAACTACGCTGTAAACAAGAACAAAAAATATTCAAATTGTGGAATAACATTTGATAGGAATCTGTTGCCCAAATCAAATCTGGCAAGACCGCTTCCAGCTTGTAATATGTCCGATTTATAATAGTCTCAGAAGTTATTCACCAACGCCACCTTTTAATCATCCTGTGTTCTGCTGAGCATTAATTTACAGCTTGTACAAAAACTTGCCTTCATGCTTTTAATGTCCCCATTTTAGATGGACTGGCTAACTGGCAGGCCACCAACTTCACATTAATTTGCTGCAGTGTCTGAGTGTTATCTGGGCCTGCTTTTATTCAGGGTGAAAAGCTGAGTCGTTCTAAATAACGCAGGTCTAATTGGCGATGTTTTGCAGTTAATTTCCATAAAGAGCCTAGGAGACTGTCACCTCAGCTTGGGTGCACAAGGTGCCGGAGCTGCAGCCACGTACCTCAGCCAGCCGTTAATCAGGAAACACACTTTCGGCTGCTGCGCAAAGGCCAGAGGTCAAGGAGGAGGGGCCAACACCATATCTGCACCAGAGCGTTATAATTGCAGGAGTGTAAATTGCTGCAGAAAAATGCCCTGTCTCTGAAATTCAGTGAAAATGCATGGGGTGGCTCTGTCCAAAGGGTATAATGAAGGACCAAGTGTCTCTTTGTGTAAGCAGAAAAGTAAGACTTGAGAAACTTATTTGGCACGCTTTGGATATAAACCAAAGAGTGGAATTTCATGACTTGCTTTCCTTTCTGCACTCAAATAATTCACATAAGATGTCCAAAAGCAGCAAATCTTGTCAGAATTTCAATAAAGCATTGCAACATTTGGATGCAACATCTTCAATAAATCACGACTGTGAACCCAGTCCTCTGGTTTCAACCTGTGAAAGTAGCGCTGGAGCTTCGATTAGAGTCTTAATGCTCAGCATCACTGAGAAGATGCACTTTCCTTTGGTATTCCATTTGTGCTGTACTATACCCTTGTTTGAGGGCGGATTCTTTATCCTAATGTGGCGTGCTTGATCCCACAGCTGTGATTTTTCGGCTGCCACTTAGCATCCAGTGGCTCCAGGGCCATGAATAGAGGTGGTCTCAACAGAGTCGGGCCCCTTCATTTTATGGCTGCCTGCCTGTGGTCAACAGTCCTCTAGATCACAACAGGACCACAAAAGGAGGAGGGGGCACCTGAACTCGAGATCCCCTACTCCTATATTACATAAATTTATGGAGATATATCATTATTCCTGTGATGTATACAGATTCCCTCTCTGCTATGCTTAAAAATAAGCTCTGTAGTGCTTATTATGTGTTTACCAGACTATGGATAAGTGCTGAATCAAGTTCAAATGCAAAAAATGCAAGATTAAAGAAGTCAAAACCTGACTTTTCAGTATGCAATCAGTATTTTAAGGATGCAAGTAGACCGGTAGCTGCTACAACAAAACATAACCAAGTCCTAGAGGTATGCTTCACAACTTCCCAGCACCACCAACAACATGAAAATCCGCAAAATCTAAGAGCCATTTTCTTATCGCTGCTTCCCCCCCCCCAAAAAAGCAGCACCACCTAACTAAACTGGCCTTATTTATTCAGTTTAAAGCGGCCATAATGGGTCCATGGAACACACTAACCCCCAGAGGTATACTTAAGTGGCTCACAAAGAGATGCAGAGGATGGTGCTGCCAAGAGTGGCTTTATAGGGACAATTTAACATAATGGTCAAATAAATACTGGTGTAAAAAAACACCTGTGAACAGCGGTGGCAGGTTGACGCCCTTTACTGTATTTTTTGTGTGACAGTTCGGCATCGTACAACAGATTTCATTCCATTTTGCTAAAGTAGACGGCAGCTTTCCGGTTTTATATGCTGAATCAGAAATGCAGTGCAGCTCACTGAACCTGGCAAGGTGAACACGCAACAGAACAATGTGGGAAAATAATGAGAACTTCTGTTCTTAGTTCCTCATTATGCTGTAATCATTGTCATTGTCATTGTTCTCTTGGTAATTCCCCAGCAAAAGTCTCAATTTGAAACATCAATTTGATAACATGAGATCATGTTGCATTGTTCTCTGCTGGTTCAAAAGTTTACGTCACACCCAGCTCTGCGATGTCAGAGCAATCACATAAATACCAAAGTCCTATTTAGAACACAAGGTGAGTGCTGTGTAATAGTGGGAACGTCGTAATTATGGTAACCATCAGAGGACATCGACTTGGCCCTGGGCTCTATATGATTCAGTATGAATTTAACCCCTATGTACTTCATTTACAGAAGAAACTACCCATTCATTCAAATCAAGTGCTTCAGAAGATAATTATAATATGTATATATGTGCCAAAACAATTTAGTTTGGTTTTTCTTACAAAGGTTCATATATATTGTTTTTAATAATCTTTTAGTGGATGACAAATGGAAAAACGACACTCTCACACTGTAAGGATGCAGGTTAAAACAGATAAACAACAGTTAGTGACACAGGCTCTGATTGCTCTGTTTTTGTCAGGATTTTGGCACTCAGCTCAGTCTCAGGAGGTTCAGAGTGATGACTGAGTATCTACAAGCCGTCAGAGTGGGCCAGAATTATCAAGTAAAAACTGAAATCAATGCAAACCCAAATGGTAATAACAGCTGTCATTAAAATTGAGACTTTGCATTACTACCATATTTTTATTTTTACTCTCCTTAACAATTGTGTCTGTTTATGAGCAAAGCTACAGGCTACATTGTAAGAAGCAAAGACAAGCTTTCAAAAAAAAAAATGGTTTTCCTGTTAGCAAGTACCTTTAAATAATCAGTTATTAACCCTTTGATGCACAACATGGGTCAAAAGTGACTCAAATCCAATGGAAAATGGGTATCTGATGACCCACGCTGAGGGTCAAAGGGTTAAAATATCACCTATGAATGTTCATAACAGTAATGAGCCATTTTATGTATTACAATAAAATTTTCCAAATTCTTGCCAAATTTTTCAACCTAGCAATAGTCCAACAGGGTCTAAAATTGGTTTAGTTAATTAATTTAGTTGATTAAGGTTATTTGTGATTTAAATTCACCATTTGCAGTTTCCTAAACGTAAATATTTGCAATTCTTTAGAGCTATTTTGGTATTTTCCCCCATATATTTGGAGTTTTAACTGCTGATTGGATTAAATAAGACATTTAAAGATGTTTGTTTGGACTCCTAAAACTACTTCCAGTAATTTCTGGTATTTCATGGCCCACAAACGATTAACTGATGAATCAAGAAAATAACTGTCAGTTTGAGTCATCATGAAAAAGTTCTTAATTGCAGACCTAATGTGTCTTTATAATAGATTAAGGAACAACAGAGGAAGCTAAAATTGTATCTGGCACGATACACAGCAAATTAACATGTTGTTCACGGCCATAATTTGACTTCAATGATAGGTTGCTACTCGTATATAAAGTGTGAACTTACTAGAAAACATATTAAAGGTATACACCCTGTGCCTATTGTTCCAAAAGACGTTCTCTGATTTCAGTTTGTACTATGTTGCATAGTGGTGACTTTAAACAACAGCTCTTGTCAGAATTCTGCTATACGAAGATGCCACGTAAGCAAACCCCGCCTCCACTGCTTGTCATACTTCTCCCAGTTTGCATAAGAGCAATGACCTCCGCTTCACCTCTGTAGCAGGGTGTGATCTGAGTGTCCCAGTCGGACCTGTCCTGCTGAATGCCTTATGGCAGGTTGTTTGTGAAACTCTTGTGTTCCGTTTGTTCCCTCTCCCCACCCTGTCCTTGTTGACAGTGTCCCCATTGTGAATCTGAAGGGCCCTGCTTTGCTTTGCTTTGCCTGCCTCATTGGAGACAGTGTTGGTCTGGAGAGAGCTCGCACACACCTCTGCTCATTCTGTGAGAGCATCTGTTGACTTACCTGCCTTCTATTTTTGCCTTTTACCTGCCCGTTAATTAACTTTTCTTGGTGGTTAAACATGCAACACATATGATGTCATCTTTTAAACATTTGTGCCGGTGATATCAGCGCTTGAAGAAAGTTACAGGAAGGTAAGATTTAATATGCAACTCACATTTAAAGCTAAATATTTTTGGGTGGAATGATGGCGCTACAGTAAAATATGACCACTAATTCAGGAAACAACGTTTTATGGAAAGTGATATCTTACCTTTTGCATGTTTCATTATCTTTTCGGTAACAGCATTTTCTTCATCACAAGGCATGAATGCACATAATTGATTGAAATTTATAGGCTGCACACAAAACAAGACCTCAGTGCACGTTCCCTTATGGTTCCCTTTTACATGCACATAAATCGGTGATTTGGGGGGAAAAGGCGTTGAATAAAAATTCAATACAATCAAATCCAGCTTCATGTCTACATCTATCTAATCCCCCGACCAAACTCTCCTCCCCAAAAAAATCTCCTGTTCCTAACATCAGCAGGGAGCGTGGCTAATTTACGAGCGTGGGCAATGCCAACATACTCTCTGAGGAGGGCCCGTTTTAACACCTCCAAATGCTGTAATGCATCCCAGCTGACCTTAATTATAAAAGCATGTGCCTCCCCTGGTGCTTCACCCCCTACCCAACCACTCTCTCCCCCCTCCTCGCTATATACAATCCACAAGGCCGGGGGTGTGAACCAATGTTCTTACCTGCAGAGAACAACACAGCAGCAGCTACCGTAGCAGCTCAATGTTAATAGTTGCATCCTGAGAGGAAATCAATAAAGCTATAAAGGGTGATATCACAGTGTCTGGGCCCCCACGCACACTTTCTTCCCATCTCCCTCCCTCGCTCCCTCCCTCCCTCGGTGGGACCTGTTTATGAGGGGTTCTGGTGGTTGGTGGGAGCAACTGAAAGGTCAGTAGTATGAGGTTTTGATCCAGGGATGAGACACCCTCCTTGGGAGTGTGGGCTAAATGGTGGAGTGGGACCCCTGACTCATCTGGAGAAAAGTGGATCTTTTAGAGGGCTTATAGCGGCTGTGTGTTGTCAAGGTAGCGAAGCATTAGTGCCTGTGAAGGCCCATCAATGCCGCCTGGTTACGATCAGTGAAGAATCCCAGGAGGTAAAACGAGGCCTTGCTAAACTGCTGATGAACCGAGGGAGATATTAAAAGGCCGACTCTCCCTCTTCTTCTGTCTGTATTGCAGATTTTTGCCCATAATATTGATATACGCACAGCACGGGGCCCTAGCATCATTGGGCTGATAAACTGCTCATACAATAGATAATCTTTTATGTACCTCCTGTGCACAGCACAAATATTATGACTATTAGTACATTAATTAACTCGCTGGCCTGGGGGTCCTCTGCCCAGCCAAGGTTAAGAGCTTCTTTAATTAAAGATCAATACGGTTTTGCAGTATATTTCTACAGCACCAAAAGAGGCGTGGAGCTCTTAACTGTCTGCATGTCAGAATGATATAGAAGTTCACAAGGTATAGACAGAGATTCAAAGTGCAAAACGAGACCATTTGCAAGTACAGAACAGTGAGCTGATATATGTCAAAGTCCTGAAGTGATAGTGTGACAGACGTATCAATGCCTTCTTTATGGAGTGAGTTATGTTTGGAGCAATAATGTGAGTTCCTTTTCCAGCAAATCTAAACTCAATCTCAGACATTCAAACTCTTTTAGGTCAGAGCTAATGGTAAAAGCAACAATGTCCAGCCAATCTTTCAGCCTTTGTTGATATTTTCCTGTCTAATACCACTTACTAATACACCTGTGTATTCAGCAAAGCAGGTGAGCAGCCAAAGCGAAGGTGGAGATCAAAGCCCAGACCGCTTTCTCTACTGCCATCCAAACATGTACACCTTAGGATTTAGTCGTTGTTTGTAGAAGGAAAGATGGCAGGGCCCAAAGAGCACACCTTCACGCTCAAGGCTCCAAAGTTCCCCTTAGATCACTGTAATCCGCCTGGATTATGTTTGACAGGACAGGGATCCTCCTGCTGGTCTGCACCCCTGTCCGTTCCGGAGTACAGCCCACAAAGGGTGGCTGCAGCCAAAACCCTGACCCTCGACCCAAACCAAGCACCACCCTGGCTCTATCCCTAAGCAGCTTTGAAAATATGGACTTTTTTACTTTTAGCACCCTCACAATGTAACTCTAGGAAATTGTATATACAGATTTTCTAATGTCAATTATGACGGGTTGTTTGCATTGTGAATTTGTCTGAGATTTACTGATATGCTTGCCTTGACAAACCTAATTTCCAATTACCTAAGGGGAAAATGCATGCATCTTCAACTTGCCATGTTAATTTAAATGTAGCATAAGCTTAATATGACTTAATATATTTTATATTATATACCAGTGTGTCTATACCATACCCAATAACATGGAATGCAACAACTCAGCCTGCAGTAAGAAAGTATTTTATGTTAATTTTATGTACTAATATTAGGGTCAGACTTGATCCAAAGATCAGTCTGAGGTCCTCATAATTGGCACCTCACTGGCCCATCTGCAAAACACACCAGAGTGACATATTTTCACATGTTGTGTATTACAGGCAAGAAATGAGGGTTGTGACCGAAGGAGGGCCAACACGATTCAGATTTATTAGCCTGTGATACTCAGGGGAAGCCACACACACACAACCTCTTATACATCCTGAGCCTCTCATTTACACTACACTGTTGCACTAACAACTCCACTGGAGATGCGATGGCCTCACTCATCAACGACTGACTCGGGCTTAACCCACCTGGGTCTCTCCGGGCCTGTTGACCAGTCTCTCTTCAAACACTGCTTCCTCTCCCTCCCACCACCGCCCACAGCCCTCTTTGCCACACAAGACTAAGACAGGTTAAACAGTTAAACACCAGCAAATCCAGCACTGCCCTGTGGGAAATTTGCTTCTAATCCCTAACTTATAGGCACAGAATCAAAGCCAAAAAGCCTGAGCAACAAATCTGATCCTCCCCCTAACAATCTTGGGCCTCTTGGGAGGGCAGGGAGAAGCTCCACAGACAAGGCTGAGATGGATAAATACCTAAATGATGAGACAGTCTGGGGACAGGGGAGTAGCGTCTGGCTATGGCCGTTCACCTCCAATTTGGCATCCGCGCAATGAAAGGCAATTGGGCGGCAGCCCCCACACAGCAGCCAGTCCTTATTATTATATGTTGACGTGTGGCTTGGGCAATGATTAATGACAGTGTCAGGGCGAAAACAAAGCACAGCGCAAGTTATCTCCAATCCACCTGCTCCTGTGGCCCGATTGGAAGAGAATGGAAAAGAGTGTGAGCAGAGGCTTGATAATGGGAAAGAAAAGGGGAAGAGAATGGAAAGGAGAAAGGAGGAGAAGAGGAGGAGGATAGAGGGGAGAGTGTGGGTTGGAGGGTATAGCAAAGACACCACAGCAAGGTGAGATTAACTTCAAGAGACAAACTAAAGGTATATAAATATGAACACAGGAATTTACAAAGAAAAGAGCAAAGGATTGTACACTTTGTATTACAAATTTCATTTTACTTTCAAGATCAAAATCATTCCAAACAACCCCACGAGGATGTATTCTTTGTGTCTTTAAACTAACCAAAATGCCAACTTGCAGGTAGTTTCCATGTGAGGTGTGAACATGTAGCTTGTGGCTTGCCTGGGTGATTGATTTGACAGACAGAGTGGACTTTCATGGCGTCTGTGTTTGTTACATCTAGGCCCACTGTCCCCTGCTGTATTGGTGTTGACATTTATGAGACATGTCGGAGGGGGCCTGCTAGACCTCACTAATGAGAGAGCTGTGGCTGACAGCGGGTAGCACAGCCTGACACTGCCATCCAGAGGACACTGGAGATAAAGCAGCCATGGTACAGCGGTCAATTACCGTGTTTACACTTGTTCCACCTCTGTGATTCCTTGACTAAATTGTGACGTCTTACAGATAATTCAAGAAACTGCATTTAAACCGAGCTTAAAAAGAAAACATACAATAAACAAACAATTAGCTGCTGTTCTCTTCTGCGCAACCAGCCAATTACACACCAGTTATAGAGTGTGTATGCAAGTATGTTCTGCCTTAAATGCGAGTTTCTGTGCCTGACTGCCAACCTCACTGTCCTCCAAATCAGGTCATCGTGTGGCAGCAAGTTGGAGGCATCACTGTGAGTGGAACTGCACATTGGCTGGAAAGTGAAGCCACCCTAGATAATGTCACGGTAGTACAGTATTTTATTTATGCATGCAACTCAGCCCTGCAAACCCTTGCTCGCTCACTTACCCGGGCAGAGGGGAAAACGGTGATTAGTAACCTGCTCACATACAGAAAGCCCGCACTATAACCAAAGGGATTAGGACACTGTCTGGCATCAGTCCCTTTCAACAAAGAATCAATGCAAGAAACAGTCATTTTTCCATGTTTTAAGCCCCATCAGATGACAACGTCTGATCCTCACTGACAGTAAAAAAATGACAACAAAGTCCTTGAAACTACCAATTACACAGATACACAATTGCACAACTGCTATCAACTCCAATTAAGAATATGTGAAAAATAGGGATTTCAGACCCACCTCCAGGGACTGTCCTTAAAAGCTACAGAAAAAAAAAAGATTAAATGAAGACTCATTTTGACCCATGTGTGGACCCTGAGAGTCTCTCCAAACCAGGAAATGAAAATGCACCACCCCTGGCTCCACTAATAAATGTCTCTGCACTTTCAAAAGAATGCTTTGCCATCCTGAGTCTGTTGCGCCCCCTAAAGTGCTGCAACAAAAACATTTCAAAGTAAAGCATGGAGGGCTAAGCTATAAAATTCATCACCATAAAATACTTCATTTCAATTGATATTGATCACTATTAGTCATTTTTATTGACCTATTTTTAATAAAGATCAGCAGAAAAAAAGCTTTGTTTTGGATTTAACCACTTTGTTGTGAATTAACCTACTTCATTAATCATGAAATACAGGTAAAAATAATTTTCACATAGTAAAAAATAAAAATATATAAGGATGAAGGAATGATCTTGGTGCTGCACAGTGGCTTGGTGAGTACCCCCCTACAGCTAGAAGATCCCTGGTTCGTGTCATGGCCTGGGCCTGGGATCTTTTCATGTGGAGTTTGCATGTTCTCGCTGTGCACGTGTGGGTTCTCTCCAGGTACTCCGGTTTCCTCCCAAAGTCCAAAAACACGCTCAGATAAACTGATGATTCTAAATTGTCTGTAGGTGTCAATGTGAGTGTGCTTGTTGTCGACCTGCGATAGACTGGCGACCTGTCCAGGTGTGTGTGTGTGTGTGTGTGTGTGTGTGTGTGTGTGTGCGTGTGCGTGTGCGTGTGCGTGTGTGTGTGTGTCCTACCCCCACTCCCACCCCCCAGACAATTGGGATAGGCTCCAGCGCCCCCGCAAACCTAATGAAAACAAAGCGATGTGTAGATAATGGATGGATGGAATGATCTCACCTTGATATACATAAAGAATGCAAGTAAAATCCACTTCGAGGTAAACTGACCTCATTTAGAATAGCACCAAGAAGCAATAAAACAAACACCATTAACAAAACTCTTGAATTTAGTAAAAAAAAAAAAAAAAGGTTACAAAATATGTGCAGCATAAGTGTTTGGAAATATCATGTCTGAGGTGATCGAAGTGCGACCAGAGTGAAGCTGCCGCACTGCCAAGTGCACCCCCACCTAAAGTCCAGCAGAATTGCATTGCTTAAATGGAGTTGGTGAGAGACACAAGGTCAGAGGTGTTTAGTAACCACAAAGTCCATCTCGCAAGGGCAGGAGAGGCACAGCAATGCCGCAGACCAACACACCTTGGTAGACCTGCACAAAAGCCACGGGTGACGCAACAGAGGGCGAATAGGCTCCATGAACAAGAGATATGACAGACTGCTATGAACCAGGAAGGGAGCACGCTTTGGATTTGTTCATGCAGCCTAACTTTTTGTTATGTTTTTCAACTGCGGTTTTCAACTAATGCATTTAAGTGAAACTATAGAACATTCAACGGAACAATTTTCCAATTGCTATTCATGAAGTGTCTGCCGCTGGTATACATCGCCACCACTTTATCGCCCAGGCCTAAAAGAACGCCCATAAATGTGACAAGGAATTTATGTACAATGTGCAAGGTACTTCATCACTGCTACAGCTACATCAAAACTTGCAACATTTCAATTGCATCTTCAAGACTGGACGTTATAGGTCTTAAAACACTAGACTGTGCACAGTGGTGCACAGAACCTGCTGATTTTAAGGTCCTGCACTTCAGTAAATATATCAGTAGCATCCAAATACAAGTATAAAATGTACATGAAAGGCCCCAGATTCGCAAATGGCTCCCTCAATATGCATTTGTTTTTATTATACAGACGAGGCTAAAAACTTTTGTGGTATTTAATCATTACAATCTGTTCATACCTTGACCAGGTGTAAAGCACAACAATAGGCTGACAGTAAGCAGCCCTCACAAAAAGTCTAGACATTTCTAAACATCAGGAAAACCCAGATTTCTCTGTAAACAACCTGTCAATCATTTCCATTAAAAATGTTTTGTCCTTTTATTTTTGTGAACAGTATTTTTTTTTTGTTGAGATTCCTCCAACTGTATGCTTTATTTGACAGTTCCAATCATGTAACACTGCATCTTTCAGCTGTGGATGTGGCAAGGGTGTCTTCCCTGTGTAGTTTTCCCAAAGCACTGTAATCTGCGGAGGAAACAGTAGTGTTTTAATGAGAAGCCATGGTCTCCTCTTCTCCATAACAGCTCTTGTCTGTCTGTAGCACGGTGCAGCACAGCACAGCATGCTCCACTGAAATGTGGTCTGTCTATGTGGGATTGCAGGGGCCCCTTTGAAGTACTGAGCTGCGGCTGTTTCCTTTGTGTGTAACAACACTAAAAATCAAACCTAAAACCAAAACACCCATAAGAATACCTGAAAGGGGTACAATATAAAGAGCCATATGTATATGATGCTTTACACATCTCTCCTTTGTTTCATCCCCTCCCCTCTGCCATGATTATGCATGTCTTCTGTGAAGAGCTGCACTGCGTCTGGAGAGCCCCTTGAATGGAAACTGTGAGGTACAGAGAGGCACATTAAAATCCTCTAACGTTCTCAAACGAACAACCTAGGGACAAAACATGAATTCCATGCGGTTTCTCTCCTTGTAGTGGTGCAGCGCAGACAAGCTCACATTTAGCACTGGCTGCCATCTCAGACAGTGGGTCCAGTGGGATATGTAGCTATGTGTTTATCAGAGGATGAACTTCCTCTTTTAATGTGGCGCGCCCCCTCTACCCCCGACCCACCCCATTATCTCCTCCCTCCTTTCCTTGTTCCTTCCTCTCCCTCCGTCTCCTCTTAGACTGTAGTTGAAGGTGAAAGCGCCAGAGTTCAGAGAGCAAAGAAGAGCAGCTATCGCCTGAGTAAAGCGAAGCTCAGCTGTTTGGGAGCTCAGGGTTTTGTCCCTGTGTTCATGCTGTGGCACACTTACAAGAGAAAGAATGTAGGATGCTTAAATATAGAGATTATATGATTGTGGCCTACATAATGTCTGTGTTTGGCAACTCAGGCTGCTAACTTCATAAAGACATTGCTTTTTTTATTTAGTTTTTTCTTGGGCAGTGATGAAAAACTTTAAATTAATTACCATCACAACATGAGATTACAACTGGAAAATATGAAGGGAAAGAAGAGGAACATGGAAGGAAGAAAAAAATCCCCAAAAGAATATATATCTACCTATATGCACCTCTAAAGTCTTTGCAGAGTGATGCTGCAAAGTGATGCAAGCATTTGAAATCTGAATTTTCTATAGGGCTGCCCCCTGCAAGTCAATGAGTCAAATCACCTGTCTGACACTACCCTTCAGTCTAATGAGACTCTTCACGTCAAGCAATCATTTATATAGTCAGTCAGAATGCATTACAATAACTAGATAAAATAGATAGAAGCTGGCAAAAATGCAATGGGATATCAAATTTCAAGATGTTTTTCTGCACAAAAGAAGATTAGGGAGTTCCCCATGAGGTTTCATCCAGAACCAAAACGATAAAAATTGAGAGGAAAAATTGCAATTACATTTTTCTGACCAGTCTTGCTAATTGGGATTTTATTTATTCATAATGGACGTCAAATAAAGAAATAACGGGAAAACGTATGCATTTCTTGTCAAAAAAGGGAATACAGACTTTGACTGAACATTGCATGTGGCCCATTCTAAGTCAGGAAAACCCCTGTTTTCAATGAGGAATTATAAGTAAGGAAAATTTTAAATGCATTGTTATATTCTAGCCAAGCTAGCTGGCACACTCGCTTTTGGAGGACATTACTAACAAACGTAAATGCAAACTCTTTATGTGAGAATTTGCTGCTTATTCAGCAACGATGGAAAAATCACTTGAAACAGGTAAATTCATGTCAGTTATTTCATAGCAGGCAACACTGTGAATTTATTTGTAGATTCATTTACATGTTTTTAATGTTTAAAGTGAATTTAAAAATAGGCTAGAAAAGCGTGAAAAGCTCAAAAAGATATGTACTGGCTGTGTAATTTTTCTGACAAATACATATACCACTCTGACAAGATGTGTCAGCAGTCTTATAACATATGAATCTGTCTTTTATCATGGTTCTACAGCTCTGTTGCATTTATTTACTGTATGTTAATGTAGCTCAAATCATAACTGAAACTCATGCCAATGGATTTTCTGATTGCCAGTTTTAGAAAGAAATGGAACACATACTCAAATCTTCTGATTAAACAACCGAATTTGATTCAACTAAAAACATTTCTGAGGATTAATTTACTCAGTAGTCAGCAGTAAAATTACTGCTGACTACTGAGTAAATTAATGAGTGCATTCCTTCAGACTGAAGGAATCCATTTAGTTGCATCCATTTTGTTGCTATTAATAAAAAGCACCTTACATTCACTGTTAGTCATATTACCGGATGTTACTGGTTCTTGAAGGCAACAAATTTAGAAACTCAACTTAGCAAAGAAGCAGCTAGAAAACAGTCACGCAGACATTTGCTAAATGGTAAGCTACGTTACTGCTACAGAAACATCTTATGTGGATGTAACACAACTTGGGCAATGAAATGACAGTGGTATGTATCGAATATTGAATAGTTTCACTGAAATGCATTAGATGCAAATCGCCATGAAAAACACATAATGTAAGTTCAGCTGCATGAACAAATCATCTTAGGCACGGTAGTGAACGACCACCTGCCTCTGGTCGGTTACCAACATCCAAACCCACCAACCTCCTGGTTTAGGCTGCAGCTGGCGGGAACTGCAAGACGGGCTTTGCAGTCTAAAAACACCCCTGACCTTGTGTTCCCCACGACCTCCACCTAAGTGATGCACTCCCCATACAACTTTGCCCCGAGGGCTGATGGACTTAACCCCTCTGGTGATACCCGGTCCAGGCCAGACAGTCGGAACCTGAACCTCAGCGTGGTTCAGCAGCTTCACTCTGGTTATCCCCATTCGCCTTTAAGTTTCATTTTCTTTCATTTTTAATGTGTATTAGCTTGAGATGATCTTTTTATCCCTACTTCTATTTACGTGCGCATTTATTTGCCTTAATTGTTGTTTAATTGGATACATTCAAAGTAAAGTAGTTAAATTCTAATTTAACCTTCCTTGTTCTAGTCTTTATTAAACATTGGTCATTAAAAATGACCAATATTTACTGATACACTTGAATGAAACATTTTATCATGATATACTTTTCTACCTGTGTCGTCCAGTCCTTATGAAACAATGCTTTCAGTCGGATATCTTTCATATTGCTATCAGAACAAATAAGGTTCCATCTATATCATTCTCTGGATAGTCAATAAAGACATACCACTGTATTACCACTATATACTGTATTAATGTCCTCTAACAATTCAACTTCTCTTCTCAAGAAAATTCCGGACAGATCCCAACAGGATTTTTAGTGAAGAAGTGAGGGAATCATCTTCTAACAAGCTGCTGCTCTGGAGAGAACAGATAGCTGCTGTAATGCTGATGTAGGTGAGAAGGACGGACAGAGCAAGAACAGTTCAGTTCAAACAGTCAGAGTTTAGAAACGATAACATGATTTAGTGAGGATCTGCTGTATCACAGCACAGCAGAGGAACATGGACTGTCAATACATGCAGCTTATATCTTACTAACTTATTATTTTTTGTAAAACACAACATTACTTTGTCTTCAAATTGTATCTATTACCAAAGTCCCTATCAGTTCTACAGTCAAAGTGGAAATAATCAGAGTATGGCGCTTTATTTGCCAATTTAAGAGGTGCTACTAAATTTTGTTCTGGTGCTTCTAACATTTACAGCAGGTAGCACCGGTGTTATGAGTGTGAAACGTTATTCTGGAGCCCTGGAGTGTCAATTATATAGGTACAGGGGGTAAACATGAAGGTGATTTAGTAATTGATATTTACATCGTAATACACAAATAAACAAACTAGATATTTAATTGACAGAATATCTGTATCTTGTATAATAAAATGGTGGATTTGCTCAAATATCATGAGAGTATAAAAACTATGATGAGTGCAATTCAATTTCAATGGCGCTCTCTAGTGGACATTTTGCATCACTGCTGTTAATGGTATTAAGTGAGAAATTCAGACATTACAGGAAGATCTGGTGGCATAAAGTCCAGACACTATGAAAGCACAACTGAATATTCAGCTGAATTTCAAGAGCCATCTTTGGGTATTTTCATCATTATGTACTAATGAATGTGTAGCAGAAAAATAGCCAAGTTAGAACTTGTTATTACAAAGTGTAATGATTACCTGCTAATGTAAAACTGGTCTCGCATAAGGCCCAGTGATATGCAAAAAAAAAAAAAAAAAGACTGAAAAGATTGTTAATAATGCGTGATTTTTAAAAAATAGCATTCATTAGTCAAAGCAGTCAGACATGCTCATCTATTTTGCTGGAAAACCAAAGTGTGAAGCCTTGTACATAAGGGTATCTTTGCTGTTTTCCTACAAACTATAGGCTGTACATGATGATGAACAAAGTGTCTACTATAAGCTTCCAGAAGAGTGATTCTGAAGCTGGGCATGTAGACCGACTCCAGGTTAATCCAGATACGAGCAAAGATGTGCACCATGAGTGAAGCTGAGGAGGCCCACTAAAAGATCTCTGGACCGAACACTGTCAAGCAGCACCCAGGTGTCTCTCAAAGCAGCCACACTCTTAACTGCACATAGCCTGAAGTCTTAAAACCATATGAACAGGTAAGTTATATAAAGACTCATGTTTAGTTGTCATGAATGACAAAATTGGCTACAAAGACTGAAATCATTTTTTGGAGCAACTGAACAATGAATCAATTTAAATCAAAATCGCAATATGAAACAACGCAGTTAACGAATCACAAAGGTTTCATGATGCACATTATACAGCTGATGCAGGGTAAAACTGTCATGCCAATGGTTTAACAAATTCATGTTGTCTTTGTGTGACAATCGTGTTTTTGATAGTATATCACTGCATGTTTTATATCTACCACACAGTGAATATTAAACTGAGGCTTCACTTTAAAAAAAACAACTTACATTGCAAATCAAATCATAAATGCAGTAACTGCCAAAAAAAAAAAAAAAACACAAATATATGCATTTCCCCAAATCATGCAACTCTAGTGTAAACAAGTTTCAACTGGCTTCATTGTTCAGTCCCAGAAGTTGCCGCCTGCTACCATACCAGCACGTATATTTCAATACTCAACTTGTTACAAGTAAGTTACATCAAGAATCAAGAACCATGGAGCATCAGCATCTCTGTGGCTGCCCAGTCAAATTCAGGGGATGAATTAATCCATAGCAATCAAAATACGTTTTTGTTTTACCAAGAATTCTAATTTAACAAGCACAAACAAAATCAGATGGACTGCAAGATCCAAGTCTCAGATTTATGGAGAAGCACAATATTTCAAACTAAAGTTTTAAATTAAGGCAAAATATTTCAAAAACCATCATCAACCTAATTTTAAAAACTTTTGAAAACAGAAATAATGCCTCAGACCTCACAGCATATGTCAGCTTTAAAGTCTCGATGCCCCAGGGGTAAACAAAACAATATTTAAGCCTCATATGCATCCAAATCTCTCTTTTGGTAAACAAATACGCACCCATTCAAACAAGCTCTCATAGTGAAGCCAAACTGCTGCCACCTTTGTGCTTCATATTTGCATATTTTTTTGGCAAACAAATTTCCTCCTTAATTGAAATCCCAACAATTCCCACTGCAGAAGCTAAAAGATGTCACATTTAATTCCTCACACACAGAATTATTTTTTCACAGTTTTTTCATGTCAATCATAAACCGTGTTGTTGAGTCACGGGCATTCCTTAATGCCATTGGCATATCAAAGTAAGTTAAGAGGTAAAGTAGGAATAAGTAAGCCTTTGCAGACTAATGCATTACAGTCCACTGGCGATTTTACTTGCGAGATCAATATTTGTACTAAATCAGCCGATAGTTTAGTCAGGCTGCAAGTGAGCCAGTGTCCCAATTTTGCTTCACTTTAAAGGCCCTGCAGACAGATGTAGGTGGCTGATTAGATTTCTTCTCAGGTTAAAGTTACACTGATCCATGCACAGAAGATGCATGACAACAACAGTCACTATACTGGTAACAATAAAAATCAGTTGTCCCACGTAAAAAAAACAAACAAACAACTCAAAAGAAAGATAAATGCCAATCAGGCACACAATTCTGAGCAGAATAAGTGAAAGTACCTGTGTGGCTGTACTCTGGGTGTGTAGGATCTTAAATCATCTCTTTCACAGGGGCATTTTACAGTGGTAATTGTGTAAATACTATTATTGTGAAGTGGTGATGGGCAATCGTCAGTATGTTCATACTGTCATTACCAGAGGCTGCCTAGATGGCCTCTAGGCAGACGGAGGGCAGCCAGGGGCAAACCTCCTCAGTAATCTCTAATTTTACATGTATAGCTGAAGCACAGTCATTGTCATTAACCTGTATTTTGGTTTTATTATATCAGAGTCACAACAAATAGGCACGACCACATTGTGAATTTGTCTGCATTGACCCTCTTAACATCAAAATCTGCCAGTGGGTTTTAAAGGCATGTAATCTTTTTAAATTGTACTATTTATCAGAACCACAAACTGTGAAAACCAAAAGGATCTTTGTACTTTCCGATGGTTTGTGGACTAATCATGTGGGATCAATAGTCCCATTGGGGAAAATAATCTAATTTAAGTTTGAATTTGTGATATTTCATCACCTGTATTCTTATTTAACAATTCACCAAAAATTAACCATTTGCAATAAGCAGATTTTGTTAAAAAAGAAAACTATCACTAATAGTCACAGCTGAGGAGCTAACAGCTGCCGCCAATAGTCGCATAACAAGCATTCTATAGGATTTCTCGGCTGAACTGCAAGCTGTGTCCACATGGAGCATGTAGGGATACAGAAACAAAGGCCATTTTTTTCAAGTACCGGTAGTACTTGTGGGAAAAATGTTGGGGATTTTTTTCAATTTTTGTAAAACAATTTTTTTAAAACAAAAATTGTGTGCCTCCCGGTGAACATTTTAGAATTCTTTCAGATAAAAAATCTCCCTCCATACTAACAAGCCTCAAAATGCATGTTACATGACCATCCACGCACTCTGGAAAAATTTACATATAAGATGATGGATGTTTGTTTACAGATAAAAAGCTTTTTATAAAGTGAGCTTCCCAGATTCAGATGGAGAGCTACTTTAAATTAAGGATCACTTGTGCTGATTAAGAGTGATTATTACCTAATATCCATCCATCCATCCATCCATCATCTATACACCGTTTAATCCTCATTAGGGTCACGGGGAGCTGGAGTCTATCCCAGCTGACTTAGGGCGAAGGCAGGGGACACCCTGGACAGGTCACCAGTTTATCACAGGGCCACAAAGAGACAAAAAGTCACACTTGCATTCACACCTATGGACAATTTAGAATCACCAACTGACCTGAGCATGTCTTTGAACTGTGGGAGGAAGCCGGATAAAACCCATGCATGCAAGGAGAACATGCAAACTCCATGCAGAAAGATCTTGGGAAAGCTGGGAACCAGGGATCTTCTAGCTGCACGGCAAAAGTGCTAATCACCATGTCACTGTGCAGTCCATTATTTAATACCAACAACGAAAACAAACACATGAGCCTTGCATTTAAACCAAGGATGCAAATACTACACCTTAGTATCAGTCACAACAAGCACTGTATAGTCAAGAATTAAAACTAGAACTAAATATCTAACAGAAAAAGAAACAATTTCCACATAATACTGGCTAATGGAAGTTTTTTAGAAAAGAACATAAAATATAACAAGTAGTCTTGATGTGGGTCCTTAGATTTGTTTTAGAAATAAATTAACAGGACGACATTTACAGCCAAAAACACTGATAATTTCTTTCTGGAGGAAAAACAATGTAATGAAGACAATATTTCTGAGTTACCAAACATAGCCCCCAACATACACACTAGATGTCTTGATCTACTACTTTCTACTTTCTCCTATGATTATCATGATGATAAAAGTGTTTTGAGTAGAGCTGCAACAATTAATCAATTAATCAGTCAATTTTAAAAATGGATAAAACTTGAATTATCCTTTAATAATTGTTTTTCAATTATGAAATTAATTTCCAACTATTTTGGTAATTAATTGATTGGTTTGAGCATTTTTTTAAAGAAAAAAATTTCAACTTCTAAATTTTTTAAATATTTTCTGTTTCCTTAGCCTTTCTATGACAAAACACTGGATATCTTCAGGTGGTAGACAAAACAAGGCATTTGAAAAGGTCCATCTTAGGCTTCAGGAAACTGATCCACAATTTTTACCATTTTCTGACATTTTATCAACCAAGCACCCAATCAATAAATAATCAACAGATTATTCACATCGACAATTAAATTAAGGTGCAGTCTTAGTTGTGAGTCTACAGTTACTTCAGCTTTTGTATGGAGAATTACTAAACAGTTACAATTTGACACATCTTAACATGCAACGTAAATGTCCTATTGCACATCTGGCTCACTGCTTACTGAGGGAGCAGTGTTGATTTCTTTCAAAGCAAAGACAAAGACAATCAAGCAAATGAAGAAAACGCATCACAACAAACAAGTTATTAGTCAGCAAACTCTAAGAGGCAAACGGCTCTCTTTTCTTCACCAACATCTAAAAACAATATTTCTATTTGTGGCATATACAGTCAGCCAGGTTGGGAACATAACAGTACTATTAAAATGCTCAGCATTCCGCACAGTGACAACCTTCCTAACCTTAAACTCATAAAACAGAATGACGTCGATGTGGGATGAGTCACGCATCAAAGCAGACTCACACATAACAGTCCTGTCTGCAACTTCTCTAGAAATACCTCACCTGGTTACATTTTCTCTACATCTTTCCTGAATCCAACTGATCGATTATTCGGAATCTGGTTCACTGATCCTCACCCTCCTCAGCACCAAAGTTCAAAGAAACTTGCAGAGGCTCGCTCATCAGGCTATCAAAGTTCACTTGGAACAAACATACATAAAACTACAGGAGAAGTTGAAATTTTCTTTGGCATAATAATCAGCATTTTGATGCCAGATATTGATGCAATGGACAAATGTTTTGCCAAGAAGGTGCCACAAACTATCTGAGTTGATGGTGGAATCACGGTTCCGGAGCGTGCACATGTGGTTGAACAAATACATATATCTGGGATACACACAGTTGTATTTCTTTGCAGCTTGGTGTGTTAAATGACAATGACACTCATCCCTTCATGGCGACAGGATGAACGCATCACAGTGATCAAAGCACTGGTGACACGCCTTGAGGAGACATACATGTGTTAGGGTGTGGGCTCCGTATCTGCAAGTTTTTCTCACCATCTATAAACATGTGTTTGCCTCTGATAAAGTCATCTGTCTGTCTCTCAAACACTCTTTCTTATTTGTATCTGTGTATTGCTACTGTATGTAGAAAACTCTTCACTGGGCCCACAGTCACCATTAAGACAGTGACTGGATATGAAATTATTCAGTTTGCCTTGAAAAGGTAACTGGTAAATGACTCCAAAAGTAATACTCCATCAAAAAGCTACCTTTCACTGGGGTGACTAAATACATGCTCTTAGTGATACACAGATTTATCACCAGCTACTGGAGCCTGAGTAGCTCCTGCAGCTAATAGGTTGTTTGCTACAGTGTCAAGCTGCACCTCCAGTTCAGTAAATCTCTCTTCCAAGTGGTACAATATGCTTAGATACACAGTAGACACCAGTCTGTTTTGCCAGATCAGTAGTAGGATGCTTCTAATTGCTGGTAATTGTTGTTAAGGTCACAGAAATCATAATTTTTATTTTTAAAAATAACATTTTTTGTGTACCTTTGAGCATTTATGAGTTATGTTTTTTTTAATTAAAATAAGTGCACTGCAGACAGACTGCAGACTTAATTAAACACACAAAGACAATAAAGACATAAACAGTGTTAAATAAATGTTTGTTATAATTAAGCTGTTCTACTTTATCAGTTGCAAAATAATAACATGTCATTGGCCTTATATAGGCCGATTGGCCATCCTGTTCTCCAAATATCAGTACGGACCACTAAAAAAAATATATATCAGTCAACAACTACTCATGTCCGGTAAGCTTGTAAAGAGTCTTTGAAATAGCTGTGTCTCTGTGAAATGTAATGTTTTGAGTTGAATTTAAAATTTTGCATTTTTGTTGTTATTGGTTAAAGTGCAGACCCATGACTTAGTCTTAGATTTACATGAAAACAACTACAATTACAGTCTGAAAACAGCATAACAGGCATGAAAGTACTTTATAATTTGTTGCTGGTGGATGCCACGCTATCTTCTAACATAGCTTTATGGATAATATTAAAGTTGGAATTGGGTAATTCCAGTGTTACTGCAAATGCATTTTAGACCACGACTTGTCATGTGACGATTGGCATTGGTTTGTCTGTCTGTCTGTTAGCAACATTACTCAAAAATGGAATGATGGATTTGGATGAAACCAACCAGCAGGCGTTATCAAATTGACGCAAACACTGCTGAAATAAGTATGTTAAATAAGTAAATATCATTTGTATTTGTCAGCCAATCCTAAACATGAGTTGTTCTTATTAGCTGTCAATCAGAATATGTGATTTGATATGTCTAGCAGAAAGGGGAAAAGATTTGAACTGAAATAAAGTCAACCTTATACACTTTGAAGAAACCAAATGCTAGACATGTTAAAAATGTTTCTAAAATTTAGCAACAAATTAGATTAAGACTAGACAATGTCTCTCTTATGCATTGTTTTGGGAAATCTGCATTTGTGTGATCTAGCTTATGTTCGGCCTGCCACAATGATTACATTATTAAATCATCTAGAACAGAGTCAGAGTCCAGATCATTTTATTTATTGTCTTAGATTTGTGGTTTTATTTTTTGATGCTCTTTATTTGAGACATTTCTTACAATAGTTCTATAATTCCAATATTGGATATTCTTAAGAATTAAGGATCTACTTATCATCTTAAAATTAAAAGACTAACTACATCAGATTTTGTCCAAAAAGGTAATTATTGCAACAGGTGTACCTCTTACTCAGATATATTGTACTAAAGCAATATTCATACCATGTTGACCAGTTGGACCAGAGATAGTCTCTGATTTACCTTTTGCTGTCTGAGCTCTGCATGCCTTCATTTCTTTCTCTCTCTCAACTGTTCCTCCTCTCTTCTTTTAGGCTGGGAAAAGCTGCTGGTGGTTCCCTTCCTCTTCATTGTTTACTGTCTCCTACAAGAATCACACTGACTGAACTATGTTTTTTCCTTTGATAATTTTCATTATTAACTCTTTGATACAATCTTATGTGTACAATTTAAACCTTTAAAGAGATACTTAACATGTAAACGTTTTTTCAGCTGTAAACTAAATGATATGACTGTACTATGATGAAACACATCAATGTTGGTGTTATTATGACCTTGACACCAAAATTATAAAAAATAAATAAATAAACAGCATTAAACAAGCAGAATGTAGTTTTCAAACAGTGCATGAAAATCTGGCGTCACTGGGGGTCTGGTTACACTTTAATGTCATGTAAAGTCTTAGTGAATGTGTGATTTCTTCTGACTTACAGTCTGTTGTCAGAACCACAGGTTGTAATTATCCACAAAAAAAAGAGAAAAACTTCCACAGATGATCCCCCACCATCCTTCTGTGGCTGTTCTCTAACATTAGCTAGCTACAGAAGTAAAAATTAGCAAGGCCCAGACTCACTGGAAACCGTGGCTCGTCTCGCAAGCAAACACTTTATGTGAATTTAGACACTATTAGCATTTAATACATTGTGAACAGTTATATTAGCATGTAGTCTAACCCAGTCTAACTAGTGTCTTACCGTCACACCGAAGTCCAGCTGTCATCCACATGAGTGAGGTCTAAGATCAGCCCCCTCAGGGGGGTCGTGTCACCTCGTATCTGTAGCAGCATAGACTGTACAGGACGTTACGTCTACATGGTCCATTCGAAAGCACTCAGACATCGGAGTTTCACTCGTTATTCGTCTTTCCTGGACTTTCGCTCTTTACGGCCGGCCACAACCTTTCATATACATATTTTTAAATTAGATCGTTCAGAACTGGGGTGGCAGCCAGGGTGGCAAGGCATCTTCTAGGGGTGGCAGTTGCCACCCTATGCCACCCCAGTAGATCCGCCCCTGTGTATCAGAAAAAAAGGCTGTAAATCTGGAAGAGAAGCTGTCAACTTTTGTTTTTTCCACGCAAGGCAAAGTTTAATCAACTAATTGATTGAGCACTGCATCACATATCAGCAGTGACAGCTACCCAGACTGATTAATCAGTTCCTTCATGCCTGTCAGAAATCATAGTTACACATTTTGGACCACACTATGAAGAAAATTAAGAATACAGCATTGTGCTGCCAAGACACCACTTTATCAAGACTAACTAGGTGCTTTATATTAGTAGCTTTGTTTGATTTACGAAAAGCACCTAATTTTTTTTGTAGCATCAAAATCTGATACACGTTTACCACAAGGCATGTACTTTGTGCAACTTTTGTATTAATGTGAGCCAGTTAAGGGCGTAATTTTCAGTCAGACACAGGGTGAGCCTCAGGTTTATTTGAGCTGCTTTGACGTTCACCTCACTAACTCCAGTTTCAGAACGCAATTAAATCACTGCAATATACCCCAAATATACCATCCATTACGCATTATTGTACGTAATGTCTGGTTTATCCTAAAACGAATATCCTGACAGGGCTGGTGGAGCTCCGTTTCATCCAGACAAGCTTTAATATAACAATTATGAACCTGGATTCTATGTGTAACTACTGACCTGTCACGTGCGCAGAGGAAACTGAACATAATTTAACCGTCAGAACCTGTGTCCCTGAAGTTACCGCAGCTGTGCCACGTTATCGTTTCTGCTGCAGCAATGAGCAACAAACAGAACTTCAACACTCAAACACATGACGATGCTCAAACAATCCGGCTTTACTGAGAAATGCCCGACTTCAGTTAGTCTAATAAAATGGACCAGGAATTATGAACACCACGGCGGGTGCAAGCAAACCACACAACGACAGGAAATTTCCAAGGCAGGCTGGCAAAAAAACAAACAAACAAACAAACAAAAAAAAACAATAAACACAACACAAAGGATGTTGCATATTAACTTAGACCGATGCTAGATGTGAACTTACCGCTAACAGGACCAACAGAAGTCCTCTTGCTGAAGATGATTCAGGGATACAAGTCCGCTTCTTCAGTTCAGTAAACTCCCTTCTCCAAAATATTTGCATGTAATTCGTATTAGAGTCCACTTTAGTCCGATAAGGATTTTCGTGCTTTGCAAGTATTCTCCATCTTTTCAAGGCAGTATCACCGTCTGGAGGCGTTGGTTCCCTCATTTGGTTTAACTAAAGTCAGTAATGTTGAACGAAGGGAAGACAGGTGCCACTTCAGTGACTTTAAACATGATCTCTGTGTTCTTTCTTTGTACGTCCTTCAGGGAGGCCTACAGTCTCAACAGCAGGTTACCTGTCCACAGACAGGAAGACGCAGCCATGACACACGCCCACCTGGTGGCCCAAACTAAATTAAGAGCTCTGCACGTGACCCGGAATTGGGCGGCTGTTTTTAAAAGACTACTCAAAATAGAAGAAACTACAATACAATCATCTGGACATTTTTTAAACATTTGTAGAGGCACAAACTAAAGGAATTAAATTGCATCTATGCAGATTTGGCACAAGGGAGAATATGAGTGACTGTCTAGTGCTGTGCAGGTTGGAGAGGCCTTTTGAAAGTGGACAAACAAGTGTAGTAAGTAGATGTTAAGTAAATTCATGTCCGCTGAGCATGTAACTTTAAAAGGAATAAAGCTATCAGTAATGTTGTCAGTCACATATGTGGATTTACTACCAGGACAAAACGAATATAAAAAAGCTTTGAGCACACATGAATAGTGTGTTCAAAAAGTTATTCATCTTGAAGTGTGTAATTGGTAGCTATAATAATAACTTGCCAAATGCTCTAAATGGTGAGGAAATGTCTTCATATGCTTCCATTTCTGTGCACTTTTTTTTCACAGCAGACATTTTGACACATCAAAGCAGGATATGTACAGGTGTATTAGTGATGCCTGCATTTCCTTTGTGGATGGCTGCATTTCCTGCTATGTTTCACGCTGATTTGCAATCATGACTTACTGGGATTCCTAGTTTACTGTATGAACCATGATAGTGTTATCAATTCTTTCTGTGCTTTTCCTGCTGCGATAAGTCAATATATAATATCTGCTTTGAATAGGGTCTGTCTGCCTTAGCTTTGCAAGCACAGGGCCAATTTTTTAAGATAAGATAATATAAGATACACCTTTATTAATCCCACAGACAGGAAATCTGCAGTGTTACAACAACAAAAGGGATTGTCCAAAGCATCATAGAAAAATTAAAAATAAACTATTGGTATTTAACTTCATCATATCTACAAATGCAGATATTGCACAGATGTCTTTGACTGTGCAAAATTACAATATTGCACAGAGTTATTCTATATATAGAAAAATGTTGGAATTGCACAGATTCTTCTTCCATTAGTAGAAAAATACTTTTACTATTAAAATTACTGATATTGGACAGATTCCTCTATATGTATAGAAAGCTTATATTGTACAGAGAATTTTGCTTGTAAAAAGTTTTCATATTGCACAGGTAGAATGTGCTACTACATGTTAGATTAAACGTGACCAGAAGGGAAGAAGAAAGGCTTAGATTAGGGAAAGTCAGACCTGTGAAGATAAGTGAGAGTGATGAAAAGGCCCGGTGTGGACAAATTTACTGGGATGCTAGCACCAACAAGTAATTGTCACTCCTAAGTAGTCAAGTTAAGAAAAGTTCCTGCAATGTGCTATAGAACTAGTAGTCACAACAGCTTGTAAAATTTTCTAGACTGTACAGTATGTTTTGAACATTTTGTTACAGCCATTGAGATATGTTTGTGCCCTGGCTTATACAGTATAACCACTGTGAAGTCTCACTGCAGCAAAAAAGTATATTCAGAATTCCGAACAGTCATGAACACATGATGAAATGTACTTTGCACCATAGAACATGTATTTAAACTCAAAAAATAAGCACTACAGTACATTGTCCATATTAGGATACTGACTATTGCTTGATCAGAAAACACATTCACGAGGTCAGGCGAAATAATCTACTGAACATATATTGAGATGTATTTATTTATTAAATCAGTCTATAAAAAGAGAGAAATCAAAAAATGACTATCACACTTTCATGGATTTTAAGATGATATAGCTGACCATCACAGTGACAAAGAAAAGCAAAAAACCTTGAAAACTGAACAAGTTCAACAAAAAAATATTTAGCTTTGGAATTAAGAATTATTTTGAGATCAAAAAGGCTGACAATGATATGGGAATTATGAATTAAATATTCAGTGAAGCAACTAATTGCTGCTTGTTTAAATCACATAAGTTTCCAGGATTAGTTTCAGACAGGAAACAGATTTAAAGTATGTTTTATTTATCTAGCAAACTACTATCTTGTGCTGCTTAATATCAGTGAACTACACAAAGATGTCACTCTAATTTTTAATATAGTTGTTGTAAAGACATCATCAACCACAGGGGGGTGCTAATAACTATTATTTTGCAATGCTTTCAGTGGAGATAAATAAGACTTTTTTGGTAAACTTGGGCTGGTTCCTTTTCACTGTCATTTTGCTGTGGGATCATATTTCAAGCACATCTTAACCTTTGTTTTACATGCATGTTTGGTGTCAAATAAGCAACTTGAAGAAGTTATAATAATTGTAGTTACAATGCAGTCTTACAGTATATAGCAGGACCTTGTCTTAACCTGACCAGCTCTCTCTGGAGTCTTTACTTGACCTCCTTTTAGGTGGGAAATGAAGTGAAACAGTCTGTATCACAGATTTGGCTTCAGCATTGCATTTTGTTACACATTACATTTGCAACAACATCTGCAGCCACTTGGTGGCAGCACAGGCCAAAATAAAGCACTGACTATGAAGCGATTCAGATTTCACCTAGCAACAGGGTTGCTGCTTGTTCATTCACACACCTACATAGTTACACGTGACCCCCTTCCTCTTTCACATGTACAAACAATCCATTACAAGAGCATCTCAAGCTGCTCAGGTACAAGTACATGTAAATATATGTATATATATTTTTACACAGGCTGACAATTACTACAAAAAGCCTTATTCATCTGCAAAACTATGGTATGGTATATGCAAAATAACATTGGACCTACACACACATAGAAAACAAAGAAAATCATTTTAATACGTGAAAATCATAATATACAAGTAAAGCAGGCAGCAGTGTTAAGAAGAAGCTGTGTCCATGTGACACCAGGGCCCTGTCATACAGCTCAGTGCTACTGTCAGCCCACATAAAGCCACTTTCATTGTGAATGGAAACGCTTTGATTTGGCTTTCAGGCCACGGTCAGAGTCAATACAACTGTCTCTAATTGCAGAATTACTCTAGCCACTTCCACCCCTTCATCTCCCACTTTCCTCCATTCATCCTCACACATGTCCTATTTTTTCCTCACACAGACACTGTTTATTTGTCCCATTTGAAAAAAGCAGTCCACAGATCCCAGTGCTGTGGAAGAAATCAAAAAAGCAATGTAAGAAATCAGTTGGCTCTGCAAGTCTCAAGACTGCCATGCATTAAACAGTCTCTGAATAACAACACTACATCGCCTGTCTTTTTTATAGCTCCTCTTTATAAATATAAAAAGTAAACAACCTTAATAAATTTGAATAGCACAACTGTTTTCTTTTCCCTAAAATTCTGCCAAGAGACTTTTAACCAAAAGCATGTGATTGGTTTTGTGGTATCATCATTCCCTAAAGTGGCTGAATTTACAAAAAGCAAAGCTTCTGTGGTTTTTCGTGATGTTTATGGGAATAAGTAATAGTTGTGTTAACTTTAAATCATGTTTGGGATGATCCCACTCAAACATTTTTTTCATTAATATGGCTTTTTAGTGGGCTGAACTTTGCCATGGTAGTTCAATTTGTGAGACAGGAGGAAAAAGACTAATTAGTCCAGATCAATTAAGAGACCTAGTTTTGCAGTCTGCATGTGTGCTGGTGGGTGACAGACGTATAAACCATAAAAGCCAACTTCCCCATGCTTCCTACACTCTTTAATTAACTCTTTGATCTGAGTGTGTGTCGTGAGGTCAGGCCAAAGGCAGCTTTGAGGGCCAAGAAGAGAATGGGCATGTATGCATTCAAAATGAAAGTTTAGGTCCTTGTTTGCTTTCATTCTAGTGTATTTTAAGCCATCTACTATATCTATACAGCATGTAAGATCAGCACTAAGCATGTGGATACAATATTCAGTTGTTCTGCAGTGTGGCTGCATCGCACATCTACGTTTCTATGCCATGTTATAAAACTACATGACACTGACTGGGTCGCTCTGGTGCCGTGTGTTAAGGACTCGACCTTCAGTGGGGTGTACTGAGATTTGAAAGGGGGTTGAAGTGAAGGGGCTGCAGATCTGGCAAGTTGTAAAAGGAGCAGCAAGCTCGCTTTGTTGGTTGGAATTTGCAGCACCATGGAACGACTTAATAACAATGCGTGAAGCAATGAAAATTACACAGCTCCTGCTCGAAAGGAAAAATTAATTGCTCTCAGGTTGCACTCTGGAGAAGTTTGTTCATTCAAGCACTTGTGCGCACGCACAAGAATACACACTCCTGGGCAGGCAGAAAAGCACATTTTCACCCTCCCCAACACACACTGATAGGACACATAGGTGCACGTGGAACTGTGGCTGTGAGCAAAACCAGGCCTTAGGAGTCTCTCTCTCTCTGTGTGTGTGTGTGTGTGTGTGTGTGTGTGTGTGTGTGTGTGTGTGTGTGTGTGTGTGTGTGTGTGTGTGTGTGTGTGTGTGTGTGTCTGTGTGTGTGAACCTGCAGCTCTCCTGTGCTGTGCAGTGAAGAGAAGAATTAGGGCCTGGGCCACATTCCAGCCCTGCCTCCCTGGGCGAGAGACAGTATTCAGCATTCCTCTGCCTGCCTATCAGTCCAGGTGCATTCCAGAACACACACATTCACAATTCACATTCACATTTAGACCAACGCTACACAGTTTGACAAACACATTTATGCTCAGTCACAAATGCAACATGTGTGGGCACATACATGTGTGCATACAAGCACTTACAGGTGATAATAGAGGACAGCTATGTGTATATTTTGACATTTTTTACAAAGCTTCATGACAACATGACATGTCATGCTACTTTCTCTGTATACACACACATGTGCTACCTTGCTGGCGTGACTAAATGTAGACTTTAGACTAGCATGTCCATTGCAGTCCTGTGCGCTACATTATGTAAAAACCTGATCTCTGCTTCTTTAATTCTTGTGTGATTCAATCATTTTTAAATGCATGGATTTTTTTTTTTTCTGTTCGGAGGAGGCTGATCTATTTAAAGAGCAGGGGTTGAATACAGTGTGAATGTACAGCCAGCCTCTTTTTGAAGTTCATACGGTGCTTCGATGCACTGTGAGTCACTCATGACAGTGCAGACGGGGGTGGAGTGTGTTAGTGTGTGTGTGATGCATGTGTGTGTGTGTGTGTGTGTGTGTGTGTGTGTGTGTGTGTGTGTGTGTGTGTGTGTGTGTGTGTCCCCATCCGGGTCTTTCCTTTCATTTATCAGAGATTTGCTTCGACTCTGTTCTCTCTAGACTTGACAAGAATAAAATAGAAAATGCCAGGTTGTCTTTAAGCGAACAAACCCAGCACGAATAGAAAGAATGTGACAAGAATCACCTTTTCTCAAGGGTGAGGAGGTAAAAATGGATACTGGGAGAGAAATGGTGAAGCTGATGAGAGGAAATATGTTGACACTTTCGCAAAGTCAGTTTAATCGATGGGTTTGGTCAAATGTAAAGACACAACAACCCCCAGAACAAAAGCTCCATTCAGTGTTAACGGGCTGCTTCCCTTCTACAATATTCCTCCATCCGACAGAGAGGACGGCTGCCGGTTACGTGCTATTTGACAGGACTCCAATGCTTGACAAGTCCTGAATCACACCATTACTCTTTGTCATTCCTCCCTCACCGTTACGCTCACTTCCCCTATTCTTGCATTCCCTGTCGCTATCCTTACCCTTTTTCTCCGTCCTCCTCTCTCATCCTTCACCTCCCTCCCTTTCTTCCCCTCTTTTTTACATCCCAGTTCATGTCTGCTGGTTGCAAGCCAATTCCCGCCCTTCTCCCACTCACTCAGCCCCCTCTTTTACCCCCCGCTCAGCCCACTTCTCATCCATTTCCATGTGGCGACTTTTCATCAGTGAAGTGCCTTCCTGGCCCGACTACCCCCACCCCACCTACTCCCACTGCCATTCACTGAATGGATGCAGCATGAAGGAGAAAGAGAGAGGCTGAAACCGTCCTTCCTTGTTCCTTTAAGCGCCACCCCCTTGGCTGTCGCAGAAGTGGTATGTTCCACAGCCGAGGACTGCAGAAGTTGAGAGAGCACATTGTTTGTAATCTGGCATTGCAGGGGTCACTTCCTGACTCGTGTGTCCGCTCCCTGAGCCCCGCACCGATCCCTTCTCCCCCCCACCTCCTCCTCCCTGTGTGTCCATCCATTGGCCAAGTAGCCTAGGGCTTTTGGACAAACCCTGTTCTTCCTCTTTTGTGTAGGAATGCTCCAACATCTGAAAACAATCAAATAATCTGGGCACAATACGTCTCTTTATGGAGGGGTGCTGGTGGTTCCCAGATGAGCGGGAGGATTAAGTGGAGGAGGCCATAGGGGAGAGAAAGAAAGGGAGATGGGGATGGGGGCTACACAGCTGAGGAGGGATGGGAGGTTAAAGGGGGGAGGCGTTATTGTTTCATAGCTACATGTATGTGTATGTGTAGATATTGTGAGCAAATGGATGTTTTGGGAGAAAAGAATATGCATGAACACTCTTACTAAGAGTAATACGAGGAGTCTTGCCTGACTCAGAGTTTGTCAGTCACTCATTTCTTCTCATCTGATGTGGAAAGGAAACAGAATGAAAATGAATCATTGTTGTGTCATCAATTTTTTGCATATTTAAGGTATAGGCACATGAATTTGGAATTTAAGGGAAATAAGCTTTTTAAGTGAGAGTTAGATGATATAAGGAGCTAGTTAGCGTTGCTTTGCAAAATGGCTAGAAAACCAAGTCCCCAGAAATGACACTGGGTTGAGAGGCCTATGTGTTGCACTGGGCATACTGGGATACTACAAGTTCCATGTGTAATCGCATGAAGCCTGGCGGCCTCAAGAGCATTTCTTTCCATATACAATCATTGGAAAAGGTTTGGATGAACATTTTTGTCCTTTGGGGTGGCACAGTACGCAGTGGTTAGCATTGCAGCCTCACAGTTTGGAGATCCTGGGTTTGAATCTCAGGCTTCTCCATGTAAAGTTTGGATGTTTTCCCCAACATGCTGATAGTTGAACAGGTGGTTCTAAATTGACCTTGTGCATGTGAGTGTGCATGATTGTCTGTTTCTCTGTGTTGCTAACCTGTGCAGGGTGTACGCTGCCTCTCAGCCCATGTCAGCTGTGATAGGCTCCAGGCCACCTGCAACCCTCCACAGGATAAAGCAGGTATAGCATATGGATGGAGTTTTTGGGTTTTTTTTGCATTACAAACCCCCAAAATTTCTTTTTCATTGTCAGAACTGAATCCATTTGCTCCAATAATTATTCATTTTATTCTACTCAGTTGGGTTAGCCAGTGGGACTCTCCATTGCACATGCTCCCTACTAGCTCAACTGAAGGGGAACCTAACAAACATGTTCTGTGTGCCCAAAACTGCACAATTGTCTGTTTTCGATCTTTATGCTGCTGGTGGTAGCTTTGTATTTAACATAAAGTCTGAAGAGTGGTATCAATCTTTTTAACTGTTAGCTATAAAATAATGAATGTTTCTCAACTATTTTTAATCTTTTTTGTAACAATAAGAAATTGTAGTAGAGAAAATTCTGCTTGTCTAGCCCTCTTTCCTCTGTCTTTTTTCTTAGATACATACATGCACACAGGCACCCACATGAATGCACGTGCCCAAACTTCTTCTTCTGTCTCTCGTGCTGTTCCTTCTCATCCCCATGAGAATGGTAAATAGTCATCTGTAACTTCCCCTCCAACATATTCATTAATCCCTTCTATCCTGTGGGGCTGGATGATGATTACAGGGAAGCCAAGTGAAGCCGCCCAAATAAACACCCCTCAGGCAGTAACAAAGGCCTGTCCACCTCACCCTAAACACAGCTTCCCCAGCAAGATCAGGTTTCAATCAAGCCCACGCACAACATACAAACAATAGGAAGTAACAGAGTCTTGAGCACCGAAAAAGCCAACTGTGGCTGAAACCAATTTAGTTTCCCGTTTTTGTAGTCGAGACATTAGCGACTGCCACAAGTTTACTGTACAGCAGATCTTGAGTGTTAACTGTAATCAGGCATGATTTTGAACAGTCGATCTAAAGCGGAGTGATTCACTGCCTCAGCCTTAAAGTTTGTAATCTACAACATGTAAATAAATGCTCAACATACAAACACACTCTACGAAACACACAGTGTGGTTTTTTAATGTTTACATGGTTTAATTCTGTCCATTTACAGGGAATTTTGGAGGATGTTTCTGTCAAAGGCTTTGTAGCCATCATGACCTTCCATCTGAACCAACATCCTTGTGTATGGTCACCAGACTGACTCAAAGCTTGACACTCATCTACATTCAGCTCTTTGATAGATGTGCCTCAGTGCAGCTTAAATAACACTAAAGTATTTGGAAGACAGTAAAGCAACATAAATGTTTGCATCTTTAGTTCCATGCACTCGCACAGTCAGAAAGAGAGAAAGAAAGAGAGACAGCTAGTTCACAGCAGATCAAACATGCCTGAAGGCCCTCACACTTCCTTCCCCTCTAGCCACTACACCTTTTCTACTCACCACCCTGCAATTAGCTTGCCTAAAAGTTGCAGGCTTCCGAGGCCAGGCCCACACTAATCATAGGTATGCATTGTTGTGTTCAGCTGCCAGGCCTTTAAAAATCAGCACCTCTTGTTTAAGCCACACCTCTTGGCCCGGATTGCTAAGAGTCCGCTGTCGTCTTCCGATAGGTCTCACAGATAAAGAGAGGATCCTTTCTTGAAACTCTACTGCTGTCTTTTTTTGAAGAAGAAGAAGAATGGGGGAGAAAACACACTTTGCCACCCACCAATAAAAGTTACAGTCAGCTGAACGTAGGCGAAAAATAACTAACTGATTGAAAAAAAGATGTATGTACAACAAACAGAGTGTACAGAGCGTCAGAGTAGGTTATTTACATTCATCATTTACAGTCATTCTTTCTAGATACCCCCGGGGGTCTCTGCAGACTGTCTGGTGGCAACTACATAGGCCTTCCCATAGTAACTGTACAAAGAGAGGTCTTCACTTCTCCTCTCTTGTGACCAGAGGTTGCCTATGCTGCTGAGAGCTGGTGATCACATCACCTGTGTTTTGAAATCATCATCTGATTCTAGTCATTATGGCCCTAAAGTAGAAATTAATCGTCTGTGCTACAATACCATAAAAGTATGAAAAAAAATGTATTTGGACAGCGTCAGATCCATGCAAGTTGAATTTGGACCCAACCAAAGATAAGCCACATCTCAAAAGGCTAATGTTTCTCTGTGCATGTTCTTTGGAAAATTTAATGCTGTCTTAGTCTTGGAGCTTATGACTGGTTTCCACTGTATCACTCTCCTTTCGTACCCATATTTGTTGATCCTGTTTCAATGGTCTGTGATCTGAGTTCTATCTGCAGAGATCAGCGCTGCAGTTTCTTTCCTGTTTTTCTAGATTTTTTTCTCACAATAATGTAGCTGAATCTGTCTCTGGTCTTTCTGGGTCTGCATGTGCGGCATTTATTCTCAGACACAATCTCTGGTATTTTTAAACATACTCACAATATACCCAATGTAGGAGGAGGGATGGTTGAGTTATTCGATGATCTGACAGGACATTAGTGCAAACAGATGATGCTTGGCCTTTTCTCTTAGCTTCTTACAGTGTAGTTCATCACATTTTGAATGGAAAATTACAAACAGAACATGTCCAGATACTCTGCTTGTGCTTAACTGATTTATTTTTCTAACAATCGAACATCAGTTTATCTGACATTTAATGAACTATAGTATGAACATTATGAAAGTTACCTGATAGGTTCATGATCTCAATACTTTTTGAATCTGCTGTATTGTGTAGGTGTAATGACTGACTTTGTTTTTGTATCTCGTCACTTTACATGGTGATTTTTCAATGTCATATCTCATTGTGTCATGTAAACATAATTTTACATTTAGTTCAATAATCTCATTCTGTTCATAGCACCTTGCAAACCTACACACTTGCACAGATCTATACAAATGAACTAGGCTTCATGCTGCAAAGTCACTAGTATGCTTTAATTTGTACATTTTAGGTCTCAACTCAAGTCCCAAGTCAGAAATCAAAGGCTTCACGTATTTAAGTTTAACAAGAGGTCAGAATAAACAACAAGAACAAAATGAAATATGTTTTCTAAATTTGCATCAGTGCAACAGTCATATAAAATTGAAGAAACACGACATAAAACAAATCATGTCAGGCTATTGTGATCTGCAAATTGATTCAGCCAAGTTCAGTGAATGAGGTTTGTGTTGAGCTTGTGCTGACAGTCCTGGAATGTAAGAGAATTGTGATGACTCTAATTGCACATAGTGAGTAAAGTCAAGGGATGCCTCTGTTAGCTAAACATCCTGTTGCCTTGTACGCCACACTGTTTGGCGTCCAGTGTGTGAAAAACACAGGAAATGCACTAAGGTCATCCCCATTTGTGAGATGAGAAAGAAGGCTGACTTCCTGAACTCCAAATACTCTAAAGGATAAAGGCATGCTAGTGGGAAAAAAATTCATGGACCGTAAAAGATGGAAACAGTCTTCTATAAGTTGATTAGCCAATGTGAGGCTTTATGCAGACTGTTTGCTTAAGTAAGTGCACATAACATGCTTCCCAGGCTAACATCGGTAGTTTAGATGAGAAAGCAACTCTAAGGGACGTTTTACCTTTGCTGTAAAGTGGTCACCAGCATTGCAGCGCACACCTCAGACAGAAAATCTCATCAAATACTAAATGAGGTCTGCAATATGTGTCAAGGCTGCACATGTGAGCGTCGTGCACGCATGGGTTATCTACATACAGTGACACAGAGGAGTGTTTTATATGGCTGCAACATAAGGCTGTGGCACAAGCTGTATGAAAGCCAGAGAAATACAAAGAAACTTCTCACACAACATGCTGTCACTATGACAACCAGGCAGAATCATTTAGCCTGATCTCTTGCCTTTCCACACAGCACAGAAATCCAATAGCATTTAAGTCTTACGCAACCAGGCCACCGATTCACACTGCACACTGCAAGGCTTTCTAACACATTTGCAAATAAGATCCCCCCCCCCCTTTCTGGCAACTTCTTAGATTGTTTCATTTTGACAGCTGCCTGGAAAGAGTTTGGGGGTGCAAGGTGGGCAGCTGTAAAGTAGAGATACTTGCATGTATTTAAGTCCTCTACTCAATCAAATCTGCAAGTGTAGCTGTAACCCCCGTTTTTGTTGCTTGAACAGTAATCTCATGCCTGTTTTATTTACTGTCACTAATACCACACTGCCACCCCCAACTAGCAGTGGAAAATGCCCTCATTTTCCAAATTGCATTTTCTCAGCATTTTCAGTGTATGCTTGAGTGTTAAATCAATAAATATTAATAATGAAAAAAGCAACACTGAGATTGAAATACTACATTGGCTTCAGAAGTGAAGGGGGTCTGATGTAATTCCACGTGCTGCATGCAGCAGTATTGCCTGTGTATATCTACAGCACTTCCCCTCAATTTCGCATCAGGATTTTTTTTTTAAAAGTGGCTCGATAGCATTAAATCTGCTTAGTGAAAGACATAATAAGAAATTGTTAATGGCTGAGTGTGTGTGTGTGTGTGTGTGTCAGCCCAAGTCCTTCCTCCAGATTATTTTCTACTTTGCGTGCTATCACACAGACGCTTCCCTCTTGTATCAATGCGTGATTGAAGGGAAACTTCTTTTGGGAAGTGCGGGGACTACTTTAGGTCAACTTTGGAGAGAACCCGTCCAAATTCACAGAATTCGGCGGCAAAGGAGCACAGTTTAGCACCACATGCGCTATTAGTTTTCTGAACATAACAAACTACGCGCTGGGTGAGCTTATTTCACCGCAGGAGGGTTGTGTTTTTACTACGTCGCGGAAGGATCTAATTTTCTCTAGCGAGGGTCGACACATCCGCCCAGTTTTCCGATGTTTCATTCCCCCCGAGTTGAAAATGGAGTTCGATTAAAGCAGATGTCCACCAACTTCTCAAGGAAATTTCAAGTCCGTAAGCTTTTACTTCACTCGTCGGTATTAATATTGAAAACAGCTGAAGCCTTTTTTTGGCTTTTGGATGCCTTTGCTGCAAATTACTCGGACACGTTGACGGAGCAACGCTGCACAGCGCTTTTTCAAGTGTTGTCCTGGACCTGAAGTTGGCGAATGGATGCTCGACAGCCAGCCATAAATAACCTGCCAAACGATACAGTCTACGGCAATTTCTACAATTTTTGAGGATCTATACTCATTTTTTTTTCTTTGCAAAAGCGGGGATCTGTGTTTGTCGACGAGGATGATGCCGATGGCCCATTTGTTGTGGTCGGATTTTACTTCCAGGGAGGATAAAATGAATCAACGGTTGTCATTCCTCCTCGCGATTTAACATTAGTCCCAGGCAGCAGAGCTAACGTTAAGCTAGCTTCACTTTGTTTTTTTTCCCCCCACAGGGACGCTTTAGTCAGGCATGCCCCCTTGTACAACGTTTACTTACTATCCAAAATAGGGGGGTAATTTCTGCATGTGAGGGAAAATGGTGATATTCGTGGTATTTTGTCCCGCCGTCACTGCGTCGTCGATGCTATTGCTAGGATTTGGATCCCCGTGAGGAAAAAAATGAGTGAAGATTCAACAAATCCAAACAACGAGTGAGTGCTGTTTACCATTATATATTTCCACCTTTTGAGCAGACATTTCAGCAATAACTATCCGTGTATCTGTTTATTAGCATACGCTTTACACGCTGAGCAACCACAGCTCCCAATGACATTTCTAACCGTGCAACGCTGATATTTCATCATCTCGCTTTAATATCAACAATAAGGCTAGTTTTGGTTTGGATGCGTTTGTAGGCAAATTAATATGCTTCTGTTATAAGATTAGAAAGAGCACTGTTTGAGAGGCGTGAACATATAGTAGAAAATAACCTCCCTCTTTGTATATTTGCTCTTAGAATACAGCTATCTAACATATAAGCTGCGAGAATTTATTTTAGACTACGGTGTGCTAATGTTTGCCTGTGTATGATTCAGTTGGGTGGGAAATTACATGCCCTGGATGTTTATTAATCTGTAGATTGGCAGTTATATGTGACTCGGACTGGACACTTAGACAGTCTAAATATAATTTTATATGCATGCCTGTTCGGTACATCATGATCAGATAGCGCATTATATTGACAACCCAGTTCTGTGTGTAACTGCTGTCCGCCATGATTTCGGAACATAATCATCGATTAAAATCTACACATTCATGTTTGTATTCCAGTCTGGGCCCGTCTTTAATGAAAGCTCTTCGTGCTTATTGCGGCATTGAAAAGCCGAAGATGCCATTTTTTTTCTCAATCACGCTCATTTACATATCACAATCTCCATTCATAAAAAAAAAACCGCTTAAAAACGGCGTCGCATTCACGCCCGGATCCCCACAACGTGCGGGCACCGATTATATTGTGTGCAAGTTGTGCTTTTGTGTACGTCGCGTCCGTTTCCAGTCGCGTTTTGGTATTGTTTTAATGGGCTGATCCCTTGTGTGCGCTTGTTGACAGTCAGTGAGAAATATCTGCTTCGGGAGGTGCTGCGGTCACATGATCCCCTCCATTCATAAAGTACCTGCCTGCCCATTCACAGCACTGTACACTGTTTCGCATTGCACCGACGATCACACAATGATTTTCTGTATTTGCCGCACAATACATCGCATGTAGGCGCATGTGCTCGACTATTGACTGTTTGTTTTACATAAGCGTGCAGTTTAACCGCCGTTTCCGCGCCATCTCGGAGGATTTTCTTTGATAATGTATTTGTCACAGAGGAAGTCATATGCCTCCTTTCAGCCATTTACAGTGTCATGCTTTAATGTTCGAAACACACCCATATTTTTCCCCATTCCATCTATGTCTCCTTTGTGAGGTTGATTGATTGAATGCATGAAGGTTTTGTCCTTGAACTACACATTTGTTTTTTATGTAACATATGCTATGGAGTTCTTTTAAATTACAATTAAAACCAATCACACACATACTGTTCATCTTTGGCTGTAGGTCTTGATTGAGCTTAAATTGTGTACTAACATGCTTAACGATAAAACCTCTCATTTGTCAGTTTTTTGTCATGTTAACCTACAGAGAAAGAAATTACTCTTAAAATCAAAGCGTTCCTCAATTTGATGTGGATCCCTGCAATAACCTCAGGGACTCCTCAAGGCCCCCAAAGCCCCACTTTGGGAGCTACTGCCAAAGGCTACATATCATCACTGGTGTGTAAGCTACAGTATATGCTGGGTTTGTTCCACACTGGCAGCAGCTAAGATGGCGAAGTGATCCAAACATTGTTGCTATGATTCCACCACCTTTCTGGCTGTTGTATGATTCATAGTAATGGAGCAAACAGAATACTGAGCATAGCCGAAGCCATTTATTTTTTGCTGAAGAGAGTCTCTTTATTATGCTTTTTATAATCACACATATATTCATATATTTTTTTAAGCATTAGGGATAATAATCTGCTTTTACAGCAGTGTGTCCTCTTTTACACCATGACACTCTCCTCTCCTCCATTGATAAGATAAATTTGTGTCTTTGATTAGTAACTTGCTAGAGCCTAAAAAAAAATCTGCCTTTTCTATAGTACATAGAAAGTGTGTGTGTAAATCCTGGTTTCCTAACCATGTACAACCATAATTAAGGAGAAAAAACATGTTTGTCCTCTTGTAGCTTACATTTAAACGTTTAATTTGAAAATCTCCCAAAAAATTTGTAACGAGACAGCCCTGAAGTGGTTTTGTCTGAATGATAGGTGGTAAGCCAAGCTGGTGTACACACAGCACACCCTTTGCTGAGAACATGTTACTTGGCCTTGGTGCAACGATGTTCACAAGGCTGAAATGACAAGAACGCACAGAAAGCCTTGTGAGATTTTGGTTTTCCGTCTTGTCTGGGTTGTGTGCTGGTGTGGCGTGATGTAAGGCTAATGTGAATCCTGTAGACGAGAACCATGGTCATGCTGGGAGAAGTGGAAGATTTGCAGAAGATTTATGAAAGAATGTGCAAGCAGTGTCTGTTTGAATGCCACATTTATCTAAGATATTTAACTCAATCAAGCAAACAGCAAGTTGAGATGTACTGCGTGTATATCCTTTATTTGTGTACTGTACTTTTAACATAGGTAGCATGAAAATAGTGTGTTCTTATTTACACCTTAAATCTCCTGTTTTGTTGATTTGTGTGACAACTCACAACTCAAATGGCTTTTGTTTGGTTTCAGAAAAATGACTGCCATTAGATAACTAGAGGTTCCTCTTTGTCCTCTCTCAATTTTTAAATATCAAACAGGTGTTCATGTAGATTTTAGTCATTCAAGGCCCACAGTTTGATTTTGCTAAAATTATTCAGGCCCTCATCCATTTTTATCAGCAAAGGTCAGTTGCCTCATTGTTTTAGATTCCCGTAGCACTGTGGTATTGTCTGTTGCCAGTCAGGTGATCCTCTGTGATTCCTCTCTCTGTGTCCTCTTCCTATCTGTGTGATTGATTTGACAGCTCAGCGTTTTATCTGCCAATGTGGGTGTCGTGATCTTATCACCTGTGGGCTGTTTTGCACACCCATTCCTGTTGCGGAGCTTTCCAAACACATTCCTCCTAAACAGCCCCCATCATGTCCTGAAACGACAAAGGGAGACAGCTACTTCAGCTGTTAGGGCTAGTGCTTTATGGCCTGGGTAACTGCCTATATCCTGTGGCCCTTATGTTAAGCTAAATAATTTCCTGGACCTTTTTATAGATAGTATTATTTGGGGTTACTGCCAGTTGTTGGATATGACCTCCATGAACCTTAAGCTTTACTAGCTGGCCTAGTCTGAGCTAAAGGAACATCTTACCTTTGAAAAAGTCTGCTGAGCTGAACATATGTTTGGTTTTGCTTCTGTATTATTTTGGGGAAGTGTTAGTTGTTACTTGAGTGGTTTACAGAGACGACTGTATGAATTTCTCAAAACGTGTGAGGGCACTTGCAACTGCATTTTACATTATTGGTTGCTACACGTCTTCTAATTTTTTATTTAGATTTTGGTGTACGTCTAAGATATGTGCATATTATCCGAATTACAATCTCTTTGTATTAAATTTCATTCAGTTTTTCTCTATTTCAACTTATTTACTGAGGTTGAAATGTTAGGTAGTCCTGTAAGTTATATTTCATTGCAGGTTATTTGTATCCCATTGTCTGCTTATTTTATTTTAGGCTGTTTTAATGTTTGTGTCATTAATGACAATGATCCTCTGTATAATCAGAGGGCTTGGACTGTCTGTAAATGAGACAAGCCAACAAGCCTCACATAGTGGTGGACTGTTCCATTCCCATGGCCAGATTTGGGCCCGGATTCTGTGTATTTTAAACCTGAGCCACTTCCCTCTTATGATTTTCATTTCCTCTTCAAGTATTTTAGGAGCATGCATAAACTGGCGAAAATGTCAGCAATGTATTTAGAGCATATTTCAAACCAATTGTCATGTTTTTAAGACAAAGACCTAATGTGGATCCATACTGCGTACGTAGACTCTTAAGCCAACAGTAAACTTACAGTTTTTTTTTCTTCTGCTTCCATCACAACATCCATATAAGAGGCTTTGTCTTCATTTCTTTGTCAAGGAGGGCCTCTGATGTTCACAGACCATATCTTAATGCTTGTAAGAAGTGCTTTTCGCACCAAGTGTCCGAATTGGGGATTTTGTTTTCACTTGTGCTGCATGTGGGAGCATGAAGGCTGGGCCTTGTTGTGAGCTCTATGCTGCAGCTGGGCTAAGATGGTTCTTTCCTGTGAGGCCACAGACATAAAAGGGCACAGATGTAAATCCTAAACCTTGTGTCTTTGATTGAGTTTCCAAACGCTTTGAAAACAGGAAGGGGTTTCTGCATGTGCGTCTGTGCACACACTCAAGTGTTTATTTCTCTGGAAACATTTGGCATGTGTATGTGTTTCAGGGAAAGATAGGGCTGGATCCTAGATGAGGAAATTTAAGCAAACGTAACATGTTATCAAATAATTTACTTTATGAGTCAAGTTTTCAAATACAATTAAAATCGGACGCCTGTAAGAACATGCATTTAGATCTGGTCTGTAAAATTTTTATCACATTTTGTCCTCTCTAAAATGGCTATATTCAGAACTTGCAACAGACTTTTATTGGTTGGGAAAAATGATTCTTGATTTCTCAATTTCCAAAAGAGGGATTCAGTGGAAAGCTACCTACAGGAGAATGTAATTGATTTTCAAGGTGGCCTAATAGTTTGGTTTCCGACATTTATGGTGATGATAGTGTTATGGTATCCCCAACAACCGACCATGTTGTGATGGTTTACTACTTGTCATAGCAGTTTCTCTTAACATCCATGGACCATCCTGGTTTGGTGGTTTATCCTTCCCGAGTTGCTCCTGAGATGCATTGATGGTTTCTCCCACAGTTAGACGGCTGCCTTGTCCCCTCAGCTTCCTGTTTCCCCCTCAGTTTCAGAGTAGCTATGAGGAGTAGATGCTGGGTCCCTGGGGACTACTCTTACATCAAAGCAGACCAGAGACGCCGCAGCAGTCGAAATTTGTGGTTCCTCTGTTTTTTTCTTTTTTTTTTTTTTTAATGGCAAGCGCAAGGTTTTAATTTTCCAAATGCTTGTGGTTCAAATTAAGATCATCTCAATATGTGGCTTTGATTGATGTTTGAGAATAGTTTTTTGGCATTTGATACGCATATGGAATTCTTTTGATTTATAGTACCACAGCACAGCGGCACCTAGAACATTGCTGTTGGGGTTGCAGGCCCAATCCAATAATGGAGGGGTTGGTTTTAAAATCAGTGTTAGAAATGCTGTCTAAGTGAGCAGTCGTGACATTCGTGTACTGCGTAGGTCTATGTATGATTTTGGCTATAGCCTAATATGACCCACTAACTGCTGTCTGTGACAGATACCACCAGACATGACTATGATCAGTTAATTTGTTGTCATAATAGGTAGCATTTCTGTAAAAAGATGGTGGTACATTTGAAGTCAAGATTCGCTGTGTGGTGCAGCAGCAGAGTAGGCTTGTTCTGTTTTTTTTTTTTCCTGAGTCAGTTGGTAGCTAAGCTGAATGTTCTTGTGAGGGAGATGACTCACCAGCAGCCTGAGGTGTTGAGAGGAGATAGGGCAAATTTCTCTTTCGCTTCTCTTTCTATAGACAGTGTATTAGTTTTCACTGCAGCTAATGTAAGCAGGCTTGTGATGCTGGCTTGATGTTGCTCAAGGCATTGTCCCATTATTATTTCAGTTTTATTAATGGCTAACGGATAGCCCCTTTCAAAGTATTTTGCTCTGACCTTATGTCATAATTTGCTCTGCATCCATGTTAGGCCATGTTGGTGTTTGTTTTGGGTATGTCTGTGCCCTTGAGTTTGCCTTGGGTTATTTAGGGGATTTGAACCGTGGCTAATTGACTAGCTAGTTTGCAGCGTTCAGATTAGATGCACTGCTGGAATCGACGGCCGAGTCCCAGATTGCATGTTATTTATTTCTTCAATGAGGCATGATCACAGTGAAAGAACGTGCACTACTTTATCCTCTTATAACTTTAGCTCAGAGTTACAATTAATTAATTTCTTTTTTTATTGTTTGGTTTAGACTGAAATATTTTTGGTTGATGAAAATCATTTTTTCATCACTGACTGCATTTAAGTATAGCATACTTTTATGCTTTATTATATGTACTCATGTATATCTTTGGCTAGATTCAGCTGTATTAAATACATAAAGGCATATTATATTTTAGATCAGGCTGAATCTGCTCAGGATATGTAAAAATATCACATTTTATCTATGGTAACAATTGTTGAAGACAGCCATACACTTTAATAAGTAAAGCGAATAAGTCACACCCAGAGTTGCTTTTCACGCCGTCTTCTGTGGCCCACCCTCCTTCCTTGTGATTGCTTTCCTTTCTGAGGATAATCTATCGAATCGGATTGGGATAAGTAGCTTGTGTTTATTTTCCCAGTGATACTTTAATGATTTTCCCCCTCTCAAAAGTCCTACTAGCCAAAGTGGTCTAGTGGAGCTTGACCGAGCTTGACAGCCTTCCTCCGGTTTTGATATAGGAGAGAGATGGTGAGGAAAAGGGACGATGGAAAAAAGAGGTGGTGGTGGTGGGGGGGTTTTCTCCCCTTTTCTGATGCTAATGAAAGGAGGAATGGTTTTCCAGCTTTTAGCTTGCAGAGTGTGTCTCCCCTGCAGCATGCTCCGCTGCCTGGACATTGTGGGAGGACAAAACTCCAGGCCCGGGATCCAATAACGTGAAATTTCAGCAGAGAAGCGGCCATTGTGTAGAGAGAGGCAGCCAGGGAGGGGTTGGGTGGAAGGGGGAGACAGAGTGGAGGAAAGGGAGGGTGACTTGGCGAGCACCCAGGGCTCAGGCCACATCCTTTCTCTCTCCCCTCTCCTCCTGCTCTCCCTCTCTTCCTTCTCCTTTCCCTTCCTCTCCCCCTCCTATCTTTTTCTCAGTGCCCCCCTCATTCCTCTCCACCACTCCCCATTGGGGTGGGAAGCTCAGGCCTAAGACAGGAGCAAAGCATGATGGCATGCTGGAACCCAGTGAGCCATAGGCCAGAGCAGCAGACAAACGGCCACTTTGTCCACTCTGGAAATGGTTGTCCCAGGATCCCCCTTCTCCACCACACACTGGAGCAGCCGGCCTCAAGGCCCAGGCCTGCCTGGTCTGCACGTGCTCCCCGATCACGCCTCTTCTCTTCTCTTCTCTTCTCTTCTCTTCTCTTCTCTTCTCTTCTCTTCTCTTCTCTTCTCTTCTCTTCTCTTCTCTTCTCTTCTCTTCTCTTCTCTTCTCTTCTCTTCTCTTCTCTTCTCTTCTCGGGGTATTGTAGTAAAATTGTTTACAAATATGTGTACTGCATTTCAGTTTACACATGCTTTCACATATTTGAGAGCAAAATCTAAATGTGTAGTGTGATACGAAAATGTGAAAATGAATCTACAAATGGGTTTTCAGATTTGTACTCGGATCTGTAAATCTGTACACAAGTCTTTAAATGGGAATTAGATTTATAGTAGATGGTCTTTTTTGATAGGATTCTATTCTATTGATCATGAGTGACAGCTTCAAGTCAGGCATATCTGAGGTGGATATAAGGAATTATTTGTTTGTTGTAGTCGTAACCACTACTCTCAGTCATTATTTTTTATGTGCAAACACATGTAAAAGTCTTAATGTTCCCACTCACATTTGCAGTTTCTTTTACACATTCACAAATCTGAATACATTTTCAAAATTGCATTATACATCTACAGATTTATTTACACATTGACAAAATTCATGCCCACACAGACAAATTACACGTGCTACACACATACAGGTTTAAATGCAGTTTCACAACTCTCCATGTGTATTTTCATATAATATTGCTACAATACTCTTCTATTTGTACAATTAGTTTCAAGTGGAAGCTGAATTCTAATTTTAGTAATGGTGTTTTGTTTCCGCTTTGCTCTACATGATACTAAATCTCTGATTCTGTATTTTCTACATTCTAGAAAAGATTATAAACGTCGTTTATGTGGACAGAAAAAGCATGGCTTCTTCCTCAGATATCGGTGGTGGGAGTTGTTGATTGTCACCTTAGTCTCCACCCTGTTCCTATCCACAGCCGCCACCCTCTCCCCCACAGTCCTCTGTTACACTCTCACCCCCTCCCTCTGTTTTTCTCTCCTGCTTCAGTCGGAAATGAAGTCAGTCATCCAGCAGAATAACTTGGAATATTTGGAATTGGGGGCTCCTTTCTTTCTGCTCCCCCGCCCTCTTCCCCTGCAGGCCCAGGCCAGCTGATCTGCTTCCGCTCTCAATTGTGTGTCCAGTCGACTGTGTGCTCCCAGCAAGGGGCTTGGAGGCCAGCCTTTGTCTCCACCATCCCACTCTGAACTTTGTGTGTGTGTGTGTGTGTGTGTGTGTGTGTGTGTGTGTGTGTGTGTGTGTGTGTGTGTGTGTGTGTGTGTGTGTGTGTGTGTGTGTGTGTGTGTGTGTGTGTGTGTGTGTGTGTGTGTGTGTGTGTGTGTGTTTACATATGTGTTTGTGTGTGTGTGCATGCGCACATGCGCAGTGGGATATCTTTTGGACCCCTGGTTGTCCTTAAAAAAGTAACCATTTTAATTATGAGGGAAAAAGAAGGAAGAGGAACGAATGGAACTATTTAATTTCTCTGTTGTGAAGGTTTTGTCAGATGGCTCTAATACTTGATGGTTGAGTTGAGATTAGTTCTTGATCTGCAAGTTTTTGATATGTACTGTAGAGATTTGAATTGAGTTACTGCATAAATAAGTATCATTTGTTGTTTTAGGTGTGTCTGTGGTTTTTAAAACAACATTGTCAATAGTGTTTTAGGCCGGATGCAAACATGCACATATGCATACTCCATTTAACTTCCTCTCTGGGCCTAGCCCCCCTCCCTGTGAGTGTCATGGTTGCTGGCATGTGTGTGATGGTAGGTCTGAAGGGTCAGGCCCTGGTCATTGTGCCCTGGTCATGGCTGAGCGACACCACCGCCTGCCTTCTGTTCACCCCAGGGACCCCTGTCTGACTGACAGCCCCTTCTGCACCCATCACCCGCATCCTTTATTGGGGGCCATAGAGGGGTATAACAGCAACAACATTTTCCTCCTTTACTGCCTGCTATACTGCTCAAAAACAATTTTTTTTCCTGGTGCGGCAGAGGTTCTCATGCACTACTTCTGCGGCCCTGCTGTTACAAGATGTAACCAGAAAGGGTGTTTCTGTGAGGTTGCAAGGGGGAAGTTAGCTGTGGTTGTGTCAGTCTCCTGCGACCAGTTACTGTTCGAATAACCTGAGGCTGCACATTAGAAAGAAAACTGACAATTGTGCTATGAGGACATTTAGGTTCACAAAAGAGTCACATTGTTGGTAATTAGACAAAAATATGTGGCTGTTCTTGTCCAGCCTTGTACTTTTATTTTTTTTGCTTACCCGTATTTGTTTGATTGGCAGAATGTTTGCTTATTTTTGGAACGGCTGAATCAGTAAGTGGCTGTAAAATCACAGCATAATCTTTGAAGTGTCCTTGGAATTGTGATGATTATAATAGGAAAGTAAAAGTCTTCCAATGTTGTCCATTTTTATGCACCCTGATTGGCAAAGCTTGCTGAGAATATAGACAGACTGGCACAGCATCAATTTCCAACAGGCAGAAGTGTGCACAGCTCTACCAAATTAAATACCACCAAAGGATTTGATAGCCATTCAGTCAGACTAAAGGATTGTTTGGTTGTATTGATTTGTGAATAATTATGGGAATGTCAAAAAGAGAACAGATAATAAGGACATAAAGTGTATTTAATAAATTATGGGAAGATATATAGTTCTTAACTTGCCATTAGGTAAACCCATAATAGTACAGATGTGTCTAATAGGAGAAGGATGCCAAACTGTATTGCTTGGATTTAATGCAGTAGCAGCAGCAAAACTAACTCTGCGTTGTGATATACAACTTTCTAAAAAAGGATGTAAACAGTCATTGAATGCAGATTTCAAATCAGCTCATGTCGTTGTAATTGTACTATAACAATAAAAATGTACTAGAAAACCAGCTAGGCTTGAGTAGCTAACTAAAATGTAATTTTCCTAGTTACATTTCAAAAAGATTTATTTGGTTAAAAATGTTTGGATTTGTTAGCTTATTTTAGCAGTTCTTCTACATCCAGCAGGTATAGAGCCAACATCATCCTTAATTAGCAATTTTTCTGGTTACCGGCAAAATACAAGTCCAATATTCACTTTTCTTTTACCTCATTCGGAGGGAAATGCCTGGCTTTTTAGCTGCTAAGCACTACCTTATAATCACTAGTAAGTCACTAACTGTATCTGTCCACGATATTGTATTTGTCACGATTCGTCACTTCGTATAACTCCTTTTACATTGCCATATTGTTTTTTTATAATGTTTTTGACACAGCATTACAAAAATGTTGTTTATTAGCGCCAAAAGGCCTTCTGTTAATCATTCTGAGTTAGCTGCAAGCAAGAGGGGAAGGTAGCATATGTTAGTTGTTACGAATAAAAAAAACCCCAGTATTTTCATGTTTTGATGAAAATGCGCATACGTTTGAATTTAGTTAAGTATTCAATCTTGTATTTTTGAGCATGTCTGAAGAGCCTAGTATTGAGTGTGTGGTTTTCAAAAAGCCAATCTGGTTTGTAGGTCAGTTTATTTTTGACTGACTCATTTATATCTATTTATCAACCCTTTGAGGAAGCTTTGGTCAACTATTACCAGGTGCCAGGATTTGAATGGCTTCCCAAAAAGACAAAGATATCCTCAGATTTAATGCTCACTGGCTCTGAGATTAATTACTAACCAATAACCTAGACACTGAGATTTGCCAAGGGTGTGGAAGGCAGCAGACCAAAGGTTACCCTTATGTAGCTGGCCAAGAGGAGAGGCAGTAAGGGGGAGGAAGCAGCTATTCTCCTTTTGGATCAAGAGCCTCAGGTTACTATTTTGTATAGTACATGTTATTGTTAGTGACATTTCTTTCCCCCAGTCACTGCTTCAGATTTGGCCACAGGTTGAGAAGACATTCTTTAGAAACATTTCAGACTCTGTGACATCACCTTCATTGGTCAATGCAGACGACGGCCACAGAGCAATGTGTCACAGGGAGACATCCGGCAGTCACATTCTTAAGTTCTTCTGCCCATTTCTGTCAGCTCTCTGATCTTTCCAAGTCTTTAATATGTTACCAGCAGTTTGTGCAAAACGCTGCCCTCAGCAAGCCCTGACCTTTGTCATTTCCGGTGGCCCAGTGCAGTGTTATCTAATCAGGGAAACATCTGACTCCAAGTAGAGAGAAAAGGAGAGGATTAAATGAGAGACAGATTTAGAATTACGGTGTGTCATAAATAGTTATTGGAATTATAATTTGTAATAAATAGTAAGTATAGTGATCTTTGTTATGTGATATTTTATTGATACCCTTACATAGTGTAATGAGTTTAAGTTCTGATTTGTGTCAAATGTGTGTATATAATTTTTTTGTCCTTACACTCTGAGACCGTTTGATATTTCAATGATGGCACATGCGTTTGTTGTCATTTTATGTAAAAAAAAAAAAAACAACAACAAAAGAACACTTAAAAATCTGAAGCTCTGTGCAGTTTTGTACAAACTACGTCATGTTAGCTGTCCATAAACTCACTAAAACCGAATAATCCACTGAAAGAGAAAGCAAATAATTTACCCTATGCTTCAAAAAAAAAAAATAAAAACACACTTCACCTTTTTTTCCCTTTCAGTTACATAGATAATGTTAGGTATTACAAATGACTGACTTATAGTGTTTACCCTATGATTCAAAGGACAGTCCACGATGTGAGCTGGAGCCTCCGTCATGTGCTGTGTAGTTTAAAACCACCTGCTTTAGGGGAAAGGTTGGAAATCTGCGGTGATCAGAGACTGAACTTGGCCCCATGGTCAGTCACCCTCTGGCTGGGTTTATACATGCACTGACAGTTTCAGGCAGCTAATAGTCTGTTATAGCATGTCCCTAAAACCAAAATATGCAATCTCCGACCTTACTTTTTCAGTCTTTCTGTTGTTATAGCTGCTTGTAGGCTAGCTTGTTTCTGTAGTCTTTGCCTCCACAAAGATTTCCCTCTAGTTTAAAAGTAGTTCTAGTTTGATGTGCTATGTTTTGAACTCTGTTTACACATGCAAATTGTTGAACAAATGTGATATTGTAGTAATTGTGAACCTATCTCCTCCCTTTACCTTGTTTGTATAGTTTGATCTTCACTACACTTTTACTAACCATTTTGTGTATTCTGTATGTACTGTATTACAACTCGTTTATCCTGAAGTTCAACTGTGTTATGTGGGCTCACATTTCATGTAGGCTGAGGCTACATAGTTCTCATTATGCTTTTGTAGTCCAGGTTATGTACTCAGATCCTGAAAGACAAAAATGTAAATATGATGGTTACTGCGGATTCTGTTCACTAACAACATTATTTCTCTTTTATCCTTCTCTCCTTATTCCTTCCTTCCTCTTTGTTTTCCTCCGTTTTTCCTCCACAGTGACAGTTATGCGCGTGTGAGAGCAGTGGTCATGACTCGGGATGACTCCAGTGGTGGGTGGCTTGCCCTGGGGGGTGGAGGCCTTAGCTGTGTCACCGTTTATAAGGTCAGCCGGGCGGAGGACAGCAGCAGCACCCACAGTGGAGGCAGCGGAGGAAGCAGCGGCAACCTCAGCCCCTGTAGCCCCACCCCCAGTCCCAGTCCCACCCCCAGTCCCAGTCCTACTGCTGTGGAGTTCCACATCAAGGGCGAAAGGCTCAAAGACAAACTGGTAAGGGAACCTCGAGCCCATATATGGGAGTCCTGTTATGTGCTACTCTGCATAAATTAATAATAATACTGGATGTATTACCAGCTGCTTGTTGCACTGACTATCTCTATTGAGCTGTTCCTTTTTATGCCCATATACAAACCAGAAATGCTGCGTTCTCTTGAATGAGATCACCATGAGCCCTGCTTTCGTGGTCTCACTCACACACACTCACACTCACACAGGAAGTGGTTGTTTGGCTTTCCTCCATAGCGCAGGTATCTGAAAATAGGAGCAAACTGCGTGATGCTGTGATGCATGATGACATCATCAGGGAGAAGGGCACATTACTCAAGAGAAGAGAATGTGGGATGAGGGATGTGGGAAACAGACAAAGAGCATGGAAGGGACTTGCAGGATGGACTAGGGGCAGGAAATTCACACTCACTCTGGTTTTCCATGAGTACACAAGTATTTGACTACCTATTCATAAGCATTTCCTCTTCTTCTTTAAAGTGTGCTATAAAGACTGTATGTGTCAGTAAACAACATTAGGAAAATGTATTCCTGGTTAACCTGGTATGAAAGTAAAAAATCCTAAGCATGTTTGTGTGTGCAGCACGCTATAGTTAATATGATAAAACTGAAAATAGGTAGTGTCCTGTGTCTATTGGTATTTAGACATACCAATAGACACAGGACACTGAGTATACGTAGTTGTTTCTGATAAACGGTTAAACAAATAAGAACATTTAAAATAACATGTATGCAGTAAAATTAGGATCTAGCTACAAAAACATTGTATAGTATGGCTTGCTCTGTCAGTTACTTTCATGATATATTTATATGCAGATTACTTCTTAAGTTTTAATCAGAATATGTCAATACCCAACAAAAAGTTCCAGAGCCAAGGTGACATATTCCTATTTCTGTTTTTTTCTTGCTTAAAATCTATACTTAATTATTACTTTAAAAAATGACTAATTAGGTTTTTGTCAATCAGTTGATCAATGAAGCCACTAAAGCCCTGAGCGCAATGTCTTTTAGATCATTATCATACTCAAACTGTATTGCAACCTTTTTTCCCCACCTCTTTACACACAGTGCATATCGGTTTTGGATGCAGTCGTGGCTGTAGCTACAAAATATAGTAATATGATGCTTTCAATGATTAATGGTTATTAAACTTGTTGGCTGATTTAATTCAACAAAATAAAGATTGGTATAAAATCTCATTTATAAGCAGCAGCAATGGCTTGTAAATAATTGGAAATTGTTATTTTTGTAAATGTAACAGTGGAACATGTTTAGTTCAGGCATTACTAATTTCTAACCATTGACATGTTAAATAGGTTCTTGCTCTATACACCTGCACCCTGCCTAGTATCCACATGAAAACACAGAACCTACAAATGTATGTCTTTGTCAATTTCTTCACAAAGAAAGTACCAATGAGGCTCCACAAGATCCAGTCATACATTATGGCTCTAATCTGTAGGGCTTTCGGTATAGTTGCTGGAAAGCTCATGACCCTCTTGTCCCACTTCATTCTGTGGTCTAGATGTGAAACAGATCCAGTAGATGCACTGGGATAATCCTGTGTCTGTGGTAATGAGAGTGTAAATCTATTTGTGTGAGAATGAGAAGTGTCTGTCACATGCGAGAAGACAGAGGAGGCCACCATGATGCACAGAATTTGGTGGTTCCTGACGATACAACATTAGAGGCTTGTTACAGCAAGGCGTCTAAATCACCCTTTTTTTTTAAAAATCTTCTTTGACGGAACACATTTTATGTGTGTTTTGTGTTTACGGCGTGTTTGTGTTTTGTGCGTTGCTATCCAAGCATGTGTGTGGCACAGGAAAGGGTGTGACGGGAATGCTGTTGTTCAGACAGGGTATAGACATGGTTCAGAGACCCCAGCAACTGTTCTGGGATGTGGTAAAACACCCCTATCACTGCCAGAGTCCCCAGCCACCACAACAAACACCCAGCCATATGTAGGTCTGTCGAGATGCCACCCAGTGCCAGGGTGTCGGCATCAACCGCAGGGCTACCGACAGTCTGAGGGCATCAGAAGAAGAAACAGAGTGATGAGTCCAAGAAAACAACAGCAACAAACAAAACCGCATAAGAATATTTTAGCCATAGTCAGGAAAGACCCATGGCAATGTCAGCACTTGTTACCACTGTATTTTTCTTAACAACAACATCAGTGTTTTGATTTCAGAAGTAAATGAAAGACTGTAATTATACTGTATGAATGGAAAGAGGCCTCGGGAAGAGCTCGTTGAGTGTTTGATTTATTTTGGTATGTCTAAAATGCAGAAAAGATAAATGGTCTACCACGTTTTGTTATATAAATGTATACATATATTTGTCTTGTCAAAGGATACAAGTCCAGTGCTTTTATTCATCTGGATACAGACATAATTGAAAAAAACAAAACAAAACTGTGACATCTTACATTCTTGACAGGAACCTGCGCTATACAGAGGAAAAGAGATCAGAGATGCAGTTATTTTGAAATCAAAAAAGGCACAGTTTTGGCTGTTCCAAATTAGTTGATTGGGATGCATGAGATATGAGAGGAATGAGGGGAGAGTAATGTGTAGTCAAAGCGCAGGAAATGGAGGTGGAGCCAGAAAGATGGGAGACGGAAGAAGAGAGGTGGAGGGGATCTGTCTATAAGCGCAGTGATGCGGCACAGAGTGTACTGGTGATGACTCAGCTGGCTCTCCATATAGCTACCAATCACTTTCCTTCTTTCCCCCTCCCTCCTCTCACACTCTCTCTCTCCCTCTCATTCTCTGACTCTCTTAAAACTACAGATCTAATTGGTTGCTGATTACTTACCATACTGTCTCTCGGATTATGACAAATCTCCAGCTAAGCTCCCTGCCACTCCACCTCTCTTCCTGTTGTTCGTAGTCTGCCACTCCCTCTGATTGATACAGCTGTGAAAGTGGTGTAGTCCAGGCTCACTAGAAATAGCTCTGCCTTCGGGCTAGGGCCTGTTTGATACAATTTGCCTCTACTGTTGGCGTTATCATTTGATTGTTTTGGCTTTGTTTTGGCTAGCAAATATGCTTAACTACTTTTGTTTTTTGGATGAGGTGGAAAAGCTGTTTATCAATTTCAATACATCCTACTAAATCTTCAAATCTCAGTATTTATGTATCAATGCTTACCCTTCTTCGTGTTGCATTTTTTCATGCAGTGGCTTCTCTTATATCCTCAAAACAAACATGCATTCCAAGGCAATTAAGAGGATAACATATTCTTTTATTTCACGCATTTTTGTTGAAAAATCCTGAAATGACTCAGGTTGTCATTACAATTTTTAAAGCCAAAGCATTGTTGTATGCTATGTGGCCTGATGTCTTTCACCTGGTTTCTTGCGCGTGTTCCTCCATTCTTCCTCTCATACTATGTCTTCACTGCTCTTTGCATGTCTCACCTCCATCTGTCTTTGTCCCTCTCCTCCTTTATCTCCTGCCTATGCTCCTTTTCTGTCTCTCTTTCTGTCAGAGTGGCTCCTCCTCCTCCTCCTCTCTTTTCTCTGAGCACATTGTGGAATGCGGTGTTAAGTATCATCCTTCCATGCAACGGTGATACTTCCTCCTCTGTTGGCCTTGCTGCGTGCTCACCTTACCTGCTCCGGCTCCATTCAGTCTCGCCTCCACAGTCACCCCCAGAGGCACAGTGGACCCCTCCTCCTCCTTCTCCTCCTCCCTTCCTTGCCACCCCATCCTCTCACATCCATCCCTCTCTTCTTCCCTCCCTTCATCCACTGGCTCTGGGTAAACACACAGGCTTAACCCTTGCCCTTCCTTTTCTTGTTGGAGGCATGTATGCAACAGTGACATGAGGACAGATACTGTGGGCTACGTTACGGCACACTTGCATTGAACGTACGAAGCAACTCACACAGACAGAATGAAATGTAGACCTGTGTACTCCCCCTCCGACACACGCGTATCACATATCATCAACCTCTTGTACAGCTGCCACATATCAGCCTCCTAAAGTGAGCATGTTGACTGTTGTCCAGATCCAGGGGGAACTGTGCCATCTGCTTTCAGCCATCGAGAATTGTTTGTGTGACTGTTATCTTCCGACAAGGCATTTGCACCGCGAAGATGCACGGTGTAGCACTTGGGTCATTGAGCTTTTCATCACACCAGCTCCTGTGCTCGCGCGTTCTCTCACGCAGACCACCATGCACACGCTCACGCATTCACACCCCATTAAGCCACCTCTCGTGCACGTCAATAAAAACCTCAAAGACTGTAATGGCTGTCTCTCATTTCATTTAATCTGCCTAGAGGAAGGCCGGGAGGCGGCCCAGTAGCCCTGATTAATAATAGGCTTTGGAAACACAGGCTCTCTCTGCCATACACTTGGGCTTCCTGGCTCCAAAACACCTCCACACACCCACACCCTCCTGCCACCGCTGCTCTTCAAGTTTAACATCATCTGTAATGAAAACCCCACCATTTAGAATGTGTTTTACAAATTATCCCTAAAAGTACGTGAAATTATTGGGTTTAGGGTGACATTTTTTTTCAGTTTCTATTTTAGAAACTCTGGAGTTACCGTATGTGTAGTTCGAGATGCAGAAATCTTCTCTCATACTCTCCTTTTTTTTGCCTTGTGTTGGATTGATTGAATGTGACGCATTAAAACGGCTTAGAGAGTTAGATGAAGGATTTATATGTGTGTTCCCCAGCGAGTTTCATCCTCAAACCCATTTAAACCACACCGTTTAAAGTCTGCATCCAGTTTGTATACTGATATGGAGTGCAAATATGCTTCGTTTTACTCAGACTGTATGTGTGTGTGCGTGTGTGTGTGCGTGTATGTTTTTAGGTGGTACTGGAATGTGTTCTGCAGAAAGACCTAGTCTACAACAAAGTCAACCCCATCTTCCACCACTGGAGGATCAATGACAAGAAGTTTGGACTGACCTTCCAGAGTCCTGCTGACGCCCGCGCCTTTGACCGGGGCATACGCCGGGCCATTGAGGACATCCACCAAGGTGGGTGTGTTGCCATGGTGTCTGCCTGTGTGTGTTTTGGGTGTTTAAAGCAGGTCAAACCAGATAACAGTAGCAACGAAGCAGAACATGCGTTAACTTACAAATCAATCAGCCAGCACTGACTATTGTTTCCTTATCCGAAAAATCAGTGCAACCCTGAGTATTTTTGTTGACTACCCTCACCGCCTTCTACCCTCTCAAACTAATCAGCAAAACATCAGGTTTGTTTGGAACTGCCTCCAACAGTTTGCACTATAGTATGTGTATTGGCAGCCATTCAACACAGGTAAAATAATATGGGTGTGTGTATGAATGCTTTCTACTGGTGGGCTTCTACAGCCTTTCTTCCTGCTTGTTTATCTTTGGCTCGTAATGGCTGACCTGGCATCTGTTCTAGGAGAGATGTGTAGCGTTGATTAGCGTTGATGACTCCCCTACCACTGCTACCTGCTCACTCACCCAAGCATGACCCCTCCTGTGTTATCTTATCAGTCCCAGCTGCCCAGATAAGCTTGCCACTTCCTGTAGAGACTGGCAGTGCAACGCTGTGCCCAGACAACGGGTGATATAGGACATGAGACGTTGGTAGGAGCATGAGGAGAAACACATAGAATGGATGGCAACCTGAGATAGGGGCTGAGCTTTAGTCCGAAGAAACTTGACCACCAGGTTTTGTACTTTTTGTACTTTCCACAGTCTTGGTAGGTAGGTTTGAGGACTGGCTAGACTAGTCTAAAAAAAAGGCTGGCTTTGGTGTGGCTGTGTACGGTGTGGCATTTCTAATTTTTTTTAAGAGCTAAGCTAGATATTAGTCTGGTGTGAAGTTGAGTCTCTTACTTGAGTTGGCAGCTTTGGGTCCTGATAAGCATTATTTTTCTGTACAGTGCCAGAGGTTGCAAAGTCATCCAATTAGTAGGAGAATCGCCAACTCAGCAATCTGCCACCCAGCCCCGTGTTACACAAGAGGCTGGCTGGCTGGGGAGCTATAATCTCCTTAACTCTCTAGACCTGGGAACCCTGGGGAGCATAGAGGAGGTACAGCAGAACATATCATAAAAGCTTATCACTGCTGGGCATCAGTCGCTTCTTGCCCACAACCATTTATCTGAGATTTGAACTTCCTGGGCAGAAGTCCACATAGTGTCTGGGTAAAAGGTAATCATGGGAAATTGCAGGGCAGGATTTGCAAAATGCTTTTCCTCTGAATGTTGAAGAAGCAAGAGAACAAAGACAAATGAAAACTATAAACTTAACACTAATTTATAACAATGTTATATTGAAGGTAATTTCAATCAACGTGTTTGCCTATGTCTTTTTAATATATTAATACATGAATCGACAGTTTCCTGTTGTGGGGATTTTCCACCATGGATATGCCACCTTTCACAATTTTTTGACATTTTACAGACCCATCAAGAAAAACATTGTCAGTATAATTGAAAAGAAAGCTAATAGGTAGTGCTAGCTCACATAACAGGGTGTTTTGGAAAGAAGTTTGAACATCTCTAGTAGCACGGCATTGTGATTATACACCTTCACCTCAGACTGTACGGTTTTGGTCTCCAGGTAAAGAATTCTACTCTTTGTGTGAATGTCAGTTACAGCAGGTGATAGTGGATTTCAACTCCCTAGAGCCAGCCCTTCTCTCTCTCTCTTTCTCTATCTTCTCTCTCTCTCTGTCTCTTTCCACTCATGTCTTCTCCTCCCTCTGTTGTCTTCTTTCTTCTGGTATCTTCTGTGTTCTGCCAGTGTTGTGTAATACTCATCTCTTCTCTCATCTCACCCTGACCAGTCGAGGCAGACAGTCGCCCACCCTGAGTCTGGTAGCGTCTGAGGTTTCTTCCTGTTAAAAGGCACTTTTTCCTCCCCACTGTCACCAAGTGCTTGCTCAAGGGGGGAATTGTTGGGTTTCTCTCTATAATATTGTACGGTCTTGACCTTACTATATAAAGTGCCCTGAGATGACTTGTGCTATGATTTGGCGCTATATAAATAAAATTGAACTGAATTGAATTGAATTAATGCCTCTCCTCGGCACAGGCAGGCGAGTTCTTTTGTATTCCTGTTGCATCGTTCTGCTGCTGGACTGGTGCGTGAATGTGTGTGGGGAGAGAAGAGGCAGCAAGAGAGAATATGTTTTGCCTGTGTGTATGTGTGCGCACGTGTGTGTATCAGTCTTGCAGTCCTCTGTTGCCATGGCAACGCCGGGCACATGGCTCAGGCAGCTTCGTGGCCCAGCACTGCCAGAGTCGTGCTGCAGGAGGCCTCTTTCTCTCAGTTGTGGAGAAATGCATACACACACATATACACAAACACCTTTCTCCGTGTGATTCAGAGACAGACAGACAGACTGATGGACAGACTGTGTCTAACACAAGCCCAGTGAATTCTTCTGTCCTCTCTGACAGAGACAGCGTTACCATGTATCGCTGTATTCTCTCTCTGAATGCAGAGAGGAAGACTGACGCCTCAGTGCTTCAAATGAAGCCTCAGTGATCCTAATTAGAAGAACCAAAGTATAAAAAGAACCTCTTGATGCCCCAGGTACAAACAGTTTCCCCCTCATCCCAGTGGAAATAGTTCTATCCCTGTTTTCTGCAGCATTGCCTCAAGAATTTTTTCTTCCATCAATTTTCTTTAACATTGTTTTGAATATAATGGCCGCTGCTACTTTCGTCAGAGATGCTGTAGTGTTGTGTGTTACCTGAAGCTGGCTAAAACTACAGTATTAGTTTAGGTTTAGTTTAGTAAGTAGTATTTTATTTAAAGTTTGACCTTGTGTGCAAATGTAATTAGACGTGCTATAGTATAACATGTATCATTCTGCCCTGAGCCAGTATCCTTTATGTAATTAAACATGTCGAAATCCAATTTATTCTCAAACCATTCACCTAAACTGTCACTTAGTAGCAGCCAGCATTGCTGTTAAACTTGAAGCACATGCTAGTATATGTCTGCTGTTTCTAGAGGAAAAAAGCTGATAGCTAACTGGTGGTTTATTATCTTAAATTTTGATGATTTTATTTGCTTTTGTTCTTGGACTTCATTACATCTCCAACCACATGTAACAAAATTACATAAATAGTGAGACCAACAATACAAGAAAACAAAAAGAATTACTATGTCACAAGTTACATTGGTATTGCTTACTGTTTCAGAATAGTTTGACTGTCATTACCATCCGGCTTGGTAAAATTTGTTTCAAAGACTACACTGAGACCACAGAGTTCTGACATCTGCACTAGTTTTTACTCAGTCTTTTGAAAATCAGATATAAATATCAATAGTTATTGTGCGGTACAATCTCACCCTGCAGAGAGGTCTTTTTTTTTAACCAACAAATTCATTCTAACCAGATATTGACTGAATTCAAATTGCTGACATATTTGAACACTATAAAGTAACAGTACATACATTACATATAAAAACTAAATCTGATACATTAGTACTACTTCTGGGTAGGTTTTTCATTGAGGTAACCATCTCATAAACGTTAGTGTTGTGAATATGAACATTTTCACCTTGCTTTATGAAAACTTCATTTCATATAAAAATATTAGTAAAATTAGTGTCTGTCTTCAGGTAATGACATCAACAGAGCTCACTTTAGTCTGTGTAGTAAGAAAAAGCCTTACCATGGTCAGCCTGATACCTGAAACATAAGCTCTGGCTACAGCATCAGTACGCTAGGTGTTTTGGATGCAGAAATGGCACATGGCATGTTAGCCGAGGTCGGGGTTACATTATTCTAGGCATGCATATTTCATTAACTTCTGTGTGCCCCACTAACACAAAGCAGCTTTCATTTCCCCATTAGGCGACCGGCAGAGGGAAGCAGAAGTCTTGACCTATTCTGGCCTGACAAGAATCAGCCTTGTAAATCTCAGACATGCTTAGCAGTGGAGATGGCATCCGTTGATAGTGAAGTAGTTTTGAAAAATAGAAGCTGAGGTTTAAAATCAGAATTTTTTTTGTTGGTTACATGCATTTGTGCAAGGAAGTTGACTAATGTACTGGTTACTGGGGTTCTATGCGTTTTTTGCCCTCTAGTGGTTAAGTTAAGTAAACAAGTCTTTCCAATCTTTGGGCAATCAAATTTATTTGTCCAAGACCCTAAGATACTGCAATGTGTATGTGCTATTATACCGGTTTCATAATGTATAAAACCAAGTATGCCTGTCTTGGTCTGGGTGCATAAACAATAAAGACAGTCCTAAAATCTTTTCTCATTTATGTCCCCCCTCTCTTTCAGGTTGTCGGCCTTTTGGAGAAGGGGATGCTCCTGACGATGGACTACCGGTGAGTGAGAGCAGAGCATTTCTGGATAGCAAATGTAGTATGAACAAAATGTGTGTGTGTATACCGGCGGGACATGTTTGTCTTGCTGACTTCGTGGAGTGAGGTTTCCTCTGTTTTCTTCCTCACTTTTAAAGAGCAGGCACGTCATAGCTAGAACTTAAACCATGTGCTTGAGGCTTGATGCGTCTCTGCCAGGTGCTGACAACTGCCTTTGTTTTCTAACGGTTGTTCTTAGAGATTTACAGGTGTTTAACCAGTGCCAGCCAGACCCTGAGGTGAAGCTGGGTGCTGGCCAGCAAATGTGATAGAGCAAGCATAGCTATCTATATGAACCTAACCTAGTAGCTGTCAGTCTTCTTAGGATTGATGTTGATATAATACCGCCTCAGGAGCTGATTGGTAACGGGTGGATTCGTGTACATTGTGATTTTGATGTTCTCTAACCTGAGGAAACATACTTCATGAGAGAGGCCTTGTGACCATCTTTCTCTTTCAAAACAGCACAGATTCTCCTAGGTATAATTGTGTGCATTTTTGAAGGTACTTAGCAAGTTGTTCTAAATAACTGTACATGTAGGCTGTCTCAGTTTCTTCTGTTTGACAACTTTCCATCTCTTGTAGGACTCCTTGTTTCTCTTACCTCTGAAGATAGATCTTTATTCCTTTAGCTACATGTTTGGGGTTGTTGTCTTATGCTGCAGAATAAATTCTGGACAAGCTGACACCTCCCTGCTAATAGGGTTAGGAGCCGGGCATTTGGCAGGGTTTTGACTGTCAATGTGCTGTTAAGAATGTTGTGTTCTCTTTAAGAGAGAAAGGCAGCAGTTATATAGTTCAAACCAACACACCCATGTTAATTTGTTTTAGATATGAGGACTTTTACAGGAAAGCCAGTCACCTGTTCTACTTATGATGGCAAAGTAGGTGAAAAGGCACCTCAGTGAAAGGAGGGGCTGCAATGCACACTTAGTGACATGAAATATATAAAGCAAATCCAACCTAACAGACTTGCATTAAAGGCTACCTTGATGAAACACGTGTGCTGCTTCAACTGGTGTTTCTAGTTTTTGCTGACTCTGTTAATCGAAAATGCCCCACCAGTACAACACGCTGTCCATATGAGCTTATTTTTGACATCATAAAGCACCCCATGTGACAATAGTTTCTAGCTCCAAGTTCATTGCACTTCCCAGAGGCTTGTCATTATGTCTGACCTGCCTGGTTTCTGACACCCTGGATGATCTGGACTAGAAGAGCAGCCGAAGAAGGCTGTTCCTGTGGCGAAGTTCCTCTTTAAGGAATCAGCCCGAACATACAGGAAATCCAATGGCACCACTGTTGCTAGGCAGCAGGGGGGTGGGGGGGTGCAGTCAGAGAGGCGTAGAAGGGGGTGTTCACAAGGTTCAGTGAGCCACCGAGGGTGTCACCATGGTGATTTGGCATCCGAATGTTGCGGTCGGAGACCTGGGCTACAGAGAAAGAGAATTGAACCAGAGGCAAGTGCTGCAGCTCGACAACCAGCAAATACCACCACACAACAAGGTGTAACATTAGCTGAGCTGCTCGATGGTTCATCATGAAGCCACACCACGGTGTGTACAGACGAATAGTGCTTACAAAAAAACAAATTGTTCAGATCAGGCCTTTGGTGTTTGCTATTGGTTGGGTCTTTGGAAGCAGCATATCTACCTGTAATAGTTGTGACCTGACATACCAGAGTCGCATCAGTGTGGGAGGTCATCATCAAGCCTTGTTCAGGTCCTTGATTAGACTCAGACATCTCTAAAATCTTTTGGTATTAAAATGTACTGGAATTCCTGCTAGCTTTGCATTGTTGTGTGTGTGACGAGATTTGTTCATGCATGTGAGTGAGTGAGTGAGTGAGTGAGTGAGTGAGTGAGTGAGTGAGTGAGTGAGTGAGTGAGTGAGTGAGTGAGTGAGTGAGTGAGTGAGTGAGTGAGTGAGTGAGTGAGTGAGTGAGTGAGTGAGTGAGTGAGTGAGTGTGTGTGTGTGTGTGTGTGTGTGTGTGTGTGTGTGTGTGTGTGTGTGTGTGTGTGTGTGTGTGTGTGTGTGTGTGTGTGTGTGTGTGTGTGTGTCACTGTACATGCATTGCACTGAAGATGGTCTTCTCCACCCACATCCTGCCCACTGAGGCTGAGCACCCACATGTATGCCCTTCACAAGCTTACCACATTCTTCCTCACTCAAAAATACACTCACAACACAAACACACACGCATGCACGATATACACATGCAACATATTTTACCCATAAAGAAAAGTGGTTGCGCAACACCCTACTCAGCTGTGATGACCCACTGCCAGGAATTATGCTGTATGCCACAGTCCTTCCGCTAGTACAAAGTAAAGTGTGTGTGTGTGTGCGCGCGTGCGCATGTGTGTGTTTTCCGAATGCCACAGGAAAACATCCGCAACTAATTTAGCACTGGCAGGAAGTTTTCTCTTATCAGTTTTGTACACATTGGTTTTGTTGGCCAGTTGACTCTTGCAACCTCACTCACTCTCTGTGACTGGTTTGGTGTGGCTTGATGTTTCTCTATAAAGAATCTTGAAAACTAGGACGAAAGATGGCCATACATTTGGTATTTTGGCAAATGTGCTTATTGGCTTTCTTTGCTGAGAGGATTGATAACACTTTCATCACAACATCCAGCAGTTAGTTAGCTAAGCTAAACATAAAGCCAGCTAACCTGGCTCTGTCCAGATTTTAATAAGACTGAATTAGATTTTTAGATCATTTTTAAAATCTGTTGCTAAAATTAGCCTCAAGAGCTTTTTATTTTTATCGTTCCTTGGCAACAGTGTACACTGCTAGTGTGATAATCGTAACCAGCTTGATTTTTACTCCTGAACATCAAACGTGTTTGATATAATCAGGGGCATTCTGTGAACAGATCAGGAAGTTAAGACTTAATCTGTACACTTCTCTCATTAACAGATAATCTAAACATCAGCTCAGACCAGATTTCTCCTTCAGTTGTCAGGAGGATTGAAATAAATCAGCCTGAAACACTAGTAGTATGATTCTGGCCTATAGTGTTGGACAAGGGCAAGCTAGCTCTTTTCCTCTGTTGCCAGTAGTCATTATGTTAAAGAAAGCTCAAGGCCCAGGAGTTGTGGCTTAGTCTTTGGCATCCCAATATGAAAGTAGTATTAATCTTCTTCATCTCACTCTTGGGAAGAAAGCAAGTTATCTCATTTCCCTAAATGTCAAACTGTGCTTTTAAACGATGCATGACTTGGCTGTACTTCTTTTTTTTTTTTTAAGTTGGCAAGATCCAGAGATAAGCACTACTCATGATTTCTGGAGTATGAGGAACATTTATACAGATGCAGACCATTTTATGTTGGTATTCAAATGTCCAAATGTGCACATCATATTTAGTTCTCCAGTCTTTTCTTTAATGCAGAGCTGGTGTCTTGAGTAAGGTTTTTAGTATGTGGGCCAACCCCAGCCTTCCCTGTCCTGAACCCCTGTGCCTTTGAGGGCGGAAGTGCACGGATCCCTGATGTTGGTATGGAGCCAGGTTGCCCCTGGCTCCCACCACCTCCATTCCCCCTCTGTCCCTCCCCTCCTCCCCTCTCCCCTCCTCCCTCACCCCGCCACATCTCTAGGGTCAGATCAGCTCCAGATTGGCCCCCACGCATGCCTTTGAATGGTGGGGCTTAGGCAAGCGCTTTAAAAGGAAGCCCAAGTCTGTTTCCCATTTCGCCCCCCACCTCTCCACCCCTCGTCTCCTTTCTCTCTTTCTCTCACATACACACACAGCTGTCATCTGGCTTTTTAAGTTCTGTGCTGCATTTCTCCAGCTGGAGCTGGTTTATGACATTCCCTCGGCAGACTCTTTGGCCTCTCGCGCTCTCTCTGTTTCTCCCTTTCTCTCTCACACGCAGACGCACACATGAATACAACACAATCTCATTTTTTCCTGTTCTGTTCTTTCTCTTCCCTCTCCCTCCACTGTCTTCTATTCCTCATATTCCTCTGCAGACGCCATGGATGTGTGTTACACACTTGGTATGCTTGGAGGCAAAGAAGGAGCAAAGTCGCACACACACACACGCACCATGTGTTAGCAGTCTGGGGTGGGGGGGGTCAGAGGAAGCATCTCTTAGCAACCACAGGACAGTAATTACTGTAGCAGCAGCTGGGAGCAAACCAGATTTCCGCTGTGCGTTAAAGCACTGGCGTGGGCTACTTTACACACGGCACTGACTAACCAGAGCCAGCAGCCTCCTCCACACGCAGAGAAGAGAGAGGGTGGGAGAAGGAGAAGAGAGGAGGACTAACCCTGCCTTGATGAGGTCGGGATGTGTGTGGGAAAAGAGGGACAGCTAGCCAGTGTGTACAAGGCTGGAATATGGTTGGATCGAACTTGTGTGAAGATACCTCGGCATGTGCTCGTCCATGTTTGTGTGTTTTTGAGTGGGCCTTGAAGAGAGAAATAACCAGCTTATTTGGATCATTTTGAGACATCAATTTTTAGATTAATATTAAAAATGCTAATATTTAATTGTTTAAGAAGCATGTACAAAAAGACACATTTTTGAATTGGGGTTTCAGATGTGCTTAGTTATACTTTCAATTTAATCAACACCAATTCTCATTATTTCCATGTAATTTTCATGCTCAGCACACTAGCTTGAACTTGTGAAGATGGTTGCACTGAAAAAATACTGCACAAAATATCACAAGGCTCTTAATGTAATAAACGACTATCCTCCCCCTTCTCTCATCACCTCTGCATGCATGAATCATGAAATCGCCATTGCTTTCCATTTTGTTGCTGAGTGCTGAAGTATCAGGCCTTTTCTCTTGGATTTTCTGTTTCATTTCTGTAGATGTGTAGAAATATTTTCTCTTTATTTAATGCCATCTGTGGCATTCACAAGATGTTATTTATAGACATCTCATCCTGATTGATGTCAACAGTGAGCTCTCCTCTTGTAATTGAGATTATTTGGTGCGAGGTGGAAGGAATGTTTGCGTATATTCACTTTTCCTTGCATGGTCTCCAACACTTTTCTCGTTTTTTTTTCTTTTCCTTTTCAAGAGCCTTTTTTTAGGTCCATGTTTGTAGATTTTGCATCAGTTATAATGTTTGTGGGAACACATGCAAGGCTGATGGGAACTCAGAGTTCTTAACAGAAGGGCCTTGAGTCATCACCACACAGCACACTCATTTGGCCAAGCGTGGGTGCAGGATGCCCCCTGGTGGTTAAAGTGGAACACACACAGCCTACACACCCTGAGTCAAAGCTGTTGTGGTCATGAAAACTGAATTGATCGACCATTAGTGGTTTTGACATTGAAATAGTAATGCAGAATGTGAGAATGACAAGTATTGTGGGCTGGAACTCTGTGTATTTACGCTGTTTATCTGTTTTTGTATATAAATTCTTTGAAACATTTGATACCATCTCGAGACTAAACTGGCATCTTTAAATTTTTTCTAGATGATGTGACTGTTCAGCAAAAACCCTCAAAGTATTGTTGCATCTTCAGGGTTTAAATCTTTCATTTTTGTCAATTAAGTGATGAATTAATCAGCTGTTATGCCAAATAGGTGTTTTATGTTCTTTGGTGTGTCCAGAGCATTTCTTGATTTTTTTTTTTTTTTTTTATGTTTCTAAGTTTCATATTTACCTGATTCTGTATCTCCAGGTGTGTGATGAGCCTCCCTCCATCTGTACCCCAATGAAAGAGCCCTTCTCTCCGCTGAACAATGTTGTCTCCACCGAGCCATTCAGGGGCTGCTACGTACGTGCCCAGCCCTTCGACGAGTTCCCCTCCAGCAACCGCCGCTACCTGCCTCCACAGGTCTGTCTCTCCTTCACACAACATATATAGCTTGTGAGATACAGTTCCTGGAATAAAATAATTTTTTTGCATGTAGATACTACCACAAAGTATTGTTCTGTTGTTGAGCAATCCGGCTAATTCTTAATTTTTCTTCTTTCTCCTCTAAGTCGACTCGCCGTGTCAGTTTTCGTATGGACGAAGAGGAGATTGTTCGCATCAACCCACGCAAAGACGTGCTCATCCGTGGCTACGAGGACTACCGCCACCCTGTCATGTGGAAACAAGAGGCCGACCGTGAGGACCTGGACTTCCCCACCGCCTTTCACAAACTGGACAGTAAGAAGTGCGAGTACCTCTTCCCCGACGGCCCTGGTGGGGACTCCCACTCTGGCCCTGGTATGGGCATTGGAACAGGTATGGGGCTCGGTCTGGGCAAGGACACAGCCATCAAGACTCAGCCGTCGCCCCTGCTGAAATCCAAGAAGGGCCGTCGGCGACGAGAGGACGGCGAACGTTCGCGCTGCATCTACTGTCGGGAGATGTTCAACCACGAAGACAACTGGCGGGGGCAGTGCCAGGATGCCCCCGACCCCATTAAGCAGTGCATCTACAAAGTCAGCTGCATGCTGTGTGCCGAGAGCATGCTGTATCACTGCATGTCTGACTCGGAGGGTGACTTCTCAGACCCCTGCTCTTGTGACACATCTGACGAGCAGTTCTGTCTGCGCTGGCTGGCCCTGGTGGCGCTCTCCTTCATTGCGCCCTGCATGTGCTGCTACCTGCCTCTGCGCGCCTGCCATCACTGTGGCGAGGCCTGCCGCTGCTGTGGGGGCAAGCACAAGGCTGCGGGGTGACCCAACGCCGGACACTGGGACACCCTCAAAGCTAGCTAACAAAGGAAGTGAATAAAAGCGGAAAATTAAAAGCCGACATCCTTTTTTCATTCCCCTCTCAGACGGGGTGATATGTTGTTGATCCCCAGCTCTGAGGGCTTTTGGAGATTTCAGTTTGTGTTTGTCGCCGACAAGCAGCAGTGGAGGACAAACCATATGCTTTGTGGGGGCTCTGAGCATCTAGCTAAGTTCAGGAGCTTAATCTGAGGAGAAGAGAAGGAGGAGACGTCATGATTAATAGACTTGGAGATGTTACTACACACACCTGAACACGCACACACACACACACACACCTCTCTCACGTTCACACTCATGCATCGACAAAGCCAGGCCATAAATATCAGAACTCTAGTACAAGTAATGTGTAACTTTATGAAGGAAAATTGTCTTTTGTACAGAGAGTGACAGCTTAATGACAAAAAAGAAAACAAAACTATTCTGCGTTGAGAAAAAAGTTCTTGCTGTTTGAGTATGCTAAAAGGGATATGTTCTTGCTTTTTTTTGTGAATTTGCAGTTGGGTAACAGTGGCCTTTCCTTCATGGCTTAAGCATTTGCTGACAGTGTAATTACTAGACAGAGAAAAGTGCACTAGAAATGGTATTCACCCTGAGTAAAGGTAACCCTCTCAAATTCTTGTGGTAAATGTTTAGTGTAATCTTAACATTTGAGAGATGTTGCTGTGGAGGATGTAAGGCCAATTGATTTCCTTTCCATCAAATGTTTAAAACAAATTAAATAGTAACAGCTTGTTTTTAGAGGTACAGCTTGACATAGCTTTTAAATTTGATTTGAAAACGTGTTAAAAGTATTATCTTGCCTTCTTGAGGTGATTTTAGACCATTTGTTTGCATTCCAAAATAAAGGGATCGATTCCACGATTAGAAGGGAAAATGGTAATGGCTTTACCATGTTGAATTCCCCCAAAACAATTTTACCACCTCAAGAAAATAGCATTATTATAACCTCTTGAACCTTTTAAATTGAAACCAATACAGGACAATTTCATTTACTTCAGTGAATCTCAGTTTTAGTCCAGTTATTTACTGCTGTAGTGAAATTGATGTTTTTGTTTCTTCATTGTTATTTTTCCTGCTCATTTTTCTGATTAGTTTTGAATCAAAGGTTGAAATGTTGCTCAACCAGCAAGTTTTGCTTTGGTGAGGTAAGGGGGTTACAGTGCTCCTTGGTGAAATGATGAGGCACTTAAATTAGGCTATTATTTTAAATGAGAACCCCTCAGATTTTGGGATTTGTCTGTACATAAATTTAACTAATTTAACATCTAGTTTGGCATGGGGAAACCCCTCCTTAAAGCACTGCTCTCCAAGCTTTGGTTGCAGCACCCTCTCCAAATTTCTATGTTTGTCCCATGAACCTTTTTGTTTCTTTTTGTTTTCTTCACATTTCCTGCATATGCTGTGTAAATGTAGTTTTACATTGTTCCTCAGAAATTAGTCCACTCCTTCCATGTGTCTTCATTTAACAGGCCCTGAATGAATGAATGCATTGTTTTAGAAATGCTGAGTATCTTAGCTATAAAAAAAAAAAAAAAACATACAGATGTTATGTGTGGGTGAGTGGGTGTGTGTGTGTGTGCGTGTGCGTGTGTGCATAGGTCTTCATATGCACCAGTGGTTTCATGTCATGTAACGTCAGCACTGACTATGTAATTAAGGCTCTGACTCATAACAGTACTTCCAGTGTCTTGTTTCTCAAAGCATCTTGACTGTTGACTTCAAAGTGAATACAAACAAAATGCACTTGTTCGCTTTCTTGCAGGTAGATGGAGAAGATTGATTCCATTCTCAACGCCTGTATGCTAAATATTAAGACTGCTAGCTTGGCTCTGTCCAAACATAACCGGGTCCCACTGCCAGTACCTCTAAAGCTAATTATTTAACATGTTGTATCACCTTTGTTGAATTCATTAGGAGAGGGTGAAAAAAACCAACAGTTTGTGTAATTACAAGGAGTTATGTGTTGAGCGATTTCTTGGACACTTATTGTGAGTTCCTAGAGTCCCTTTGTCGCCATGAGATTGCCAGGCAATTGGAAGCGACTCCAGGAAGTCGTGGTGCCTGGCCAAAAAGTAGTCCCACACATCACCCCCTCTATAACTTGTCATTTTTACACTTTGTTAAACAGTCAAGCTATATGTGCTATAATGTGATAAATAAGCTCTAGAGATGCTGCCAGGTGGAATTTTTTTACAGAGCCAAGCTAGCTGTTTCTGTCTGTTTCCAGTCTTTATGCTAAGCTAAGCTAGCCAGCTTCTGTCTGCAGCTTCATATTTAGCAAACAGACATGAGAGTCTGACCAATTTGCTCATTTAGCTTCTGGTATGAACACAAATAAGGGCATTTCTCCAAATGTCAAACTACTCCATTAGCATCCTTTGGGAAACAGGGTCTAGGTAGACTGTTTTTTGAGTCTTACTGTGTTGGAACCACAATGCCCTCCCAGAAGAGCAGGAAATTCTCAAGTGAACCATTACTGACTCAAACTATTCTGAACAACACTTAATTAGAACAGAGTCCCGACAGTAATAACAGTTCAATTTGGACGTCTGGCTGCAATAACTGAAACGCTCCCTAACTACGGCATTGACTTGTTTCGAATTTGTGCTAACTGTAAAACACCTCAGTTTTCAATAGCAGATTTGGTACATTATCCAAATGCTGTCACTAAAAGATATGCAGCTTTTCTCACCTCCTGTCACTCCAAGTTAAAAAATATTGTAGTGGCACCTCAGTCTGAGTACAGGAGAAACATTCATTTTCCTAATTCCACCCTGACCAATGCTCCCTTTACTTTCTATGCAAACTTTGTAATGTGGGAAACACATTGACCTCTCTGCAGACTGAGTCAGTGACGGGACAGGACACTTTAACTTCTATATAGGTAGACGACCAAGCCCTGGTACCAAACTCCAAACACCTGTAAATACGTAACACTATATTTAAGTACTGATAATAATCCCAGCTTTTTTTTTCTTTTTTTTTTTTTTTGTCTTTGAAATTTTAAAGATAGAGCTGTATTTATCGTTGCTGTCAGCATATACTGTAGCTTCAAATGACAGCATTTTGTACATAGGTCACCTTTTAGTATTATTTCACATTGAAAAGTAGAGGGCGTTTGTGATGGAAATGACTATTGAGCTTCTAATAGAGTTTCTCTCTAGTTTTGTACGGTAGAAGGAAGGATAGCGCTAACACGGTACAGTAGTGGCAGTCCACTTGTTTCTAAAGTTTGATATATAAATATATATATATACGTACATACATATAAAGCTGCTAGATACAATCACTAATTTTATTGTGTTGACAGAGAAAATCAGCTATGAACGACTGTTAAATCCTAACTCTCCAACAGCATATAACAGCGACAGTCAGTTTTTAAACGTTTGATTGCTCTGCGTGATGAAGTGGACACTTGTGCATGTGTGTGGGTGCGCGAGTGTTTCTATATATGTGCGTTCTTGTGTGCCCACGAGTGTGTCAGCGTACTGTATGTATGTCGGTTTCCAGGTTAGCTGGCGGTGTGCGTGCGGGGGTGGTGTGTAACCAAAAGTTTGGTTGGTTGTCATATTCTCCCATTGTAATCGGATGGCCCTGCATTTATTGCAAGCTGAACCAAGGTTTGATGAACCTGATTAAAACTTGCTGGCTGAGAAGCAAAATGTAGGACGTGCATTTATACAAAGTGTAGAGAATGCTGAAATAACACTTCTCATTCTGCATTAACCAGCACAGTGCAACTTCCTGTCATGTACTGTATTATATATGCAACATGTGTCTGTCCGCTTTAATATATATATTTTTTTGACCTGCATTATATAAGACTTCAGTTTTAACCACTTTGCTGCTAGTCTTTTATCCTCTTTCAATCTTGGAAATTGTGCATATCTTTGGGAATGCATACAAGTGTACATTCTTGACATTGTGTAGATTAAAAAAAGAAAAAAGCTATATAAACCTGTTTCTCTTCAGTGTATTGTTTTAAAAAGGTTACTTTTCACAGCAGTTGAGTGGTTATGTTTCAATTCTCCAATGCTTTGGTGCACTGATACTATATGTAAGCTTTTTTTCATCTTTCAGCGCTTGATGTAACATTTATGTGATTAGTTCTAAATAGTGGAAGACATTTGTGTTTTGAAACTTGCAGTATAAATGGTACTACTCTTAACTATTCTGTAAACACTGCCTGTTTTTTTTCTTTCACTCTCTCTCTCTTTGTGCATATTTCTTTTCCTGTGCATCTTCCCCCCCCCCTTAAGTTTCTTAGTGCCATCGGCTTTCACATCCTGACAACCTCAAAAAAGTGCCTCACGTCCATCCTAGTTTCCATCTTACAATTTAACATCTCTCATTCTGGTTTTATTGGTTTCTACACGTCTAGGTATTTCTTCAAGAATACCAAGTATCTGATGTAAAATTTATAGTACCAATAACTCATGTCATAGTTGTATTTTCTTTATACAGATGTAGCTTGTTACTTTTCATAAATATGTAATGTAAATATGCATACATATGTTTGTAACTGTTTTTATGTTACATCATACACTTGTAATTTGACATATCAAATAACATTATCATAATAAAATGGTGAGTTTTAATCTTTTGTTGTGTAGACTCGATCGTGTTTCTTTTGGTAGATCGGCATCTGCAGGTAGCTCAAAGGTGTTCAGACCTACCCGAGTGCTGTGCAGTGAGGCTTAAAAAACAAGTGCATATGCTCAGATGTGCTGTAATTACGAAATTCCTCATTTGTAGACATGTTTAAAGTTTAAATAGAAAAGTTCCAATACCACAATGTAAAGTAACGTCAAACAGAAATTTCAATTAATTCTTATCCTGTTCAAAACGTTACTTAAAAGCACAGAAGATTTATTAGCAAAAACACTTTAAGTATCAAACATAAAAATAGTCATTATTATCCGGGAATACTTGACCCTTGTCTGCATCTTATTATATTTTATATAAGAGGATCATTATCACTGATGCATTAAAAGGTAGGCAGCATTTTTGTATTGCATAGCTTCAGGAATGTTCTTATTTTTTACCATGGGGGGGCGGTCCGTGTACGGATCTGGTAATTGGATTTTCCGTTCTGAAACGGGTATTGAAAAACAAAAAAAACGAGTGGTTATTTGATTTTTGTTTTAAAATACAAACATTCAAATTGAAATACAAGGTGTTTTTCCTTTTCATGATCAAAAAGGGATATACGATTTTTTTTTTTTAAATGCTTTGATTTTCGTTTTATATTTAGAATAACAAGAAAGTAAAATCAGTAAGAGACAGAAACGAAAAAGTTCCGTTTTTTCATTTTCTGAGACCGGAAGTGGTCATCAGCAAGTGTGGAGCCAAACAACAACAAGTTTCTCAGAGGGCGGAGCCAGAGAGCAGTGATTGGTCAGACCATAGAAGACAGCGAGCTAGCGTATCTAGTCTATTAATATCTATGGTCGGCACGTCTGGTAGCATCTCTGGCTGCTGTTGATCTTGTTTTTGGAGTAAAACACGGTAAGAAGATAAATACTTCTAACCTGTAGCGTTATTTTATTGTAGGTTAAGTCAGCGACTTTTGAAGAGTTGTGTTTTGTCGTGTTTGAGCAGTTGGTCCGGACGCGTTAGCTAGCTAAGCGGCTAAGTTAGCTAGCGGGCTAATTAACACAGGTGGCTAACTTACCCCTGAACACCTGTGTTAGTTGCTGCAGCAGCTGTCCGTCATTATTAGAATGACCTTCTCAACGTGTATTTCTCTGCTGTGTATTTTAGCTTTTTAAAAAGTTATTTTACTTTAAGGTTAACTGAAACCCGTTCACCTGCACTGAAGTTTAACATTCAGCTGGTTTGAATTAAACCGAGCTTAACTTAACATTGCGCAACATTACCTCTCTGAATCTCCATAATTTATTAAATTCCTTCTCTCTTCCACTACTCAGGTTCAATCCAGTATATAAAACGACATTAATAGTGAATAAACTAACAACTAGCCATTGTATTTATTTATTATTGCATGTATTTGTAGTAAAACATGAGTTGAAACATCCCACTTTTGGATCTAGAACTGCACAAGCCGTTCATTTTCAGTCACCTGATGAGTTAAACTCCCCTTTTTATGTGAGGTTGAAGCAGAAAGTCTGAGTTAAAGAAAGTTGTTTATAATTTGCAATACCTGTTATCTCTGACTGAGGCTTTAGTTTTTGTTGAGCCAATTTACACGTAGAAACTTTGTTCAGGAAGATTTCTCAGTAGCTCAGAGGACAGGCTGCTTTTTACACAACCTTGTAAGAGAATGTCTGTCAATGCTTTCAGCAGAATTTAGAAACACAACACTTCCTAAACAGATATTTTGAGGCTGTGAGGTTGAACGTTTGAGAGTATATCAGTGTGTTTGTTTGTGGTCTTTCTGTTTCTAGGTGGAAGCTGAATTAGTGAGGATGACTCCTGCTCCTGTCATCTCTAAGCTCCTCACACATCTTTACCTGCACATGAGGAAAATCACTCCTGTAGAATGCAGGTATGTTTGTCATTATTATAAAAAGATGTTGCCTGGTGACCTGTCAGAAACCCATTATACAGAGTCAGCCAAAATAATGTTTACACACATCAGGAAAAGAAAAACTTGCATAAATATTTCAATACCAAATTTATTCAGACATCATGAGATTAATAAAAGTTATCTTTGGCCTCTACAATTACAAGAGGTGCTCAAAGTGGTGGCCACTGGCTTCCAGACATTTCTGTTCTGTTGTAGACGTCACTTGTTGATGCTCCATTCATGAGGGTAGCGCCATCTGTTGGGAAAACATCGTACAACAGGACACAGAGTTATCGTGATTTGATCAAACTTAGAAAGAGGTATCTATATGCATAGAAGTACTTATACAAATGAAATATTGATAAAAGTTTTTCTTTTCCTGATGTGTGTACATTATTTTGGCTGACTCTGACTCTGAACTGAATGAGAACAAAACTGTTATTTAATTGTTGCTCTGAAGGCTTCTTTAGTGAAAACCGGCTGGTGTTCTGCTTTGAAACAAACTGCTGTTGAGGTCTGTGTTTTTAGGTTTAACCCCACAGTTTCTGAATGAACAGAGTTTTTTGGGGGGTTTTTTCCTCATCAATGTGGACGTTATAATTGATGGTAACATTTACTGATCATATAATCAGCATGACAATATAACAGTATAACATTCTGACCACCTGACTAATACTGTGTTGGTCCCTTTATGCTGCTAAAACTCCTCTGACCCAGTGGTTCATCAGAACCTCTGGGGATGTCCTGTGGATTCTGTGGGTCCTGTGGGTTGCAGGGTGGGTCCTACCTAGACCAGGCTGATCCTGGACCATCCCACAGATGCTCAATGAGATCTAGATGTGGGGAGTGTGGAACCCAGGTGAACAGCTTAGCTCTGTCGTGTTCCTCAGACCACTCCTGAGCAGTTTTAATTTGTCCTGCTGAGGGTGGCAGCTGGCATCAAGGACTGCTGTTGCCATGGAGACTAGGGGGTTGTTTGTCCTGCAGTGTTTAGATGGTGGTACATGTCAAACATCCACATGAACGTCAAGGTTTCCCAGCAGAACGTTACATTAGAACAAGATGATGGATGTTGTTCTCTTCAGCTGTCAGTGGTCAGAATGTTGTGGCTGATCAGTGGATCTGTCTGCCTTTACTCTGACATCCAGAGTTATACAAAAGTGTAGTATGTGTGCCGTGCAGAAGAGATTTACTTTATTGTATGCAGTTTTAGTGGTCCCATCAGAGAAAATCATATGCATATACAGATTTTTATTAATTCCAGGGCTGGTTCAGTAAAGATTATAATAATAAGTACATCAGATAATTCTTGGCCACAGTTGGAATTTTGCAGCCTGAGAGATGGTTGAGAAGGTTTGCAGTTCTTGTTTTAGCAAAATATGTTATAATAGAAGATCTTTATTGTCATTGTACATGAAATTATCTGCAAACCAGCAAAGTGTATCAGTCTGAGGTATCTAAAAATAATTAAGTAAAGAAAAAAGCCAATAATAAACAGAATATTTTGAGGCAATATTCTGAAAAGGAAAGAAAAGCTCCATTCTCACTCCTCTCAGGATAAACTCATTAAAATTGACTTTAAATTTAGCTTCAACATGAGATAAAAACATTTACTTTCATTACTGATGCCAAGTTTTAATAAAGTTGATGCTACTTTTATAAAATGATGAAAGTGAATAAATTGTATTTCTGTGATCTGTGTTTGATTTCTGTCTTTTCTCCTGTCATCCAGATGTTCAGAGGGAGATGATGCCACATCTGGTCCAGCTGATGGAAGGTCTTGAAGTTCTCTGACTGGCCTCGACTGAAGATGGTCGTCTCTCTGGATTTAAGGTTCAGATGCTCAGTAACAAACTCCACCAATGTGCCAACAGGGAAGCTTTAGGTTTATTAAATGTTGCTATGAAGGTATCACTGTTTTTCTTTGTGAATGCAATGTGCTCCAACTGAAACTTGAATTAGAACTTAGAAGTAAATCCTTCCATCTGAAAGGATTTAGTTGCATTAATAACCTCATAACATTCTAATTTTTATTCCAGTCTTGGTTGGAAATAGAATCTCTGTATTGATTCAGGTAAAAACTGAACTTCACAGCATGTTGGAGCAAAACAACCAGATGAAAACTGTGATGGTGTTGGATTGTCAGACTGTAATGTTGCAGCTCAAAGCAGCTTTTCTAGCTCAGTTCATTCTGACATTCAGCTATGAATCAACACAGCAGATGGTGATCCATGCTGTGGAAGTCTCACATCTCCTGATTTAATGGAGCTGCTTTGCACTTTTTACACTGTTTATTCACCAACACTTTAATAAAAGTCCCATCTAGTTTTTATGAGGAATGCGATGTTTTAATTTCTCTGTGAATAACTGCAGTCTAATGCAACAGCTGGAATTGTAACATCTGTCCTGATACTGATCATGAAGTATTGATCAGAATACTTATGGTCAGCAGTCATCCCTGAAGTTTTATATTAAAATCTTTACTTGTGTGTGAACTTTGGTAAGAAAACCTTACAGTATTGAGATTAAGAAATCAAATATTCTATAAAATGTAAATACACTGAACTCATTTGGATATATTTGAGACTCTACAATATTTGACACAAATCTATCTAAATCAAAATTTTAATAATTTTCACGCCAAACATTTACTGGACTGATTGAAATATTAAAATCACTCCTTTCTAATCTTCTGCTGTATGTTCAAACCTGAGGCCTTAAATAGAAACACACAAGTATCTGATTGAAGGAACTTCTGCAGAGTCCTGGTTCCAGAACATGATGATAGAATTATAGACAAACTTTAACAAAAGCTGCCTGAGAGTTTACAGGTTTTTATGTTAGATTTCTTCAGTAATTTAATGAGTTATCAGCAAAAATCAAGTGTTCATTTGATGAACTTCATTTCCTAAAACATCCAGAATTGGAGCTCATATCTTTGGCAGCTGTAAAGTTTCTGCTCCTTCAAAGTTCACAACACAATGAATGAATTCCTAAAACACTCTCAATGCTGGAGAGCGTTTGTGATGCTGAAGCAGTGATCAGTTTTTCTGTTTCTTCTCTGGAGATGCACAATGAGGGACGTCTGCAGCGACTGAGAAAGAGTCTCACCACATCCTGACATGAGGAAAAAGACTTTACTGAAAACTACAATGAGAAAAACTATCAGACAGCAGACGGCTGCATTCAAGGTGAGCTCTGAACATCTAATCTGGAACAGGAATTCAATAACGGCAGCATGAGCTTCATTTCAGTCTGTAGCTGCTGAATTCATGGATGAATCATCTGGCACTAGAGAAGAAGACCATCAAACATCCACGTCAGCTGATGGAGGTCCAAGAGTCTCACCAAACAAACAACCTACAGAGTGAAGACCTCAAATCTGATTGGACGGCCTCCTATTCAGCCACGTGTGAACAAATGCCTCTAAGTTGATTTGTCTTCTTCTAAAACTAAATCTAGTTTGAGTCCCTAATCTATGCCCTGAGTGTTTGCTTCTTTACACCGCTGTTAACAGTTTAGGCTGTTAGATTGTTCCAGATAAGACAAGTACAACGAATTCTTCAGAGCTGTTCTACCACGAGCCTGACAGGAAGAACTCCAACAGCTACTGAATTGTTCCTGTGGTCCCCTCAAGGCTACAGGAGGAGCCCTACGCAGGACGAGCCGGTCCACCTGATGGTGGCCAGTCTGCTGTGGTTCAAAGCCAACACCGACTAAGTGGACTTCTACTGGACCACACGGAGGCCTTCAAACCGGACCAACAAGTTCACCGACTCCCCCGACTCGTGGTCTGAGGACGCGCCGAGCCTCGGCCCAGCCGGCCCTCTGTCTGTGGATTATTTGAGTGCTGAGAGGTTTGTCGGATGCATGTGAACGTGTCTGTGGTTGAAACAGCAGCTTTGGACTCACTAATGCGGGAAAAAACCAAGAGCTCCTTTATTTGTGACTTCCACTAAAAAACTGATGAAAATAAGTTTGCCAGGGTTCTGACTGATAACAGATTATTAAATAATGAAAATAATTGTTTAAATATTCCTTTAAACAATCCTTTTAGGTCTACATTTCCTTTACACTGACTCCTTGGTATATGTACAAGTACTTTGGGTGGAATATACCATTAAGCCCGATGTTCAAGGGTTCTTCTGGGAATATACCATTAAACCAACCTTTTAGGTAAATGTTCCAGGATGTTGAGTAGAATATACCATCAGATCAACCTTTTAGGTCTACATTGGAAGATTTTAAAGTAAAATATTACTCCAAACCATCCTTTAGGTCTACATTTAAGGTGGAATACTTCTTTACACCAAGATTTTTTGGTCTACATTGAAAGATTTTAGGTGGAATATTCCTTTGAATGAACTTTTTAAGTTTATGTTCAAGGATGTTGGGTGGAATATACCATCAGACCAACCTCTAAGGTCTACAGTAGTGAATTTTAGGTGGAATATACCATTAAACTCACCTTTTAGGTCTACATTGGAGGATTTTAGGTGGAATTTTCTTCCAAACCATCTTTTAGTCTACATTTAAGGATGTTTAGGATGGTATATTCTTCTGAACCAACTTCTCAGGTCTACATTTCAGGTGGAATATTCCTCCATACTAACTTTTTTGGTCTACATTGAAGGATTTTTTTTCTAAACCACCCTTTTGGGTCTATATTTGGGGTTTTAGGTGGGGTTTTAACCAGCCCTTCAGGTCTCTTTGAGAATTTTGGATGGAATACTCAGTTAAACCAACATTTTAGGTGCATGTCCAAGGATTTTTGGTGGAATGTTCCTTTAAGGGGGATGTTTGAGGACCTTGTAGGTGGAATACTTCCTGAAACCAACCTTTTAGGTCAACATTCAAAGATTTAAGGTGGACTATTCCTTTAAATCGACCTAAATTTCATGTTTTGATCATTATCAAGTGAGAAACCTCAATCCAGACTCCTCATAATGACGTTTGAGATTTATGCTGCTGTTATTTGTTTAGTCCAGACTAAATGACAGAAATCCACAACTGTAATTTTATTTCAGGACTCGGTTATTAAATGTCAAAACAATCCATGTGACTCTAAAAACTCAACAGCTTTACAAACTCTAAGATTAAACTCTCCACAAGGATCCAAAATAAGTTGGACTTCTACATGAGAGCTTTAATTATTCTTCATCTACTTCCTGAAAAGTTTGGTCAATAAAAAAGACAAAAACTAATATTTTCAGCTGAACTAAAGACAGACTGTGATTTTTCTGCTCACATGTTGTGTTGTTGTAAACTTACTCTTTCAAATAAATACCCGCCTAACCCCCTGGAAACCAGCGTTTGTCCTGTTTTTGTGTTGCTCCTCGGCGACCCTCGACAGTCGGGTCCTAATGTTTTTTGAGCAACACACCATACTATGATGTTTTTACAGTGATGGTTCTACTATGAAACCAGTTTGACATGTTCAGGTGTTCTTTGTGTGAAAACTCAGAGATTTCAGGGATCAGAAGGTGGTTTTCAACTTTCTTTGTTAACTTTCTGCTTCAACTTTAAACTAAATTTACTTCACTAACCCAGCCCTCTGGACTTCCAGTAAGCTGTGTTCCTATTGGCTGTCCAGGTGGCTGCTTGGTGTTATCAGGAACACCTGAGCAGTGTCTTCCTGCTTTATTTCGCTGCATCAAACATTTCCTCTGTTTCTCTTCACCACCGAACCGGGTTTGGTTCCATTGCTTTAGTTTGTTCTTTAGGCGTTGGCTTGCAGCTTCCAGCAGTAAAATCGTCTTTAATGTGTTTCTTGGTGTGTTTTAGGGCTTTCTACTGGATAGTTGTCTTGGTAAATGTGGTTCTTTAGCCACAGTTAGCACATGGTGCTAATGTGTGCAGTGATTAGTGGATTTGGTGCAGCTGAGTTGTGTCTTTATCTTGGCTGTAGTGAGTCTTTAGAGGTTTTTGGTCAGACACATTCTGTATTCTTGTTTGTGAAGCAACGTTGGTTGTCCAGAAGGTAAGAGCTCCTGTCCTGATTCTCTGTTTAAAGAGGTTCTCTGGTAGGCTGCAGGAGACTTCAGCGTTTGGGTTGTACTAGTTTGGTTTTTGTACAGTTTCATTTGGACGACTATCTTGAGGCCCCTCCATGTGGTTTAGTGAGGTTTTCTGGAACAGTTCTACAAAGCAACCTGCAGCAGAAGAGACTCAGAGTTTATAGGAAGTGCTGGAGACCAGACTTTAGAGCAGCAGAAACATTTATCAGCAGTTTGAGCTGGAGAAGGTGAGCTTCAGAGTAGAAATGAGACGGAAACCTTCTTGACCCGTGTGGTGAGGTCCTGTACCAAGAGTTTGAGCAGGTTGTGAAGAGTCTGTAGTTCTTTGGTCTGAAAGCACAAGAAGAGTCGACTCATTAAAGGAGAAAATAGGAGATGATGTTGGTTCTTCTGTCGCTCTGCAGTTTCCCTAGACTGAATATCAAGTTTATATTTTAAATGATTTTCCATGTGAGCCCAAGAAGACTTCAATAAACTCCCTCCATCCCCTGGACACATTTTATTACGATGTTAAATCTTTTTTTTTTTTAATGTTTTTGAGTTTTAATCATAGTTTTAGCATAGTTTTTTCTCTTTCCTTGTTTTGTCATCTGTGTGAAAGGTGCTAAACAAATAAAGCTGAATTGATAAACTGAATAACTGACTTACTCATGATTGTGACAACAGAAGTATTTTCATTGTGATTTAAGGGTTTGTTTCATTTCTAAGGTTGAGGTTAAACTATTGACAGAAAAGAAAGATTAAAGAAATAAACTACATTTTAAAAAAGCAACTAAATCAAAGGAAAAAACATTTAATACAACAAAACTTTTAAAAAGAAAATTAAACATTAAATACAATTAAATTATATTAAACAGACAAAATATTTAATTAAATAATTAAACAAGATACAAAACATGTAATTATGAAAAACAAAAATTTCTAAACAAAAATATGAAACATTAAAGATGAAATATTTTAGATAACTAAACATTTAAAAAATAAAATTAAACAAGAATATTAAACATTTTTTAAAAAATACAAAACATTAAATTAGCTTATTTAACCTTTAAAAAGACAAAACATTGAATTAAAAATTAAATGTTTAATTAGAAAATTAAATCTTAAAGACAATAAAACTTTAAATATGAATTAAACAGAAAATACAATGAAGCATTTAAAAAGAAAATTAAACATTAAAAGGTGTTAAAACATATAAAAAGAAAAACAAAGATTTAATCAAAAAATTAAACACAGGGAAAGAAAAGGAAATTTTTCAAACAAGCCGATAAAACATTTGAAAAAACAACAATTAAACATTAAAAAGACAAAACACTTCGAAATCAAATCAGATATTAGAAAAGAATACAAGGTGAGAAAAGAGCAAAATTAAATGTTTAAGAAGACTCAAACTAAAGACAAAACATTTGAAAAGACACCAGTTAGACTTTAGAAGATCAAATTTAACAGAATGGACAATAAAACAAGCAAAACAGCAAAAACAGATAAAGGTCTGAAAGCGTTTTCTAGTCTGAAATGAAAACATCAAGTTGTTTCTTCAAACGTTTCCTCTTTTCTATGTTCTTGGTTTGATTGTGGATAGATTTACTAAGAACTCATTTCAGAAAACTGCTTTCCAGATAAAGTCTACTAGTAGTTGAAGGCATCGATCAAACTAATGTTACCTTCTGATCTCCACAAACTTTACTGTTCAGTGAAGAGAATCAAAGTTTGTTCAGGATTTCTAAAAAACCCACAGGTGAAGGTCTGAGAAGAACTCGGATGGTCTAAATGTGAAATCAAGACTCATGGTCACAAGTTTTAAGGCTTCTGTTAACCAGAAAGTTCAAACTAACAGAGAAGTACTGAGAAACTTTTAAAATTTCAGTCCTCAGACTGTCGAAAGGTTCAAACTAACAGAGAACTACTCAAGAACTTTTAGGATTTCAGTCCTTGGACTGTGGAAAGGTTCCAACTAACAGAGAACTACTCAAGAACTTAGAAGATATCAGTCCTTGGACTGTCTGAAAGATAAATCTAACAGAGAACTACTGTGGGACATAAAATTTCAGCCCTCAGACTGTCTGAAAGCTCAGATCCTGAGGACTCGGGAGGTCTCGAGGCTTTCAAAGTCTTTGAACTGAGGGTTCAACCCTCCAGCACAAAGGCTGAAGTCCAACCTCCTGAGAAAAACGGTCAAGATGAGACTCAAGTTAAAAAAAAAACTCGAAAACGACAAAAAATAGATGATAAATGCGCAAAAAAAAGAAGAATTAGTATCTGAGCGAGTAGCTCAGGGGGATAAGAGGATGGACTACCAAGCGGAAGATCGCAGGTTCAAGACCCACCACCGGCCTTTTCTTTCTTTGTCTTTGTCAGAATTTTGAGAAAATTTAAGAAGGGTCTGGTCTTGAACCGGCGACCTGCAGCTCCATAGGCAAATCCTTAACTCACTGAGCTACAGATCAGATAAAAAGAAATAATTTCGTCGTCCCTTTGGCATGGTAGTTAATCAAGTGACCACATGGGTGGAGCCAAGGCGGAGTCTAGGTGGAGTCAGGGCGGAGAGTAGGCGGGGAGGTGGGTGGCGGCCGCCCCCCCTCTACTCCCCCACCTCCCCCCACCACCCACCACACCTTCCTCCGCCCAACGAGTTCTTCGAGTCTCCACTAGTTCTTCGAGTCACCATGGGTTTTCCCGAGTTTCTTGAGTTTCCACGAGGTCGGAGGCAGAACAAGTTGTCATGAAGAGATGTTGAAGTCGGCGAGGATGGAGTGACTTTTTACAGCAACTAGAAGGAAGACCACTAGAAGAGCAGGTCTTTAACCACCATCCATAAAATCCATGGAATCGACTCCAGAGAAATGAAAGATGGTCAACTTTTATCAACCTCCATCCAGATGTTCAACTTGATATCTTTGACATTTTTAGCACCACAAACCTTTAGTATCACACTTTTTTTTCCATCATTTATTAGGACTTTAATGGAATCCACCAGCAGATTTAGTTTTTGTTGACAAACTTTATTCTTGTCATTGTGGGACTGCAGTATTTACAACTGTTCCTTCTATTTGACCTCATGTTTATTAGTTTTAGTGGAGAAAGTTATTTTATTTGTCGATTAGTCTCTTAAAAACCAAATAATAAATTGGATTAGTCAAGAGGTTTAAATTTCTTACTTTGTCATATTTTAAATATGACAAAAAATATAAAAATAAAGTGTCGAGACAATTTGACCTGTAATTGGCGTTATATAAATAAAATTGAATTCAAATTGTATGTATCTTGTAATATTGGAGTAATTCAGCCATATATGTTGGAAAACACATTTTCTTTGACCATTAATCTGATGATTGTTTTCTCCAATAATTCATTTCTTGTTTTGGTTTATAAAATGTCAAACCCAAATATATTCAGTTTACTGTCATAAAAACCAAAAAGATTTACATTCATGATGCAGGAATCAGGCAGTTTTTCACTTTTTATCTTAGTTTAGTCAGAAAGATAGTTGATAATGTGTGAATTGTTGCAGCTTGTGAGCCCTAGAAGGTTTTAATCTTTGGGGCCGAGTGTCAAAAAACATATAGAAACAAACATCAACAAAACACAACAAAGATTTGAACATCATTGAAGGGAAATCCAACTTTTGCATGACAATGTCTAATTAAAGGACATTTATTTCCAACGTAAATGTCTGATATTCATCCTCTGGAGCTTTCTCTTCACATCGTCTTCCACCTGGACTGGTTTGGTCGGGAGCATGTGCAACAAACATTTGAAAAACTGTACTTTAACATCAATGAATGACACTGAAGTTTAATCTCAACATAAATGAGACTGAGTCTGGATGTGTTGCTCTGTCATTAACTCTTAAGTTTAGGGAAAGTTCAAACAAAAGAGGACAGTTCAGGTAAGACCTGAGAATGAGCTTATTTTGAACAAACATCTCAGACTTTCTGAGCTTCAGCACCTCTAGCAAGATATTTTAACAACAAGCAACTCAAGAGATCCAGAAGGTGGAGAGAGTTAGCTTTAGCTGAGCCAAAGAACATGTGGGACGCTAACCTAGCAAACATTTCAGACTTTTCTCTGTGAATTCTGAGAAATAATTTCCTATTTAATGACAGAGCTACACATCTTAACTCAGTCTCATTAAAACAGACTCTAATTCAGTGTCATCCATCCATATTAAAGTGCATTTACCCAAAATGTTTGTTGCATGAGCTCCAACAAAACCTGTCCAGGTAGAAGGTCACTTTGACAAACAGGAAGTGGAAGATTCCAAGCAGATTTATAGAAGGGGGAACCGGACTGTACTAAGTGTAGTCGAGTCGTGTTTTGTGAGTTTTTAAGGCTGATGATTATTAGTGAGACATTTGGAGTCGATATTCATTTGCAGTAAATGAAAGTATTTAAAATCTTGGAGTTAAACTTAGAAGAACACAAACTCTAACAGGAAACTTTGTTGATACATTTTTGTTTTGTTTACAGATGTTAAGTTAAAGGAGTTTTATTTGTGACGTATAACCAATCAAATCACTCCAGAAGACAGAGTGACCACAGGTAGATTAATGTTCAGAGCCAAAGTAGCGCCATTTTTAAATTTATTTATTACCGTAAATCAGTAAAAAATAAAATACTGATAATCAGTAAATCAGTCAGTCCACAATTACTGCAATTCTACAATGTATGTCTCTTTCCTTTGACTTGTTATTTGTACAATATACGATGTATATGATGCCGTTTTTTCATACCAAAGGTTATACTATGATGTTTTCTAAGAGACATACCATGCTACTCTGTTTGTTTTGCCACTAGGCCGCTGCACTCCTCCTCTGTTGTTTTCTGGATTGTACTCAGCTGCATGCCTTCGTCCACCCGGCCTTCGTTGACTCGTCCCGCCTGCCGTCTCTGGAGCTGAAGCTGGATTGGAACAGACCAAAGTACAGTCCAATCACGATGCCAGCTGCCTCTCAAAAGGCTCCTTCATCTGTCAGGTGGCGGCACTTCTTCTGAGGGGAAGCTGAGCTGGCCCGGCAGAACTTTGGAGATATGTTCCAGTGGTTGGTGGATGTGTGGGGAGATAGAGAGGGACCTTTGAATTGTTCAGAAAGGAAAACAGGGAATCCATTGGCAGTTTTAGTTTAGGGTGCTACTGCGGTGTGTTTTTGGGCTTGAAGAGGTGAACAGGAAGAGGTTTTTTTTCGTATTGATTATCTGTTCCTGGTTGGAATGCCCATCAATGTCAACATGAAGCTCACTTTTAGTTCTGTTTATTTATTTTTATTTTACTAACACCCATTTGCTTTTAACCCCCTCACATGTTGTATTGTTGTAAACTTCCTCTTTCAAATAAATACTCGTCTAACCCTCTGGAAACCAGCGTTTGGACTGTTTTGATGTTGCTCCTCACCTACTTCAGACAGCCAGGACAAAACAACGTTTTGTGGACCAAAGGCTATACTATGACGTTTTTTGAGCCACATGCTATACTATGGCGTTTTTAGAGTGACATGTTATACTTTGAAATTTTTAGAGTGACATGCTATACAATGATGTTTTTAGAGCGGCATGCTATACTATGACGTTTTTAGAGCGACATGCTATACTATGACGTTTTTTGGACGACATGCTATACTATGACGTTTCAAGAGCGACATGCTATACTATGACGTTTTTTGAGCCACATGCTATACTATGACGTTTTTTGGACCAAAGGCTATACTATGACGTTTTTAGAGCGACATGCTACACTACGATGTTTTTTGGGCGACATGCTATACTATGACGTTTTTTGGGCGACATGCTATACTCTGACGTTTTTAGAGCGACATGCTAAACTATGATGTTTGTTGGACCAAAGGCTATACTATGACGTCTTCTGAGCGACATGCTATACTGTGACAATTTTAAAGAGACATGCTATACTATGATTTTTCTGGACGACATGCTATACTGTGATGTTTTTTTGGACAACATGCTATGCTGTGACGTTTTTTGGACCAAAGGCTATACAATGACATTTTTAGAGCGACATGCTATACAATGACATTTTTTTGAGCGACATGCTATACTATGACGTTTTTAGACCAAAGGCTATACTATGACATTTTTACAGTGACATGCTATACAATGACGTTTTTTGAGCGACATGCTATACTATGACGTTTTTACAGTGACATGCTATACCATAATATTTTGTTGAACGACATGCTATACTATGACGTTTGTTGGACCAAAAGTTATACTATGACATTTTTTGAGCGACATGGTATACTATGACGTTTTTAAAGAGACATGCTACAGACCTCATCAAAATCTTAAGACCAGTTGAAAAATAGCTACAATTTACCTTTTGCACATTTGGATTTTAATGAGGTTTTAAGTAGAGCTACAATATGCAAACGCAAGAAGGGGGAGTGAGACAAAAAGCACTTTGAAAAAGTAATTTATTGAAAACAACAAGTAAACTGAAGTAGGCTGTTTATCAGCTGATCAAAGTTTAAGACCACAGGCTATAAAAGCCCAAATCTGCTCAAAATTCTCATTTTCTGTCAGGCATTCACACGGTCATGCCCTCCTGATGGCTAAAGCTAAGAAGCTTTCTCTTCTTGAACGTGGTCGGATCGTCGAGCTGCATAAGCAAGGCCTCTCGCAGCGTGTTATTGCTGCTGAGGTTGGACGCAGTAAGACAGTCATTCTAAATTTTTTGAAAGATCCTGAGCATTATGGAACAAAAAAGTCAAGTGGTAGACCCAAAAAAATTACACCTGTGCTGAGCCGGAGGATCCGATTGGCTGTCCGTCAAGACACAGGGTGGTCCTCGACCCAAATTAAGGCCCTTACTGGTGCCGACTGCAGCGCAATAACCATCAGACGGCATCTGCGGGAAAAGGGTTTCAAAAACAAAAATCGAATTCAAAGACCTCGTCTCCTACAACGCCACAAAACTGCCTGTTTAGACTTTGCCAGGGAGCATCAAACATGGGACACTGAAAGGTGGAAAAAAGTTTTATTCTCTGATGAGAAAAAATTTAACCTTGACCGTCCAGATGGCTTCCAACGTTACTGGCATGACAAGGAGATCTCACCTGAGATGTTTTCTACCCGGCACAGTGGAGGGGGGTCCATCATGATCTGGGGTGCTTTTTCATTCAGTGGAACACTGGAGCTTCAGGTGGTGCAGGTCGTCAAACGGCGGCTGGTTACGTGCAGATGTTGCAGCAGGCATCCCTCATGACTGAGGGCCCTCGTCTGTGTGGTAACAGCTGGGTTTTTCAACAGGACAATGCTACAGTTCACAATGCTCGCTTGACAAAGGACTTCTTCAGGGAGAATAACATCACTCTTTTGGACCATCCCGCATGTTCCCCTGATTTAAATCCCATAGAGAACATTTGGGGATGGATGGCAAGGGAAGTTTATAAAAATGGCCATCAGTTCCAGACAGTTGATGCCCTTCGTGAAGCCATCTTCACCACTTGGAGCAATGTTCCCACCAGCCTCCTGGAAACACTCGCATCAAGCATGCCCAAACGAATTTTTGAAGTGATTAACAAGAACGGTGGAGCTACTCATTACTGAGTCCTACTGAGAACATTTTTTGTTCTGGTTTGGAGAGTTTTTTGTAATTTTTTTGAGCGATGGTCTTAAACTTTTGCTCAGCTGACAAACAGCCTATTTCAATTTACTTGTTTTCAATAAATTACTTTTTCAAAGTGCTTTTTGTCTCACTCCCTCTTCTTGCTTTTGCATATTGTAGCTCTACTTAAAACCTCATTAAGATCCAAATGTGCAAAAGGTAAATTCCCAGCTATTTTTCAACTGGTCTTAAGATTTTGATCAGGTCTGTATACTATGACGTTTTTAGACCAAAGGCTATACTATGACGTTTTTAGAGTGACATGTTATACTATAACGTTTTTGGGTGACATGCTATACCATGACGTTTTTAGAGTCACACGCAATACTATAATGTTTTTAGAGTGACATGCTATACCATGATGTTTTTTGGACGACATACTATGCTATGACGTTTTTTGGACCAAAGGATATACTATGTTTTTAGAGTGACATGCTATACCATGATGTTTTTTGGATGACTTGCTATACTATGACATTTTTAGAGCGACATGCTATACTATGACATTTTTAGTGACATGCTATACTATGACATTTTTAGAGCGACATGCTATACTATGACGTTTTTACAGTGACACGCTATACTATGACGTTTGTTGGGTGACACTATACTATAGGCTTTTTAAATTGACATAATACTATGACATTTTTTTTTTTGTTTTTTAACAACATAAGAATTAGAACAGTTTTTAAAATTACTATACTTTTAGTTGTGCAATGAAATATTATTCTATGGATTTTTAGATGACATATACTCTGATGTTTTCTTGAAAAACATACTATTTTGATACTATTTTGACAATATACTGCACTATGACATTTTTTGAACCACATATCATACATGACAATTTCAGGCAACATCCTATCATTTTGCACTTTTTGAACCGCATAATAATCAGTTGGGTTTTCTTGCTGACATGCTATACTATGAACTACAGGCCATACTATGTTATTCTTGAAAAGTATACTATACTTTGACATTTTCTGAACCACATCCTATACTATGGCGTTATACATAGAGTGTTTTGGTTACATGTTGATTTATAATCTAGATTTTTTTTCTGTTTTGTTTTTTGATGGGATTACCACAGACCTGACCGTGAACACCGTTGACACCCACCTGAGGGAGACGCTGCCTAAGATCTCAAGGCTGCTTGGTCGTGGTCTTTCTGGTCCTGCTCCAGAACGCCTTCATCAACTACATCTTCTTTTGAAGAGGCCCTCAGATGCTGCAATCTCTGACCTTAAGGAGGAACTGCTACTTTCACTCTGTAACGAGACAGTAGTTATTTTAAAGACTCAGCTCCTGTCGGCTTTGAGTGAAAGTTTAACACCCATCAAAACGGAACTACAGACAGTTAAATCTGAGCTGTCGGTCAGTATTTCAAACATCAAGTCCGACTCGGCTGCCCTAAAGCACACTGTGGGTGAAACGGAAACTTCACTCTCCACATCACCGACGACATCGTGACGATGTCATTCTTCAAGTACATAGAGAAGTCGATCACCCCGACCTGAGTGTCCAGGTCCTCGCCTTTCACACACAGATTAGCATCAAAGCAGAGCACCTGTCTGCTGAACTTTTAAAAGTGGACTATAAATGTGAAGAATGTGAGCAGCAGCAGACTGTGAACAGCGGAACAGATGTGATCAGAAAGAAGTCATTTTCTTCTTTCTTTTCTTTCTGGTTGACTTGATGCTGTCAGATGCAGATGTTGGAGCTGATTCTGATCTTTCAGGATAAAAAAGCTGCTTTTCCTTCACAGACTTTTCAGGAAATTATTCTCTCAGGTTTTCTCTGCTATTTATATTTTAATTATTTGTGATTATTTCATTATTTCTTTATTGTAAAAATAAAGTTTGAGGTATAAAGACTCATTTAGTTATTTTAATCCTGAAATCTTTGATGTAGCAGAACTAAACTTCCATTTTCCTTCTTGTACTTCTGATACTAGAACTAAACGTATCTTCAACATGGATCATCTGCTTTTAATGAATCAGCAGCAACATCACAACAACAAATGAGACAATTTTCAACAAATTAATGAAACTGATGTCATTTAAAACTATCAGAGTCTGTTTTAGTGTCAAATCAAAGCTGATTACTGACAACTAGAACATTAACGTTACTGTTTTAATCACATTTAAGTTTCCTGAACGTTACATTAATGTCAACCAGCCACAGTTTTATGAACTAAATGAACCACATTACAGGAACACAACACACTTCAGCTGTTTACATGAAACTCAACACATTAGCTTGATGCTACGTTAGCTTTAATCAGGCTACGACTGAGCAGCTAGCTCGGTTAGCATCGCTAACATTAGAGCTAATATTTACTATGCTAACTTTCTTCTCTGGTCAACACACACTGAAACAAACTCCACCAACATCTGGAGTGCATGGCACACATTACATCTGACACTAAAGCTGCATATAAAGTGCATTAAAAGCGGCACCGATACGAAAATAAACATTTACTTACCGAACTATTAGAGTCCTATCAGTGTCTGCGGGTAGAATCAGCCGAAGATAGAAAACTGGTTAAAACAAGCCAACGGGCAGGAAAACTCTGTGGAAAATGTTCTGCTGCTCCACCGATAAATAAGCCAACAGTTATTATATCAGAATTAATCCAAACGAGGAGAACAGAGTCTCTGCTGCCTCCTCCATAGGACCTGTCAATCATTCCAGACCGGACTGTCAATCAAGTAGTCCCGCCCCTTGGCTCCGCAAAACTTTAACGCTCTATAAAAAAAAAAAAAAAAATCAATATTGATTTATTTTAAGATCGGCCACCTGATCTCTCATTCTGACCATGAAAACTCACGAAAAAAAAATGTATGTACAGTCTATGCACCGTACTCTATTTGGCTCCACACTTTCTGATGACTACTTCCGGTCTCAGAAAATGAAAAAACAGACCTTTTTATGTTTCTGTCTCTTACTGATTTTACTTTCTTGTTATTCTAAATATAAAACGAAAATCAAAGTATTTTTTTAAAAAATCGTATATCCCTTTTTGATCATGAAAAGGAAAAATGCCTTGTATTTCAATTTTAATTTTTGTATTTTAAAATGAATATCAAATAACCACTCGTTTTTTGTTTTTCAGTACCCGTTTCAGAACGGAAAATCCAATTACCAGATCCTTACACGGACCAGGGACCAACTTATTCCATTTACATTTATATTTTATATTATGTACTCAATAATGCCAACTTTATCTGTATGAGGTAGCCTTTCACAGTCACTGGTTCATGGAGTGTTTGTGTCCTTTATTCCTCCTGTTATGTTGTGGTTCAAACTGAGCCATTTTAAAGTTTAAAAAAATCTAAGAAGAAGTAGTTTTTCTGTATGAAACTTCTGCTTGCGGACAAATCCTCATGACTCACTTGTCTTGATTTTAAGTCAGCAGGTCAATTTGACGTTAAACAGAAGAGGTGTCTCGTTAATTTATCAACATCACTCCATAAAAAGAAAAAAATTAAAAATGTAAAATAAAATTTTTTAAAAATCAATGTCACATAAAACTATTGTGTTTTATATGTATGTCATTCCATTGTACATTAAAAAAAGTTTTAAAATGCATTTTTAAAATGAAAAACAAGTGAATTATCCTCATTGAACCATGATCTGCGAGAGGCATACCATTGCGCAAATATTGATTGAAATGATTAGTGATGGAGTTAACAATGAGATATAAGCAATGTTTATTGGGATTTTTTTGGTTTTAATTAAAAATGCCCAGGATCAAACTGACCAAGGAACATCATTGCTGTTCCTGAGAAACGAACATTACTGGAGGGTTAAAGCCACATCTGACTTAGAGTGTAAATTAATTCAGTGGTCAAGAAAATGTCACCAGATGTACACAACTGGATAAATTTAACTGTTTTCTAACTTGAACGGTAGCTATTAGACATTTAACTGTTTACATGCTGCATTTATATTTTATTCCAGTGTATTTTCCTTATTAATGCAACAGTTATTTAACATCAGTCAACACCAGCCATTGCCATAGTTCAATGATTCATAGCACATACACACGTATGCGTTTTTTAATACATGAACACTCTGTACATGAACTTCTGGAAGTAAAACTTGATTTTAACTCGAGCTGATTCACTTCTGTAGTTTGGCGCGGAACCAAAGTCCCAGAACCTTCGTTTAGAAAGCCACGTTTCCCTCCGGCTTAAATAGTTTACCGGAACACAACGAAAGCATGACAGCGGTGGAGAAATGAATGGGTGCTAAAGCTGTTTGTGTTGTTGTGTCCGTCATGTTTTGAATAGATAAACAGAAACAGTCAAGGGCTGAGTGATGGAGTGCGACATTTTGGACTCTTTAGAGCAGCTCGGGTAAGCTAACTCACTGTTAGCATGTTGAGCTAACGGCGTAGCTTTGCATTTATCGTTAGCGTCCACATCCACCGTGATGTTTTTAGCCTTTGTGCTCTTAAAGAATAAAGTCGCTTCTTATTATAATACCTCAGTCTAACACCTGGGGGTGCGTGTTGCTTATTTTTCTCTCTCCGTCGTTATTCTCAGCTATGACGGTCCTCTGCTGGAGGAGAAGGCGCTGCTCAGAGCCGCAGAGGGAGGCCTGTCCTCCCCGGAGTATGTGGACCTTTGCCGGTGGCTGTCATCCAAGTTACAGCCGCTGTCTGACCTGGAGGAGAGCATCACTTCCGGTCCAGGTGAGCCACATACTCTCGCATCTGAATCTCAACCTCAAAAGTGTGTTTGATCTTCCCGCAATAATCAACCGTTTCTCTCTGTGTGTGTGTGTCCCGTAGAGGACATGGACAGCCTCCAGGCAGAGATGAGCGGTTTGCTGAAGGAGCTGCACTGTCCTTATGTAGAAGTCGTTTCAGGGATTCTCAAGGGCACTGAGCGAAATACAAAAGAGCATCTCAAGTTTGTCTGTGTGTAGTCAGTCCCTTCAATCATATCATTGTGCTACGAACCCTCAGTGTGGGACTTTAAAGTTTGATTTTTCTGTTTTGGTTATTTTTTTCTGCTTTGAAGTGTTTTTAGCTTCTGAGCTCCAGGCGGCTCAGATTGTGAGGAGCAGGCGAGTCTGTGAGAAACAACAAGGCAAGAGTCCAGCGTTCGAGGAGCTTCAAGTGATCTGTGAAACGCTAAAACTGTCAGAACCCAGAGGACAGGACACAGCACGAGTTTTCTCTCAAGTGCAAAACAAGGTGAGGCTGTTCAAGTGTTGTCTGTAATTTGAGCAATGTAAGTTTAAATACAAGGTCCCTTTTACAAGATAAAAATAAGTAACAGACTCACCATGATGGCCTTATTTTGGAGGTGATATTGTGCTTCAAGTCAACATTCCCAAATAAAAGCAAGATTTACTCAAAAAAAATCGCACAAACCAGCTGACACATAATGAACCTTGTGTCTTTGGGGACTAGAAGGGGAAATTGTCAGCTTTTAAATAATATAAATCAGACATTCACCAACATATTAATTATATTTTTTATATATATTATATAATTAATCCAGACTGATAATGAAATATTGAAACAAATTAAACAAATTCTGATACACAGATAGGATGTATCACTTTATAGAGTAAGAAAACCTACACACACGTTTTTGCAAGGTCATGGTAATATGTATAGACAATCATGTTTGTATGTGCAGGGAGGCTTGTCTTTGTGACTGTACATAACTAAAATAAACCTCAATTAGATCTGGTGGGTGATTAGTAAAGGATGACTTTTCTGTCATATGCCAGTAACATAAAGCCAACATAAACCCCACATTTTGATTTGAACATATTATGGCAAAAATATATGAACATGACACTGTAAACTGACATTAATGAAGGATATTTATGGTCATTTAATGCCTTGAAATTTATTACTAAAGGTTTACGTCAAGGATCCCATATGCAACATGAAAAGCACTTAGAGTGTCACGAGGGCCAGGCAGATGAGAACCCAGAGGGTAGGCACACAGACCAGACAGTCAGGTTAACTTAACCAATAAAAGTTCTTTAATAAAGCAAATGTATCAACATAAAGTGAAACCCAACCAAACTCACTTCACACAAGCCAAGATTAAACTACAAACTAATAATTCGAGTAATAAAACCAACGAATCGGGCCAAAGTAGGAACTAAGGGTGATCAGCAATAAAGGGAACAAAACGGCTGACTTACGAACACCTAAATCAAACGTCGGGGTGGGCAGGCACCGGTTCCGGCGGTCTATGAGACACACGCCGGTACTGCCAATCGGGCAGCGTCCAAATCACCTGGCAGGTCGGCCAGGTGAAACAGCGTCGCGGGGGGGAGTCTCTCCCAGGGACGGAGGAGGCGACCGAGTTCCTACTAACGGCTGGGTCGGCAGGACAGAGGCTGTCAGGCAGCACAGCCAACAGAAACTGCAAGCCGAGTAGACAAGGCTCAAACACGACTCACTCAGAGAGCGTACAAAGAAGTGTACTAAAAGAGCAGAGCAACCTGTCCCCGTAGCAGATGCTAGAATCTGGCAGGGAGGTGAAGGGCGAGCCTGGCTTTATCCCTGGCTGATGGCAGATCTTGATCCAGCTGTGCTCTCTCTGCAGCTGGAGCCCATGAGCCCTGATGACTGATGCAGTCAGAGGTGCAGCACAGAAGGGGGCGGGGCCAAGAGTGAAAGCAGGAGACAGGAGAGGGAAAGCAAGAGAGAGATGTCAGGAGGAAAGAGAGGAGAGAAGATGAGGAGGCAAGAAGTGAGGAGAAAAGGAGGGGGAGAGAGAGGAGAAGAAAGACAGGGAACCAGGGCGAGACTGTGACATAGAGAGCGCAGTACTCCACCGAGGCTGCTCAGTCGTATCATTTCCGACAGCTGAAATGTTGTAAAAAAAAATTGTGGCAGAAACCATGGCACTATAGAATGTGGCCATTTAATATAGAAGTACTCACAAACAAAATGACCTTGCGCTGAGCAGAGGTGTGTGTTATACATGTGTACGTTATGTACGGATACCGAATTGCATGACCTAAATATGCATCGGGAATTGATGGGACTCTGAAACACCCCCACGATTTAATCAATTGTTCCTTGTATTATTTGTGATGGATAAGTCCCGATCAGTCCACAGCGGTCGATTTTTAGTAGGATTGCAATCATGTGATCATCAGCAGGCAGCTGACATAGTGTTAACTTGTTGTCATAGTTACAGTGACAGCATGCCGTTATCTAGCAATAATACAGAAATCTTTAACAAATCCGTTGATCCAGACTATAAGCCGCATCACTGCCAAAATCTAATCACTTGGTCCTTGTGTCATTTCTGGCCTTCCCTGAAACTCCGTCCAAATCTGTTAGTCCAGTTTTGAGTACCTAATGCTGCTAACAGACAGACAACCAACGCCGATCATCACATAACTCCGCTGAGGCTCCGCCTTCTCGGTGGAGTAAAAATTTGTGACATTCAAAGAATTTCGTATTATTCCCCTTATTTGCGCTATTTAAACATATTTTGCAATTGAATATCCAATACATCTGACCCTTAGTCATATGGATAGTGTGTCGTAGTGCACTAGTCTAGATGTAAAATGTCTGTAAATAAGACATAATTGTAAATTTAGAGAATCCATTCATTAATTTAGTTTATATATATATATATATATATATATATATATATATATATATATATATATATATATATATATATAAAAAAAATAAAAACTCCCACTAAAGGATTCTAAATAATATAAGACAGCACAAAGCAGTATTTCAAAGCATGTATGCTGTGTCAAATGAATATAATCTGTCATTGTAGGTTGAAAAGCTACTTGCTGATCTTCCTAATGCCTCTGTTGGAAACCCAGTGTTGAAGAAACCTCTCGACAGTGAACATTGGGTACGTAGATAAGCATCAGTGTTTATGTTTGCTGCTTTGAGTCATGGCTGGTTTAGTTTTCTAATAGTGTGTGTTTGCAGGAGAAGCTACACAACATAAACGCAGCTCTGTCGTCAGAGTACGAGTGTCGCCGCAGGATGCTGATCAAACGTCTGGACGTCACAGTTCAGTCGTTCGGATGGTCAGACAGAGCAAAGGTACGATCATATGATTAAAAAAACTATTGTCTCTGTCCTGTTCCTAAACTGAAGAGCATGTAACATGTGGTAGAGGTTCTTTGGTGAGTGATAGTTGTGAAGCAGCCTGAAATTAACCACGAAATGTAAAAATTTGCACTTTTTCTCTATGTAACGTATTAAGTGTGTGTGTTTTTATTTGAAGGTGAGGGTGGACAGTATGGCCAGAGCCTACCAGCCTAAGCGACACTCTCTGAAGCCCCAGTCCACAGTAGACATGGCTGAGCTGCTGGCTGCCAGAGAAGACATCTGCAACGTGGTGAAGACCAGCAGCGGCTCCAGCAGAGAAAAGACTGCTTGTGCTGTCAACAAGGTGCAGCAAACAAATAAAATTCAAAATAAAAGGCCTTTAATTTGATAGTTTTCTTCATAAATGGCATGTTCCTTTTCTGTTTACGTCCACAGATCCTGATGGGAAGAGTGCCGGACCGTGGAGGACGTCCATCAGAGATACAAGCGCCACCTCCGGAGATGCCGCCCTGGCAGAAAAGACAAGATGGTGGAGGAGGAGGTGGGTGGGGAGGACGAGGCGGTGGTGGCGGAGGATGGGGACAAGGAGGACGAGGTGGTGGAGGAGGTTGGAAAGGAGGAGGAGGAGGACGATGGAACCAAGGAGGACACAGTAGACATGGAGATTATGGAGGACATGGTGGATATGGAGGACACGGAGGCAAGAGAGGACGGTACCAGCACTAGCTTCTTCACATTTTTCTCGTGTGTTGGTGTTATTTTTTAAAGCTGATCCAGATGTAGTTTTCCCTATGAACTCAATTTTTTTTTTTTGGAGGGAGAAAACCTTTCTTATCTGGTGAAAAACTGGCAGCATGAGGTGGTAAATCATCCTCTTTGGGATGATTGTAAAGCTCTACTTTGATTTTATCAGTGTTTCATTTAGTTCTTTTCAATATTCTTATTAGTGAACGTCGCAGTCATAATATGTATTTTGTGTCAAATAACTTAACATGCACATCGAGCCATAATGTCCCAAATTTAAAGCACATACTAATTTCAAGGAGGTTTTAAGTGTGTAAATGCAGAAAAAGTGGCAAAATGAGGAATACTTTGATCCAAATCCACAGGAAAAGAGGGAGAGACTTATTGTGGATGTTAGTCTGACATCTCAGAAAACCCAAAATGACCTTGAATCTTTTAGAAAAACAAATAGTAAAGCTTGTGTCATAAACAAAATACTAGAAATATTAGATTTACTGTTAGTCTGTATTATGGTACTGGGACACATGCTTGCATCTTCAGTATATTTAAACATATACTTTTGTACACTGAAATACACAAAGACACTACATACTGGATGCTTGCGGAAAAAAATACGAGTTCTTCCCACTAAAAGTTTTGCTTGTGCACCGACGGATGTAGCGATAAACTGAAGAATGCCGGTGATGATGCCTAAAAATCACCGGTCAGCTCCAACATTCAAACCAGCTGCCTAATGTGTAGTTTTGTGTAGTTTACTCTTAGGTGTCTAAAACAGCTTTGACATGTTGAGACTCTACAAGACCTCTGAGCACCTAAATGTTAGCAGCACATCTGACTTGTTTTTCCAGCACATCCCACAAATGCTCAGTTAGATTGAGATCATATCACATCTTGAACTTTGTCATGTTCCTCAGATCATTCTGGATCAATTTTTGCATTGTGGCAGTGCACTTTAACCAGCAGAAAGAGGCCACTGCTATCGGGGAACACCATGAAGAGGTGTGTGTGGTCTGCGACAATGTTAAGGCAGTCTAACATCTTTCTGTCATAGCCAGGACTAAAGTTTTCAGTAGTTTGTGCTAGAGTAGCTCTTCACATCACACAGGGCATTGAGCCTTAGATGTCTATGACCCTGTCGCTGGTTCCCCGTTGTCCTTCCTTAGACCGCTTCTGGTAACCACAACACCCCACAAGACCTGCCACTCAATTTGGCCCTTGTCAAAGTTGTTAAGATTTTTATGTTGCCCATTTTTCCAACCTCAAACCTGTTCCAAATCACATACTGTTTCATGCAGTGTAATGGAGCCCTACACCGATCAGCCTCAACATTATGACCACTGACAGGTGAAGTGAATAACACTGATCATCTTGTTGTAATGCAACGTTCTGCTGGGAAACCTTGAGTCCTCACATTCACGTGGATGTCTGACATGTACCACCCACCTAAACGCTGCAGGACAGAGTGACTGAAACTGCTGCTAACATCGAGGACAATGTAAGGATTGTACTAAAACATGGACCCTCAGCTACTAAATCATACTGTAGCTCTAATGTTTGATCCTTCAGTGTGTCCTCTACATCAAAACATAGGAAAGAAATATCACATTTTACATTTCATACTGAAAAATATCAGATTTCCTGTAAGATTGTGTAACATCTTCATAGGGACTCTTTCAATAAATATCTATTCCAATAATGTAAATTCCCTCATTATGTTGATGTAATTCACAGCTACACAAAGTGGAATAAAGAACACAGGCTTAATTCCACCACAAGGTGGCAGAATGGACTGATAGAAACTCAAACAAGACAAGTTATTTCCAAATACTTACTCTTGGCTGAAAATAGTTTCTGCACACATTTTTTTCCAATAGCATACCATGTTTTGTTCAATAGATACAGTTTATACATAGTTTGTACAATAACCAATAGTCATTAAAGCAAAATTTTACATTGTGTACATTATGAACATACCTGTACATGGACAAAACGTTTACACCTGGGCACAAAAGCCGTTTTCAGTCGCCAAAGACTTGAGTATTACACGATAAAACAACGCACAATCTAAAGCAAATTCAAATTATGGGTCTTAAAGAGACCCCAAAATAAACCACAGCATCAGGTAAGATGTATTTTTCTCCAGTTAAGATCACAGCCCACGTCTTTGATGAAAAAAACCCCCAGCTTTTTAACACAAACATGAGAAGAAGTAAAATTAGGGTCACTTCACTTTGGCCACATTGTAAGTTGGCACCGTCAATTAAAATCGGCAAATTAACATTGTTCAAAAAGAGCTTCTAAACGTAGTGCCTGTAAACATTGTTTCTGTGCAGATTCACTTCATTCTGATCTCTACAGACTACTTACAGCAGCAGTAGGAAGCAGACTCGACCAGACTCCAATCAGACACGGTTATGCAAGTGTTCATTAAGTCACATTTCATTTGTTTAAGTAGGAAGCGTCTGAGCAGAAAGACATTTCTCACTGGAGGAAAACCAGGCGAGGCAGCCAGAATACTGAAACTGGAGATGTTCTGTCCATCAGAGTTTCTGCTTCACATGATGTAGAACACTGGACACATACTTCTGGTTACATCTGAATGCATGTCCTCCTATTTCTCATCCAGGTGTAACGTCTTTGTTTTAAGCACTTAGACTGAAACAAAGGCACAGCTTTCATGACATTAAGGATCTGAGCTGAATTCATTAATATCATTGTCTGTTTTTATCCTTGTGTTTTTGCGCCACTGCAATAAATGACACTGAATGAGAAACATTTCTTGCATATTTTGACAAAAGTCGAAAATACATCAAATACAGCACTCAGAGTTCAACAATTTAAGATAAAAATATTAAGAACAGATGTATAAAATAATTTCTCCAGTTTTAATCGAACCACCCTCCCCAAAACAAACTTGGTGATATTTTTCTTTATTTAGCTTCTAAAACCTGTGCAACGTATTTCCACTTCCCATCAATCCAGTGTTTCACAAAGACCGAGCCATTATCGCACACCTCTCTTGCAGCGTCTTGTTTCAGTTAAATAGACTTTTGTTGGATAAGGATTTTTAAAACAAGAGAAGTGCACTTTGACTATTTTAGATGCTAAACTCATTTGCACCAGTCGTACCAGTGTCCATGGTCTAAATTAGCATAATTCCAAACAAGGCCCTATGTGCAGCCCCAGAGGTCACATGATCCAAGTTAAAAATGATCTGAATTATCAGCTCTATATTCACACCTTCATATGAACCTGTTCTTCATTTTACAACCTGTTCTTCATTTCATAACTGTAGAAAATTCCTTCATAATCATAACCAATAAAGCAACAGCAACCCACAATAATCTCTTAAAAAGTAAAAATAAATCAGCTGTTTTTCATACACATCTATGATAGGTTGTTTTTTTTAATGAAGCTTAATATTGGTTCATTATGTACGGCAAGGTACTGTGAAAGTGCTGGATTTTATTAAGCAATAATGTATGTAAAAAATAATACATAGATAATACTGTTTAGAGGCAGGTCTCAAGTCTTTATAATCTTTCATGTGGCATTGTCTTGTATATGCCAAACCCTCAGCCTTTGCCTGATTTAATACTTCGCTTAAACAGGGTCCAAATTTTGCCCACAATCCTTTCTAACAGATTTGAACAGCTGCAGTGTAGTTGGGCATAAATGCAAAATGCACCCTGCAATTATCTGTGATGTGATGCTGCAGAGACGCCTGTGATTAGATCAGCCTGGAACTGCGGAGGTATTGAATGAGGACCTTGTAGATGAAGGTGTACTGAGACAAGGTCTGAACCATCATCATCCTCTGAGCACGCAGCGCCAAAAGGGCTTTTGGGACATCCAGCGTCTGAAACAAGACAGCACACATTTTTGTCTTTAAACACCAAGATGGCAGTGGAAAGAATGTGTCCACCAGATGTGGTCATGGCACAGGTTTTCGTTTCACTTTCATGAGTGTAACGTTACCTCATTGTGCTCGAGGCAAGCTATCATGATCTCAGACAGGATGACGACTCCACTCCGACCCACTCCAGCACTGCAGTGGACCAGCACAGGTAGGTTGGTGTTCTTTGGATCACTGATGCTGTTTGTGTGTCTCCTCACAGACTGGATCTCCTCCAGGTAGGCTGGAGAAACATGAAAACACTGATGAAAAAATAGTGCAGGTTTTGGAAACAACAATTTCCCTAAAACTCAACTCATATTGTCAGATACAGCCTTTGCGATGAAGGTTAGGTCATGAAAGTAGAACCACAACAAAGTGACAGTGATCCCACTCACTGAGGAAGCCTTTGAAGTCCTCAGGACAGCCGTGGTCAGGCCAGTCTGTGTACTGCAGGTGCCAGACAGTCCTCTCTTGTCCCGTCAGGAGGTGTTTGATCCTCAGGCCTGTGGTGGCGTAGCAGCCGGACTCTGTGCGGAAGCGTGTGGTGATCTTGAAGCGACCGTACGTCACTGTGTTGTGCCGTGAGCCAAGCCGGGGCCAGTACCGGAAGCTCTTTTCTCGACCGCTCTCCTATAGGAAAGGATGACGTTTGAAACATCAGTGCAGGTAGAGATGACACAAAAATCAGGAACTTTAAATAGAAAATCAACTCACCTCTTCAGCAGTAACCATAGCGATGATGGAGACGCTCTGTTCCCAAACCATCTGCCAGAAGTCCTGACACGTGTTCGACAGGGGACCCTGCGTGGCGATGTAACTCCACTCCTGTCCACTTACTGTTATCTGATGAGACAGGAGACAACAGGAGTCATTTTGAAGTCATCAGTCATAAGATCTCATCAGTAATTCCTTCTAAAAACTGAGCCTGAGATTCTCTTACTCCTAAGACTGAGGAATGAGGGAGTAAAAGTGACTAATTCATTACCTTCCCACAAACCACTAAACCCCCATAATGAGCAGCATGACTGTTATTCAGGAGCAGCTGAAATCCAGTGGAGTATTTGGATGTCTGGATATCAGGGCTGGACAATGGGATGAATACAACGTTGTGTAGACTGCTAATATCTTTAGCTGAAGCCATTTCGCTAATGATTGTGTTTATATTGATTTCTCAAAATTCAGCGTCTTCAGGCATTTAATTAGAAATTGCAGCTCAGTTCACATCTAGGACTCGATATGGCTGTTTGAGTTGTCCGTCTTGCAAGGTGGGGATATTGTATATTAAACCGTGTAGCGCAACTGAAAACAAGTTTGTTTTCTGAAGTGGTCGAGAAGCAGCAAGACAGAAGAAGATCGAACAAACAGTACAGTATATTCAGTATGTTTTGAAAAGGAACATGCCCAGTCATCTGGTTTATGGGGAATAACTATGAAGTGCCACAGACAATGAGTCTGTGTTCCTACAGGAATATTACATCACGATTGTTGGCACAATTCTCTGGTGTAAATGCACATATCTAGGGATTTTAGCCACTAAGGCTGGTCTAGACTTGGCTCCTAAAGCTGTTACTCACTAAGCTGTATTGCGGTTTGTCTGATGCATTATGTAAAACACTTACAATTGATTTGTGTATGCTAGACAAATAAACCTGCTTTGACTTTGAGAATAAGCTTTTACTTTGTAGCAGAGCGTCACTCTCCAGGCTGTAGCGTGGTCAAATTTCATTGCAGAATTTTACACTGAAATCAAACAGTTTTTAGTGACTTTTTTAGTGTTTGCCTTACTGATGAAGTCATCACAAGCGAATTCATTGATAAAACCTTAGGTCTGGGGGATCCTAAGAAAGAAATCACGCCCATGTAACTTGCAAAGAGACAGGTATTATTATACATCTTCTGCGCAACTTACTCTAATGTGTGACGCATTGATGTAGCCTGTGTTGTTCTCTTTAGTGGGAACCAGCTCCACTCGGGTGTCATCATAAGGCAGGACATCTTGGAAGCGGTTCTTGTCTCCGCTTTCTGGCTGCTGGGCAACAGTGCACTCCCCTCCTGGACGTCGCTTTGGGATACTCTCATACTCTTTTAACAGCTCACCCCTGTCCATGTGCTGCTCCAGCACCTTACACTGACCCAAACAAAACAGAAAATACATCACTGTCATTGATGACACAGTCCTGATTCATAAGCAACTTTATCTTATTATGATTATTTATGCCAGCCAGTTTAATTTTACAAATTTATAAATTGTGTGGTGAGATGATCCCTTGATCTTTGACCAAAACTGAAACAGTAGTGATATTTTACAAGCATGAATATCTTAATTAAAAATCATACATTACAAAAAAAAACTGCCAAAGTGGGCTACAAAATCCATAGAAAGAACAATCTTTTTTAACAGATTATTATAATGGCACAACCACTTGTACAGTGGTGCTTGCGATCAGAGGACATGGTTAATTGTAAACTGACCTGCAAATTTTTGATGCATTAGTGCTTAAAATAGCTGTTTGACCTGATCCTATCCTTTCAAAGAATGTTGGTTTTGTAAAAATGTCTGTAAAACTGAAAATATGTAATAGTGTAGTTAATTTTCAAACTGTCACAATATCCACATGAGATGCATTACTATGCCAAGATTTCAAAATTTGATCTTCACTAGAGAAAGTCAACATGGGTAATAAAACAAGTGACATCAGGAGACAAGTTCATAACATAAGTAAAGAAGAATGAAAACCATGTATACATACAAATGCACACTCAGTGAACTACAGGCTATGAATAACTATTCTTGATTAGCTGGAGAAGTGTTGGGAATTTACTCTGACTGTCAAAGCAACAAGATTAACAAGGCTGACAAGTTCAGATGTGTGTCAAAATCGGAACACTTTTTCCTAAATGTATCCTTCAAAACAAAACCACAGTAGAAAAGTAACTCAAAGGTCAGAAATTTTAAGTGTTTAAACAAACACTAGAGAAAAAAACTAACTCTACAAACATGCTGTTCAAAGAGCAAAATTATGGGCAAAATCAAATACTGAAGTTTCCTACCCGCTCGTCATTAGAGGCACGTTCAGGCTCATCCTTGATCTCGACATGCACTGGCTGCCTGGACACTGATAGTCCATTGAGATGGGCCACTTTCAGAGGACCCATCTTCTTCACCTCTGACCTAGCTCCTTTCTTCATGCCCTGGTATGACAAGAGTTGAGACACAGAAAAAGAGAGGATAAATATAAGTGAGCCTCAGCAACAGAGAGAAGAAATACAAAAGGGGAGGGACAGCACCGCCTTGCTGGGTGTTCTCTGGGAGAATGTCACCTTTCTGGTTTCCCAAGGTAGTGCAACGACATTGTTTCGATATGAGTTAAAGTGAGCCTGTTTGCGTCATTCAATGCTGGCCACTGAAACTTCCTCTAATTCCTTCTACATGTACACTCGTGATCTTGAGATGAGCCAAAGATGTCAAGTTACTGAGAAAAACAAAGTGCCCACAATGCATCTGATTTTAGAAAACATAACACAGTACAGCTACAGATCAAAACAGAAATGGAGGTAGGTATACAGCAGCTGACTGACAGTTTTTTTTCTGATCAGTGACTATTTTTAAACATGAAAAGCGATTCTGCTCCTTAATGTAAAATTACCTATTTGAACTCCCTTTTTTAAATATGCAATCTGAAATAACCCTTTGTCTTCATTGTCAACATGCCTGCTCCTGCTGCTGCTTGATTCTAGTGGTGTTTGTGTATCCACACACTAGGTCCATATCCTGGCTCTTTCCTCTGGTCAACTCTATCTCCTGTGTCTATTTCCTCCATGCTAGCTTATATTTTTAGCCATATACATAATTGTGCAATATGTTTAATGACAGTTCACTTTGTCTTATCAGAAAAATAGCTAGTTTTAGGGGAATTACTTAGAGACATTCACACCAAAAAACAGACAGGAGGAGGAAATTTATGTTCAGAAGAAACCTGGAATTAACAGCATTTTTCAAGTGTCCACAGGTGTTAGCAATACTGGAAAAAAAAAGGAAGACTCCACATACCTAAGATGTTTTACCACGTTTTAAATCTGTTCCATACTGTCTCGTACCTGCTCTGTGTAAATTAGCAGTGGGTTAAATGACCAATTTTGCCTTAATCCAAGTTCAAAGAGAAACATATCAAATTGCAGAGAGGCCAGGTTGAATATCTCTAAAAATATCTCTAATTCTTTCAAATATCACTGTTACTGCCACAACACAACTAAAGTGCCCATGTAAAATCTCCAGTGCGCTATGCTATCATTGTAAATAAGTGTATTTTCTGATATAGGTTGAGTCAAAAAACACATTAACAGAATGGCTCCAAGTGAAGAACAGACATGAGGAACATTACTCACTGGAGGCGGTAAACCCTCTACAGTTTTCTTCCCTGGAGGCACATCAGACACAGGCCTCTTCTTAAAGTCTTTCTTAGGCTTCTGCTTGGCTTGGCCACTCAGGTCTCCCTCTGAGACCGAGGGCATAATCCTGGGCCGTCGTAAATCTGACAGCAGGTACAGGGGCTCACCTTCCTGGATCAGGGGGTGAACCTTGTAGGACAAGGGGCTGGTTATAGAGGGGTCGAGGGAAGAGCCTATGGGATATGCAGGAGGAGGCTCAATGGGAGTCTGTTGCTGAGTTGTCAGAGAAGACAGGGATGTCAGGCTGTGATACTGTTGTGGCGGCTGCTCAGGAACAATGGCTGCCATTGCGTCCTGAGAAAGTGGAGTATGGCGTCCGCTGTCGTCCTCAAACTCCTCTTCTTCACCGCTGCTGTGAACTAGCATGGTGGCGTCTGAAAGAGACTTTTTGTGTCCATACTGCACGTCCTCTTTAATGTCTCCCCTGTCCTCTGTCTTTGTACGTTCCAAAAACACATTGAGCTGCGACCCCTGAGAGCGACCGCCACGCAGCACCGGAGGGGGCGTGGCCGTTTCAGCTGCCGAAGACGAAACAGTCCGCTCTTTGACTCTCATCCCCTCCAGACTGTGCGTCAACCCAGCAATTTCAATAGAATTACGCTTCTGAGCATGGTATGGGTGTCTGTGTTGGGGTCCGCTGAAAAGAGGCTCTGAGACTTCTTGCAAAGAGTGCGCAACAGGCAGGCTGTCCTCTTGAAAGGTCTGGACTGAATGATGCACACGTCTTGTGATAATCAGGTCTGGATTGCTACTGCTGACGTACAGGTGACGTGACAGATCGGGTGTACTGTTTGCAGGTCGAGGATGAGCGTATGGGTAGGGTGGAGGTGGTCGGTACACATGTGTTCTCATGATGTTGGGGGCTGGATACTCCTGTGCCTGCTGTAGCTGGACATTTGTGAGCTCCGGGACACTGACCGCTCCCACTACAGGCCTTCTCTCTGTAGGATATGGGTACGGAGAAGGGCTGTGGAAGCTGGAGCCCAGATGGAAGGGATAGTGGTGGTGCTGGGCTGCGCCGCCATGCTCCCCTCTAATCTCTGGCTGGCTGTAAACCAGAGGGTCCGGTCTACTGTATGCATATGAGTTTCCAATGTTCAGGTTCCTCATGGAGTGGCTCTGCCGGTGCTCTTGAGACAAAACCATTCCCCCCCCTGCACCTCGATTCTTCTGACGCATCACTGTCTCATAGTCAGGAGTGGCCCGATAGGAAGGTGGGATGAGAGCGCTGTGACGGTGAGAGGGAACATAATCTGGCCTGGTGATGTCGCTAGTAATAGAGGGGTTGGAGGACATGGGCGAGGGCTGAAGGTAGTGCTGAGGATTGGTTAGAGAGCTGGTGCTATGGGCGCTGTAGACGCTGCCGTTACGTAAACGCCCTCCGCTGCCATATTCCAAAGGAGAGCAGTCCAGGCTGGTCTGAGAGTGGTAGTAATACCCGTTCTGACTGTTCATATATAGGTTGTCTATGAGAAATCAAGAACAAAATGAGACAGAATTATGTTTACAAAACTATTTCAATTCAGCTAAAAACAAAAAGCAGGCATCACAAGGCAAAAATTGCTAGCACTGTATAAAGAATTGTGTACACATTTACACTTTCTCAGTAGCAAGTCCATTTCTACACAGTAACTACCTTGTGATGATGTGTAAGGCTCTGTGAAATGCCCATTGTAGTGCATTTGTGGAGGGGGCATCATGTAGCCCTGTGGCTTTGGCTGCAAATCAACAAGAGAGGGATTTAGAACAAGAATTAACTATACCTGTGTGGTACCACACTGCTGCAGCATAAGGATTTTATCATACATATTATGCTACAATATCAGCCAGTTTGTGGTCAGGATTTACACCAGCATACAAAATGTGTTAGAACTGGTATTTTGGAAGTGTGTTTTGAGGGAGCATGGACATTACCAGAGATATTCTAGTTGAGGATCTCCGTCTCACTGGATTTACAACTGTGGGTTGGGTTTGGCTGGTGGAGGGAAAAAAAACACATCAGTCAAAATAGATGACTTAACTCAGCAGCATTACTAGTAAACAGTTTTTCAGCACCTTGTTTTGTCTTGTTCTTTAACACTGATGCCCACACAGTAAGGTGCAGACCAGGTCAAGTCCAGCAAAATTAAAACATTTCACACAACTCCTCTCCAGTACACCAACAAGCACACTGTATACTGGATATGTGTTAATTTTGAGTGACTTACATTTAACAAATGTTAATAAAAAAGTTAAATGTCCTCTTAATGCATGACACTGAACAAAAAAAAATGGCCAACAGGAAATATAGTCTAAACTTAGCATGGTAGTGATTTATACCTGAAATTATATATTATCAAAGAAGTAAAAGAAATCTAAACATGAACACGCTTTTGCTGTTCATTTTCAATATGCGATGGTATTTGGACACATTTAAGTCAACAAGTAAAGAGAGGTTTGATACTCCTCCATAGTGACAGGTCAACAATGACTAGTCCCTGTAACCAAACCTAAAAATGCATTTTAAGTATATAAAAAAAACCAAAAAACTAAGTGCTTCCCAACTAACGACACATTTCAGATATAGAGAGCTTAGTCAACAATGGCAGCATTGCTGAGTAAGCAATCACAAAGGGATGGATAATGGCACCTGCTTGATAAGCATGCTGTAGGCGGTGGCTGATTTGTTGCTCACCCCTTATTAGAAGACAGAGAGGGGCGAGAGAGCATTGGAAAACGAGGAAAGGATAGAGTGAGAAGGGACTTCTGGGAGCCCTCAGAAGGCAGCGGGTCACACTCCTCTCTGAAGAGAGAGGAGGAGAGGAGGACAGACATGAGGCTACACCAAAGAGGAGACACATGCATGAGACAACGAGGAACAAAGAGACAGGAACTAGGCTAGACATGTTAAAAAACACTTACAGGCTACTCTTGTTAATCTTATAAAACTTGAGTCTGGCCAGACACATCCGGCACACATATTTGGAGGTTTCCATGTCTTCCTACACATGAAAAGAAAGAGAGAAAAAACAAACTGTTAGATGGCGAGAGAGTTGGTACAGAGGTGGTGTTTGCTCAGTTATGTACAAACAAAAGCTTTCCTGTGTATGCCCTGAAATGCTTCTACGCTGTTTCAGCTAATGGTATGTGACTTTATAAACCGCACATACTCAAACAACAGCCACACCCACATACACACACTTCCACACAAACAGTAGTGCATTGTTAAAACCAGCTGATGGCAAGCTCCGTGACAGAGGACATCTCCAATTTTGCTAAATCCAATAACAGACAGCAGTGTCCCTTGGGATGGTTAGAGAAGAGACAGAGGAATGGCAGCAGAGACTTACAGTCTGGAACTGAACACTCTCTTCCCTGTTGGCTAGCTCCAGGGCAAAGAAGGACCTGTTGTGACTCATGTTGTTAATTTCATGCCACCTACACAGCCAATTAAAGTGGCAAAGAGAGAGAGGGGGAGAAAAACACATGATGTCATAGTGGTCACAAAACTTCACAGCATTTTTAAACAGACTGTGGCACTACATCACCATTGCTTGACAAAAATTACACGTGGGACATAAAAGTTAGAACTAATACTAGTATGTAGATAAAAATTGGGTCAAAAATTGTTATACTGATTTACTAGACTGGCAGATAATGCTCACACAATTCTTATCAACTATCAGAGTCTACCTGACTCACTTCCTCTTAGGGCATTTTCAGGTCTAGAGGACATTAAGGAGACAACCTTAACTAAGAATAGCTGGGAGCTGTGCCATAAAACACAATCTATCCTGACAGATGTGATGTAATTAATGCTCAGAGTCACAAGTGAGTGGCTAATGTTTTTCTTCATGTTATTCGTGTTTCACCTTTTAAGCACTGTAGTAATAGTCATTTTTTCAGGACTTACCTAAATAAAAGAAGTGGACGTGTGTTTTTGTGCTTGACAAAGATGCCATCAAGGCAGGACCCCAGGGTAACATCTGTGCCTGTACTGTCCTGTTCAGATGATAGGAAAAAATAAGGGCATTTCTTTTTTCTATATTCTAGTAAACCAATGTCATGCGTCCTGGGGGTTTGGGCTGGAACTTATGACCTACCTTGGCTTGATAGCTTTCCTGGCCATATCCTTCCATTTTCTCCACCTCCTGCATGTACAGCATCTCTGCCTCTGCGGCTGACAACCCCCTGAAAAGGACAAAAATGGTAAGAAAAGCATTTAGGCAACCAACAGACAAAACTCACTGCCTCTGAATAAAAAGCCAAGACAGACTCAAAGTCACAAAAAAGAAAGCTGAGAACAGCAACGTCATAAAAAACAACCGTTAAATTCAAGTGTGAGCAGTGGTAATTGGTGTGTGAGTGTTGTGCAAGTTATGAAAAGTGACAAACGAAACTTGAGGACACATCGGATAAATTTAGCTAAAATGATTGAAGTCGAGCTGTATTTGTGCGGCTGCAGCCCCACTTCGTACCCACACACAAGTTTAGGTACCCTACTACCCTTAATCTTTAGTGCTTTTACTGATACAGTTTAGCTTCATTTTCAGAATCTCAGTTACTAAGTACCCCATGTTTGTCACGTGTTACCATCAGGTTTGGAATGTCTGAGAATAATCAGGCTCTAAAACTGTCATCAGCTGACATTTTCTAACGACAACCTGCTGTAAAAGTCCTAAGCAGTCAATTATAGCAAACAGAGGTAATGGAATTCCAACAGGTAGAATTGCCCTAACCTTTGGACAATTGTGCTTTTGTTTGTATGTTTTAACTCATTTTAATTCTATTTGTTGCAGTGATGTATGCTACTTCAAAAATCTAAATATGTAATAAATGTGTGACATTCCCTTGCAAATCCAAAACAGCAGATTTTCTGGATACATACAAAACATTTCAATCAGCAGGAGACGGTGTTTCTCTGCAGCTCATGAAGCTGTTTGTCTCTAGACACAGAACATTCGTGCTGATGCTTTGAAAACCTGCTCACCTGAAGGATTGATAAAGAAGAGCCACTTTCTGAGTGGCCTCTTCCAGCACTCGCTCATCCTGAATCCAGTCCTGCAAACACAGATTTAGAATCGATACAATCACTGAGATGACCAAAGAATATCTGCAATTTGTTGCATGTCACATTGTAAGCATACAAAACTAAAGGCTTACAATAGGGAATAGTGCAAACTTCTGGAGGAATTCCTGGGAATCATATCGATTGAAGTCTCCAAAGTCAGCTGTGGACAAGAAGAAACAATGCAGAATGCAATATAAATTAATACAGTAAAGCATACTTCACAAATCCTTTTACATGTCCATTTCTGTATTTAGTACAAGGCAAAATAGACACTGAGAAATTGCAGAATGGTGTAATGCCTTTTGGAAAGCTACAGCATATGATGACATGATGGACTAATTTTAGGAGAGGAGAGGTCCATTTATTATTGCTCCAGCTTGTGACAATGTAGATGTTCTAAACTGTTACAGCTTTAGGCTGCCTTTTGGCAACATTCACAGCTATGTTGAGTATCCCAGGGATCAGCAGTGCTTACAGGCTACAACTGACTTTCCGTGCAGACTATTCCTGCCTGCAACACAAAATGGGGGCTACACAACTATATTTACAGCACAGTTACTAAGTATTCATAACAAATAAATCAATGGCTAAATATTATGAGCACTTTCAAAATGTTTCAAGGGACTTTTCTTTAGAGCACACATTGAAAGCTGGACAGGTATTTGAACACGACTGCAAATGCAAAGTGATCTCAGTTGCTCTGCTATGCTAACACCCAGGCCAGTAAGTTGCACTGCCTGATATAACTTTGCCAGCAGTGTTTGAGATTCTTCCGGCTGGAAGAGGAGGACGTGTCAGAGCTGAAGTTTATGCAAGGAGTGTTCACATTCACACACACCTCTGACTAGTTTAAAAGACTGGTTTTGGATGGTGCTTTTTACAAGAATCTTGAGAATGTTTGTTTCATTGCTCAAATGAGCGGCTGAATAGACTTTTCAGGCGAATAGCAGTCGACAATTAAAAGAGACATGGGGGGAGTAGTGAAACAGTTTGGTTTACAACAATACATTTGTAACTTAATGTTCCATTTCAGACCCAAGCTTTGAGAAAAAACTAAGTTTTGTGTGCAAAAAATATTTCTGTTGCTCTCATTAAGAAAGCAAAGTAAATAGTTGGCAATAGTCTGGCTTCTTGCAGTTTATGAATACCAGAACTCTGGCAAACTCAAGCTTTAATGAACTGGCAGTCTCCTCCAGAAAATAATGTAATTCTGGTGCATTTAGTACATTTTCTCCTCTAAATATGAGGGGTTTGGACAATTTTTCTGTGATTGCACTACCAATTCATTTGCTACCTGTCACTTGGTTACTTACTGCTCTAAACTGCACCAAGACTCATTCTAAGAAATACCAGGATTGGCAAACTGTAATTTCTGTTACAAGGATAATATAATGCAGTCATGTTACCTTGCACTGCCAGGCTAGCTAAACGTATAGCTTGCTCTAGTGAGCATGAGATCCTGCCTTCTAGAACATCCTTCTTCAGTTGTAGGTAATACTGATATCTGTGGAGAAAGGGGTGGTTAGTTAAGAGCAAGGAACACACAAGCAGCCAACAATCAAATACGACAATTTCATTCAGGTTTGCATTAATATTATATTTAAACTTCTTGGCTTTGCATTTAGTATTGAAAATACATAGAGGTAAGAAGCTTTTACAAACTGGCACCTGATACAAAATCTACAACTGTTCAAACATTTGATGTGGCTACTCAAAACTTTGTCTCATATTCATTTCAGATTTGAAACGTCTTTTTATTTCAAAGATAAAGCTACAATACTGATAAAATTAGTGGCTTATTCCTGGTACTGGTCACCTTGTGATCTCCTGTTGCAGTTGGGTGATACTGGGTATGTAAAACACGACTCCAAAGTAAACGGTGGGCTCCAGCCCATATTTGTCTAGCTGCTTCTTCAGTGGCTTCTCCAAGTCAATCCATCTCTGTTGGTTTTGCTTGTTGAAGTACCACAGACTGAAATAAGTTATCTAAGAAGAAAATAAAGCAAGAAGACACATTACTTTCAACAATTGTGGTTAAAAAAAAAACTAAATTTAGAGCATTCTGTACATCTTAAAGACTAATTTAGCTTTACCCCTTAATAATTCAAATGAATGCAAATTTACCATAACATATATTACATATCAACTAAAAAACAACATTATGTGACAGCTTAAATTTGCAGGTCTTCTTTTAATCATCTATGGTGCATTTGAAACAATAAAAAGTCCAACAAGTAAAATTGCAGACTTTATATGTTTCTGTCTTGTGACTGTCTGACCATCGCCCAGCGAACACTGGAGAGAGAAGTAACCCCTGTAGGCTTGCTGTACACAATGTAGCTGAAAGAGACCCACTGTGATTTACACTCACACCTCTACCACAATTTTTAAAGAAAATATTTGCCAACTGTTGTACACCAGACAACATCAGTGATGAATAACCACTGTGTAAACATTATTCAGATTTTTTTTTTTTTTACAACAGTTTACAAAATAACGATATGGAGCAAATAAGACAGCAAATATTCCATTTATCTTAAAGATACATTGCCTACAGCTCACTGTAAAGAGATTTGTGGTCCTCATTACATTTTGCCAACATGAGACTGAAGCAATTTTAACATGCATCAAAAAACAAAGTACCTACTAATGCACAAAGCACAAGCATGCAATGTGTAGTGTTTGAAGTGTTAACATAAGACTTTGGTTGTCTGATCACTGAAAAGAAATATCCATCATAGTCTCGTTCCTAAGTCAATTAGTGACATAACTTGCACAACATTTTTTTTTTTTTTTTAAATCAAAGACAACCATCTGAGAAAACCACATGATTGCACAATGACCGCTGATGCCATCAAAAACAATGTGGCAAAAATGAAATCAGGGTGGAGGCCTACCACTAGCACTGCCAGCCAGACTGGCTGACAAATGAAACCTTGTTAAATTATAGAGCATGGACATGTTAACATACTGCAGACTCCAATGATTGTATGTATATTCAGTAGTTTCTATTATAAATCTGAAGTACAGTTGAGTGTAAAAGCACGAGGACTCATATCTTTTAGAGTTTATTACTAAGCGATGGTGTCACCGTGTGACCATAGGAACATAATGCATACATGAACTTAGTACATTAATCACGGCTGACTCAGAAATTATTTTCTTGACTACATTCACAAAACTTTGTACGAGCTGGTGCTTGTTTTCATTAAATTTACAAAAACAGGTCAAAAAAATGTAACACATGTACCTATATGTAAACATATGTAAGCCATGCCATAATAGGGGCAAATATTTTGAGAGATGATATGCGTTAACAATGACAAAGTGGTTATCTTGGTTTCTGTTCTGCCCTCTATTTCTAAGTAAGAATGTGACCAGAGGAAAACCTTAACAAGAATACTTTCTTGCTGAAATGGCAAGTCTTAAAACAAATCTATAGGAGCGAACAATCAGTACTTGTATTGCATGAAGGCACATACATACATACCTCTCTTAACTCGAGTCTCTGGGCAACTGCCTCCAAACATTCCTGTCCAGTGCTCTCCACTGAAAGTGTAAACTCAACAAACTCTCCATTGAGAAGCTGAATCCGAGTGACAAGACAGCTCTTGCTTGAAACAGTATACCTTCGAGTCCTTTTGAGTTTTAAGCCAAATGGCAAGGGCATGTTTCACGCTTCTTAAAGAGAGAAGGGGAGTCTTCACTTAGTCCAGAGAGGGTACTTTCCTTGCTGTCCGATCGAGTATAGTGAGATGGTAACGAGTCATGTGGGTCATCATCTGACGGATCTGAAAAGTGAGACCAGAATATCTCAAAGCATATCCATAATACTACAACACACACCAAAACCTAACGCAACAAACGCAGTCTTGTGAAAGGGGATGCAACAGAGGCTGAATCACAACCTCCCTGTGGTCACACTTATCTCTAAAAAAAAAATATACTATCATACTTTGGCTTTTGAGTCACGACACCTGTTATGTCACCGTGAAGCATATGTCAGACCAGACAAACACATGGCATTTCCTAAAAGTAATCCTCTTAAATGCTGCGTTTTGTTGCCCACTTTACCGTTTATCGAAAAGTCTGCTTTTAAAGCTACAACTCTGGATGGAGCATTAAAAGCAAATTTGTGTAGAAATTAAAGACGACCTGACCCGTTTAATTTACGTTTATAATTTAACAAGACTTTCGAGTCATTTTGCCAAGCTTGCGGTTAGATTAATCCTCCTCCTGCGAATAGTCTGATCCAAACACCGACCACAGCCAATACGCAGCAAAGGTACTACAAAATCCCTGCTCCTTTCCACCTCAACCGTGCATCCTTCATGTTTCAAATTAACTACATTACAGTTTAACTTTCCTAAGTGCAAAATCCATTCATTCCAGTTTGCACCACATAGTTTGCTCGTTCTAACAAGCTACAATTCATTTTCACCTCCAACACAGCCACAGCATTAACTAAAACTGCCGTTAAATTAGCTTTGAAGCTAGCATGCTAACACAGGTTCCAGCAAATAGACGACACCCTAGGGAAGCTGACGTCGCCGGTAAATGTTTTGGGGAAAAAAAACATTACCGTTAGCCACCAGATGCTATTGCGCAGTCCAAGTACTATTCCGTCCTTAGGGGTTCCGCCATCAGGAGCGCTGAATTTCTGCTTTTTGTTTAAGATATTTATCCGAATTTAGAGAACGCTTATTAGCCCGTAGTTTGTTTCAAAACTAACGTAGCACCCCATGCCTCTTGCTCCAGCAGTTCACTCAAGTTCCAAGCGTGTTTCGCTTCCTGGGATTGGAAGAGCAACAAGTGTTTTCGGTCTACATCCGCCGCTCTTTTGCTTTGATAATTTTAGCTTCTGTGGCTAATTTATTCACGATTAGAATTTGAATTAACTCAACTTCTACTTTGAAATTACACAGACTTATACAGTTAGCCGTATTGTGATGAAAATAAGCTTAAAATCCATTATAGTTCCACTCCGGCGGAGGAATACGCGGAGGTTTTCAGGGCCATGACATCAGACAGCTGGAATGCCGAGCGGTGAAAATGCCAGAAATGGGACAGCTGTCAGGAACTGCTGGCCACAGACCTGTCTGTTTACCTTTTACACCGACTCAAAGCTCACCCGGCAGCTGAAACCGTAAACACTTAGTATTGTGTAATGATTAAAGAGTTTCTCTGTTTATTTGTTGGAAAAATGTTCCCAGTCACTATCCTCACATGTGGTTCTGCCTGCATATTTGCTGGTGATTGCAGGCTGAGTGATTAACAGTTTGTAATAACAATAGTCTAATTAACCATATGCAAGGGCAGAAGAATAGGAAATTTATTGCAATTGGAAAGACACTTTCTGGTGACAGTCAACTCCTATTAGCTACATGTCAGAGGCTTATTCCAACTCAAACACATTTAACAAGTGTAGGCTACATTTTCTTATCAGAGATTTGTTTCTACAGTCTGAAAATGTTAACTGCAGCTACATCACTTGCAATTCACTCTCAAATGAAAGGATGTCACTAATTCCAAAGTATCCTTTTGCAAATCCGTAAAATCATAATACTATGGGGTAATAACTTTAAAATTTAAGAGCATCACTCTGAAATTCAGTTGCAACATCGGTCATATGTGTACCCATTTCACAAAATTAGACATTCCAGCCTCCGGTTTACTTGTGTGACATTTTCATTGCGTGCTTTTGTAAAAAATATCTTTTAAAAAATCCAAATAACTACAACACCTTTTCAGTGGTGCTTATAAAACATTGAAAATGGTGTTAAATTTTTTTTTACAAAACTATACTTTTAGAAATTTCACATATTACATTTATCTCTGTAACAACAACATTCTGGTAACAAAACATCTGTGGGCATTCGACCCCTGAATACAGCAAAAGTTAGAACTCATCATCACTGACAGAAGCGACTGTATTTGTATGTTGTTCACTGATAGTCTCTGCATTTTCACAGTGTGTATTGCCGGACACATGCAGCGACTCTGACAAGCATCTTCCCAGATCCTCCAGCTCATCAGATTGTCCATTGTAACGGTTGTCGGCTTGGTTTTGATCGCTGGTTGTGTTGGTGTATTCATGGTTTTCATTGCTGAGACAGTTGGTTGCAGCTGTGTCAATGTGCCGGAAGTCCTCCTCACTGTTTCCTGTATTATCAGTAACATGCTCACTCAGCACAGGCGAGCCCTTTTCCTCATCTTCGTCACCCTCCTTGTTGTTTTCATTTACTTTGGTTGGTGAAGTTGTTTCAGGAGAACGCCGGGGTGTGGGCAGTAGTAAGGGATGAGCATAATCTGGACGATCGTAGTTTTTGATCAGTGATGCATAAGGGACCAAGTCATTGTTTTCTTTGGTTTTCACTTGTTTCCCCCCTGATTCCAGATATGGCAGCAGTGTATCGAGCAGATCGTTCTTTTTTTCAAGCTGTGTACTGGAGATGTTGGTTGGTTCTTCAAAATCTTTACGCAGCACTTCCAGAAGGTGGCGCATTTTACCCTGAAAACAAGGAATCCATAAAGTGCATGAAAAGAACTCAAAAAGACCTAAACAAGAATTGCCCAACGTATTTGGTGACATGTATAAAGTTACACACTGACCTCATCGAGCTTATGTAGATTCATGTCAATATGTCGGTTTATCACCCGGTCTAGGATCCTTGTAGAGGGCAAAGACAAGTACACTTCAGTAATTATTCTGAAGTTCGAAATAAGCCATCTATGGAAAAGACTTGTCATTTTTGAGACACATACAAATCTGTAATCTGACATCAGGCAGAGAGATGGTTAAAATTCCAACTACTTTAAAGAAAATAGTCAATAAAAAAGAAAAAACCTGTCAGAGATATGCCCCCTGGCCAAGATATCTTCTGTTACAGCAGAAATGAATTCAAGGTACATCAATTCTTCTTCCCTATTGAGAAACAGATGAGAATCACTTATTTAACAGAGAATACATTCTTTTAGGAGGTTCACTGAAGCACCAGTGTCAAATCTTGACACATATAGAAACTATTATGTCACCAATCTGAAGCTGGACAGATATTTGACATTATAAAACACAACTTACTCTGCCGATATTTTCCTCAAATTGGGAGATTTTCCTCGTTCTGGCAAGAACCTAAAAGATGAGATTCAGATTCTTTTGGAATTTTAACCAAGAAAATACACAAAGTACAATATTAAGAATAAAGAGTAAAATTCAACAAGCTCTTTCCACTTCACGCAGTCACCTTGGTGCGGAGTCAAAGAAGTAACGCTCTCTGCTCTTGGCTGCTCGACTCTGTTGTCTCGATGATGATAAATATGTGTCATTGAACTCATCCTCAGACCACTCATGCTCTGTAATAAATTCCTGCAAAGCAACACAGGGTGGAAAATGAAAAGGCATATTCTATATTGTCAAGGTTTTCTGTTGATTCGATACATACTTTGGCTTGTGTGACTGTAAATGCTTCAGTTTTACTTCGTTATTACCATTTCAAAAGGGACAATAAGTTGCATTATTGACCCTGAGTCACAAATAGGCCCAGTAGATAACCCGAGGAGATCACTATAATAACACTATCCATTATGACTTAAACATTTGTCTTAATCATCCAATCCGATCCTCAAAATTACCTGAGATGGCTCATCAAATTCCCATGTGTGTTCCTTATTTTTTGTGCTGCATAAAAACAACAAAATTAAAGATGTATTAGGACACTTCCTAAACACCCTGAAATGTTGTAAAGACACACCTCTGTTGCTATACTTTGAGACTCATTAAGACATTTACAAAGTACCTTCCATGGTATGTCTCCTGTCGCATCAGTCTTGAGCTGCCGCAATCCTGAGTAGGTTTCACTTGTGGTGCTCTGTAATAGCGATATTTTGACAGATATGAACTCTTATCTGATTTCAGAGTCTTGGGAGTGAACGGTTTGACTCCGGTAAAGTGCTGTGAATGTTTCTGGAGCAAGTCTCCGCTGTATGTCTTTTGGACAGGGTCTTGGAATGTCTTGTAGCAACTCTGATCTCCTGAAGCTCCCAGTGAACATGTTGACTGCTTTCTCTGCACAGCTCCCTCTGGACTCTCGTACTTAATTTCTGATGCTGGGCGGATGTGATGAGAATTGCCTGTACAGGATGGATAAACTATCTGCTTGGCATTAAAGCTGGTGCTGAACCTCGGACTGGACACCATGGAGCTCCTCGAACACAGGTAGGGGCTGTCATCATACTGCACAGATAATCTACCCTGAAAAGCAAACATATATTTAATGAGATATTGTGCAGACTGAAAAAAAAATGAATGTCACATTTTGTGGGGTTTGCATTTAAAGCTTTACATCTGCCTGTAATAACGCAGGCAAGGACATGAGCCCTACACTTTCTTAAAGATACTCTAGCATGACATGAAGCAGCGATAAAACACATCAGAGACTCTTCTGTCATTTCTTACCTGGACTGAGGAGCAGGAAGTTCTGCTGGTCCTCTGTGAGAGAGATTGAGCGGAATGGGGACGACCCCCTTTCCTCAGCCGTTCCTGCCTGATTTGGTCATTGTCTGTAAATAGGTAATTAAAAATCAAACAAAGACAGAAGATGGTCTATTCCGCACAGTGACAGCACACAGCAACACATGTTGTTCTGCAAAGCAATGCCATAATATACTTTCATTTTTTGCTTATCACCTTCTTTACTGGCCTTGCGATTTATTTAGTCTTCCTGGAATGACTTTGGGTAACCTCAGTTCAAAATGCAGAATTACTGCACTCCATTGTGGAGTCTGTATGCATCAAGTGAGTAACTGTGATCGTGTACATGAAGAAAATATTCTCACTGGAGATGAGAACTGGAGGTTGAGTTTTATTTTATACTCGAATGTGATGGTTTGCTGCATTGTTTTATTGCTCTGTAATGCTAATGTCAGTGTGGCAGTTGTCCAATCAAGTTCAGTGTAAAACTTAAGTAAAAATCTAGCTATTTGTTATGTAACCATCATGGTTTTTCAAACAGATAAAATATATTACCAGTTTAAAAGTGAGCCTTAAAATGTAAGATACATCCCCACTTTAATGGCAATTTTTTTTTTTACTTCAATATATAATTTAATATTTGATACTTACACTTCACACTATACAGCAGGCTTTTTGGTACTGAGGCATCAATGGCAGCTGCAGAACAAGGTGAAAAATGTCATTATTATTGTCACTCAACAGCAATACATGTTTTAAGCACCTAAATATCTATGTCACTGTAAGGATCGTACTCTAAGCCTGCCATGTAGCTCACCTTTCGCCGAGTAAACCTTCTTGTAATGAGACACCATGTGGTCCTTAATGATGGACTGTGTCAACTTGCTGGAGGAGCGAGGACAGAAAGCTAAAAACACAAAACAACATAAGGCACATTATGAAATTAAGCTCTTATCTTATAAATGATTAATACTAATTAGAGTGTATTAGTACTCACGGCTACTTTTCAAACTCTGTCCTCTTGTAGAGGGACTGCACCCTAGTCCAGACGATACACTCCCTGCAATGAACATAAAGGCACGTAGACCAGTTGACTCCTTAGAAAAGACTGTTTAAATGATCAAACATATTTTTAAAAAAAAAACATTTGGTGCACACAGCTTCTCAAATATGACATGTACTATTTGTTTACATTATCCTTTTCTGTACATTGAATGCCTTCAGAGTTTTTGAATGTTGGTTAGAAAAAAAACTAAAAATATTTCAAGATGTCCTGCCAGTCCTTAATAACCTGTAATGACAAGTTGTGCATGCTCTGATCTGTACTGACTACACAATCTGAAACATGTCTAAAAAGTCGTCGAAGTAAATTTATGAATGTTGTTAGGTGATAATACCAAATAATTATGAGCATGTGCAAACAATACGTAAAGTAACAAGTGTGTGTTTAAAGTCGCATTTATTGGTGGACAGTTTTTCTTAGTTTGTGGTTTAATGTGTTTAGCAAATTAAGGTTGTTGGCGTATTTTAAGATTACAGTGATGAAAGAAACGAAATATAATAAGATAGAAACGAAGATAATTTAACCTAACGTTAGCTGGCGTTAAGTGAGGCGTCGTATTGCAAGCTAATGTTCCTGTTTTGGTTTTACATTGAATTTTATTGCACCTAATGAATACAGGTAATGTGAGTAGTGACCATTGTAGAGGGACTTGAAGCCACATTAGTGAGTGATGCAGTCAGCATGAGTTTATCTTTCACTAGCTGCCTAAGCATAATTTTGAATATGCTTCCATCTGCAGATTAGCTCCACAGCTAGCCAATGCTAATAGCATTTGCATACCTATTCTCGAGTCCATGATAACGTTACACTCAGCGTATCCCATTTTCCGCCGAAATATTCCGATGCAGCGACGGCAGAGCTCGGATACATCCAGAAACGTCAGTGTACTTAACTGTAAACATGTTGACGGAATAAAATAATCAAGCAACGTAAAAGTAACAGCCTAAACTAGCTTAAGCAGATGAGGGGCGAAGCAACGCTACCCCGTCGCCATGCTGGTTGCTATGATAGCCTTCGTCATCACGTAGATGCGTACGTGAGGATACACCGCAGACCAGGACACACACACACACGCACACACTTACACACACCTACACACACACAACACTTGTCCCTAAGCTGGGAAAGTTGAACTAAAATAACAGCGTAAGAAAAAATACACCTTCAATAATTATGTGCATTGTTTGTCAAGCAATTAATGCAGGAAATACATGTTGCAAGAAAGTTTTTTTAAATATAGGTTTGTCATACACGGAGGTCATTCAAAGTGCTTAATAGGCAAAATAAAAATAAATACAACCAAAATATGAAAAATACAACACAATGAACTAAATTAGGTAAATTAAATAAGAACAAAAGTTTAAAAAAATAAAATAATATCAGGACAGACAAATTGAACAAAGTGCACAGACATTGTACGGAAAAATTACAAACAACTAAAATAGCTGAAAAAGACACAAAATAAGAAAATTAAGATGATTAAGACAATAACATATCGAGTAAAGCAGAAACATGAATTAATATTAATTAAATAAAAGTGCAAAAAAATTTAATAAAAGCACAGGCAGTTTACCCAGATTTTACGCAAATAAAACTGATTAATTAACAGGAGGGGGAAAAAAAAAACTTTCATTAGCTTGCTTCTTAAAATGGCTACAGTAGATGCAGATCTAAATTCCAAGGGGAGCTGATTCCAGCAGTGTGCAGCATATTGACAAAAACGTCATTTCACTGAGTTTATTCTGAACTCTGGGCATCACTAACTGACCACTTTCTGCAGATCTGAGAGACCCTATAGGCTTGTACTCAGCAAACATATCTACAATATATTTTAGGCTAAACCATTCAGAGACTTAAAGTGAACTCTATTTTTTACCAGTGTGGGCATGTAAAAAAAATGTCGTCTTGGTGTTTGTCAGTATTACCGGAGCAGTATTTTGAAGGTTTTGCAAATGTTTAAGGGTTTTATTAGGTAGGCCAGTTGGGACTGCTTTACACTAGTGGAGTCTACAAGCTATAAAGGCATGAATTAGTTCTTCTAAATCCTACTTGGACAAAAACGTTCAAGATTCAAAGATGCCAGAATGAGGATTTAGTCACAACTTCAACGCAGCAGCTAAAATTTAGATCCTCATCAATGATGCACTAAGATTTTTGACCATTTTTAGTGGCCAGGACTCAAGACTTAGTTATTTATTGCCAAATAGAATTCATGCCAGCCCTGTCTTTAGTTTTAGTGAAGTAAGTTTTGTTGCATCTAATTTTTTTTTCTTTGTCAAGACAATGTAAGAGCCAAAGGTAGATCAGGGTGTTGTCTGCATCCCAATGATAAGCAAGACAGATTGAAACAGACAGATTGAAAAGAAGGCGGCCAAGAACCGATCCTTGTGGGACTCCATATATTATTGGGAGTCTTTCAAGTACATATGTATATATAAATAGTCACTTTATATATTCCCTATCTTTTAGCTATAATCAGAGCCACCAAAGGACCATTCCCAGAAGTCTGATCCAATCTTCCAGTCTTTGTAGGAGTACCTAGGATATCTAGGATTTAGGCGAAATAACAATCCTGTGTACATATCTGTGTTTCAACACTAAGGGATTTCTTGGTTTGAACATTCTGCATAAGAAACAAATCATGTGGAGAAAGATCGAGGCAAACAATGAGGTTTTATTATAAGTGAAACAGTTTTTCAAAGTTTTGTCTGTCAATAATGTCAGATTTTTTAAAGATCCTTTTCACTTCTCACGCAAAGATTGATGTAAAAGACAGTTTTACTTGTTTAATGATGACCAGAGAGTTGCATTTTTCATTTTTGGATGCAAGCAAAGCCAGGAAAAACCCATAAAGCACAGTAAAAGCCAGCTCATATTGTCCCAACCGGTCATTACACATCTAAATTAGAGTCACTGTACCTGCCCATTAACAGCAAGATTACACAAAAATTTCCCTGGTAATTGCACTGATATACAACTGTCTTCCTGAACCGAGCAGATGCCAGTGCTATTAAAAATGCTGGTCTATTTAAAAATAACCCTCTTATGGTCTTGCTTGACAGGGCCTCTGGGCTTCCTGAATCAAACGTCATTGTCCTATGATGCACCCCTAGGAGACAATATAGGAATAACTATGACTGTTATTTTATGCCGTCATAAAAAGTGAGACCTATTGGCAACTGTGTAGTGATAACTGAAGCTGCTACACTTGTCATCCAATGAATAAATATTGAAGTGAATGCATTACTGTTTTTTTTTTTTTTTGAGATGTAAGTGCAAACAGTTAATTATGGGACATTTTCACTGTCCTAATGTTACAGCAGGTTCAAAAGGCTCAGGAGCAGGAAATGAAACAACACCAGCATGAACGTTTCAAAAATGCTTTTATTCACAACAAAAAAAACTCTATACAGGAACCGGAACTAGAATCTTAGACAAAGAAGAACTAAACTACTACTAGAACTCAAAACAAAAACCATCTAGAGGTACAGAGGAATAACTACATAGAAACTGAAACTAAGGTTAACCCACGTATGGTAACACCAAGGTAGGGAAACAACTGAAAATACAAAACTAACCCAGCCTAGACTGCCAGTAATTATGAGGTGAAACCCCAGACTAAAGCTATCCTGTGCAAAGCATAAAATACATTAAGTTAAATACGGAACGCTGACTATTTAAATCAACGTATTAACAATACAAAGAGTCGGGTGATACTAGGGCTTGGAAACTTAGCTGATGAGCTGAGAACAGTCCTTTTGGTTTGACTTCATCTAGAACTCTCTCTCCCGGTGTTCGCCATGTGCTTGGTAAGTTGGTGTCAGTAGAACCCAGTCGTGGCAGATGTTTCCAGAGAAAATCTTCTTTCCAGGTGTACGTTGATGGTCCCAGGTTAAGCTGGCGACAGGTGGAGATCCTCCAAAGAAGAAGGCAGAATCTGTGGTTGGACGGAAACCAGCAGATGAAGGAACCCAGGCAACTCAGCAGGCAGGAATCAGCTTTCTAAACACAGAAAACAGAATTACCGGCAGTTCTAGGCTGGTGGCAAAGACAGTTCTACTCCCAGCACTAACTGGAGATTAGACGACGGTCCAGCTTTGAATGACAGGTGCCATCTGCTTTTATAGAGACGCTCAGAGACCAGTCACTCAGCTCCACCTGCAGCTCGTCTGCTGATTACAATGCAGCACACCTGCTGCCAGCTTCACCACGAACACACCTAGGAGAGAGAGAGAGCAAGGCCGAAGGAGGAAGCACTACCACAGCCCACAGCCTTAAGCTGTGGCTGTGACACCTAAACTGTCGTAACAGAAAAAAACACAGATATTTCTGATGACATTAATAATGCATCAGTTCTGTTCAGGTGTCCCTATAAGACAGAAAGCATGAGTAAAACAGGACCACTAAACCGGAAACTACAAAAAATTCTGTCTTATGTCTTATATGGAAGGGTCTGATTGTGCATGTTTGTGCAACTTCCACTTTGGTTTTAGTGACTTGAGGTGAATGTATTACATCTCAGTCCAGTTACTGACCTTGACTGAACCAGCCTGGTTATCCGTGTTGCTAATAAGAGGAGGAGTGTGATCATTAATTCAGGATCTGTATGATGTTCTCCTGGGTCCTAGACATCTACCAGATGTACTGAGGCCATTATCTTCTTTATTACTGCACTGTAAGAATTGACCATGGTGTGCCGTTGTCATGAAAACCACAACCCTCAGTGGCTTCATTTACAACAATGCGGCAGTGGGAAAAACTGTCCAATGTGGGAAAACAGAGTGCAGCAAATAGAAGTTATGATTCGAGTGACTACATATCAACCATGAGAACATTCTGTCAGCAGCATATTGTTAATTCTGCCGTGTTCCGTGTATTGTGTGATAGACCTTTTAACCCCTTGCGTAATTTCCCTGCAAAAGATTATGACTTTCAAAGCGGTAATGTAACATGCAAAATGTGAAACTGGTTGGATAGTGTTGTTAGCCTGAACCATAATGCTGCCTATCAGTATCACTATGCACTTAACAGCCACAAACTGATGCAAACTGATCAATTAATGTATCGCATTAAAACTTAATGACATTAGACATGAACATTATCTGAGCCAGTAATGTTTTCTAATGCAAGTTAAGTCTTGTTAACTCCAGTAAACCGCTCTGACATGAACAAAGCTTAACTTGCATTTTGTAAGTACAGAGAAAAACAGGCATTTTGCATTTTTGCTAAATAAAGGAACAATGAAGATGCAGATTCAACCTGTATAGTGACAATGTAGTACGGAGCCTGTCTGGACACAACATCACACTTTTAGTCTTTGAGGCAGTGTTACACTTTACATCTCATTTTGCTGTCTGATTGAATCTAATGTGACTTTTGGTCTTGTTATTCACAAATTCTCAAAGAACATTTTATACTCTTTGTCTTAGTAGGAAAGGCACAGGTAGAAAAAAGCCACTAGTGATTGTTCTGTGTAAAGCAGCAAATAATGGGATTAGTTACACCTATTTAGTGCCCACATGCTGAATTCTGCTGTTATCTTAGCAGTTTTACCACAAATTTTATTTTCAATGCTGTTTTACTGGCTGAATCCATTTACTGCAGATTGTGCTTGTTTTCCTGTTTTTTTTCCTCGTATTGTATTCTGTTCTTTTTGTGCTATGAAAAAAACTCAAAATACTCATTATTTTGCACTTGCACTTGTAATTGCAGATAGTTTTGTGATTATCATTGTATAACTATGACAAAACCATAAAAGACGATGTTCAACTCTTTTTTTCTTATTATATTTAATTATCAGGCATTAAAAAGTGAATTAACTGTCTATTGAAATCAATGAAATGGTAAAAAATGAATACAAAAAACTCGATACTTAAATAAAATATGAATGAAACAAGACTTTAGCCACAGATACTCCACAATGAAAAGTCTTACATTTTGGATATATTTCGTCATTAAAAAGGGGGAAAGTATCCGTGAGCTGGGATTTACTTAAAATTTTCTAAGTAGCCTCTTTAAAAACTGTCTCCTACAGTCTGCCCAACCATCTGACCGAATACACGGTTCACAGCCTAAGAGGATGGTGGAGGTGACGTGTTTTAACAACTGAACTTAATAAATAATTCAGTTTCCCATACATGTGAATGATGTAATGGTTAAAGTCAGCCGCTGATTTGGTGCTTTACATCCCCGACTTGCTTTCCTGCGCCATGTGCTCAGTCGCCGGTTGCCAAACGATGAGAGGATAACCCCGTTTGGAGCCAACATACAAGAGTGAGTATTGATTTCAGTAATTAGTGAAAATGTAGCTGATGCAAAGCTCGATGCACATTTACAGTAAAGGCAGGTGGAGTGTGGTGCGCTTTTGGGTGATAAAGGGAGGAGAGCATCATCTCCCGTTGTTCTTGCTTGGATGGTGTAACGCGTGCGTAAAGTTGCCTGGTTGGACGCGCTCCGGCTGTGTTTTTGGACCGGACCACTGCCGTGCGTGTGTCTGAGCGTGAGATGGGATGTGGTTTGGACCGACGGCTCAGTGAAAAAGGTGTCACAAGTATCTCAGTCTGTCAGACGAACGACACGCGTCCAGGCGAGGTGGAGAAAAAAAGAGGAGGGGGTACCGGGAGGGCAGACAATGCGGTTCTGCGACGCGCTGATTCCTCTTTACAATTTACACCCACTTCCACGCAAACATGATGAGGACGCGCCGAAGATGCCGGGGAGGAATTTCTCGTGATTTTTGTGTTATTGTGTAATTTGGCAGTCGTGCTGAATAAATTCAGATTACTGACGTTTTGACTGAGAACAAAAACAGAGATGAAATTTCCAATAGAAAACCCGAGGAAACAAGTTAACTGGGACCCAGAACAAGGTTAGTAAATTCTGTTTTTGTACTAACTTTAAATATGTGTAATCTAATAGGGGGCTACTCCTAATCTCAGTAACATCTCGTGGAGAAACCTGAGACGCAATCGCGTCAGACATCTTTCACCGACTTAAAAAGCTTTCATTTGTTATTCACGTGTTATTTTTTTTACAATTATTATTAGTAGAGACGTTTCTTGTATTTGCTTCTGTAAAACAAAAGAAACGTTTATTCAAGAAAAAGAGGTTGTGGTTTTTCTATTCTCCATCCTTTCTCTGCTCAATTGTAGCTGCAATACAGCGCTGCTGGATGCGGGGCTCAATAGTGTCAAGTGAGCAAAAATAACAACAAGTGAGACTGTAAAAGTTGTCAAAATACAAGTATTAAACGTTACTGCTTTCCCTACACCAGGCTACACTTTCCAATCATAATACCTTTACTTTATCTTTTGTCTCTATTGAAATTAAAAGTGCTGAAAGATGCTATTTAAAGGTATAATGAGGAACAGGCTGCGTAACCTCATGAGCAAAGTTTTTATTTTGAAATCAGTTTTTGCCGGAAGACTTGGTCTCCATATGTTATTCAGATCGACTTGACGCTTCATTTTGAGACAGCTGGTGAATTTCAACGCCTACAACCTGTCCAGTACCTTCTGGAATAACTGGGCCAAGAGCCAAACTTAGCCAACCTGAAATTCTACATGTTTACTATTACTAAACTTAGTTTGTAGAGCTTTTTCATCTAATTCCCGCACACAATATGGAGCTGGCATTCTGAAATGTTGACAAAAACAATAGTGCCATCACAACTGCACCTCATCAAATTCATGTCGATATATATATATATATATATATATATATATATATATATATATATATATATATATATATATATATATATATATATATATATATATATATATATATATATATATATATATATATATATATATATATATATATATGGACCTGAGGCTCCCTTGAACATTTCCTCTGTTCTGGCCAGACATACTGGAGGCAGGGAGTGAAGGCTAAGAGGGAGCATCCGAAACTATCAGATAAAAAGCCCTGCTTCTTTCCACTCAGGCCTTATTTAATTTGCAAAAATCAATGTGGAGCTGTTTCTGTGGCTCAGAATGGATTTTAGATTAATGGCACATTGCCTCAGAAATGCGAAATGCAAACCAAACTGTGTTCATTTCAGTTAGGCTTTTTATTGCATGCTCTAAATTATAGATTCATAATCGTTATGTGTAATTATTAATATTTTTTGACACTTAAATAGACCAAAGTGAATAAATATGTGACTTACAGCTTTCTCCCCTATAGCTGCCGCTACCCTGCTGTATAGCTCATTTATTCAATTTCACTCACTCATGAGATGAGATGAAAAGCAATTAACGCCTCAGGAAGAAAAGTTATGGACTTCTTTTGGCACTATTTTTAATTCATTTACCAGTAGGTGCTCTACTGCATCCATGAAAGTGACCTCACCAAATACAGCATGAGGTATTGATCACATATCTGTCAACTGCTTCACTTCTTGGTCTTAATTTGCTAATTCATCTCATGTTCTAAAAATAACTGGCACCGCCCTTTAAGACACATATACTGCAACCTGAAAGGATTCGCTTTGCACCTGCCTATAAGCTTGTGGCACCACTTTGCTGTTATTGATTCACTCATGATAAAGGGATTAACTAACTAGATTCATAGCTCCTGGATCAGAGAGTCAGACACTTCCTGGACGTCCTTGACTCATCATCTGTGTGTGTTTGTGCGTGAGTGTTGTATGTGTGTGTGTTTGTGTGTGTGTGCGTGTGTGTGTGTACACTACATTTATCTCACCATACCCCATGAGCGATACTCATCCCATTAAACAAAAGTGAGCCGCCATCAACCAAATCCATTTCTCTTTCCTACCTTTGAGGGTTGCATCATAACAGACCACAGGCTCCGCCCATAGCTCTGAGGCTCTCCATGCACTCCCATCTGAGAGAAGTGGGGGCGTCAGAGGTGAAGGCCGGAGCAGTGGAAAGCTTATACAAGGCTTTATATACATTAAGGGAATCTAAATTTGGCTGCCTCCTTGGTGCTGTTCGCTTCATGGTTGACCTGCTGCAGCACACATACATTTATTATAAAACTCACCTAGAAGACAATGGTCAAAAGTGACGCTTATCCCTCACTCATATCCTGTTGGAAAAATTGAATCTTGCTTCCCTGCAAAGAGAATAACTCAATTTTCACCTCCGCCTAACATCAGGATACTGTAAGGGGTGTCAGTGGAGTGTCTCTAAATGCTTGTGTAATCTTCAGGTAGTCATTTATTGCTGCTGATTCACTTTTCCAGATTTTTTTTTCAATTAATGTTATTTAATGATGAGATTTTCTACTGAAGCGGGAGGTGAGGGGCTGTAGATGTTTGAGGCTGTAATTTACAACACCCATCTTTAATGGCTTTAATGTATTAAAGTGCTAAAACATCTGGGGTCACTTAGACATGTCCTTATTTTTGAAAGAAAATCAGTTTTTTTCAATGCAAATAACATTAAATTAATCAGAAATACAGTCTAGACATTGTCAATGTGGTAAATGACTATTCTATCTGGAAACAGCTGATTTTTAATGGAATATCTACGTAACGGTACAGAGGAACATTTCCAGCAACCATCACTCCTGTGTTCTAATGCTACATTGTGTTAGCTAATGGTGCTGAAAGGCTAACTGATGATTAGAAAACCCTTGAAATCCTTGTGCAATTATGCTAGCACATGAATAAAAGTATGAGTTTTCATGGTATCTCGCAAAAAACAAACATGTATATATATATATACTAAGGACATTTCTAAGTGACCCCAAACTTTTGAACAGTAGTGTATAAATATTGTTTTGGTTTTTTACAGTCAATGTGTAAATTAGTAAATTAATACACTTTTCTGTGACTTTACTAGATATTATATGAAATCTGACATAACTGGGAAATTTTGTAAAATGACAATTTTAAAAATTATTTAGCATTTTTGTAAAGAAAAAAATGTTTTTTCTGATTTAGATTCTATAAAAAAAAACTGTCTAAATATACAATCAAATGTTGTCAAAGAATGAATTAACATTTGTAAAAAAAATCTATTTTTTTACAGCTTTTTTTTTACTGTTAACATATATTCATATAAATGTAAAAAAAATTCTTCATTTTCTGTCATTTTAGAAGATATTACGTGTAATTTCAACTAATAAACAAGTAAAATAACAGTAAATAGTTTAAAAGCATACTGTTAAAAACTAAACTAATGTGGATTTTTTGTCCAGTGTATTGTCTTGTAAAATTTTTGAGGGTACAGAAAGTCTTGCTGTGGCTCAGCTGTACACTGCAGCTTTGTCTATTGGCTTTATTTGCCCAGAGTCAAAGGAAGAAATTGCTTTTTATAGCTTCATACAGGAGGCAATAGATTTTTTTTTAAATCACTGTGATGAGCTCATGTTTATGCCAGGATAAAGCAATGTCCCCTTGCTGTTATTAGATGTGAAATGTAGGTCATAGGAAAGCTAAAAGGTGGGAGTTATTACTGTTATTAAACTCATATCACACATTAATTTTAACTTTCTCATTATCTGTTGCCACAGATTGGTTATCAGAGTCTAAGACAAATGACACACACAGGAATCTGGAAAGAAATCAGCACAGCAAATGAACAAAATGTCCCTGTGCAGTCATTTCAAATGTATTTCTTAAAGCTTAAGTACCACTTACAAAACAACAACTGGCAAAGCTTGTTCGCCTACAACAATCACAAGACAAACGTTTTCTGTCTTGATACCCTTAAACAAAAAAGGTAAATAACATGCATTTATTCTGTCTCCTGTTACATCTCACTCTCTTTCTTAGTGGCGGTCCAGACCAACCTGGTCCCTCCTAAAAAGGCCCAGCCGGGGGCGGTGAAGTCCAGTCTAGTCCAGGCTAGCGTGGCCACCATGCAGAACCCGATGGGCTGCGACCCAAAGGCCAATGGTCACTGTCCGCTGCCTCGCCTGTCCATCTCCTCCCGCTCCGCTAGCGTGGTGGCCAGTATGGACGCCAGCTTTGACGGCTCGACCACGGTGCTGCACTCGGTGATGAAATGGAAGACGGTGGTGGCGGTGTTTGTCGTGGTTGTTCTCTACCTGGTCTGTGGAGGTCTGGCTTTCAGGGCTCTGGAGCAGCCGTTTGAGAGCAACCAGAAGACCAGCATCACCCTGGAGAAGGCCAAGTTCCTGGAAAGATACCCGTGTGTCATTCCTCGCGAGCTGGATGCCATCATCGAGGTGAGTGGAAATGAGATTTAGAGTCTATTAAACAGTGTCATTTTCTTGTTTCCTCTTACTACATGTTTGACAGCCTTGAGTTTAGTTTGTAAAGGGAAAAGAAGAAAAGAGAAACTCAATGAAAATGATCTGAAAAATAATGCTGAGTGTCAGTCTATTCAGTCTGTCAGATAAGGGAGGAAAGTCAGAGGACGGACCTTTATAGCAGCAGTTTTTTTAGATGGTGATTACCATCAGGGGTAATTAAGAGATCTTGCGTAATTAATTCCTGTTTCAATTAGCCTGTCGCATGATCCTAAAAAGATTAAATTATCACTTCCTACACTTCCTTTCCATTCTTTCAGCACATGAGACCTTTAAATCAAAATAGGAAATTTAAAATTGGTCTCACGTGGATTATTTGTATTTATGACAAACTAGTCTGAACTTAGAGCAACTTAAAATCAAACTTTTATAATAATGGTAATGTATCAAATGACAAAGTAAAAACTAGTGACAGTGAGAGAGGGGTCACTCATAGTAATAAACTTATAGAGACTAATCAGTGGAATCTGCAACTTTATGGAGCTTCATGTTGAATTTCAGATCAGTCCAGAGAACATCACATGTGTGTATGATCACTCATGTGACAATAAGTGTTTATATACGGATGCTGATATGATGAGTAACCCTCATGCTTGCTGCCAGTTTCACCCATTAATGAAGATAACAGGAAGTTACTCATGAAGAACTTCAAACTGAGATTGTGCAAGTGCTTCACTTGGAGTAGTTTTGGTGCTGTTGCTGCAAAAACAGCTGCTTGAACATGATGTTTTTAGATGAACAGTCATCCATAATCTGACTCCACCATACAATCGGTATACTACTTTGAAATACAATGGTTGGAGAAGAGCTTGTGTGCCCACTGTTTCAATTTTTAACTGAACAAATTGTAGTATCTTGTGTCCCATTTGTCATTCTTGACTTTTACTTTTTTGCTACACTATTTAGATGTACTTCATATCTAAATGTGAACGTGGGTGAGATGCATACTGTACTCACAAAACTGAAGGTAGTTGAGATTTTGCAAGGGTTACACTCAGCTCGGTCACAATTCTTTCACCAAAAGAGTGTTTTCATGCAATAATAAAGCCCATTTACCAACTTAAACAGCAAAAAACAATGTCATTTGCCTTCTTCTAGCAATCCAGATGAAATAATAAATTGATTATCCTGTGTCTAAAGCACCATCAGATGACAGGCTGTCTAGCATCTGAACCCAGGCTGCTTCACAACAGGTCCATCCTCAAGCCACAAGCACAATAATAACTCCAGGGTCACCACAGAGATAGCCGTTATTCTCAATGACACTTCACATCTGTTGGAAGATACACCACAGTGGCACATGCGGTATTATATATTACATAACAGTGCATCAAAGTAATCTCAGAGAAAAGGGCAAGTAAGCGCCTTCTACCTATATGGCATTTATCCTCTGTGAAAATGGTCAGTCGCAATGACCTTTATGCTGTAGTCACAACAGAGAAGTGCAATCGCAGCTCAATATTGATTTTATTGTTCAGTTTGTGTGTCAAGAAAAAGTACTGCTAATAAAACAGACCTAGTTTTTAAACTTGTAATAGAGAGTCCTTTTGAGAAATAACTAAGTTGCATCTTAAACTCTCTATAATAAATGTATTAGTACAGTGTGAAATTCCAGAGTGCTGCTTTAACAACACCCACACGTTTTAAATAAGGAAAGTAGCTCATGGCCATAACAGCAGGGTTGTATTTATTGTAAGAAATATTGGAAGCCAAGATTTTCTGGTTTCTATCAGAACTGTGTGTGATGTTGCTTCTGGGCAATTTTAACAAAAATGTTATTAAAAATCAGGGTTTTGAAGAACCAGAATCTACACAAAACTGTGTGACCATGAAGTGAAATACATTTTTGATAGGAATTAACTATTCTGTGTTTGATATATGAAGGTGTACACAATTACTTGTTCAAAGCATGACTGATATCACCTGATATTGTGACATATTGTTGATTTAAGCCAACCCGTCGCACGCTGTGTTCCACATTTTACCAACGGAGCTTGTGAAACTTTCTTTCTCAATCAATACTAGTGTGCATTGGACCAGATAACCAGCAGGACGACAAAAAGAAGCATTTGCATCAGACTGCAACTTTACTGTGCATTTTACAATATCTTTTTCCACTGTCAGCTGCTTTATAACACAGAGCGCGGCGATGCTTCACGCTGCTCTCTGGCATCACACCCAGAATTATAGGTCAAGCTTTAAGGTCACTACATCAAACTGACACGTACAACTGGAAAAGGGATTGGAAAATGATTTGAGACTCACCACTGTGCAGTTTGCTGAGTGGAAAGTTTGATTTGTGAGGGGATGCAGAGATAGAAAAAAAACTGAACTAAGATCAATCTAACATTGCTTGATATGGACTTCAGATTTTCAGGAAGCACAGACAGGGACATTTTGTGCCAATAACAATCAAAAGAATTGACCAACACAGGAATTAAAACATTAGTATCTAATTAGCAGAAATTAAAAAAAAAAAAAAAAGCATCATACTGATGTCAAGAGAGCAAAAAAGACCTTTTTGGAATAATGTGCTTTCCATGTTTCCCTCTTGTAAACTGAGAGTAGGAAAGACAAGACTCACATTAGTGCCACAGTGGGCCCCTGTGATTCTCTTAAGTTTGAAATATCCCTAAAGAGAAAACCCAACGAGTGGCATTTGCTGTGCTCCACTTTCCACTAGAATGCCTCCATTTGATGTTAACATCTTCAACACTGCTGTGGTGAGTAGTGGACTGAATATCTAGTTCTCTCCTTCTCCACGCCCACCTGTGTTCTTTTATTCTTCCTCAAAGAGGCATCCTTGGTTTTTTCCTCCCTTGCGGTGCTCAACCTATGAGCTTTCAAAGGCACTATCACGACTTTGTAAAAATCAATGACAGTGTTTCCTAAGGAGAAGTGTGGAAATTAAAACCTTTAGCATGGTGTGCCTGGGGTCCAGAGGGAATCAATTATTCATCGCACAGGCCAGCAGTCACACAACTCCTGCTGCTCGGAGCAAAAGTACGAGCAGCAGCAGCTGAATCACTAGACTAGAGTGTCTTCTGGACAAATGATCAGATTCAGGCATTAGAGATATATGATGGCTTATCATTAGACCTCAGAGAGAAGGAGCCAAGAGGCTGAAATTTGAGGAAATCATTTACAATATTACATCTGGCAGATTTTGTTTGATTTTTTTGAGCAATGTGCTTATTTGCTGTTTTGTCAAGCTGTCATGAACTTGTCATATTTGCTTTGAGATATAACCCGTTTATTCAGAGCTTTCGGAGTGTTAGCTAATTTTGATTCTGCCAATGCAGTTTCTGCCAGTTGATATGTCCTGGTATGATTATACATTAAGCATAATTTATATAAGTACAATTTATTTTGAAAAGCCATCATATTTCAGAAACCCCTGTTAAGTTTGTTCTAACATCTCTGCATGACTTTACAATATTTCATAAAACTTAAAGTTCGACTGCATAAAATCCATAGAAGATATGAAAACACAGATATAGCCGAATAATATTCAAAGCCTTGTGACCTGTTGAAAGTTTGAATGAAATTTATACTGTAAAATATACCAGAGCTACAGGGTTCCAAAGATGGCTGTGTTTTGACAGTTGTCCAGCTGACTTCCCATTAATTTCTAAGGGGACTGTTAATGCAGTTTATTACGAATTTCAAAAAATCATATGACAAATCAAAAACCAAAACCAAAAGACAAAGCACACCATTCCCAATCAAGCCACTTGTTTTCATATGTTTTGTATGGGTTTTCTTAAAACTGCGAGACGAATATCATGTTGGAGAAATCTATAATAACACAAAGCTCGAGCAATAAAACTAAAGGTGCTTCAATGCTTGTGCAATGGCACAATTAATTACTGTACAGATATGTAACATGCCATTTTCCCAGCTAAGTCTGTGCAAGAAAGTAAACTGCCATTTTCCCTGAAATGTCATTTTCTGTAAATCAGAAGAGATAATGTTTGATTTCACTGAGTTATGAAGGTATTTCAACAATAAGTGTTGCAGAAATAACAAATACCAAGCCATGTGTCAAGCTCACGCTGACAAATAACACAATTTTTTTCCTCCTGCTATCTCAAGAAAAGGCCTTCAGGACACACTCCTTCACAAGTACTCCATCAAAAAGCCTGTCTGGTCCTCTAACAGGTCCCTTTATCGGTCTGTTCATGCTGTGTCAAGCCTGTCACTCAGCTACTAGATCTTCTGTGGGGATACAGCAGTGGTGACTCACTGTTGTCAAACTGTTTGGTGGAGGAGTTAACAGAAAAAATGGCAATCTTGAGTAGCATGTACGTGCATGAGAGGAAGGAAAGAGACGATATTTTACAGGGGCAGCTCTCGTTAAGGTGTACTCCACAGCGTTTGTCGCTGTAATGTGTGTCAGCTTGTGTCTCGGCATGTCTGTTGACCTCCTCATGTCTGCCTCAGTATCTGTGTTGTCCACACACCCACTGGGTGCCCACAGAGACAGCAGACCTAATTGGCTTTCCGGTACCGTATGGATGACTCACGCTGAGGCACGATGTGAAGCCACGCCGTTATTGACACCAGTCAAGCCCCATTTGTTGATGAGTCACTTTCCTACTCATAAACTTTTGTCTTGACTGAGACACCTGCAGTAAAACTACATCAGGATATGCAACCTACACCATCATCATTTATACCAGTATAGATTATTTTCTTTAGAAATGATTCTGAAAAAGCCAAACCTCCATCTGTGATGGACCTCAGTCTTCCCATATGGCAATAAGCTTCAGGGCTTCAAGGTGGTTAAGGTATAGCTATAGACGTCAGTCATGGTGAAAGTGCTGCAGAGGAGAGTGCTTGGCACTGAGTCACAGCGAGGTTGGGTGAAGGAGAGAGTGAAGCACCATGCTGGCTGGATAACTGCCGTCACCTGCTGTGGGGCAGGAAGGCACATTGAGAGCATAAAAATCTGCAGTGAGTTTGATTGCTCTGTAATGATCCTGCAGTGAGAAATGTGAAAGCACACAAGCTGTCACAAGTGCTTGGTGGCGACGTCTGCAAGAGAGTCTGAATGCTGATTCCTTGGTGGAATCAAAATAGAAGATGCTGTGTGAAAGAAAAACACCATTTGTCTTGGTAATTAATGTGCCGCAACACAAAGTCGGCATCCTCAAAAGTGCATGTGCGAAAGGAGGATTTTTCACATCTCTAATGCAGCATGAACTTGGCTGTGAAAAAGGCACGAGACAAAAATAGACCGCCTCATAAAGAATTCAGACACATCGTGCAGCTATTTATAGCGCTCCCTCGACTCCAGAATTAGGCTATTTGGGGTTTTATGATATAATTACCACTTTGATATTTCCCCCATAAAGTATCTGAGTCTGCTAAAACATGTGAAATAGTATTATTGCAATTGGCTAATTTTAGATGCAAAATCAGTCTCACTGGGGGGCTGCGCTGATGGAGCTGAGGTAATCACATGCAAGATTATGAGTAGGCATGTGCGCCGATGCGTTCAGAAATGGTCCTACACTCTGTCTGCTTTGAAATGTATGTCACGAGAGTTGATGCATATTTTATTATATGGACGTGCATCTCACTAAAAGCCTGCACGGGCAGATTGAGGGGTTGCTCTGAATGAAGAAGCTATAAACCTTATAGGAATGTTGGTACATTCACTGAAGCTATTTCTTACCAAAGAAACTCCTCAGTGATTTTCATGTCAGCAGAAATGTTTAATGAAACCAACAGGCAACATTCTATACCACAAATTTCTATATAGATGCAAAAATAAATGAAGAAACTGAAGAAGCCTCTTGAATGGGGGGTTTATTGAAGCTCCGAGGATCACCATGACCTCGATGACTGAGAATCTGCACAGATGCATCCTCACAAAATGCTCATAAACAGGGAAATTAGAAAGAACACAAGACACTGGAATAAGTTTTCATGGCTGCGTAATGGAGCACAGGAGACCATCAGTGAGAATAATGATGCAGGGAATGTTTTCCAGACACGAGGCAGTCTGGGAATATAGAAAAGCTGATGGACGAAAGAAAAAGGGCTGAGGCTGAAGAGAAGCGAGATAATGATCTTTGAACTGCAATTGAAGGTCTTTGTGGATTTAATCTACGGGTGGAGAAGAGAAACGGCTGCATTCGAAGAGCCAGACACGGAATAATTTAAACCCATCTTGTGCCATATGTTTGTGCACAACACATGTCAACAGTAGCAGTAAAAGAGGAATTATGGTATGGTTTTGAGGCATTAGTTAGAGTTGTATGTACATTGTGCAACAGCAGTCTTCTAGCTTGCATTTAGACGTCACTTGCACATATGTGTTTTTTTGAGAAAGGGGCTATTTTGTGGATACAAAAGGCTGTGTACTGGGGAAGCAACCCCAACAAAAAGGTGCAAGATAAATCTGAATTTAGAATTCAAATAAAAAAGGAGAAAATGGAACTTTTGCTAAACTGGTTAGTGATAAACATACATACATCTTGCTATAAGGGATTGCAAACAGACATTGTGTTTGTTGTAAGTTCACGTGCCAAAAAGATTGGGATTGCTGTTGTGGATTTTATCAATTAGAGCTCGAGTCATAGCAGATGTTTGCAAAACGTTTAATAATAAAATTGCTTTATTAATGCTCATTACAATTCTCATTTTGCTAGTTTCTAATTAGTTTGGACTCAGTAATTTAAACAAATAGTGTTTTGTTTAACAGTAACACAATATAATATAATTCTGCTGAGATAGAATTATACTGAAATGATTGAATTAATCATAGATTGATCCACATAGCTCCCCTGCCTGTTATTGCAGCCTTAGAATAATCAAATTCCCCATTTGACTCACATCCCTTCACCACTTTCAGGACTTTGTTCTGGGGTTTTTTTTCTTGTTCTCTGTTCTTTGTTATCTGTAAGTGACTTTCCAGGTTGATGCTGAAGATAGTAACACTCGATCCATCCTGAGTTACCTCACAAGTGTTACATAATCAGTGGCAGGGGTCACTCATGAATAATTAAACACATGTAACAGACACCGATACACACAAACATTGATGGGAGCTGGGTTAATTACTCTCTCTGGTCACACAGTCAAGGCTTTGTATAGCAAAATAAAAAACAGCAATGTGCTTGTTGAGCTGCCATCAGATTAGCTGGCATTAAATCATAACTCTTGATTACTGTTTGTATAAGAATTCAGTAGCAAAATTGGAAGCAGGTGCTATGAAGGGTTTTGGCTGCTTCTCGGTCCAACAGTGTGTCTCTGTTTATTTGGGTAAGAGCTTGCTGTGAAGCTGTAATACCTGCTTTTGTTATCATTGTTATTTATGTTTTTTTTTTTTTTTTTAAACCTTTCCAGCATGCCATAGACGCTGTGAGCCCAGGAGTGAGGCCTATTGGAGACATGTCGTACAATTCAAGTAACTGGGACCTGGGCAGTGCCTTTTTCTTCGCTGGAACTGTCATCACAACCATAGGTGAAAGATTTAAAGTCTCTCTCCTGGCATTAGATTAACCCTTAAAATCATCTCTGTTAATAACACATTTGTATGTTTTTTTCCCCATCAAAATAATGCCTCAGTGGCTTAGATGTAACTGTACACTGTCGCCTCCGTTAGTATGCACAGATCTGGTGTCCATGCCTCTTTCTCCACCCAACTGTCTGCCACTTGCTGCAGCTTAAGCACACCAGTTCACCAATGAATCTGCTCAAACACTATAAAAGTACTCTGCTATACAATGAAAAGTTATGACATTGGAATAATTCAGTCATGCATGCATGAATCAGAAACAGATTAATGATACAGAAAGCCACACCTTACAAGATGGGATTGGTTCCTCAGGTTTGTTATGTATGAAACACTTGCATGAATCCATGTTTTTGAGACTGCAGTTGGTACACTGTAGTTCTAACACAGAAATGCTCAGCCAACATGGTCATGGTACATAATATGTCTTTTAGTATATAAAAAACAATATATGGACAAGTTAACAAGGTAAAAAAAATAATAAATAAAAAAAAATAAAATCAATCTTTAAATAATTCTCCCTTTAATACACTAAAATTAATGAAACCTTCTATTGTTGACAGTCAATGTCCCAAAAATCCCAAACTGCAAAAAGAAAAAATAACATATATATGCAGAAGGTACCATGGACTACAAGTCTTCTCTTATATGTACAGTCATAACAGTCAGTGAATGCTATAATGCTGCCTATTCATTGTTGATTGTATTATCATGGAAGAGAGAAGGCACTAATTCTGCTTTTCTGATGTTGTCCCGCAAGTGTTCTGTGTTTAACAAATGACCAAGGGGACATTATGAACTAAATAATCCTAAGAAAAAAGTGTAAAACACACAAGTAAACCAGCAATCTGTAAAATAATTAAGGGAGAAAATTAAACTGAACTTATTATTGTAAAATTAATTTCATTATTCTATTGGATTTCATTTTGTTTTATTTTTTAATTTTAATTTTTATTCTCACAGTGATGGTGTTATTTCACGTCACTAAACTGGATAAAAAAATTACATGAACAATAAATTCTGAGATAATATTATTAATAATACATGCATTGCCCTCCAAACATGTCATAGCAATAGAGTGAAATTTCCCCGCACAATCTCTATTTGTCAAAGATGTTTTCTCATTACAAATCCCTGTAAATGTGTGTAAGTCTCTCTGTGTTATTGCTGCCCTCAGGTGAGTTTGAAAAATTGCTTTGCCCTCATAAGGTGATGCTAAATGATGCAAAGCCCAACCGCTGTGGAATTTAACAACCCGTGAAGCTCTCCATTCTCAATAATGCTCACAAAACAGATACTGCTGGCACTGATGTGGTTTTACTTTAAGTCTTTTCCCTTAAAAGCTTCTGCTGCTTTTGCAAGAAGCATATGTTATAAATAATTTGCGACTGATCACAATTCTTTGAAATGGGAAAGTGAAGCTTTGATCTAATGAAACCATTAGATATACTTAGAAACCATAATTGTAACATCAAAGCTGACGAATTAAAGTCTCTATTCTTTCTACTAACTGCATGTACCATTGCTTAAGTGACTGGAAAACATAATGTCCCTGACCCGTTATTACGGTGCGGTTCACAGATTTAATTAATATAGCATTTGCTGCTGAACTGTGGCATTCAGTGGCTTCATTTACTTCACTGCTTGGATAAAAATTGTTTTTTAATATCAGAAGTTAAAATTCAAAACCCAAGGCAACCAGGATTAAATTCAGAAATAAGAATGCCATTTCTGAGACAGAATCAAATGAATTTAAATACAAACCTCTATGAAATATTCATGATCCAACTCAGCTTGATGTGAGAAAACTAGAAGAACAGCATGAAGAGATTGAAAGAGAAGTAAAAGTAAACATGGTACAAAGACACACTCATTTTCTGGTTGCGACAGGTTAAAATGCAAAGAACTGAGTAAAATATGCAGTATGTTGTGTCTCCTGTTTCCTTGCCATCTTCGTTGTACCTTCTTGTATCACTGTATGTCACTGTAAGGTCATTGTTAACATAATTTGCCTTACAAGGAACCTAATTATTGTCTCTCCTGGAGCTTATTTGAACCGTGCTCCAGGAACTGAGAGGTATTACATAAGGGCTTCCATTGATTAGGTTGCATAAGGAAGCCTTGATTGTCTTCTGCTTCTCATCTTACTCACCACCTCTTCTCAGCCCCGCTCTGTGTCTTTGTTTTCCTGTCCTTAATGTCATGTTGCCTGACTCATTTTCCCTCCTTTTTTCTTCTCTCCTCTTCTTGCTGCTCTCACTGTTTTGACAGGTTATGGAAACATAGCTCCAAGCACGGAAGGCGGAAAAATCTTTTGCATCCTTTATGCCATATTTGGCATCCCTCTCTTTGGCTTCTTGTTGGCGGGGATCGGAGACCAGCTGGGGACCATCTTTGTGAAAAGCATCTTGAGAGTTGAGAAGATATTCAGGGTGAGTTACAAGTATTACAGTGTAATGTTCTGTCTTTGCTCGAGTGTTGTGTTGCCTTGGAGGTTTTGCTGCATTTGCAAGTGTGTTAAAAGAAAACGTCGAAAGTATTATTCAAAAAGTTTCCAAACAACAAGCTATTTTCAACTTTTTAGTTCATGTTTTATTTATATCCCATTGTTCTTCAAAGGAATATTTAACCATATCCACTTTGTTTCGCTGATTGTCTCCTTTAGATGATCTTGTGTTATGTCTAATGGCACCTCGTATTCGGTTTTCTCAGCAAAAACACAAACAGATCAGTCAGACAAAGATAAGAGTGACGTCCGCCATCCTGTTCATCCTGGCCGGCTGCATTGTCTTCGTCACCATCCCTGCTGTCATCTTCAAACACATCGAGGGCTGGACCACGCTGGAGGCGATCTACTTTGTTGTGATCACTCTCACTACAGTGGGAATAGGAGACTATGTGGCAGGTAGAGTCATGCAACAGAAGGCTGTTCACTCACAATGGACTGTTTTGTGAAACTATCAGGACTAATTTCTGATCGTGCCGGTATTTCTTCCTTCTCCACCAGGTGGAAACCGCGGGATCGAATATATGAAGTGGTACAAGCCTCTGGTGTGGTTCTGGATCCTTGTAGGTCTGGCGTACTTTGCCGCCGTCCTCAGCATGATTGGAGATTGGCTCCGAATGCTGTCCAAAAAGACCAAAGAGGAGGTGGGATTCTTTTGATATATTGGTCATCCCTATATCAGAACAACAGAAAATAAACGTCATTTAGCTGCTAGCTCTGCTAGCCCTTCTGTCTACTCTCTTGTTTCATATTTTTGATTGATGCTTAGACTTTCTCAGAAGATCCTCTGACAGGCTGCTGGTGCTTTAAAAGTTGAAGATGTTGCTGAATTTTACTAAGTCAGAGAGGAATGTATGAACTAAGCCTACAGTTCAGTGTACTGTTTGTCATTTCAAATGAGAGAGAAGTCGAAATTTCATAACTGATCCCAAAAAATCTAGAAAACAGTTGTGTGGTGTTCAAGATGAAGCTCTACTTTACTAAGTCTGATAAGAATGTATGAACTAAGCCTTTAGCACAATGAACTGTTTGTCATTATAGATAGAAAAAACTAAATTTCATAACTGATTCCAATGTATTATTTCAAAATAGATCAAAAAACAGCTGTGTGGTCACATTTTCTGTGAATTTACCAGTTTTTGTTGACGAAACAGTGACGTATATTTTTGTTGGCCTGCCTTATTAACAGTATCTGTAAATTACTGAATCTATTGTTAACTAAAAGATTGACATCAGTTATATTCTGATCCTTTCGTTTTTGTGCTCTTGTCACAGGTTGGGGAGTTTAAAGCTCATGCAGCTGAGTGGAAAGCAAACGTACGAGCAGAGTTCCGTGAAACGCGGCGACGTCTGAGTGTCGAGATCCATGACAAGCTCCAGAGGGCCGCCACCATCCGCAGCATGGAGCGCCGTCAGCTGGGCCTGGAGCAGCGAGCTCACTCCCTCGACATGCTGTCGCCAGAGAAACGGGCCATGTTCGCCAGTCTGGACGCCGGCCGTTTCAAGACTTCCTCCCAGGAGAGCATCGACACCAAACTGAACAACCTGAGGCTGAAGGGGGCCTGCGAGTCGTACGAGCATCAGGGTAGCGAGCAAACACCACAGACAGCGTCTTCCTCGGAGGAGAATCTCTTCAACCTTCGCTTCGGATCCCTCACCAAAATGGCCAGACGCAACAAGAACCGTGAGCTGAGGAGGAACATTCCTGAAGACTTGCGGCGGGCGAGTGTAAGCATAAACAATGGTAGCGCCATGCTGGGAGAGGAGAGGACGGAGGAGGAGGAAGAGGATGGGGAGCAGGATGAGGAAAACAGGGAAAGGAAAGAGGGAAACACCAGTCTGACCAACCTGTCACAGTATGTGATGGATCGCACCAAGTTAAATGGCTTTGCGCCAGCACGGGACAAAGAGAACGATTAGATATCGAATGAAAGAATACTTGAGTGTAGAGTGCAGAATGTTGAGACTTGAGAAATACTCAGACTGAGTGACAATAAGAGTGCACGGTCCTTTCAGATGTCAAGAAATGTGCCTTTCTGTTTCCTATGCTTAGATTGGAGCTGCTCCCAGGAAATTCAGTCACCGTGCCATAGCTATGGGAAGAAAATGTGTTGCCAAATATGAATAAAAGAGAAGAGGCTGTAGTTAAAATACCTCATTACGGATGTTGCTGTACAAATGGGCTGCATAAGAACTTTAATTTCCACCGGAGCTGTCTCACTCAGCCCTGTTGTCTTTCAGCCCTCCAGGCTCTTATGAGCCACTTGGGCAATGACCATCTGTTCATGCTGAATCTTATTTTTTAACAATGTGAGCTGGACAGCTACAGAGCTGGACTCATGTCATTCATCTCCAGAGACATTATCGATCCACACTCACTTTGTCATCTCATGCTGCGGTGGCTATTTTTAGCCCAGCAGCCAGCTACAAAAAGGACTACCAACGTTTAATGAATGGAGGGTGGGAGGTTGTGTTTTTGCTGGATTAATAGACAACGTGAGTATTTACCTAGATGGCTTGTACAATTATTCCTACATCATATGTGGCTTTTTGAAAATGTAGCCCGGGGGAAATGCTACTACATACTAAGAGCTTCTGAAAAACAACAACAAAAAAAAAGAACAACAACAAACTATTCCCAGTGCATGGTTATTAAAACACAACCATAGCAGTTAACTGACATGATCTAACTTGAAAGCTTGGAGCTGCAGCTGTAATAATGTTTCTTTCTGTTTTAATAAAATGAAATGTACGGCTTTTATTCATATTTTGTACTGCGTATCCACAGTAGATGACATGTGATTCAGTAATGATTGCTACCGTTTTTTTAAATGTGAATCAGCATAGGCATAAATACAATACAAGCCTACTAAGATTGTCAGCAATGTTGAACACAAATCAGTTTTGTTTGTTTTTTTATTTTGTGTATGACATTCATAAGATCACATACAGGTCAAGAGTATTTAAATGAATTTTAATCAATGAATGTGATGCTATTGATTTTGTACTCACGAAGCATGTTTGCATCTCTGTTTACTCCTTTTTCTATCAGACAAACACCTGAGTTGTATTTTCCATTGAAATGTAAAATATGAACTAAATAGGTCACGTTGCTTTTTTGTATTTCTTTTTTGAAACACAGTCTATCATCATGGTTATAAACATCTTTACACTGAAATGTCTTTGCTTGCAGCTCTTTGAGGTTTACTCACTGAAATGTTGAGAACCTGACTATTTTTAATTTAAAAAAAACTTTATTCGTATTTTACTCAAAGCCTACTTTGAATTTTACAGAATTATTAAATGTATCACTGGCGTGCTTTGCATGCATTTCTCAAGGTGAACACCACACATGTTGACTGTTCGGGTAACCTTCTTTTCTGATAGCATTAATCTTTCCATGACCATGACCTGTGACACATTAAAATGACTGTTTGATGTGTACAGTTTAATTTATGAAAAGATTGCATTAAATGTAGTGAGTGCCTTTTTCCAGGTAATAAACATTACAAAAGAAACATGAAAGTGCGTAATAGCTGTACTAACAACAGCATGTGCATGTCAGTGGACGAGAATAGAACTGAAAGGTACATTATAAGGGGACTGCATGTTAAAGGACATTTTTTTACCTCATTATTTACCACAATTAAAGCCTTTGTGCCGGTTTTCCAAAGGACAATATGACTTGCTGTGACAGAAGGAAAAGCACAGGGGTTAATAATGGCAACAAAGTCGGGCTGCTAGAAGGAATTATGGCTCTGTTTTATACACATTTGTTTGGTATGTTATTACAGTAACAAAGAAATTCAAACGAACATAAAGATAATCACGTAAACACATTTATTTCAGGGTTTCTTCTTCTTCTTTTTCTTCTTCTTCTTCTTCTTCCTCACCTCCTCCGTCTGCTTCTCTTTTTCTGTGAGCTGCAGGACACCCAGAGATGGTACATCTTCTATTGATCACTATAGCTAATGCATCTAACCTCAGAGGCTCAAGACTACACAAAAAAAGAAAGAGTGATGCCATGGTAACCAGCCTAACTACACAGCAGCAGCTTTTTTGGCCAGCTTTACAGAATGATAAAAAAAACAATAATACTGGAAATATGTGCACTCTATTTGGATTGAATTCCAAGGCGAAGAGGAGAGTCTTTGGTAGCAAATTACATTTTTCTGACGTCTGAACAGTTCTTACAAGGAAAGTTAAACCATCCAACAGCATCTCGGTGGCCAACATCAGTGCTTTAACCTGATGGTATCATGATATAAGAATTTTGCAGAAAAAGGTGGCACCAACTCATTTAAAACCCTAAAAACAAGAAAAAATGAAATCTTAAAATGAATCCTGAAACAGACAGAATGCAAATGTAGGGAGACCAACACTGGTGTTATGTGATCACACTTTCTTTTTCCTGTTAAATGACAAGCAGCAGCATTTTGCACCAGCTGCAGACACCGAAGATGACTGCTTTTATGCCAACACATAAAGGATTACAATAATCTAACCGAGTGGCAATAAATGCATGAATAACTTTTTCAAATTGTGTGGGACAGAGATGAGCTTATGTCTAAAGGGTCAAGATTTTTACAACATCTCTTGTCAGTTTCTCGTCCAGTCACAAACCATGTCCTCATTAAATGTGCATCCTTTAACTAGAACATTGATAAGGACACAAGTGCCCATGAGGAATTACGGTCTCTGTAGAACAACTGAGTTGGAAATAGTTAAACTTGACCTCTATTGTAATGCACATCTATCCTGGTAAAATCCTTCCAATAAACCAGTGCTGACAGATGCACTTAGCATTTTTTGCAGTTAAATATAGTTCATAGTTACTGGCATGTACGCCACATCAAAAGCTATTTAATGATTTAAAGGGGTACATGTGTATTAAAAAAAAGCCACATAGGGATACAGCATATCAACCCAGCATTGATTCTTATCCCTTGTCTTTATTTGCCCCTCTCCGAATTTTAAAATGGTCATTTTTAAGATAAACATCATCACTGTCAGTCTGCCTCGGTGCAGCTTTTGGGTAATTAAATGGCAGAATTCATTATTATGTAACCGGCTCCTAGCGTGCTGGAGAACGCTGAAGGTCTCTATTCGTGCATGTCTACCTCAGAGCCACAGTCACGTGTGTCCGAGTGTGTTGGCGCCCAGTAAAAATCATCCAGCTGACAGCACCGCAAAAGGAATTAACCAGAGAGGCAGGTAAGTAATGGCAGACACATAAATTGCATGTTATAGTGTGTGTGTGTGTGTGTGTGTGTGTGTGTGTGTGTGTGTGTGTGTGTGTGTGTGTGTGTGTGCATGTGTTTATGGCGCTCTTCTTCAAGGTGGTAGTGACCTCAACCCGCTCTGCCCCACCCTCCTTCCCTCTCTTTCTGTTTTGTCAGTCCCTCACTATCTTTCTGTCCTCCGTCTTTATCTCTCCCCCACACATGATGAATCACCAGGGGATTCAATTCACACAGTTTTGTTTTAAAGATTGCTGTTCATTAGTCTATTTACTAGTGACTTTAGACAATCAATTGAAGTAATTTATAAGGAAAGGGGTTGACAGGAAACGTGTTCTTGATCTGCCCAGGAAAAGCCATCGATAAGCATGTCTTTCAAGGATTAAGCTTCGCATACACTGCTGAAAACACAAATATTTTTTGGACTTGGAAAACAATCCTGACATTTTAATATGCAACAAAACTTCACTAACACAGCATCAATTGAAACTGAAAAAAATGCTTTTGCTTTGGATTGAATCACTGCACCCTTTCAGTGAAAATTCAGTTTGTTACTTTTTTAAGATGTCCACATGTGGCTTTTCTATGCTAGAAGACAAATTAGGAGTGAAATAAGCATTCAGAGCATTTCCACCTTAAAACTGCAGCTTACCAATGACGGTGTCAAAAGCAACGATTCAGACTTGTGGAGTTTCAATGAACCAATACGTTCTTCCTCCAGGGCAGACCCTTCCAAATCATTATTCTTCTTCGGAGTAGGTTTTCCAGTTCGATTATGTATGCCTGAATTATCCAGTCCAATATTACAAGCTGCTATTGTCGAGCATGGAGTAGTTTCACGGTGTTTGAGCAGAGTTGTAAGTTAGTGAGTGGGGAGCAGTCAGTGGAGAGAAGTCAAGGAAAAATCTTCTAAATATGCAACTTTGATACATATAATTGAGGTTTTACGGGTTAAATCAATGACCAGAGAGGGACTTTAAATCAAAGAATGATTCCAAATATTAACCTTCAACTGTGCATCAGTATTCTACAGTAACAGAAAACATTTTTCATATGCAAATGCTCCCAGTTTAAAATTTTCTGTTCTTTAAACATTGCATGTCTAACTTTCCTATGAAGAAAATTAGGAGCTGAACCTGGAATAATATTGCATTTCAGGCAGGAGTTAAGATTTAGAACCATATGTGGTCAATGTGGACTCTAGAAAAAGGAAAGCAAAGACTGTATCAATTTTTAATGATGGTCTAAATAAATAGATACATATATATAGACATTTAATTTGCCCATATAGTCATAAACTGCGATTTTACGTTTGCAGCCTCGGTTTGTTTGACAGATTATCATTATTGCTGTGTTGGGTTGGATCAAACTACATACAAACAGCATACATTAAAAAGCAACACAGTGAAAGTAGATGTGAAGTTAATAATTTCGCACTTATGTTACCCTTATTGAGGAATAAGATCGCTAACTAAATGAGATCAAAATGATCCAGATTTGTCCTGCAAAAATCTCCCTCCCATCACTTTTATCTATTTGACACATCAGACACATCAAAAATGTTTATCTTCCTGTGAAACTCTTTGTTTTAACAGTTTTGTGTTGTTAATGTAGAAGCTTACATCTATCTACTGTGCTATTCTAAATGTAGAAAGGGTAGAAATCCATACAAGGGGTAGTCAGTTACATCTGGATGCACAAAACACCTGTTTCCTCATGAAGGAAAGTGAGAAGGAGGTTGTGGAAGCGTTTGAGCTTGATGGCTGATGAGACGATATGTGATATGATTGATTCATTGCTCTGAACCATACAGTAGTCATGATGCTCTAAAATTAAGTTACTTTATCGTGTATAAAGACTTTGATTAGGTTCAGGATTTTTGGTTAAAACGGAGGATTTTAGTTGTTATGGGCATCATAATAAGCACAAGCTAAGGTTCTGTAATGGTCAAAGGGTTAAAAAAAGAAACAATGGTCAGCTTTCAGTGTTAAAGTCTAGAATTTTGCAGGTCTATCCATCCACTCCAAGCTCCTGTGTAGAATTTGTTGTTCCATATCTACATCACCTGACTTTCTCCTTTGCTCCCCTTATAATTACCACAGCCACTAGAGGTCACTGTCCCAGTTACACTTGGATCATCATAAGATACTTGCCTAATTGATCTTTAGGGTTGTTTTTCATAGAAAGAGTGTTTCTTTATCATGTATTTCATCACGTTAATTGACTTGTGTATCAACAACTTGAAGGCAACTGTAAAGCGCTTGCATGACATTGGCACGTGCAGTTTTCAGTGCTGCTTTAATTCAGTTTACCCATGCATAACTGATGGGATGTTTTAGTGAGACTGAGCCTTGAATGCAACAGAAAAAAAACATGTATTCGTTTGATACTTTGGCAAAGTAGTTTCATCCATCTGGCCTTCATCTAAATTGAGACAGACACGGCCAAAGGATAGTGAGTGACACTAACAGAACATTCCTGGTCTTAACACTTATGTAATGCCAAAAAGCATTCCTTATGGCTTCAGTTTTTTTTTCTAGCATACTGAATCCTTAACTGCTGTCATCCATCAAAGTGAAATGTTTGAGAATGTGCATGTTTGACCGTACAGGCTTGTTTGCCTCGTTCAGGGAGCTTGACACAGCATGCGTGGGCACACATCCTAATCTTAGTGAGGGTAATCAAAGGGATGAGGGGCATGAAATGAATTCACATCTTGTTGCAAACAGATCAAGAAGAGGGATTCTAACAGTGAATTCCCTTTGCACATTGAAAAATGGCCATGAATCAGCCATGAGGAAGGCCTCTGTGGGGGGAAACTCATTCCCTATGTTTGCACATCATTTAGTCATGCATAAAGCTTAGTTGTAAATAGTAATATTCTGCACCCAAACCACAGCTTCTCTCTGTCAGAAAATGAACTTCACTTCCTGCTAGAATGACTAGAATTTGAAATCATTCCTGTTACACAGCCGTCCACTTTGCTGAACCTTCACCTGCTAAGTAGTGTGACTCATGATGCTGTGGGTGGGACCGACCTCGTGTTCCAAATTCAAAATAGAGGAAATGTGGTTGCTATTTTAGGTAATCTTCAAAACAGCATGACTGAAAGGATACATGCAGCAGAGCAGAATAGATGTTTTTTTTTTCAGCTAACAGGGGCTAATATACTTAGTCCAAATCCACTTATCTACATTATGGAAATAAACCTTTCAGCAAAGCTTTCAGTCCCACAGTGATTTTAGCCTCTTATTTCTGGTCAGACACTGATGTAAGAGGACAAATTCTTGATCGTCACATATAATATTTAGAATTAAAATCACCAAATTTTTACTTAAAAAAAAGCACAAACATATCAGCTAAAAGGGGCATATACTAACTATATTGAAACAGGTTTTATCATCATTCAGCTTCATGCCACCAGAGTGACTTTGCACATTTGTTTGGCGATTGAATCTCTGCTGTTTCACAAAAGCCTAAATACATCTCCAAAGATAAAAAACGACTACACCTGATCTGCACTCTGAGTAGTCTACAAAAGCCTATGTCTTTGAAACGTTGAAATGTTTGAAACAATTTTTGCTTCTGCATTTTACAACTTCAAGCAATCTGCAATCTTTACTTCAAAAGTGAAAAGGATTGTTAAGTCTTTGTATTTGTTTCAGATTATATGCCCTAGAGCCAGATGTACAAAAATACAACTCCAAGGAAAAAAACGCATGACACTGTTACCCAAAGAAAACCAACAGAAACAGCATTTCACCTAATACGTTAAAATTAACACCAACACCGCTGCGCTGTAACACTGAGAGCTGCTACCCAACTTGAACATCTGATTATAATTTCCCCACAAACCTTCGAGAGGCTGTTGCCAGAACAAGGAGTTGTTATGAGGAAGAGAGAAGTGTGAAAGTGCTGAGAGCGACAGGATGGATGATGAAGAGCAAAGGTTGGAGGGAGTGCCAGACGGCAGCCTGGAGAAAACCCAGCATGCCTCACTTAAAAAGTACTGGGAGAGAGATGTGAAATCTGCCTGACAACGTGTCTGACAACTGAGACACTGAAGCGAAGAGAGGTGTTGCATGATGTCATCTAAACTAGAGAAACTGAACAATCTGGAGTTTGGTTCGAATGACACCTACAGTAAAACTGGTTTATTTAAAAATGGCAAATCTGACTTGACAAAATGGCGTAATGATCAGGGTGAACACCACATGTTCTTAGAAGCCCCTGGTTTGACTGTCCAGACCTTTACCACATGTTGTTCCCCAACTCTGTCCCGCCATATTTCCCATATGTACACTACTGTTCAAAAGTTTGGTGTCACCCAGGCAATTTCATGTTTTCCATGAAAACTCACACTTTCATTCATGTGCTAACATAATTGCATAAGAATTTTGTAATCATCAATTAGCCTTTCAACACGATTAGCTAACACAATGTACAATTACAACACAGGAGTAATGGTTGCTGGAAATGTTCCTCTGTACCCCTATGGAGATATTCCATTAAAAATCAGCCATTTCCACCTCGAATAGTCATTCACCACATTAACAATGTCTAGACTGTATTTCTGATTCATTTAGTGTTATCTTCATTGAAATAAACTGGTTTTCTTTCAAAAATAAGGACATTTCTAAGTGACTCCAAACTTTTGAACAGCAGTGTATCTATTGTGTGTGTTAAATAAAGGCAAGAAAGACTCCAAAAATAAATCCCTACTTTGAGTCTGACTGAGCTTTTTTTGTATGTTACCTCTGACCCGACATTTCTTGTCGTCTTCTAACATAGTCCCCAATCAAATTATTGTTTTCTCTAGAGCACAAGATGTTAAAGTTCAGAGAATCACCAAATTCAAATAATACCTGTACCTGCTCAGTGACATCAAAAATTAAAAACACATACCAAAATATTCCATCCACTGATGCCAAAAAGTAGTTGAGAATAAATAAATAAATCAGCCACAACATTAAAGCCACTGATGCATGAAGTGTTTAACACTGATCATCTCATTAGCATGCAATGTTCTTCTTGAAAACTTTGGGTCCTGGCATTTATGTGGATGTTCCTTTGGCATGTATCACCCACTTAAACATTATTTCAGACCATGAAGCACTACCCGATGGCAGTGGCGTCCCCTCAGCTGACACCCACACTGTGAAAATTGCTCGGTAACAGCTCAAGAAACATAACAAAGAGTGTTGAGCAAGCTCCCCAGGTTTCAATCTGATCCATAAAGGCCCCATCCCACAATCCACAGGCCCCAAAAGATCTGTAGCCAATCAGATCCACACACCACAGGACATCACCAGATGTCTCGCAACAATATTAGGCAGGTGGTTTTAATGTTGTGGCTAATCAGCTGATCAATTAATCATGAGCATGATCTTTATTTGTTGTATTTTTGGGATTTCTGCTGTGCAATCTCACAAAATTTAATAAAACATGTCTTAAACTGCAGATTTTGTCTAGGGAGCAAAAGTTTGACAGCGAAAAGAGGCTGTTCTGATCAGGGGTACAAGTGTCTGATTACAGTTTAATTGAAATATTTTTATTTGGCTGTGTTCCTACACATATACACATCTCTTGCATGATACCAGATAACCAGATTGTTAGTTTAGTTTGTTGATCATTTTGTTGAGCACATTTATTTCAAAATCAGATACATGGAATGGACTCAGGAGCCTTGATCCAGTGTGATGCTTTCTGCTTCTGCTCTGTTGCTATTATGGCAGAATTTGTGCACATAGAGTGGAAAAAAAACAAATAAAAGACAGTGAGACAATTTGGATTATAGACTTGAAGATATTGTTGCTAGGGGCAGATGTGCCGGACAAAAGCAGATTTATTAAGGATTTTAGATTAGAATAATGCATAATTTAAACAAATGAAACTCTGTTGGAAAAGGTGACGGTGATAAAGAAAGGAAAATGCATCATGTTTATGAGTCGGTGAGCAAGGAAACGTTACTGTTGTGATGTTTTTACTGCAGCAAATTAAGTTCATGGTGGAGAAAATTGCCTGAATGTAACTAAAACTGTACTGAATGACTGTAGTAAACAATAAAACTAGATCAGTTCTATTCTTGTTTACATTACAAATAGCTTATGTAACGTCACTACCCCACAGCTCTAGACGGCTATATTTGTCCATCTGTTTTCTTTTATTAGAACGTGTGTGTATTCGGTTCAGGTTTTCTCTGCAGCACGTGCGTCTCTACATTAGTATTCCCACAGTCCGCCTGCAAGCATCCCGTGCAAGTAGCAGCTGCTGGAGCTGGGATTGGTCAAAATGTAGCCCTGCCACCTGATTCAAATGCTTGTTTCCAAATGCTTGTTGCATGAGGTAGATTCCTAACAGTAAAAATCCAGTCAAACCATCTATTATCTCCATTCTAGCTGCTGTGTTTCAGTCTGCACCTTTTTTATCCCAGGAATAACCATGCAGTTACATTTGTGTGCGTACAGTCAGATCGCCGGGGCAGATTACAGTCCGACTCATTCATCATGCCTCAGGCTCTCACACACGTGCCTCTGTTGAAATTCTGCCAACATCCAGGTAGAGGCTGAGATTCACTGACAAAACCCATTGATCCTCAGGTGTTTCGATCTCCTGATATGCTTGTACTTTACATATAAAGGAGACTGTCTGTTATGCAGTCAAGGGCAATGGAAGGTAAGGAGATTGGCATTCAGATGGGTTTTATAGCCTGCTGGTTCTGCTGATGCAGGTTGTTCAGTGTCAGGTGAAGCATATTATGACATGGATGAATGGATGGAAGAGGGAGGCTGGACAAAGATTCACATGGAGGCGCACATGTCCTTTCCAGCCTTTGTTGTTACGAGGGCCAACAGCAAGATGAAAGGAGTCATGCAGTGTAAATACCTGAGTGACAAAATCTTGCGAGGTTGCCCATCTCTGAAGGGTCATATTATTCTTTCAAAATAAAGATCAAAGTGTTCTTTCAAGGGATGTGGTCTCTTGCTCACTTTATGAGGACTCACCTCCCATTTGGGGAAATAAATCTTGTGCCCCTAAAGGTTATCTTTACTTTTAATGCCTTTGGTTGAAATGGAACTGTATGAATATATTTGAGCTGCACCAAGCAGTCTTTATCTGCTTATGGTCATGTTGTCAAAATAAAGTTAATAGAGGACAACATTTATGTAATAAAACACTGGACAGATTTGTATGTGCAGTGTGTAGTATAGAACATGCACTTCTCCAACTGTCCACCAGAGAGCTCCATACAGCACTGTTGATGTTAAGACTTGTTTCCCACCTTAGAACAACAATTAAAAACACAGCCTTAGATATACCTATAAGTACTGTATTATATTTTGTATAATATTTCTTAAAATGTTAGCTACATGCTATTGCCTGCCATCTTCAAAAAAAAAGCATTCATCACAATCTCAACCAAAAAGCTCTTCTATAGGTGTTTGATTTTGCCTCAAAAATGAAGAAATGAAGCTAAAATTAAATCAGATTAGTCAGATGGTTCTTTAATTCTTTTTTTGCAAAGCTATAGCATTTTAGCTGACAATGTTGACAATGTTAGGGTACTAAATTGTGAACCTTTTTCTTAATCGTCCAAAACATATGTGCAATGTTTTGTTAAACGATGGAGAACATCACTTAATTTATGAAATGCAAATACATTCTTCATATGGCACCTGATCCTCACTTCTCTTACTGAAAGTACAAATAGTGTGACAAAGTGGGGAAAAAAAGCTGAAGTGAAACCAGTCAAATGTGTTGTCACACTGTGCATCGGGTGATAAAAGTCACACAGTTTGTTTAAAGACAACCATTCTTCTTCTAATCACACCTTATTCAGTTAAAAGGTGTCAAGAGACAGGTATTTATTTTCTTTGGATCTGTTTGAAGTTTTAACACTGAACAAACAGTCCAGCTTGGAACAGCTGTTCTCTATGACGCACCGCTCATAAAGGCCATATGCTGATTTTAATGAAGTACCACAACAGCAGACCAGAGACGTACCTGTTAATTAAACTGTCAGTTGCAGAAGGTACAATGAAAATATTGTAAACACTGGCAGTGAGCTACCGTAGAGATTTGTTAAGCTTGAAGTTAATTACAAATGCTGAGATATGGACTGTTGTGTGATCCGTTTATATATATGTTTACCTGTCTGATCTTTCTTGCTTTGTATTTATTTTATATTGCTGTGACTGTGAATCTGCCTTTTGTGATGTATCTAATAATGTGGAACTTGACATCAGTTCACCTCTCTGTAACTATTTTCAATACTAAATGCCGATGCAGCTGATAAAGCTGATTATGTTCTGTATTCATACTGTTCTTATGACGAGACCACAACCAACAATGAATTGATTATTCCAAGAAAGATTGCCCCTAGAGCCTTTCATTCTTCATTTTCTGTGACATAAATTAACTGTCCTATCCAAACACACACAAGTCTCTCTGTTGCAGTGGGTAATGTGTGTCATAGCCAAGAACATGACTGCTGTTTATTATCTTGAGTAAGTCGCATGTTGTCTTGCTGCTGTGTAAGCTCACTAAAGAACTCTGTGTATTAATCCACTGAAAGTAGTCCCCCACAATCGCATCGACTTCACACCAGTTGAATAACATTTTCTAAAATACTGGAGTCCGGCTGCAGAAAACTACTGAGTCTTTTAGAAAATTAAGCTATATATAGATGGCTGATAAACTGAAGGAAAAACATGACCCCCACAGTGAGGAGACCTGGTGGCTCTGATATGCTGTTAGGGGCATTTTGCTGGCAGGATCGGGTCACTGAGTGATCACCTTTATCCTGTGATGAAATCTTGTGGGAATGGTCTCTTCCAGGATGCCACTGTTTGCATCAATGGTTTGGTGCTTTGTTTGAGCTTTCTATCATAATCATCAAAACACCAAGCTGGGGAAAATCTTTTGAAAGAATAATGTTCCAAATCTCCAGCAGAGTTCCACAAATTTGTAAAATCAGTGCAAAGGTGAACTGCAGCTGTGCAGGCAGCAGCACCTTACTTTGAGGTTGGGTATTCCTTTGGTTTCGACCTGTCTGTATAATTCCTCCGTTTTGAAACCTGCAACAACAGATTCTTTTTGGTCACTTGGTAGTTGTGTTAACAAGTTCATCGTCCAGTTAAAGGTAATATGCCAACATGTTAGTGTACAGTTGCTTATTTACACATGCAGCAATTATGGAGCCACATCACCCTTAGTTTGGTGTCTTATCTTTGGCCACCTTATGAATAAAAGTCAGACATTCATCCTTTTCATTCTGTTTTTGGCCTCTATCAACTCTGCTAGCTGTGCACCAGTTCTCTTGCGTCCGGTTGAGCTTTTTGAATGAAAACTGTTAAATATTATTTTCCAACAAAGGATATATTTTTTTATATATCTTAAACATTATCTGATGTGTATCTTTTTAAAGATTCATGTCTTCGTAAGAAACAGGTAGTTTCAATGTATCACAAAACAACAAAATGAATGCAGCGTTGGTGTCTTTAAATATAATAAAAATTAAAAATAATGTAAAACACCAGCAGCTTCATCCTTACAACTTTGTCACAACACTGGATTTGTATATATTTTTATGATAAATGTCTAATTGTAAAATAAAATTGAGGCAGTTGTTCTGTGTTGTGCTTAAACTGCTATATCTTCAACTTTGCTTCATTTCTTTCTCCGGAAGAAGAGAATAATCTGACTGACATTCGCCTGCCCTGTTCTAGTAATGAAGCAGTAGAGGAGCGGATCTGCAAGGCAATTGAGGCTTGAGATAGCAGTACTGATCTTGTAGAGATAGATAACCCATGCAAAACTTGTGCAGTCCTCCACCATTGTACGGAGAAGCATCATGACATGGATCGGTCCAAAGCAAAACACAAGGCAGAGCAGAACTATTCTCAAAAGTTTTGTAATCCGTTTGCGTTCCTGCTTCTCTGTGGCTTGGTTGGATTTCACCTCCACACAAATCCCCCAGGTGGAAAAACACACCAGCAGAACAGGAATTACAAACCCCAAGAAGAAACGCACTATATTGGCACGAGAATGGTGCTCTGACAATGGAATGAAGACATCAAAGCACACTGCAAATGCATTGCTTTCATGGTACGAGTCTTCCAGGGTGATGGTGGCGGCGTTGAAACAGGCCACCAACACCCATATGGCGACAGTGACGCCTGCAGCAGTTGCAACTTTCCTCAGGTACGTGTACTTCAACGGGTGAACCACCGCCAGGTAGCGGTCAACAGCAATGCAGCAGAGGAGAGCCTCGCTGGTGTAGAAGTTGGTGAAGAGAACAAAGACAGACAGCACACAAATATTGCCTCCAAATGTCCAAACTCCTCGCCACAGGAAGTCCAGCCACAGAGAAAGACCAATGGTGAAGGTCAGGTCACTCAGCGCCAGGTTGAACATGTACACGCCAAGCTCGTTCTTCTGTCTGATGTGCTGCCAGGACACGTAGAGGAAGAAGGCGTTGGACGGGATGGCAGTTACGATGACAGCCCCGTAGAAGACGAGAAATGGCCTCCGCCTGGATACGTTGTCAGCCGAGTAACATTCTGAATAGTTGGTGGACAGGGTTAAGTTCTCCATTGCTGATGTGGGGTTCATACCTTGCAGTATAATATGAGGAAGGAATTAAGGAAGGAACACAACAATGCATATGATCACGTAAACCTTTAAATTTAGTTCAACCTTCACAGAAAGTAGCTTTCAAGAGTTTGCCCGAAGCTTTTAAAAACTAAAGATGTCATCAAGGCTACTTGGAGACTACAAATTATCACAGAAAACTTTTTGTTACAAACTATGGTGAAAAAATGAGAGCTTATCAGTCAGACAGAATCTACTGAACGATGCAAGGACACAGTGTTTTGCTGGCATAACGTTGCTTCTTCTGCCTTAATTTTGACAATCAACTGTCTGACAGTCTGAGCCCCAACTATATGATAGAATTAAATGATTGGAGTGGTTCCTTAGAGTACCATGGAAATGCAAGTCATATGGTTTATTTTAGCAAATAAATAATCAATTCTTTTACCGTACTGTTGAACAGTTTCATGGCAATATTATTTTAGATTTTGTTTAAGCCTTTATTAGTGCTTTATTTGTACAAATTATGAAAATAAGCCTGCACGACATGCTGCAGATTAGTAATCCATTACCATTAAGACTCATCCTGCCTTATTTTTGTCAAAGTTACATTATCATCTGCTGTTTCAGCATAAAAACACTGCATTCAAAATTATGCTCTGAACATATCTGCAAAGCATTTTTCCTGAACACTAAACACAACAAGGAAGACAAAACACACCCTCTTAGCAAATACATTATCACGTGACAACAATTTAACAAAAACAATTGCCAATCAAACATTTACTGTGATGGAATTATCTGCTGGAGGACCTAAGCTTTACACTGCTAGTAAAGGTCAAGCATGAAAAACCTTTGATCTTGTCCTTTAAATCTTCAACCATCAACCATAGACCTGCATGACCAAGTATTTCAGAGAATAAAGTATAAATTTGTTTCAAATTTAACTGTACTTACCCTTTGTTCAGTTGTATCTCCAAACCCTGCCCATGAAATTCATTGTTAAAAAAGAAAATCAAAAACCAACGCAGAGTTCATTCATTCGGTTGTCCTTTCTTCTCCTGCTACTGTCAGTTTGCTTAAAGGAACAGGAAAGATCAGCAGCTGTCTCTTCATTGTCCCTGACTACCGTATTTGATTTACTGGGTGACAGGCCACAACAGAACAAACTGCCAGTGTTAGAGGATCACGAGGCAGATTTAATTAGGGCACTAAGTTTAAATGAGACTGTGCAATTTTATGGTTGATGTGGCAACACAGACATGGGGTCAGGTAAAGGAGATTCTGAATTGTCTGATAAAAGAACACGTGCTGTTTTACTAGATGTCTCCATAGTATAGTTATGATGTGGCTGGCTGAGCATATGTGCCATTACAGGACAGCTTTACATATTTTTTTAGACCTGTCTTAAAAACACATATTCACATGTACACTAAAAGTACTAATGGTTGTAGTAAGGATTGTTTAAAGTAGTTTAAATGTAAGTAGCAGGCAGGATGATTCCACAAAAGTAATGGTAAACTTCAGCCGTGACCCAGCAGGTGACTATTGTATTAAGAATTAAGTGTACACCTTTCCTAGAATGTGATACTGCAACAGAAATGTCTAAAATCCTTTTGAAAATAAAACATTTACAGCATTTATATATTATTATTAATATTTCATATTATTCATATCTATTTAAACAGTAAAATAGTGAATAAAGGCAGCAGTATACTCTACAATCTCTTCTCAAATTACACATCCCTGATAATAAATTTTACACTGGATTTGCAATTAGGCTATGGGTTAAAACAGTGAAAATAAATAACTAAGCTATCAGAGAAGAGAAACTAGAAACTTGTCTCCCTTTCTTCACAGCTTTACCAGTCTCTTTCTTGGCTTTCTTGCTGATTAAACACTATATTATAGGATCTAGTGTAGTATTAATGGTTGTGATGGCAACTGTGACTAGGTATGGACTCCAGAGCCTCGTGGCCTGGGACCCAGTGTGGCCCTGAGCAGCATGACAGTCTGCTGTAGGACACTATATAGGTTGGAAGGAACCACAGCACCAGTCTCAGGATAGATGTCCCAGCGATTGCACCTGCTAAAGCTAAAAAGTCATGATAAAGACAACAGGCAAGAAACCCGCAACCACCTGTAAATTGGTGGCACTGACATCTTCTTCTGCCTCGACATTCACTGTATCTTAAAGTTTGCACTGCCCCCATGTGGTCTGGTTGGCGAGGTGCACTGCCATGTTGTTCCCATTCCTCATCAGCATAAAGGCTACATGGAGGCCTGAATGTGAGTGTGAATGGGAAGTTCTCTTTTGTGGTGAGCTGACATAAGCTTCAAAAAAAAAGCTGGTTGGCCATGCTCAGAATTAAAAAAGCATCCTGTGCTTTCATTGTGGATGCCATTTCATTTCCACACTGTTGAAATTCAACACAGGATCAAGCAAATTTCTTAAGACTGGACAAAAAAAAAAAAGAAAACAACAACAAAAAAAAAACTTCCTTTGAGAGGGTAGAGTAGCACTTCCATCAAAGACTCAGATTTGTAAAATCTCTAACTGTTTATGGCCCCAAGAGGTACATTTTCACCTCGGATTGAAATGCAGTGTGGTATGTATTTGCTATTGTTTACATTTCAATGGGAATCTGTTGAAACTGCAAAGTCTATCCACCGAGGACCTAATATTGGCAGTTCACCAAATAAAGGCTTGCTGGAAGTGCTAGAAGCGAGATCCAGTCCAGGGTAAAAAGGAAAAAAAAGGAACACATCTGTCCTCTTTGATCAATGCATCATGCATATTTGTTTTTAATGGCCAATTTATGGTAACACTGAAAATATTGCAAGGTTTTCATGAGGATGTACATAGTGTTTCAACAATCATTCTCTCATAACAGCAAACAGCTTAATATGAAATGCACAGTGATTTATGCCTTACAGACATAAGGGATATTGATGGAGCTTTGATCCTTTTGGACCTGACAGCATTAAGTGAACACCCAACAGATTCAGCATCACACTCCTCTAACACTGTCAGCCTCAGGATGGACAGTTTATTTAAGCATCAAAATGAATGTAGCAGAATTACACTACACGTGACTAAAAAGGTATGGAAAGTTCATTGTTCTGAGTTTCCTTTTTAGTATTTTAAATATGCAAACACTTCACAGTTTACACACCGAAGTTGTTTCAGCAACACTGAAATGTGTTAAAAAAATACAGATACAGCGGTATGACTATTTATCCTGATCCTCTGACTTTGAATAGTAAATACTATGCACAAAGCAACAAACTATACAAGCATTCAAATATCTGCACAGTGTGCCGGTTGCCAGTCTCCAGTGTTGACTTGAGTTGCAATGTCACACACAAAACTAAGAAATATTACAGGATTTTAAAATAGGATGATGTTTGTTTTTGAATATCACAATCACGCAACAATACAGTTATGTCACAATGTACAAATACACAAGACAGAAAAAGAGTTTAAAATACATATCCACAGACATACACATGCATTCAGGCATGAAACATCCCAACACTGACTTGTTATATCTAAAGTTTCAATGATGTTACATAGAGACACGAAGTCTGCCTCCATTTCTTTGGCACATTACTTCCATTTTCTTACATTGTGTCCATTATTGCTGCTGTAAAACGTGTGGTAATGGTATTTGATGTATGTCTGATAGCTAATGAAACAGAGTCACATTAAGTCACTTCCTTTCAGAATGACCACACCTTCATTTCAACACATCTGTTAAAGTTTGACACAAAACACCAATAAAATGTGGCTTTATTTAAATAATGTGTATGTCTCAATCATCCTGACCTCGGACTTTTGTGTTGTCACGAAGGTTGCTGTTGTTAGGGCTATGTTGTTTTATTGTACAAGATCTTGAAAACATGCACACTGAGTCAAAAGATCACCATTATTAAAGTATCTTCAGCTTAAAGACGTCTTGACACGTTTGTGCTTATCTGCATGAATAATTCCTTAACTTTTGTCTGGAAGGTTTTCCCTACAATGACATAGAGAATGGGGTTGAGAACACTGTTGGATAAGGCTAAACTGGTGAAAATGTGTTGGCAGATGTACAAATTGTTGAAAAAGCGGCACCCATTCAGAATATTAACTCTACTGAGCAGGTATAGTATGCTAACCACATGCATTGGTACCCAGCAGATGAGGAACGCCAAGAGGACCACCAGGACCAGAGTGGTGGCCTTCTGCTCTTTTTTCTGAGCATTTAACTCCTTCTTCAAAGTCCCACTCAGAGTGTTAGTGATTTTGAGGGTGCAGAAGGAAATAAGGAAAGTGGGGATGATGAAGATGAACAAACTGATCCCTTCAAACACCAGAAACGTGGAAGGACTTGGAAAATTTAAATCACATGTGGTAAAATTTCTCTCAGAGTCATGTACAACTTCCCTGTAAATGAGTGAGGGAACATTCAAGAGAAAGCATACACCCCACACCAGCACACATGCCACTTTGGCGTAAAATGGCCTCCGCATTCTTCCACTGGTCAGTGGGTGAACTAGTGCCAAATATCGGTCAATGCTCACCAGAGCAAGGATGATGATGCTGCAGTAGACATTCATGCTGATGGCGAAGGGAAGCAGTTTACAAACAGTTTCACTAAGGTGCAAGTCATATTTTGTTCCTGCAATCACAGCAAGGACGGGAAAAGGAGACATCAGAAAGAGGTCGGCAGCAGCCAGGTTGCTCAGGTAGATCTCAGCCACAGTACAGGCCTTTTTGTGGAGCCAGAAAACCATCAACACAAAGACATTCAAGAAGATTCCCAGCACACTGATGATCAAGATGTACACTGGAATCACTGTGAAGATCCAATCATTTGGATTGTAGTGGCACCAAGTGTCATCTGTGCTGTTTTGATTTTCATCCACAGCTTCATGGCTGAAGTTTGCAGGGATGCTGTTGAGAAATAAAGGAAGGAAAACCAGACAAAAGATCGTGCTTAAAACTATTGGAAACTTACATCATCAATTATCTAACTGTTTGTTGTAATGATGTAGAGATGATGATAATACTGAGAAATTCTGAAATCTGAGTCACACTGAATTCTGTGAAACAGAGGAGCACATTACAGAACACTATAGTTGTTTTTCCAATTGATTCCTGAAGTGTTTCTTTACAACAACAAAAAATCTGTAGCAAACTTTACACTCAGTGTGACTCAGCTTTACAAAAATCTTGTCTTGGTAGCTCTTCAAATATGACAGCTGAGGTTCCACACACTGGTATGCTTTTGTTCCAATTTTCAGCATTTTAGTGTGTTATTTCACATTATAATTATTACATGATCATATACTGAATATTATGTGATTGAATACTGATGTTGGAAGACAACAGTCACCATATGTTAATAAGTACATTTTGTAATTAAGTTAAAAACAAAACAAAAAAACTAAATTAAACATGAGTTCACGAAAATGGGGATATTTTCTTTTGTAAATCAACTCCATTCAGTCTTCAATTGCTTGTGCAAGCAACAGAAAATGAGTACTCAAAGAGACTGATGTTTCCACAAACCCCTTTATGGTGTACTAAAGAAAAAAATTATCTATTTCCAAGGACCATAACTAAGTGTGGTTTGTTTGACAGTGACTGATAACAGATAAAATTCATTTGGATTCGTTAGTAATTGCCAACTGTTGTCATGCACCATGTTATGTAAAGTCCACACAGATTAAACAGACCAAGCAATTTCCGCTAATGATCATAAAATTAATTATAGGTTTGTAATAAAGCAATAAATTTGTAATTAATATTTGCTGAACCTTTTTACAGTGGAGCAAGCTTGATTTTTTGCTGTTTGCTTGATTGTTAACGTGAGTAGAATTGCAAGCATTACAGATTTTTATATTCTAACTTTGTGAGCGAGCAATGTTTTCTTGCAGCTTTATATCAGTGATTATATGTAATTTTTCAATCAATAATCTTCTTAAGAATGTTTCTTAATAGGTAATTTGGTATATTTAAACCTCATCAACATGTAACGCTTAACATGTGAGACAAATACAGTTAAGATCTAGAAGCTGACATGTCGACACAACAAAACTACAAAACCTGACCTGAACCTAGCTGTTGCTTTTTGTTTACGCTTTTATAATATGTCTGCTTATTCTTGTTCACAGCTAATGTAAAAAGTATAACACTGTTTCTGCTGAACACGAGTGAACACTGCTAAGTTGTTTATATTGTAATGAGAGAGATTGAAGGTAAAATATTGACAGTTCTTGCATACCTTGACAAAAGAGTCATCCTTTCTGGTGAAAACAGAAAATGTTAAAATTCCAAGCAAAACTCTTCCAGTTCCTTCTGCTGCTGTGCTCCGTCAGTTTCAGGATCTCACTGAATTAAGAAGGTAAACTGATAATAAATTGATGTGGGCCAATATCTTTGACTCATTCACTTTATTGCCACCTCCTCCTCTTTTCATATTGCCCCTCCTGTTTCGTCCTTTTTCTCGTAGAACTGTGAATCTCAGGTTGCAGTATTCAGAGATTGTGTTCACATGATTGATGTTTTTTATTGATATTTTCCCAGAGATTGCTTTAAAATAAAGTTGACCCCTGATGTGGACATCTCAGCCCTCAGCAGGTTATGAGAATGTTCATTATTGTATTCATGCCACTTAATTCAGCAAAGTCATTTGAAAATATGTTTTGAAGTGGAAAATTTGTGGGCAGAGTTGAAAAGGCGTAAATGCACAAGACAGCCTACAAATCTGACTTAGTTACACCAGTTCTGTTACTGCTGGCATTCAAAGAAATGCAACTTTACTAAAACTTCGATGCCACTCACCTCTGACATACTGGTCACGAAAAGGGCCTTAAAGTAGTTTGAAACAGAGTCCTCTTTCTATGCAAAAAACAATTCTGAAATTTAGCAAACCTCAGCAAATAAGCATTGCATGTGGCAGCAGAAAGACAGCTGAAAACTAAAACACTCATATACATATAGAGGTGTAAGATTTGAGATCTTATCACAAATCTTAATCTGTGATAAGATTTGAGGAAAGTGCACCTATATCTTTTATTGTGCTGTTTTTGTATTACGTAACTCTTAAACCCAACCGGAAATAAACCATTTACACCACAGTCAACCATTTTATTACAAAACAAATAGAGACAATTTGTCCAATAAACTGTCAGAAATACAAAGACAATGCAATGTTTTTCAAGAACTCCCTAATAGTTCCTATCCATAATTTGTTGAAAATAGGACATAGGACAACGGACCGAAGCAGTCCCACTTTCAAGTGTTCTTCTGCCAGGATGTTGCAGGATCTGCTATAGCAACAAAAGAACTATCAGGGAGATTCCTAATCAGAAGCCGTGGATAAACAAAGGCATCCACGATGCTCTGAAGACCTGCACTGCCGCCTACAACACAGGACTCACTGCTGGAGACATGGGACCTTACTGGGCCGCTATGTTCAGCATCCACAGAGGAAGGGAGGCCAAACAGAGGTACGGGGAGAAGCTGGAGTCACAGCTGCAGCAGAGGGACACCAGGGGACTATGGCAGGAACGAAGAACTATGACGGACTATAAAGCAGCACTGATGCCCATGGTGAGTGCTGATATGTCTCTGGCCGACGAACTTAACAACTTTCATGCGCGCTTCGAGGCTCCCAGCTGATCCATCCTGCCCAGCAGAGAGGAGGAGACGCTCACCGTGACGGAGTATGATGTGAAGCTGATGTTTCAACTCGTGAATACTAAGAGAGCTGCGGGACCTGACGGTATAAAAGGCCGTGTCCCCAGGCTGTGACCTGTGCCAACCAACTTGTACTGGTGTTCACGGAAATATTCAACCTCTGGCTCGGCCAGTGCATCATCCCCAGGTGCTTTAAGCAATCTATTATTGTTCCTGTCCACAAGAAAGTTAAGCCCAGCTGTCATAATGGCTACCATTGCCCTTACCTCTCTGGTGATGAAATGTTTTGAAAGACTGGTCAGAAACTTCAGCACCTCCTCCCTACCTGTCTCCATGGACTCCCTACAATTTGCATACCGGCCAAACAGATCTACAGATGACATCAACCCCCTGCTACACACAGCCCTGGCCCACATGGACACTAGGAAGGGGAATTTTGTGTGAATGCATTCAACACCATAATCCCCGCCAGACTGGTGACTAAGCTGCAGGACCTTGGATTCACCCTCTCCATGTGAAGGTGGGTCTACACCTTTTTGACCAGCAGACCACAGATGGTTCAAGTGGGAAAACACCTGTCCCACTCATGCACCGTGAACATGGGTGCTCCCCAGGGCTGTGTGCTGAGCCCTCTGCTGTACTCACTGTACACTAATGGTTGTCTGTCCACATCAGACTAACACCATCATTAAGTTTGCTGACGACACAGGAGTGGTGGGACTGATCTCCAAAACAACAAGGAGGACTATTTGATGGAGATCACCCACCTGGAGGACTGGTGCAGAGACAACAGCCTCCTCCTGAATATCAGCAAGACCAAGGAGCTGACTGTGGATTACAGGTTCAGTTGGACAGAGGTGGAGAGATTTGAGAGCTTTAAGTACCTGGGTGTCAACATCACGCAGGACCTGACGTGGTCCTGTCACATCAACACCCTGGTGAAGAAAGCTCAACTGTCTCTACCACCTCGGACGCCTGAGGGACTTTATGGTCCCTGTCAAGGTGCTCAGGAAATTATACACCTGCACCATTGAGAGTGTTTTGGCTGGGAGTATCACCACCTGGATGGGCAGCAGCATCCAGCAGGACTTCTTGGCCCTGAGGAGGGTGGTCCGCTTGGCTGAGTGCACCATCAGAACCACCTTCCCCACTCTGCAGGATATTTACAACAAACGATGCAGGTTAAAGGTCAGGAAGATTGCAAGCGTGCCCACCCACCCCAGCCAGAATGTTCTCTCTGCTGCCGTCAGGGCGGCGTTATTGCAGCCTGAAGGAAAAAACAGAGAGGATGAGGAGGATCTTCTTCTTACAGGATGTTTGCCTGCTGAAACTGGAAAAATAGTCTAAATCGACAATGAACTTGCAAATTTATTTTAAATTCTTTAATTCTGTTCAGTATCCTGTTTTCTTGTTGCCTTGTATATATACATATATATTTTTTGCACGATTTGACACTTTGATTTAACATATTTATTCCACTCTTCAATCTTGGCAAGAAAATTATTGTAAGTTTGCACAAGTCGCAATGTCACTTACAAAAGTGAATAATATTAAAAGGTTTACAAACATGATAGGATTGTTTTGAATATCACAAGGAGGTAACAATAAAGTTATGTCACAGTAAGTTGACACAGACATGTCACAATACAGACACAGAGATTTAAATACATACACATGCTTTCAGGTGTGAAACATCCAACCACTGACTTGTTGTATCAAGAGTGTAAATGATGTTACAAAGACACATAAAGTCTGCCTCCCTTTCTTTGTTACTTTACTTCCATTATCTTAGGTTTTGTCCATTACTTCAACGATGTAAAGCATGTGTGGTAATCCTATTTAATTATGTAACAGTGTAGTTCTTGTGTTACATCTGAAAGCATGATAGCTAATGAAACAACTGTTAGGGTATAAGTGGTAGAGTGTCAGATTTTGGTAAATGCACCAGAAGTGTTACAAAACATCAGCAGGGTGTCCTGAGATAGATAGTCAGTCAGTTCCAGTATAAATGACCACACCCTTCATTTCTACTAATCTGTTGATGCTAGACGCATAAGAGGAATAAAACAATGAATCTTCATGCTTTAGTTGTCCTTATCCATGACTTCATTTTCCAAAAGTGTTGTCCTGAGAAAATATGGGGTCAGGACTGTGTTGCGAAAGATTCTCTGAAAGATACACCAGAGTGAGCAGGTTCTCACCACAGTATGTAATCAAATAAACATGACATTGTCTTGGCTTCACCCTTCTGAGAAACAGCTTGAACATGAATACATCCTGAATATTAGGATCATTTAATTGTAATGTGAGCAAAACTTTTTCTGACATTATGTCTTCGTAAGCAATAGTCAGTTTCATTGTACAAAATCCTTAAAACATGCACTGCAATTAAAAATTACTTTTATTGGAGATCAGCTTGAAGCATCTTCAGCTTAATGACATCTTGACAGGTTTGTTTTCACCTGCATGAATAATTCCTTAACTTTTTTCTGGAAGGTTTTCCCTACAATGACATAGAGAATGGGGTTGAGAACACTGTTGGATAAGGCTAAACTGGTGAAAATGCGTTGGTAGATGTACAAATTTTTGAAAAAGCGGCACCCATTCAGAATATTAACTCTACTGAGCAGGTCTAGTATGCTAACCACATGCATTGGTACCCAGCAGATCAGGAATGCCAAGAGGACCACCAGGACCAGAGTGGTGGCCTTCTGCTCTTTTTTCTGAGCATTTAACTCCTTCTTCAACGTCCCACTCAGAGCGTTAGTGATTTTGAGGGTGCAGAAGGAAATAAGGAAAGTGGGGATGATGAAGATGAATAAACTGATCCCTTCAAACACCAGAAACATGGAAGGACTTGGAAAATTTAAATCACATGTGGTAAAATTTCTCTCAGAGTCATGTACAACTTCCCTGTAAATGAGTGAGGGAACATTCAAGAGAAAGCATACACCCCACACCAGCACACATGCCACTTTGGCATAAAATGGCCTCCGCATTCTTCCACTGGTCAGTGGGTGAACTAGTGCCAAATATCGGTCAATGCTCACCAGAGCAAGGATGATGATGCTGCAGTAGACATTCATGCTGATGGCGAAGGGAAGCAGTTTACAAACAGTTTCACTAAGGTGCAAGTCATATTTTGTTCCTGCAATCACAGCAAGGACGGGAAAAGGAGACATCAGAAAGAGGTCGGCAGCAGCCAGGTTGCTCAGGTAGATCTCAGCCACAGTACAGGCCTTTTTGTGGAGCCAGAAAACCATCAACACAAAGACATTCAAGAAGATTCCCAGCACACTGATGATCAAGATGTACACTGGAATCACAGTGAAGATCCACTCGTGTCCATCATAAAGGCACCAAGTGTCATCTGTGCTGTTTTGATTTTCATCCACAGCTTCATGGCTGAAGTTTGCAAGGATGCTGTTGATAAATAAAGGAAGGAAAACCAAACAAAAGATTATGCTTAAAATTATTTGAAGCATGCATCATCAATTATCTAACAGTTTTGTTCTAATGATGAAGAGATGATGATAATACTGAGAAGTTCTGAATCCTGAGTTACACTGAATATTGTGAAATACAGAGTATAGCTGAGTACAAATTAAATGCTGTCTACTGTGAAATATTGAATTCTGTGAAACAGAGGAGCACATTACAGAACATTATAATTGTTTTTCTAGTTGGTTCCTGAAGTGTTTCTTTACAACAACAAAAAATCTGTAGCAAACTTTACACTCAGTATGACTCAGCTTTACAAAAATCGTGTCTTGGTAGCTCTTTAAATATGACAGCTGAGGTTCCACACACTGGTATGCTTTTGTTCCAATTTTCAGCATTTTAGTGTGTTATTTCACATTATCATTATTACATGATCACATACTGATTATTATGTGATTAAATATTGGTGTTGGAAGACACTAACAACCACTATATGCCAATAATTACATTTTGTAATTAAGCTAAAAACAACGCAAAAAAACTAAATTAAATGTGAGTTGACAAAGACAGAGACATTTTCTTTTGAAAATCAACTCTAATCAGTTTTTAATTGCTTGTGCAAACAATATAAAAATGTGTAATCAAATGGACTCATATTTCCTTAAACCCTTTATGGTGTAATAAAGAAAAACATTATGTATATGAGAGTAACATAACTGAGTGTGGTTTGTTTGTTTAACAGATAAAATTCATTTGGATTCATTAGTAATTGCCAACCGTTGTCATGCACCATGTTATGTAAAGTCCACACAGATTAAATAGACCAAACAATTTTCTGCTAATGACCATAAAATTAATTTTACGTTTGTTGTAAAGTAATAAATTTGTAATTAATGTTTGCTAATTTTTTTCAGTGGAGCAAGCTTGATTTTTTTGGTATTTACTTGATTGGTAACATGAGTTAAAGACTTTGAATGACATGTTTGTTAATGAACAATGCTTTCTTGCAGCTTTGTCAGTGTTTATATGTAACTTTTAAATCAATAATCTTTTCCAGAATGTTTCTTAATAGGCAATTTGGTATATTTAAACCTCATCAATATCTAACGCTTAACATGTGAGACATGTTAAGATCTAGAAGCTGACATGTCGACACAACAAAACTACAAAACCTAACCTGAACCTAGCTGTTGTTTTTTGTTTACGCTTTTATAATACGTCTGCTTATTCTTGTTCACAGCTAATGTAAAAAGTAAGACACTGTTTCTGCTGAACACGAGTGAACACTGCTAAGTTGTTTATATTGTAATGAGAGAGAATGAAGGTAAAATATTGACAGTTCTTGCATACCTTGACAAAAGAGTCATCCTTTCTGGTGAAAACAGAAAATGTTAAAATTCCCAGCAAAACTCTTCCAGTTCCTTCTGCTGCTGTGCTCCGTCAGTTTCAGGATCTCACTGAATTAAGAAGGTAAACTGATAATAAATTGATGTGGGCCAATATTTTTGACTCATTCACTTTATTGCCACCTCCCCTTTTCATTTTGTCCCTCCTGTTTCTTTTTGTAGCAGAATTGTGAATATCAGGTTGCAGTATTCAGAGATTGTGTTCACATGATTGATGTTTTTTGTAGTGTTTTCCCAGAGATTGCTTTAAAATAAAGTTGACCCTGATGTGAACATGTCAGCCCTCAGCAGGTTATGAGAACGTTCATTATTGTATTCATGTCACTTCATTCAGCAAAGTCACTTGAATACGCTTTAAATCAACACATTTAAACAGTTTGTTACAACATTTTTAGCTGGGCAGTGGCTGACATTCATCGTACCAGGCTTTGATAATACAATTAGTTTTATTTTGTTGGTTTTTTTTAGTTATGTGTTATGTTTGGGTCTGTATCCTTGTTTTAATTGTAATAAAACTCTTTGTTTAATTTGATTGGTCTCTGCTTGTTCCTATGTGTCTGCACCTGTGTTATCTGACCGAGGCACATTCTAAGACTTAGAATTAGTTAATTGATGTTTTTTAATATTGTGGCTTACCTTTTTCCATTGTGTGTTTATATATTGGTTTGGTTCTGATTTCTGTTTGCAGTTTGTGCTTTTGTAACAGTTTTACGGTGATAATAAAGTGAATCTTCACTGACAAGAAAAACTACGCTTTGGGTTTGAGGAACCACACCATTAGCGAGCTACCAGTGAAAATCAGACAACTCATAGGGAGGACAATATATGTGGCAAATATACTCGTTTCATTTTATTCTCTTCTCTCCCTGTGAGTTGAATCCAAAACCAAAGCTACCTACTTGTGCACGATTTTGAATGCCACCTGAAGCATTAAAAGTTAGATGCAGACTATGACAAGCCTTTCATTTCAGAAACAGTGTCTCCTCATCGCTGAGCTTCACCTGAAGAATGATTCAGCATTCTAGAGATGTTGTTCATTACATGCTCATACAGTATGTGCAGTGAAGTCTGAAGACACTCAAGCATGCAGACAGATAGAGGAGAGGGTTAAATGTTTGGTGGAGAATGTGGGCATAGGTCCCACGACGTCTCGCTTGCTGAGCAAGCCCTTTAGAATTTGAACCATATTCTCTTCCTTGTGAAGTGTTAAAACCAGTTGTTCTGCTTTTTCCTCAGCTCTGTAGAAACAGTTTGTGGAGGAGTTGAAGTACTTTCCTCATGAGGAGTTGTGGCGTTTGATGCAACAGTCTCTTGTGTGAAAGGCTGATGAGTGAGGACATGCTCGGCCTCCTCTGTGTGTGCTCTCAGCTGCTCTCTGCTGGTGTTTTGGCTGCTGTGCTTGTGCTGCTGCTCGGTAAAGAATGGCTGACGCCGTTCGCTCAGAGGTATAATTAAAGTGTACTGGTCCATCAGCAGCATCTTCTTGAAGATGTCCATAAAGCTGAGCAGCCCCTCCTGCTTTGCTCAGCTCCAACAATACATTCTCTGCAACAGTGAGAAATGAAAGTCAGTGGAAGAATCCTTGTAATGACTGCTTTAATGGCTGCCTGATCCAAGAAAAAGCACCTACCTCCTCCAAAGACCTGAGACTAACAAGCCTGTGGTCTCTGTATCAGTCTGTCTCGCAAACTCCTCTGGAGTCTATAAAGAGACAACAGTGTTTAAGTCAAAGACTCTTTCCAGGTAGACAGATAAATATATTTACACAAATACATTTTGTGAGGTACTCTATCTTTCGGAGTTGCTTCTAATTTATTTGAGTATTTTTCATTTTCCCTTACTTCATGCTTTGACTCCACTATGTATCAGTTTCAAATATTGTACTTTGTGCTCCATTTGTTGATAACATTATAGATATAGTTTGATAAAACAAGAATATATTATATAATTAAATTATAATGCTATATAACAGATGAACATAAATGTTCATTTGTCCTTGAGGGCAAATTTGCAAGATGTCCAGCAGATGAGAATTACTTAAATCTCTTTCACCAGCTTCCCATTAAAGTAATGCACACTTGAATGTAATAATAATCATATTCTAATGCGATACATTAATTTGAAATAAGCCACTTTGTCAAATTTACCTTTGGCACTTTGAGTACATTGCGATGTCGATACTTTTGTATTTTTACCTAAATATGATTCTGTATATAAGTCGAGCAGAAAATCCGGTTGCTGATCCACAGTTTCCACAATGAACTTTATGCAGCACAAACCCATACATATGTTGAACCAAAATTTCTTCACTTTAAGATCTGTTTCAGGAGCACATATCTCCATTTTGTCAAGAAGATACATACCACATCATATTTGTCATCCCTCGGAAACAGTGGGCAGCCAAGAGCCAGTTCAGCTGCAACCAGACCAAGAGACCACATGTTGATTAGCTCAGAGAAGCTCAGACCCTGCAACACCTGTGGAGCTCTGAACAAACAAGAAAAGTTCCATGTTATGCTTTAATGCTACAATTTCACTTCCATCAAGATGTTGCATACAAAAAGATACAAATTTCTCCTGGTAGCCACATGTTTTCTGATCTCCAGTTCCTGTACTTACATCTACCACAGAGTCCCCACAGATGACCCTGGAACAACTTTGACCAAAGTCAACCAGTCTGGCCTGAAGTGGCTGTTGCTTCTGGTACACAACCATGATATTGTTGGGTTTTATCTCAGTGTGGATAAGTTCCAGGGTCTCGAGGTGGCTTAGTGCTGAGGTGGCCTGAAATAATACCAATGTGTTCTTGTGAGATCTCAACTATAGTTCCTCTTTAAACATGGTATATGTTTTAAAGTATGATATCAATACTACTGAGGGTAATGATTGGGAAAATCCAACATACCTGATGAAGAGCTGGAAGGATCTCAGACCAGATTTAGACAGAAAACCCAGAGGTAGAACAAACATTCAGATCTTGTACTTTAGTAAAACTACCAGTAACACAGAGTAGAAATACTCATGCATTCAACAGTATACTTAATTAAGAGTTTCAAAGTATTAAAAAACTAAGTTAGTCCATATCAACTATATATAGGGCTTTCTAGGAACAGCAGGTAATACAATACATTAATTCCACAAAATTATTTTAAGTTTGCCCAAGTGCTACAATGTCACATACAAAAGTGAATGCTATTAAAAGGTTTATAAATATGATAGGATTGTTTTTTAATATCACAAGCAGGTAACAACGATGTTATGTCACAATAAGTTGACACAGACATGTCACAATACAGACACAGAGATTTAAATACATACACATGCTTTCAAATGTGACACATCCAACCACTGACTTCTTGTATCAAGAGTGTAAATGATGTTACAAAGACAAATAAAGTCTGCCTCCCTTTCTTTGTTACTTTACTTCCATTATCTTAGGTTTTGTCCATTACTTCAACAATGTAAAGCATGTGTGGTAATTCTATTTAATTATGTAACAGTGTAGTTCTTGTGTTACATCTGAAAGCATGATAGCTAATGAAACAACTGTTAGGGTATAAGTGGTAGAGTGTCAGATTTTGGTAAATGCACCAGAAGTGTTACAAAACATCAGCAGGGTGTCCTGAGATAGATAGTCAGTCAGTTCCGATATAAATGACCACACCCTTCATTTCTACCAATCTGTTGATGCTAAATGCATAAGAGGAATAAAACAATGAATCTTCATGCTTCAGTTGTCCTTATCCATAACTTCATTTTCCAAAAGTGTTGTCCTAGGAAAATATGGGGTCAGGACTGTGTTGAGAAAGATTCTCTGAAAGATACACCAGAGTGAGCAGGTTCTCACCACAGTATGTAATCAAATAAACATGACATTGTCTTGGCTTCACCCTTCTGAGAAACAGCTTGAACATAAATACATTCTGAATATTAGGATTATTTAATCGAAATGTGGCCAAAACTTAATTTTCTGACATTATGCCTTCGTAAACAATAGTCAGTTTCATTGTACAAAATCTTTAAAACATGCACCCTCATTCAAAATATCGCTATTATTGTGGATCAGCTTGCAGCATCTTCAGCTTAATGACTTATTGACAGGTTTGTGCTCATCTGTGTGAAGAATTGTTTAACTTTTGTCTGGAAGGTTTTCCCTACAATGACATAGAGAATGGGGTTGAGAACACTGTTAAATAAGACTAAACAGGCGAAGATGACATAGCAGAGATCCAGATTTTTGATGAAGTGGCACCCATTCAGAATCTTAAGTAAACTGAGCAGGTCTAGTATCCTAACTACATGCGCTGGCACCCAGCAGATCAGGAACACCAGGAGGACCACCAGGACCAGAGTGGTAGCCTTCTGCTCCTTTTTCTGAGTGTTTAACCTGTTCTGTATCCTGTTTCGCAGAGCGTGAATAACATTGACGGTGCAGAAGGAAATCATGGAAATAGGGATGATACAGCAAAATTCATCGATCCCCTGAAACACCAGATACATAGTAGGAATTGGATCTTCAAGAGCACATGTGGTAAAATTTCCCTCAGGGTCATGTGTAACTTCAAGGTAAATAAGTGGGGGGACATTCAAGAGAAAGCATACACCCCAAACCACGACACATGCCACTTTGGCATACAATGGCCTCCGCATTCTTCCATTGGTCAGTGGGTGAACTAGTGCCAAATATCGGTCAATGCTCACCAGAGCAAGGATGTAGATGCTGCAGTCTGCATTCATGTTGAGGAAAAAGGGGAACATTTTACACAGTGCTTCACTTAACTGCCAGTCATCTTTTGTTCCTGCAATCACAGCAAGGACGGGAAAAGGAGACACCAGAAAGAGGTCAGCTGCAGCCAGGTTGCTCAAGTAGACCTCAGCCACAGTACAGGCCTTCTTGTGGAGCCAGAAAACTATCAACACAAACACATTCAAGATAATTCCCAGCACACTGATGGTCAGGACATACACTAGAATCACAGTGCGGGCCCAACTGCTTGGTTCAGAAGTACACCAAGTGTCATCTGTGTTGTTTTGATGTTCATCCACTGTGTCATGGCTGAAGTTTGCAAGGATGCTGTGGAGAAATAGAGGAAGCTTTACAAGGAACTCATGTTGGAAGCTTTTTAAATATGACACTAAAAACAATTACATGACATTAATTGTTTTAACCAAACTTTAAGTTTGAAAACAAAAACAATAGTTCAATAAAATTAGTTTTGTATGTTTGGTGTAGTCTGTTGACTAATGTTTTTGTGTGTCATGCAAAAAAATAAATATTAACCCTGATTTGTGGAAGTACTTTAAAAATTGAGATATCTGCTTTTGCAGATAAACTCCACTCATTTATTCATTGTTTGTGCAAACAGTGAAAAATGTGCAAAAATACAGATGGATGTTTCCACAAACGCTTTATGTTGTAATAAAAGGAGAACAAGCCAGAATGATACATGAGTAATATAACTAGGTGTGGTTTATTTGACCTTAGACTGATAAAAGAGAAAATGCACATATCAAATAAAGCTTATGCATACCTTGTTGGTAAAAGAGTCATCGCTTCTGGTGAAGACAGAAAAGGTGAAAATTCCCAGCAACGCTCTTCCAGTTCCTTGTGCTGCTGTGCTCTGTCTGTCTCTGACCTGCTCACTCAAAAGAGAAAATAAACTGATAACAAAGTGATGCCAGCCAATATCTTTGACTCATTCACTCTATTGCCACCTCCTCCCCTCTTCATTCTGTCCCTCCTGTTTCTTCCTTTTTCGAGTAGCATTGTGCATCTCGGGTTGCAGTATTCACAAAATGTGCCAACATGATTCATATTTTTTTATGGTATCAAATATTCGTTAAGTTTTCTAATGCAATGTTTATTGAAACTTGGTAATATATTTTAAAAAGCCACTGGCCAGCCTTAAACTGTGGTGATTACAGTGTTAATTGCCTTCAGTCTGGGACAATCTTATACTAAGTGGAGGCAAGACAGCTGCAAATTCATCCACACATTTTTTTTCTCTGTGAAAGTCAATGGAACTGCATCTTAATCCAGAGGGAATCACTGTCATGTTACACAAGGCTAGTGAGTTGGACCTCTGGGATGCCTGGCACAGTCCAGTAGATGTGATGTGATGCTATTACAGGGAAACAAACTACTTCACACAAATTAAATAACTTACATTTTTAAAGCCTCTCCACATATGTTGTCTTAAATGAAAACAGAGTTGAGTGGCTCTTTTAGCTGAAAATAAAAGAAGCACAAAGTTGGAGACCTTTCCTTGGAGACCTTGAGGTGTTGTTTTCCAAGAATCTTCCAGGGAGCCAAAGGCATAGCAAGCTGAGGAATTGGGATTGTCATACCAATGGATTAGCAAGACTGAAACAGATTAAAAACAAAAAAAAAGCATCATTGTAATTAATAGTAGATGATCACAGTTACAGGACTGTGCTTATCTGGATTGGTTCAATGAGCCTTGCATTCCAGTTTTATCCCATTCTTTATCTCAAAACTGCTCAGACTCTGTCGGGTTACACCAGAATTATAACTGAACAGTCCTTTTCAGGTCCTGACATAAATTCTAATTTGAATTGAAGTCTGGACTTGGCTTCAGCCACTCCAGGACATTCGCCTTGATGTCTTATAACATTTTTGTGAAGCTTTGGTTGTTTGCTTTGGGTCATTGTCTTGCTAGAAAACAAATCTTAACTGAACACGAAGGGAGATTTAATGACTTGGATCACTTGGATTACTTATTTACCATATTTAATTAATTGACATTAATTTGTAGAAAGCTGTTTTTACTCAGGGGTGGTTAGCACCTTTGCCTTGCAGCTAGAAGATCCCTGGTTCGCATCCCCGCCTTCCCAGGATCTTTCTGCATGGAGTTTGCATGTTCTCCCTGTGCATGTGTGGGTTTTCTCCGGGTACTCCGGCTTCCTCATACAATCCAAAAATATGCTGAGGGTAATTGGTTAATTGTCCCTAAGTGTGAATGTGAGAGTGATTGTCTCTCTATGTGGCCCTGCGATAGACTGGTGACCTGTCCAGGGTGTCCTCTGCCTTCGCCCTAAGTCAGCTGATAGGCTCCAGCCCCCGCGACTCTAATGAGGATTAAGCCATGTATAGATAATGGATGGATAGTTGGATGTTTCTACTCACATAAAAGAGTCTTTTGTTGTAAATTCTTGTTTTAAAAGTCAAATTAACTTGACAATTATGTAGGGAGAAAACTCCCAATTGGGAACAAGACACAAACAGGCCAGAGAAGCAGATATAGATGTATATTGTGCATCTACAGTGCAACACATAAGTGTCATTAGGGAGACTGTAAACATAACATTTGCTTCCATTTCTCCTGCGGCTTGCATCAATTATCTGCATTTGTGTCCATTATTTCCTCCGAGCACAGTGTTGTATATTCTCTGAAAGTGCTGTTTAACCATGTAACAACAGCATCATTGTGTCAAACCTCATGAAATACCAGTTCATAACATTTCAGTCCTTACATCCTTTCCAAAACTAAATAATTTGTCAATTTGTCAAGGTGTCACTCACCTATTACATACTGGCCACAAAGAGAACCTTAAAGTAGTTTCAAATGAAGTCCTATCTCAATGCAAAAAAAAACGTATAATAAAAAATAAATTCAGAAATGTAGCAAGGCTCAGCAAGTCAACACTACTAGTGGAAGCATTTTTTTCTGTGCACTTTTTTTCCTTGCACATGCATGTGAGTATTGATGCTTCTGCAGCGTTTGTTCAATGTACACAGGCAAAGAAACTGTACGGATTTGATCAGAAATGGACGAGTTGGTGAGGTACACTACCATGTTGTTCTCCTCCTTCACCAGCATCTAGACTACATACAGAAACAGGCAGCTGACTGTAAAATAAGGTAAAAAAAAAAAAAGGTGTGGATGATTTTACATGAAGTTAGAGGTTGCAATAATACAAAGGTGGCTCTAGTTCAATGTGATAACTTATACTGTGCATATGAGCTGCTGAGGAGAAGAGTTTCTTTTCATGGTTTTGAACTGACTGGTAACATTTTTTCAGTGTCTTTGGAAATGGCGCCACCATTTGTGTAAAATCTCTGTTGAGACTGAAAATTCAAGCAAGTATGTTGCTGTATTTGCAAGGTTTTTCTTGTGTTCCAGGACCATTTACCCATGCTGGCTCTTGAAGCATTTTGTTAAAAAAATCACAGGTTGTAAACATTAATAAGACATTTATTTGCATTTACATTTGTTTATTTGACCTGTTCAAGCAAAATGTTACAAATATACACATTTAATTTTACTCTGTTCTCTTCCTGTAAGAGATGAATCAGCAAGCAAAGCTCCATAATTATGCTTGGAGGCCACCTGAAGCAGTAAAATGAATGTGCATATTGTCACAGGCCTTTTATTTAGGAAACACAGACAGTGTCTCTGTCATTGATCAGCTCTCAGTGACTGATTCAACAGTCACATGCTCATACAGTGCAGTGAAATTTGAAGCCTCTTAAACACAAGCAGGCAGAAGAGAGGCTTTAATGTTTGGTGGCCAATGCCGGCATCGATCCCGCTACTTCTTGCACTGTAAGTGAGTGCTCTCCCATCTGACTTAATTCTTGTTTGACTGAAGAAAACTCTGCAAAGTGGATGGAGAACATGAGAAAACACTGATTAGGGGTCATGAAAACTTGCTGTGACAGTTACATCTGTGTGGAAGGAAATAAGGGTGTGCTGGCAGTTCATTAAAAGCATAGCATCTCCTTAAAAATAGACTTGTCACTTCTGATGGACACTAGATATGCACACACCGTTTATGCATATGTTCTCAAATATTTTTAAATTATATTTATCACATACCTCAATACCCTCGGAGGCCATTTGTTTGAGGAAATTGAATTCTGTGCTTTTTAAGACTTTTCAGAACTTGCATATATGTTCCAGGAAATGAGATCAGATGAAAAACAAACCATGGAAGAAAAGTGTGTTTGAAAGGGGATAGTGCTTCATAGGCACAGTGTGTGGTAATGTGAAGCCATTTATAAGCATTAGTTGCTTTTTGGCTGACCAACATGTGAATGGATTGTGATATAATTTGAATATATGAGACCTCCCTTCACTTTATCTGTTGTTTGTGACAACCTGTGAGCTGATCTCTCTGACTTTGAGTGGATTTTCTGTGAACATGAAAACAATGTGATATTGTCCTTAATGCTTTGCCTCCCAGTGCAATGCAGACTCAAACTGAAACTTGTAAGCACAAAAACACCCCCAAAAGTTCCCAAATCTAGTCAAGCCAATCCAGCCAAACATGAGTGTAATGACTGTTGAGGGAAAACTATGTTGAACATTTTACAGTCCTGGTTTGTTCGTATGGGAAAGCCAACCAAGATCAGACCATTTCTTTCCCCTGGAAACTTAAAAAAGGTCATCCATACTTATATTTTCTTCAGATTGGACTTTTGCAGTACAATTTATTCTTGTGCCAGCAAGTGAAATATGCAACGACTGCAGTTACAAAATGCTGCAGCCAGGTTTTTTCCATGCACTAAGAGAAGAGACCACATTACACCAATCCTTGCTTCTCTTCACTGGTTAGCTGTGAGCTTTAGAATTAATCCTTGGCTTTCAAAGCCTTGAATGGTCAGACTCCTGATGACATCTGTGTTTAGGCAATTTCAAATCCCAAACAGAGACTCACCCATGCTCCCCGCTCTTATATATTTGTCGTGAAAATACAAAATTAACAGTTTGTTTCAGTGTATGTGTCTGTCATCTCTCTCCCTGTCTCTCTCTCTCTCACTCACTCTCCTGCTCTCACTGCCTGCACTGTTGATTGCTGTAATGCACATCAGCTGCAGTAATCAGTTCACTCCATTCACCTGTTCTCCACCTCACCTCCACCTATTTAAGCTCTGTGCTTTCATTCACTCTCTGCTGGATCATCGACTCACATTCTGTCACAGACTCTGGTTCCCCCCTTGGATTTAGTTCTCCACACCAAGCCCTGTGAACCCCTCATCTGCTTCAGCCCCTTGGACTCTCCTGCTTCCCCCCATCCTGGTTTTTCTCCACTTGGACTCTATTTTGCTCCAACCTGTTCGTGGATATTTCCCAGCCTTCTGTCTGCCAGTTTTGTTCCCCCACTAACTTCTGGATTCCCTGAGCCTGCCTGCTTTGTCCCCTTAGTTCTGTTTCCCCTGGTTTTGGAAGTACATTGTTTTGTTGTCTGGTTTAGTTTATCCCCGTTTGGTTTTTGTAGAGCTGCGGGTTTTTTGTAGGTCTAGTTTGTAGTTAATTCTAGTCTTAAATTTGGTATTCTTTAATTGCTTTTGCAAGCAATAAATAACATGTCATCATATAGACTTATGTTTCCACAAACCCTTTATGGGTAATGAAAACAAATTAGTTAAGTAAAAGACAGGGAGACTTGACAGGTTTATAGGACTATAAAATAGCATATATATGACTGGAAGTTTTCACATCATTCAAGTTACAATTTGGTAGATGGTCACAATTACAACATTTAGCCTGTCTGGATTGCAGTTCTACCCATTCTTTATCATAAAACTGCTCAGATTCTGTCAGGTTACACAGGAATTATGACTGAACACTCCCTTTCAACTTCAAGTCCAGACACTAATTCACTCACTTTGAACATTTTTTGTGTAGCTTGTTAAACTCATGTTAAAACATACATGTTGCTGAAAAACACTTTTTAAAAAAAAAAAAAAAATCAAAAAACATCTTCGGGCGAGGTACAAAAAAGTCAGATTTGTGACTTAATAATATGAGTTTGCAAATGATTTAACATTATTCATTCACAGGATTAATATGTTGAATTGAGCTGATTGTGCAAACAAATACAATGTACATCCAGGCTTGATTTTGGAAAGAGACACTGCCATAATTAATGTGTGTCACTGCTGTATAAATATTTTGTTAACATGTCACAATGTACAGACTGGAATGATGACTGCAAATGTACACAAACTACTACATCATTGCTGGGTCACATTCTGTCTATGTCTGGAATGAAATTCCCCCCTCGTTCACTTACATGAAGAAAATAATGTGTATAAAATGTAATTGTAATAGGTATAACAGCTACATAGTGTATTATATAAATTCCGTACAACATTTAGGCAGAAAACCTAGAAGTTGTAGAAGAGTTCAGATCTTGTACTGAAGTAATAGTATCAATAACAGAGTAGAAATACTCAGACATTTAATTTTCTTAATAAAGATTTAAAAGAATTCATAAAACAGGTTAGTCTGTACCAACTATATAAAGGGTTTTCCAGGAACAGCCTGTATTTACACGTCTTATCTTGTCATCTATCAGTACCAACATGTTATACTGAAGAACTGATCGTACAGTTGTGTTTCATCAAGTTGTTTACATTTGAACAAGAGTCTGTCAAGTCTACAAAGTCTATCCACTGAGGGGACCGGGAGAACTGGAGTTCTTCTTTAATCCTTGTCAGTTCAATATTTAGAGCAGCTCACCAAATAAAGGCTTGTTGGAAGTGCTGGAGGCGAGATTCAGGATAAAAAATACAAAAACATCTGCCTCAATATGTTGTGCCTATTTAGGGTATTGCTGAAATACTGCACAACTTTCATTAAAAAGTACAGCTATTTACTTGTGGTTTGTAACAGCTCAGTTTAAAGTTCACAGTGATGCAGACAGAGTTCAACAAATGCAGTTCAGTCTAGAGGATTACAGGCATAAGATAGTGATTGAGCTTCGATCGTATTGGACCTGACAACATGAAGTAAGTACCCTAAAGATTTAGCATCACATTCCTCTAACATGGTCACACTCATGATGGATGGACAGCTTATTAAAGCATCAAATGAATGCAGCAGCATTACACTACACATGACTGCAAAAGCATGTAAAGTTCATGGGTGTATGTTTATTTGTATACCAGCAAAAGATTAAAATTGGTCCTTTGCATTTCTGTCATCCTATAGCAAGTGTTACAATACATTTGTTATGCAAACACAACTGACACACACAGGATATTTCAGCAACAGTGAAGTGTGTTCACCAAGTGAAGACAGAGTTGCATGACCAGATGAGAAAATATTCTTCCAGATCCTCTTACTTGAATAGTAAATCAACTGCACCAAGCAACAAATTACAAACTGTACAAGCATGCAGATGTCTGCACAATGTGCAGGTAGCCACTCTATACTGTTGGCAGGTTGAAAAAGTATTTGAAGTTTGCTCCAGTCGCAATGTCACACACATAAGTAAGTAATATTACATGGTTTTAAAACATGACAGGATGGTCTGTGAATAGTACAAACCCAAAACAATACAGTTTTGTCACAATAACAGATTTGTCACAATACAGAGAATGATATTTAAATACATGCACATGCATTCAGGAGTGAAACATCCCAACACTGACTTCTTGTGCCAAGAGTGTAACTGATGATGTATAGAGACACAAAGTCTGCCTCCATTTCTTTGGTACAATATTTCCATTATCTTAGGTTTTGTCCATTACTTCTGTGATGTAAAACATGTGTGGTAACCCTGTTTAATTATGCAGCACTGTTGCTGTTGTGTTAAATCTGAAAGCATGATAACTGATGTGGTTGAGTTGCAGATTTTGGTAAATACACCATAAGTGATATAAAATGTCAGCAGGATGTCTTGAGATAGAGACATATTCAATTACTTCCTTTTAAAATGATCACACCCTTGATTTCTACCCATCTGCTGATGTTAGACAGAAAAGAGCTAAAAAAAACAATGTGACTTTAAACAATAAATCTTTATGTTTCAGTCATCCTTTTCCCTCACTTTTGTATTGTCCTAAAAGATAAGAGTTCAGGACTATGTTGAAAAAAGTATATATTTGTGAGTGTGTGCCTACATCTTCCTATCGATTATTTATACATCAGTGCCTCAAAAAGCATTTAAGTGTTGGGAGAAACCCCGGCACATAAAGAAGAGTTGCAGAAAAACACAGATGTCCTACATTCTTTGAATCATTGAACACAAATATTCTTGGTCCTCCTCCCAGCTAAAGCACTTGTAATTTTAAACATATCTTTCTTACATTGTATCCATGTAAAACATTGCCAGTTCCACTGTATAAAATCTTTAAAACATAAACCCTAAATTAAAAAAATACAATCCCACAGCTTAGCTTGTGGCATTCTCAGTTTTAACACTTCTTGACAGGTTTGCACATGTGGTGAGGAGGCTGAATGTTGATTTTCTCCTATTACTTATCTGACTGAAGGTCTCCTTAACTTTTCTCCGGAAGTTTCTCCCTACACAAACGTAGAGAATGGGGTTGAGAACACTATTGAAGAAGGCTAAGAAGATGAAGATCTGTTGGAACCAACCTAAGCGAAACTCACACCCTCCCACAATGTTATATCTACTCAGCAGATCTAGTATCTTAAACACATGGAATGGCACCCAGCAGATCAGGAACGCCAGGAGGACTGCAAGAATCAGAGTGGTAGCCTTCTGCTCCTTTCCCTGAGTGCTAAATCTTTCCCTTAACCTGCTTCTGACAGCTTGAATAATTTTGAGAGTGCAGAAGGACATAATAAAAATGGGAATAACAAACTTTAGAATGACATTGAGGATGCTTACCACTTTGTCTGTTTGATCTGAATAAGAAAGAAAGCATATGCTAAAATTCTGCTCAGGGTAGTGTTCAACTTCCCTGTAGATGAGTACAGGGACATTCAACAGAAAGCATACAGCCCACACCACTACACATGCCAGTTTGGCATAAAATGGGCTCCGCATTCTTCCATGGGTCAGTGGGTGCACCAGTGCCAAATATCGGTCAATGCTGACCAGAACCAGGATGTAGATGCTGCAGTCAGCATTCATGCTGATGGAGAAGGGGACCAGTTTACACAGGGTTTCACTCAAGTTCCAGTCATATCTTTTTTGCACATTCACAGCCCAGAAGGGTAAACTAGACATCAGAAAGAGGTGGGCAGCCGCCAGGTTGCTCAAGTAGATCTCAGCCACGTTACAGGCCGTCTTGTGTAGCCAGTAAATCATCAACACAAACACATTCAGGATAATTCCCAGCACACTGATGATCAGGATGTACACTGGAATCACAGTGAAGATCCACTCGCTTTCATCATAATGGCACAAAGTGTAGTCCGTGTTGTTGTGGTTTTCATCCACAGCTTCATGGCTGAAGTTTGCAGGGATGCTGCTCATAGACAAAGAAAGCGATCCAGACAAAACGTGATACTATAAACCATTTGAAGTGTACATCTAAAATGATCTTGCAGATTTGTTTTAGTGATGATGAGAATACTGAGAAACATGGAATTCTGAGACACCCTGGATATTGTGAAATATTGAGTATTGTTGAGTACGAATTGAATGCTGTCTACTGTGAAATATTTAATAACAACATATTGCAGAATGTCATAGTTGTTTTTTCAGTTGGTCCCTGAAGTGTTGCATTGAGAACAGAAAAAGGGCAGCAAACATTAGACTCAATACGACTCAGCTTTCCAAAGAACTTGTCTTGGCAACTCTTGAAATATGAAATCAGCGGTTCAACACATTAACATACTTTTGTTCCAATTTTCAGCATTTTGTCATATTATTTCTACGGCTGGGACTTTAACTCATTAATTTTAATTAATCAATTCATTACAGAAAAAATAAAATAATCACCCTTTTCTCAGTTCTTTAATTTCTGGCACACTGGTAACACTGATGCACACTCCAGCCCAGTAGGTGGCGAGAGACCGCATTGCTTGGCTTGTTGGGCAGAAAGTTTTCTTTTAAAAGACTTCCCAATGACAGCTTTGATAAAAGCGTGGTTGTGTCCAAATTCTGCAATGAACAGTTTTCTTACCACTACAGCAATTCAAGCTGACTGTATCACCTCAGTGCAAAACATGTTGCCACAAGCACAGACACCAGAGCTAAAGCTACATGTACACAAGGCCATTTTTTCTAGCATGGAAACGCGGCACGAGAAAATACGGCCCTGTTTTCTCCTTTATTACGAAAAATGTTAAGCAAAAGGTATTTATGAAAGCATTTTGAGGCAAGAAATAAGCTGCTGAATCTGTCCTTGTTTTAGTTCGACGACGACTAGTTTAGACATTTAACGAAAGTTTCTGTTTTTGGAAACTGTGGTTTTGAATATAGCCCCGGTTCATTTTAACCCGGCCACACAGTAATAAATGTATAACTATAACATTTACAATTACATTACATGATGTTTGTTTTTACTGCTTGCTGAGTAGGACTGTAAGCATCAAATCACATCTTTGTTTTCTTGTAACATTAAAGTTGTGTTTAATCTAGAAAGCTGGCTAGAAAGTATTAAATGTCTTATTAATTTTAGTTATTACTAATAAAGTGACTACAGAGGATGAAAGCAATAGAAAATGCACAAACCACATAAAGCTTATGCATACCTTGTTGGCAAAAGAGTCATGCCTTTTGGTGAAAATAGAAAATGTTAAAATTCCCAGCGATAATCTTCCAGTTCCTTCTGCTGCTGCACTCAGTCTGTCTCTGATCTGATCACTCAGCCAGTATCTTTCACTCATTCACCCTATTGCAGCCTACTCCCCTTTTCATTCTGTCCCTCCTGTTTCTTCCTTTCTCAAGCAGAATTGTGTATCTTAGGTTGCAGTATTCAGAGATTGTGTTCACATGATTCCTGTTTTTTATGGTATTTTCCCAGAGATTGCTTTATAATAAAGTCAATAATAAAGTTATTGTCACTTTCGTCAGCAACAGTACTTCACTCACTAGGAATATCCTTAAACCAGCAGATTTAAACAGTTTGTTGTGACACTGTATTGCTGGGCAATGAAGCTGACATTAGTAGTACCTGGTGTTCATATTATTTTTGAAATAATTTTGGCAATGTTAGGCCTTTATTAGATTGTGACAATGGATGAACGACAGGACAGAGTTTCTTCAAAGTGAAACTTATATTTAAAAAAGCTTGCTAATGAAACCTAAAGTATAAAGTTGATGGGAGACTTTTGTCAGCTTCCCAACATTGTTTTTCTAAGAAACACAGATGTGCAAACATTTGAAACTTCTCAGCTTGCCTCACTCAAGATTTTAAGGCAGCCACATTACAAATTATTTTAAATTGAACATGCTTCTTCATGCTTACACTGTAGGTTATTATGAGTTCTGACTTGATGCAATTTTGTCATCTCACATGCTGTACAAACATTATTTTCTGTGTATCATAATTTTAGGAAAGGTCAGTGACGAGGGGACTTGAGCATTTTATGAAACGTAGTAATGTACTAAAAACAGCCATTTGTCAGTCTTAAACTGTGGTGGTTTTAGTGTTAATCACTTTCTATGTGGTACAGTCTAATGGTAAGTGGAGACAAGACAGCTACAACAACTTGCAACCTCACCCACACAATTTCCTCTCTGATAGTTTAACAGTGAGACTATCCTGAGAGAATTATTGTCATGTCACACAAGAATGGTGAGGTGAGTTTCTGGAGCACCTTTGACAGTTCAGTAGAAAACAATCTGTGCTGATATCACATGGAAACAAACCGATTCACACAAAGCAATAACTCTCAGCATTTTTAAAACTTCTCCACACGTGTTTATTAAAAGAAAACACAGATGAGAGGCTCTTTTGGCTGAGCACAGATAATACACAAAGTTGGAGACCTTTCCGTAGAGACCTTTAGGTATCCATTTCCAAGAATTTTCAGGGAGCCAAAGGCATAGCAAGGTAGAGAATTTGACTGATCAAAACAATGGATTGGCATAAACAAGATTAAAACACATCAGAACAAAACCTCACTATAATTAACTGTGATTTTTCATGTTATTTGATTGAGATAAAAGGAAATTACCACATAACAGTTGCTATAAGTTACTTCCTCCTGACTTTGTGTTGTAATGAAAACATATAGGTTCAGGACTATGTTGTGTCACTCTATAAAATCATAAAATTGTGCACCCTAGATCTGTTTGCAGCACTTCAGCTTAAAGGTTTGTGCTTATCTGCATGAATAATTCTTTAACTTTTGTCTGGAAGTTTGTCCCTAAAATGACATAGAGAATGGGGTTGAGAACACTGTTGGATAAGGCTAAACTGGTCAAGATGACTCGGAAGTGATGCAGATTACTGAAAAAGCGGCAGCTATTGAGAATATTAACTCCACTGAGCAGGTATAGTATGCTAACCATATACGTTGGCATCCAGCAGATGAGGAACGCCAAGAGCACCACCAGGACCAGAGTGGTGGCTTTCTGCTCCTTTTTCTGAGCATTTAACTCCTTCTTTAAGGTCCCACTCAGAGCGTGAATAATTCTGAGGGTGCAGAAGGAAATAAGGAAAGTGGGGATGATGAAGATGAAAACACGGATCCCTTGAAACACCAGATACATAGAAGGACTTGGAAAATTTAAATCACATGTGGTAAAATTTCCCTCAGAGTCATGTACAACTTCCCTGTAAATGGCTGTGGGAACATTCAAGAGAAAGCATACACCCCACACCAGCACACATGCCACTTTGGCATAAAATGGCCTCCGCATTCTTCCACTGGTCAGTGGGTGAACTAGTGCCAAATATCGGTCAATGCTCACCAGAGCAAGGATGATGATGCTGCAGTAGACATTGATGTTGACAGAGAAGGGGACCAGTTTACAAACAGTTTCACTAAGGTGCAAGTCATATTTTGTTACTGCAATCACAGCAAGGACAGGAAAAGGAGACATCAGAAAGAGGTCGGCAGCAGCCAGGTTGCTCAGGTAGATCTCAGCCACAGTACAGGCCTTTTTGTGGAGCCAGAAAACCATCAACACAAAGACATTCAAGAAGATTCCCAGCACACTGATGATCAGGATGTACACTGGAATCCCAGTGAAGATCCAATCGACTGGATCATAAAGGCACCAGGTCTCATCTGTGTTGTTTTGGTTTTCATCCACAGCTTCATGGCTGAAGTTTGCAAGGATGCTGTTGATAGTCAAAAGAAGCAAACCAGAAAAAACATTATCATATAAACTGTTATAAACCTAATGATGACAAGAATACTGAGAAATACAGACTTCTGAGTTACTCTGGCCACTAAGAAACACCGAGTATAGCTGAGTGCGAATTAAATGGCGTCTACTGTGAAATTGCAGAATGTCGTTTTTCCAGTTGGTTCCTGAAGTGCTTCCTGACAACAACAAAAAAATTAACAAATTTTATACTCAAATTTGCCTCACAAGGAACTTGTCTTGGTAGCTGTTCACATACAATTTCTAGGGTTCAACACACTGGTATTCTTCAATTTTCATCATTTTACCTGATTATTTAATATTATGATTTTAAATATTGATGTTAGAACACTAACAATCATTCTATTCTATTGACTGTTTTGCGAAATTAATTTTTAAAATGAAAACAAGTTTAATAAAGTTTGTTTTTGTATTTTGGGTGTAGTTTGTTAAATTATCTTTTTTTAAGGACAGTAAAAACTGAAAACTAAACATGATTTGTGCAAGTATAACAAAATGGAGATATCTACTTCGGAAAATAAACTTAACTCATTTTTTTATTGCTTTTGCAAGCAATAAAAAAATGTGTAATCAAAGAGACTGATGTTTCCACAAAACCCTTTATGGTGTCATTAAAAACAAACAAAAAAAGTGATCCAAGTAACATAACTAAGTGTGGTTTGTTTGACAGTGACTGATAACAGATAAAATTCATTTGGATGCACTAGTAATTGCCAACTGTTGTCATACTGCATGTTATGTGAAGTCCACATAGATTAAATAGACCAAACAATTTTCCACTAATGATCATAAAAGTAATCATGGGTTTGTAATTAAATAATAAATGTGAAATTAATGTTTGCTGATATTTTTATTAGTGGAGCAAGCTTGATGTTTTTGCTATTTGCTTGATTGGTAACGTGAGCAGAATTGCAAGCATTAAAGACTTTTAAAGACTAACTTTGTTAACAAGCAATGTTTTCTTGCAGCTTTGTCAGTGTTTATATGTAATTTTTACATCAACAGTCTTTTCAAGAATGTTTCTCAATAGCTAATTTGGTATATTTAAACCTCATCAACATCTAACGCTTTACATGTGAGACAAATACAGTTACGGTCTAGAAGCTGACATGTCGACACAACAAAAGTACATCCTAGCTATTGCTGTTTGTGTACGCTTTTATAATACGTCTGCTTATTCTTGTTCACAGCTAATGTAAAATGTGAAATGTTGTTTCTGCTAAATACGAGTGAACACTGCTAAGTTAATATTGTAATGAGAGAGAATGAAGATAAAACATTAACAATTCATGCATACCTTGACAAAAGAGTCATCCTTTCTGGTGAAAACAGAAAATGTTAAAATTCCCAGCAAAACTCTTCCAGTTCCTTCTGCTGTTGTGCTCCGTCAGTTTCAGACTCTCACTGAATTAAGAAAGTAAACTGGTAATAATGTGATGTCAGCCAATATCTTTGACTCATTCAATTTATTGCCACCTCCTCCCCTTTTCATTTTGTCCCTCCTGTTTCTTTGTCTAGCAGAACTGTGAATCTCAGGTTGCCAGTAATCAGAGATTTTGTTCACATGATTGATGTTTTTTATGGTATTTTCCCAGAGATTGCGTTAAAATAAAGTTGACCCCTGATGTGGACATGTCAGCCCTCAGCAGGTTATGAGAACGTTCATTATTGTGCTCATGATACAGCAGTCGAGAATCAGTTTATAATATTTATTTACAAAACGCTCAACGAACAACAGGAAGTATTTCATGAAAGGTCACCACATTAACGGCAGAACACTAGGGCTAGAGACTGACCGGAGTTCTCTATTGGCCCGGAGGGTACCAGATACTGAACTCAATGCACGGAATCTATCAGAGTAGTTATTCTAACCAGAGCTTGGTATTTGCAAGGCAGGAAAGACAAGATCATAAGACTCATAAAGTGAAACACAACTGCCGACTAGTTTGCCACAAAGCAAACCAACGGGATGCAGGTCTAACTATCGTTAACATACAGGTACTGACAGGCTCAGCGAGAAACAGGGAACTTAACTGCCCTGGGTAGGAAATGATGGTGGGACGGGGTAAGGTTGGTGAGGTGACGTGTGGCAGATGGAGACCAGCCTGGACGGACAGGTGCTGCAGCGGTGGAATCCTGGCTGTGGCCGTGATGGAACTGAGGAGAGCATGAGGTGGTTCCGGATGATCCAGACTTGAAGGAATGAGCAGTAAAGTGAAAGAGCACAGGCACTGGTGAGCATGAGCACAAAACAAGGAACCAGAGTGAACGAGGCTGATACCAACAGTGGAGGTTCACGATCCGGTGATGAGTAGTGGCAGCGTCTGGCTTTTAAGGGGGAGGAGTGTAGATTGGATAATGCTCCTGCCTGCCAGTCCTGCTGATTACAATTGGCAGCACCTGTCTGCTGACCACACACCACCTAGAAGAGAGGGAGAGAAAGGGAAAGGAGGAGGATCTGCCCCTACTGGGCAGCTGAAGTTGAGGGCGTGATACTTAATTCAGCGAAGTCACTTTTATATGCTTTAAATCAACAGATTTAAAGAGTTTGTTACAACATTTTTAGCTGGGCAATGGCTGATACTAGTTGTACAAGGTGTTCATATTACAAGTAGTATCTTTTTTGTTTGTTTTTGGTGATGTGCCTTTATTAGATTGTCACGATGGAGAAATGACTGGACAGTTTTTTCAGGAGTTCAGTGAGACAAATTTCACCAGGTTGAAAATGATTAATTATTGATATTCATTTAAGTTTCATCTTTGTCCATAATGAGACAATAGACTGTTTTTAACTGCAAGACCGTTGTTACCAAAACCATATATTTTGATAGCATGATGTGCACGGGAAAATTTTAATATTTTTCCTAGAGGTATTAAAAGAAATACAATTTTAGTTTAACTTAGATGGTGCTCACCTATGTCTACATACTGGCCACAACGAGTACCTTAAAGCAGATTGAAACAGAGACCTCTCTCTATGCAAAAATCAATTCAGAAATTTAAGTCTCAGCAAATAAACACTGCTCCTTGAACCAGAAAGACAGCTAAAGACTAAAATTCTCATATACATATAGACATGTAAGAACTGTGGTAAGATTTAAGAAAAGTGCACCTATCTTTAAATATGATTTTTTATGTTATGTAACTCTTAAACCCAACCCGGAAATAAACCATTTACACCACAGTCAGCCATTCCATTGCAAAACAAATAGAGACAGATTGTCCAATAAACTGCCAGAAATACAAAGACAATGTAAAGCTTTTCAAAAACTCCCAAATAGTTCTCATCTATATATATATATATATTTTTTTTTTTTTTTATTTTATTTTATTTTATTTTTTTTTACATAGGATTTGCAATTCTAAGTGAAAAACGAGGCCAACAAGTAATTCGACTGACAGAAGCTGTCTCACTTTCTGGTGATCTTTGGCCAGGATGTTGGGACAGTTGCAGGATCTATTATAGCAACAAATCTTGATGATGCATTAGCAGATAAGCTTGAAGCTTGCAGCGCTCCCCATGTGGTCAAGTAAGATAATGTGTATCATAATCTCCAAAGTGGAGAGGGTAGACCAATGCTAGATGGCGATGCAACACACACAGACTTGAGCCAATGTAAAAGCTGCTGTACATGATTGCAGTCACCAAATTGCAGACACCATCACCTACATGCCTCTGCGGGGCTTGTTCAGTCCACACAGGCAAAGAGATTGTATGGCAAAGGTCAGAAATGAAGAGGCTGCAAGGACATACAGAGACGGATAGTTGACTGAAAAATAAAGTAAAATAATGGGTGAATGGTTTAATGTGAAGTCAGAGGTTTTGATGTCATGAAGATGGCTCACCTTCAGCATCGGCATCAAGGTAAAGGATATTCATCCATCCATTATCTATACAACGCTTAATCCTAAATAGGGTCCCGGGGGGAGGGTGGAGTCTATCCCAGTTGACTGAGGGTGAAGGTAGCAGACACCCTGGACAGGTCGCCAGTCTATCACAGGGCTACATATAGCAACAATCAAGCACACTCGCATTCACACCTATGGACAATTTAGGATCACCAATTATCTTCAGCATGTTTTTGGACTGCGGGAGGAAGCCAGGGTAACTGGAGAAAACCCACGTGAACCAGAGATCTTCTAGCTGCAAGGTAACAGTGCTAACCACCGAGCCACTGTGCAGGCCGGTAAAGGATATAACACCCATTTCTCTCAAGTAATTGTTGGCACATAAGGACACTAATATTGCTGTGCGGTGGAGTTACATTCATTTGTCCAAATTATTTACATGCAGCACAGGGTTTTGGTACTTTGTTACCCATAATAAGCACCATAGATTTACTTGAGAAAACTTAACTGGCACCTTTGTTTTTGGTGTTGTCATTTTAAATTTAACCTGCAATATCATTGCTCATGACTTGACACCACCAATCACTGGTCAGAAGTTTGGATGCTAAATGGTGTGGCTTAATACATAAGTCCTGACTTGGTCAACAGTTCAAGCAAAGTGTGGTGTTCTACCCTGCAGCAGAATTTTGGGTGCAGCAGTGCCCCCTACTACTGCTTTCTCCATGGAAAGTGATGTTACAACAGGGGCTTGTAAACTACGCCTTGGGCTTGAGGAACCACACCATTAGCGAGCTACCAATGAAAATCAGACACTCACAGGGAGGACAATATATGTGTCAAATATACTTGTTTCATTTTATTTTCTTCCTGTGAGTTGAATCCACAACCAAACCTACCTACTTGTGCACAATTTTGAATTCCACCTGAAGCATTAAAAGTTAGATGCAGACAAGCCTTTCATTTCAGAAACAGTGTCTCCTTATCGCTGAGCTTCACCTGAAGAATGATTCAAATTCTAGAGATTTTATTCACTACATTCTCATACAGTATGTGCAGTGAAATCTGAAGACACTCAAGCATGCAGACAGATAGAAGAGAGGGTTAGATGTTTGGTGGAGAATGTGGGCATAGGTCCCACGACGTCTCACTTGCTGAGCAAGCCCTTTACAATTTGGGCTACATTCTTTTCTTTGTGAAGTGTTAAAACCAGTTGTTCTGCTTTTTCCTCAGCTCTGAAGAAACAGTTTGTGGAGAAGTTGAAGCGCTTTCCTGATGAGGAGTTGTGGTGTTTCATTCCCACAGTCTTCTGTATGAAAGTGATCAAGCTTCAATCATACTGGACCTGACATTTAACATCACACTTCTCTAGCATCACCAGACTCATGACGGACAGTTTATTAAAACATCAAAACCAATGCAGCAGCATTACACTACACATGACTGCAAAAGCATGTAAAGTTCATGGGTGTATGTTTATTTGTATACCAGCAAAAGATTAAAATTGGTCCTTTGCATTTCTGCCATCCTATAGCAAGTGTTACAATACATTTGTTATGCAAACGCAACTGACACACACAGGATATTTCAGCAACAGTGAAGTGTGTTCACCAAATGAAGACAGAGTTGCATGACCAGATGAGACAATATTCTTCCAGATCCTCTTACTTGAATAGTAAATCAACTGCACCAAGCAACAAATTACAAACTGTACAAGCATGCAGATGTCTGCACAATGTGCAGGTAGCCACTCTACACTGTTAGCAGGTTGAAAAAATATTTGAAGTTTGCTCCAGTCGCAATGTCACACACATAAGTAAGAAATATTACATGGTTTTAAAACATGACAGGATGGTCTTTGAATAGTACAAGCACAAAACAAGACAGTTTTGTCACAATAACAGTTTTGTCACAATACAGAGAATGATATTTAAATACATGCACATGCATTCAGGAGTGAAACATCCCAACACTGACTTCTTGTGCCAAGAGTGTAACTGATGATGTATAGAGACACAAAGTCTGCCTCCATTTCTTTGGTACAATATTTCCATTATCTTAGGTTTTGTCCATTACTTCTGTGATGTAAAACATGTGTGGTAACCCTGTTTAATTATGCAGCACTGTTGCTGTTGTGTTAAATCTGAAAGCATGATAACTGATGTGGTTGAGTTGCAGATTTTGGTAAATACACTATAAAGTGATATAAAATGTCAGCAGGATGTCTTGAGATAGAGACATATTCAATTACTTCCTTTAAAGGACCACACCCTTGATTTCTACCCATCTGTTGATGTTAGACAGAAAAGAGCTAAAAAAAAAAACCAACGTGACTTTAAACAATAAATCTTTATGTTTCAGTCGTCCTTTCTCCTGAATTTTGTATTGTCCTAAAAGATATGAGTTCAGGACTATGCTAAGGAAGATACACTTAAACTTGAGTACATATTTGTGAGTGTGTGCCTACATCTTCTCATCCATTATTTATACATCAGTGCCTCAAAAAGCATTTCAGTGTTGGGAGAAACCCCGGCACATAAAGAAGAGTTGCAGAAAAACACAGATGTCCTACATTCTTTGAGTCATTGAACACAAATATTCTCGCTCCTCTTAGCTAAAGCACTTGTAATGTTCCACCAAGAGCAAACAATCTAAGAGGTGCATCAAATCCCACCAGAGTGAATAGTATCTGATGGGCAGCCCTCAAACATCATGTTTCTGATCAAATAAATGTGCCATTTTTGCTGCTTCACCCTAAACGCTAAATAAACCCTGTAAATACAGATTATCCAAAAACACAGTGTAGAAATAACTACCTCATATTTTGTCTGTATAAAACATCACCAGTTCCCCTGTATACAATCTTGAAAACACACAACCTAAATTAAAAAATACAATCCCACAGCTTAGCTTGTGGCATTCTCAGTTTTAACACTTCTTGACAGGTTTGTACGTGTAGAGACGAGGCTGAATGTTGATTTTCTCTTATTACTTATCTGACTGAAGGTCTCCTTAACTTTTCTCCGGAAGTTTCTCCCTACACAAACGTAGAGAATGGGGTTGAGAACACTATTGGAGAAGGCTAAGAAGATGGAGATCTGCTGGAACAAACTCAGGTGAGCTTCACACCCTCCCACAATGTTATATCTACTCAGCAGATCTAGTATCTTAAACACATGGAATGGCACCCAGCAGATCAGGAACGCCAGGAAGAGTTCTACTCCGGTGCCCCTCAGCTTCTTTCCCTGAGTGCTATAGCTGTTCCTTAACCTGTTTCTGACAGCTTGAATAATTTTGAGAGTGCAGAAGGACATAATAAAAATGGGAATGATAAACTTTAGAATGACATTGAGGATGCTTACCACTTTGTCTGTTTGATCTGAATAAGAAAGAAAGCATCTGCTGACATTCTTCTCAGGGTAGTGTTCAACTTCCCTGTAGATGAGTACAGGGACATTCAACAGAAAGCATACAGCCCACACCACTACACATGCCAGTTTGGCACAAAATGGGCTCCGCATTCTTCCATGGGTCAGTGGGTGCACCAGTGCCAAATATCGGTCAATGCTGACCAGAACCAGGATGTAGATGCTGCAGTCGGCATTCATGCTGAAGGAGAAGGGGACCAGTTTACACAGGGTTACACTCAAGTTCCAGTCATATCTTTTTTGCACATTCACAGCCCAGAAGGGTAAACTAGACATCAGAAAGAGGTGGGCAGCCGCCAGGTTGCTCAAGTAGATCTCAGCCACGTTACAGGCCGTCTTGTGTAGCCAGTAAATCATCAACACAAACACATTCAGGATAATTCCCAGCACACTGATGATCAGGATGTACACTGGAAGCAAAGTGAAAGTCCAATCGATTGGATCATAATGGCACCAAGTGTCATCTGTGTTGTTTTGGTTCATGGCTGAAGTTTGCAAGGATGCTGTTGATAGACAAAAGAAAGCAAATAAAAAAAGACATAGTATAAACCATTATAAACCTAATGATGACAAGATGATGAGAATACTGAGAAATGCAGACATGTGAGTCACACTGGATATTGTGAAACACTGAGTATAGCTGAGCACGAATGAAATGGTGTCTACTGTGAAATATTTAAAAACAACATATTGCAGACGGCTCTAACAATCATTCCATTCCATTGACTGTTTTGCAAAATCAAACTTTAAAATGAAAACAATAGTTTAATAAAGCTTGTTTTTGTATTTTGGGTGTAGTTTGTTGAATTATGTTTTTGAAATTAGAGTAAAAACTCAAAACTAAACAGGATTTTTTCAAGTTCAATAAAATGGAGATATCTACTTTTGAGAATAAACTCAACTCATATTTTTTAATTGCTTTTGCAAGCAATAAATAACATGTCATCATATAGACTTATGTTTCCACAAACCCTTTATGTGTAATGAATGAAAACAAATTAGTTAAGTGAAAGACAGGGAGACTTGACAGGTTTATAGGACTATAAAATAGCATATATATGATTGGAAGTTTTCACACCATTCAAGTTACAATTTGGTAGATGGTCACAATTACAACATTTAGCCTGTCTGGATTGCAGTTCTACCCATTCTTTATCATAAAACTGCTCAGATTCTGTCAGGTTACACAGGAATTATGACTGAACACTCCCTTTCAACTTCAAGTCCAGACACTAATTCACTCACTTTGAACATTTTTTGTGTAGCTTGTTAAACTCATGTTAAAACATACATGTTACTGAAAAGCACTTTTTTTTAAAAAATCAAAAAACATCTTCGGGCGAGGTACAAAAAAGTCAGATTTGTGACTTAATAATATGAGTTTGCAAATGATTTAACATTATTCATTTACAGGATTAATATGTTGAATTGAGCTGATTGTGCAAACAAATACAATGTACATCCAGGGTTGATTTTGGAAAGAGACACTGCCATAATTAATGTGTGTCACTGTTGTATAAATATTTTGTTAACATGTCACGATGTACAGAGTGGAATGATGACTGCAAATGTACACAAAGTCATTGGGCGGCCAATTTGTCGCACTAGCCTGTTGTGTGAGAAAGAACGGACAAGAAAAGACACAAAAAGACAAATGTTTTTGGTCTAGGTCCACAGTGCAAGAAATAAGTGTCATTAGGGACACAGTAAACATAACATGTACTTCTGTTTGTTCTTCAGCTTTTATCAATTATCTACATTTGTCTCCATTATTTCCCCCAAGCACAGTATTGTATATGCTTCTCTAAGTGCTGTTAGATATAATACAACAGCATTATGATATCAAACCTAATGAAAGAAATGTTTAGTACATTTACATCCTTTCATTGATACAAAAACTGAATATTCTGTTAACCTGTCAAATGTATAAAGTACATGCTTTGGAGAGATTTTCAAACTGGGGATTGCAAGTACTGCACCAAAGCAGACTGATAAAATTATTACAGAATAGATACATTTATTTTTACTAATCATTTTTTACTAGAGGCATTAAAATAAATACTACTTTATTGAAACTTACATGTTGCTCACTTATGTCATTCTGGCCACAAAGAGAACCTTAAAGTAAGAGTCCTCTCTCTAAGAAAAAATGAATTCAGAAATTAAGCAAGGCTCAACAAATAAACACTGTCTATGGAAATATAACACACCCATATACATACAGGCATGCAAGTGTTGTTAAGATTTGAGAAAAGTACACCTGTCTTTTCATGCTGTAAGGAACCAGACACCTCTTCAACCCAAACACAAATAAACCATTTAAAAGACTAATACAGATGGTTGAATTAGTAGAATTAAAAGTAAATAATTTGTTTATTCTCGGATTTGCAATTGTAAGTTAAAAAGAAATACTGTAGTGATTCCACTGACCAAAGCAGTCCCACTTTCTGGTGGTCTTCTGTCTGGTTGTTAAAATAGCTATAGGATCTGCTATAGCAAAAAATCCTAATGAAGACAGGCCAAAAACAATCTACATTTGCTGATTATCTTGAGGCTTGCAGCGCCCCCAAGTGGTCCAGTGAGATAATGCTGCTCTGTTAATGTAGGTGACAGTCTCTACAGTCCAAACAGCAATACTCACAACTGCTACTGTCTTCACTCTATCACCCAGTGAAAGTGGAGTGAGTAGATCAGTGCTAGGCAGTGATGAACCAGAGAGGACCTGAGCCGATGTAAAAGCTGCTGTACATGATTACAGCCACTAAATTACAGACACCATCACCTACATGCCTCTGCAGGGTTTGTTCAATCCACACCCTCCAAATTCAATGTACAAAACCTTTATTCACTAACTAAATAAAGAATGAAAATGATCATTTTTGATGTTTTTTCTTGTCATCTATCAGTACCACCATGTTATACTGAAGAACTGATCCCACAGTTGTGTTTTATCAAGTTATACCATAAGAATTTTTCTCGTGAAACAAACTAGGCACACGCAGCCTCAACACTGCCAAAAGTGCTCAAGTGAACTGTCCGTTGTTTACATTTGAACAAGAGTCTGTCAAGTCTACAAAGTCTATCCACTGAGGGGACCGGGAGAACTGGAGTTCTTCTTTAATTCTTGTCAGTTCAATATTTAGAGCAGCTCACCAAATAAAGGCTTGTTGGAAGTGCTGGAGGCGAGATTCAGGATAAAAAATACAAAAACATCTGCCTCAATCAATATGTTGTGCCTATTCAGTGTATTGCTGAAATACTGCACAACTTTCAATAAAAAGTACAGCTATTTACTTGTGGTTTGTAACAGCTCAGTTTAAAGTTCACAGTGATGCAGACAGAGTTCAACAAATGCAGTTCAGTCTAGAGGATTACAGGCATAAGATAGTGATTGAGCTTCGATCGTATTGGACCTGACAACATGAAGTAAGTACCCTACAGATTTAGCATCACATTCCTCTAACATGGTCACACTCATGATGGATGGACAGTTTATTAAAGCATCAAATGAATGCAGCAGCTTTACACTACACATGACTGCAAAAGCATGTAAAGTTCATGGGTGTATGTTTATTTGTATACCAGCAAAAGATTAAAATTGGTCCTTTACATTTCTGTCGTCCTATAGCAAGTGTTACAATACATTTGTTATGCAAACACAACTGACACACACAGGATATTTCAGCAACAGTGAAGTGTGTTCACCAAGTGAAGACAGAGTTGCATGACCAGATGAGAAAATATCCTTCCAGATCCTCTTACTTGAATAGTAAATCAACTGCACCAAGCAACAAATTACAAACAGTACAAGCATGCAGATGTCTGCACAATGTGCAGGTAGCCACTCTACACTGTTGGCAGGTTGAAAAAGTATTTGAAGTTTGCTCCAGTCACAATGTCACACACATAAGTAAGAAATATTACATGGTTTTAAAACATGACAGGATGGTCTGTGAATAGTAAAAGCACAAAACAATACAGTTTTGTCACAATACAGAGAATGATATTTAAATACATGCACATGCATTCAGGAGTGAAACATCCCAACACTGACTTCTTTCGCCAAGAGTGTAACTGATGATATATAGAGATATGAAGTCTGCCTCCATTTCTTTGGTACAATATTTCCATTATCTTAGGTTTTGTCCATTACTTCTGTGATGTAAAACATGTGTGGTAACCCTGTTTAATTATGCAGCACTGTTGCTGTTGTGTTAAATCTGAAAGCATGATAACTGATGTGGTTGAGTTGCAGATTTTGGTAAATACACTATAAAGTGATATAAAATGTCAGCAGGATGTCTTGAGATAGAGACATATTCAATTACTTCCTTTTAAAATGACCACACCCTTGATTTCTACCCAAAAGAGCAAAAAAATGTGGCTTCAAATTTTTGAAAACAGCCAACCTAAATAAAAAATAATAATACAATCCCACAGCTTAGCTTGTGGCATTCTCAGTTTTAACACTTCTTGACAGGTTTGTATGTGTGGTGACGAGGCTGAATGTTGATTTTCTCCTATTACTTATCTGACTGAAGGTCTCCTTAACTTTTCTCCGGAAGTTTCTCCCTACACAAACGTAGAGAATGGGGTTGAGAACACTATTGAAGAAGGCTAAGAAGATGAAGATCTGTTGGAACCAACCTAAGCGAAACTCACACCCTCCCACAATGTTATATCTACTCAGCAGATCTAGTATCTTAAACACATGGAATGGCACCCAGCAGATCAGGAACGCCAGGAGGACTGCAAGAATCAGAGTGGTAGCTTTGTGCTCCTTTCCCTGAGTGCTAAAACTTTCCCTTAACCTGTTTCTCAGAGCTTGAATAATTTTGACAGTGCAGAAGGAAATGATAAGAATGGGAATGACAAAGTTTAGAATGACATTGAGGATGCTTACCACTTTGTCTGTTTGATCTGAATAAGAAAGAAAGCATCTGCTGACATTCTTCTCAGGGTAGTGTTCAACTTCCCTGTAGATGAGTACAGGGACATTCAACAGAAAGCATACAGCCCACACCACTACACATGCCAGTTTGGCATAAAATGGGCTCCGCATTCTTTCATTGGTCAGTGGGTGCACCAGTGTCAAATATCGGTCAATGCTGACCAGAACCAGGATGTAGATGCTGCAGTAGGCATTCATGCTGATGGAGAAGGGGACCAGTTTACACAGAGGTCCCCCAAAGGGCCAGTTAAGTCTTTGTGATAGAGACACAGCCCAGAAGGGTAACATCGACACCAGAAAGAGGTCGGCAGCCGCCAGGTTGCTCAAGTAGATCTCAGCCACCGTACAGGCCTTCTTGTGGAGCCAGAAAACCATCAACACAAAGACATTCAGGATGATCCCCAGCACACTGATGATCAGGATGTACACTGGAATCACAGTGAAGATCCAATCGTTTTCATCATAACGGCAAGTGTTGCTTTGGCTTTCGTTGCTCAAGTTTGCAGGGATGCTGTTGAGGGACAAAAGAAAGCAAACCAGAAAAATATTGTACTTAAAACTATGTAAAGCTAACATCAAAAAGGACATTGCAGATTTGTCATAATAGCATAGAATGGTGAGAAAAGAAGAATTTTGAGTCACTCTGGATACTATGAAATACTAATTTTAAGGAGTCTACTGTGAAATATTTAATACTAAGAAGCAGAGTAAAACATTGCAGAATGCCTTTTTTTTTTTTTAAACAAGTCTCTTGAGAACAAAAAAGTGAAGCAACCTTTACGCGCAATATGATACAGTTTTACCATGAACTTGTCTCCCAACTTTTAAAGTTGTCATGAAACAGTTCAACTCATTGTTATGGCTGTTTGTCATCTGGCCAGAAATTTCCAAAGAATACTATGTGGACGATGAGCAATATTACCAATGAACTGGCTGCCTTTGAGGTAGTTCTCAGCACTTTAATCTTTTACATTAAAGAGTTCTGAACACGAGGACCACCTGATAACTGAGTGGTTAACGGTGCAGGACACATACCACGTGTGCCAATGGTGTTAGCAGTGAATCAACATTCTGACTGCATGTCATTCCCCTGTTCTTTTTCCCCACATTGTCTCCCTATCTTTACTGCTATCAACATAAAGGCAACATGCCAACGAAAAGATTAGTAAAGCATGTTACTGGCTTCTGAAGACACTCAGATTGTTACGCATGTTTTGATTCCCTGCAAAACCATACTTTAAAATAAAAAGCAAATCCACAAAAAATAAACTGATTTTAAGTTTGTTTGATATGCTGTGTGTTTGCTGTTGATTTATTTACAAGATTAAAGGAAGAGAAACACTCAACAAGAGTCATGCAAGTGAATAAAAATGGAGATATTTCTTTTTTGTTACCTCGACTATCAAAAAAAAGCCACGAAAAATGTGGAAAATACAGACTGAAGTGTCTGCAAACGCTTTATGGTGCAGTTGTAGATAATAAAAGAGAACAATGATTGATAAAAGATAACATTCACTAGGATGCCCTGCTTGCATCAAGAGGTGCCAGGTCAAAGTTTCTTTCTTAATTAGTAATCTACTGTTGCATATGTTATAAACTTATTTATGTGTTGTTAAACATGACATATAGATTAATGTTGCTTTTGACAGCTATTGTATCCATACTATATTCCATTATGCCTGTAGATTATGCCTGTAACTTAGAAGCATCCACTTAACAAGTACTCATGCATTTAATACGTGCATGTTTACATTTATGCATCTGCAAAACACAGAAGGATTTGTAATTCTATCTCTGAAGAAGCCGGTAAGTTTTCAGATTTTATTGCTTAAGGTGCCAGTGGAACATATTACAAGCAGCTGCTTGAAATACCGATCGCTGCTCTGGAACGATCCAAGAATTTTTTTTCACATCTGGAGAAAGATTCTACCCCATAATTTGTGCACCACAACTTTTCCCTTGTGTGTTTGCACTTAAATCTACTTAAAATTTGATGTTAACTACACATATATGTTCATATGTGAGCATATCCTCACCTACGTTTGTAGCCACCTTAGGGCAGGAGTGCCAGCAACAGTTTTGAATAGTAATCACTGTGTTCTCACTGTACGTTTGAACTTTACGGCTACAGCGCGGCAACAACAAATGCTGAACATGTTGAGACAAATACATTTACCGCTGAGATGTTCACATGCTGGAACAATAAAAATGTTTTTCAAAACTTCTTATCTAGCATTGCAATTAAAGACTTAGATTTTTTCTGTTTGGGTTCACTATTGCTTTTCATGTGGCATTTAAAAAAAAAAATCTGCATATTGCCATTCACAAGCATTAAAACATTGTTAATGCTGAACAATGGTGAACACTGTTGCTAGTATTATAACTACAGTGAGTATGAAGGTACAACATGCACAGCATGAAAATGCACAAATCAAAGTAAGCCTCTGCATACCTTGTTGGTGACTGAGTCATCCTTCCTAGTGAAGACAGAAAATGTAAAACTTCCCAGCTACACTCTTCCAGTTCCCTCGGCTGCTGCGCTCCGTCTGTCTCTGCTAATAAATGATGTCAGCCAAGGTATTTGACTCGCTCACTCTATTGCCATCCCCTCCCTTCCCTTCCTCCTTCTGTCCTGCCTGTTTCTTCCCTTTTCTAGTAGCATTGTGTGACTCTGCTTGGAGTGCTCTGTCAATATGACATGTTTCCTACAGTATTTTCCCAGAAGTTGTTATACAAACTGTTTATACCTAATGTGGTAATTTCTAAACAAAGTTACCTGCCTGTAAACATCACATGATAATGTCAGAGGATATCACCCACAATTCAGTATACATTTCCAGGGAAAATTGCCCTCCACAGCCACAAGGTAAAAATTTCTCTCCAGCTCTTAAGCTACTAAAGATACACTCTGGATAAAGGCAGCCAACACTGAAAAATATGATTGTTGATGCTTATTGGTAGAACTTGGAGATGACAATAACAACCACTTTTTACTGCTGTAGCGGACACGACTTGGCTTCTTTGGAATGCCAAGGCAGACGCCAAACCAGAAAACAAATCCTTTTTATTTAGGATGGACCCAAAAGCCACATAACGCTGCCATTTTGGACACTGCACATTATGGGAAACCTTCCCTTTCCCAGTAAAGAAACTCCATTAAGTGCAGAGGTGGGTAGTAACGAGTAACATTTACTCCGTTACATTTACTTGAGTAACTTTTTGAAAAAATTGTACTTCTGAGAGTAGTTTTACTCTGCCATACTTTTTACTTGAGTAGATTTGTGAAGAAGAAACGCTACTCTTACTCCGTTACACTTGACTCTGTACTCAAGCTTCCCTCGCTATGCGCTTTCCAGCCAAAGGAGGCTCCAAAAGCACAGCACTACACAAAAGTAGGAAAACGCTAATCTGATCCTGATTTGGGTTGATGTCATTAATAACTTGATGATTTAAATTTAGTCACTCTTCAGCATATCGATCATAACCCAAATTACCGACTGAGTGTGTTAGATCGTCCGCTAACTATCCTCTTTCACCATAACCCTCTTCCTTGAATCAGATTCCCCACATTCAACACACACACACACACACACACACACACACACACATCATACTTCTCACTGTACATAGCTCACCTGTATTGTCTTAGTAGAATAGTTAATAAATGGTTTCCATTTAGACCAATTCACGGTCTTGTGCATTTCTTTGTGTGGGAACTGAAGTCCACTTAATCAGAATACTAGACTTTCAGATATCAGACTGATCAACTTTTTTTAAATCAGAGTCTCCTTGAGATTTTGTTTAAATTATTAATTTCCTCAGACAAACTGAGGATGGTGCTCCTTTATTAACGAGTGCAAACATTACTACTACAGCGGTTACGCTACACTGCCCTCTCTTTGTCTTGTTCAAGTAGCAGCCTTGTCCTTTCAAACATCATCATCAACAACATAAAATTAACCACCTAGGCTATCACAGCAAACAGCAACACAGCAATCAGTTAGGCTCCTTCCATTGCTCTAGTTTGTCTGCGCTCATGGAACTAAAGTTACATCAAGTAATTATTTTGGTCTATTTGAAATAACATCATGGTTAAAGCTGTCGCAAAATGATTGCTCACCACATGAGAAAACCAGGGGCAACAGGATATAAAGAATAGCCAGATCTATCTCTGCACGTCATTTCAGAGTCAAATATAGTCCACTATCTCAAATAAAGTTTATAGTCAAATTATAACAGTCTCACTCACCGAAAGCAAGCTTTGCCTGTTGGCCTGTCATGTACATTACACATTTATGAGGCTTTCTCCTCCCTTGCCACTACCTGTAACCTGTTATCTTTAAAAAAAAAAAAACATTTTCAGTGCAGAAAAACAACATAATCTACTTCCAAACAGCAACCTATGTCTATGCTGAAAATGATCGGTAATGCTGAAGATTTGGATGCAGATTACCCTGCTTGATTTTAATGTTAAGTTTCACTTCCGTGCATGCACATTTCCACCAAAACAATTCCCCCTATACAATTTTGGAGGGGCACCATTGCTGCATCCTGGGCTTAAACACCACCCAGGACAACTGGGAGTGGTTTAAGGAAAAACATTTTAAGCATTTTGCCCTTATGACAAAATGACATAAAGGTGCAGCCAGACCAGTCTCCAGTGTCACTACAGCGTCTGTAAAACAAAACTATAATAAGTGTGTAGCTTTAATCACTTTGTCTAGTAACATGATTCTTGCCAAACTTGCTCAGTCTTCAGTCAGCTCTGAACAGGTCACATCATTGTGTTCCTGGCTGATATCCAGAATGTTTTCTGGCACCTGCTTATAGAGTGCAAGCACAAGAGTGTCCACAAGACACTGGCCACTGTAGTTTAATTTGTTGCCACTGGTATCACTATTAACACACATGTACATTGCAGGTGTTCATTTTGTTTTACTGCTTGCAAACAGAAAGCAACAACAAAGATTTAAAGAAGAGGGATAAAAGAATTTCAGTAGAGAATGGCTGATTCAGGTGAATGTTTCAAGACACACCTAGAAAGTCACGAAGAGATAACTATGAATGTATTTCAATATGGTATATAAGAGTATATGTAGAAAAACAAAGATAAGAATCTAATTCTATATTACTGACTCTCGTTGCTGTTATATGTCAGGCCACCAGATAAGGAAAACGTTTCTGACTTGCTCCATTTTCACATAAAAGCTGGACTTCTGACCAAAGTGATAGACAAGTGGAAGGTAAAGCAGCTGTTCATACAGAAAAAAAATAATCGATTTAAATAAAATGACATCTCACCAGATGAGATTTAAAAACTCCCTTCAGTGAAAATGATTATCTTCTTACCTTGTTAACATGTCACAACACCCTTGGACTGCACTAATTACAGTTTTAAGAACACAGAGTCAAATAGCTTGAGTTTCCAACAGAGCAAACCCAAGAAACCAATCAAGTCAAATGCATAACATGCAGGTCAAACATGCCCAGCAGAATTACTTCCCTCAATTTTCCAGAGCTTTAAAGGGAAGTACAGCTCATTGTCAGGCTGTTCAGTCTGGAAGCTTTTAGGGGTGTGGAGAATCAATGTTTGACTCACATTCACAAAGCAGCTAAACTCCCCAAATCCAGACTTTCCTGGAACAGACGCAGGCTAATAGCCTTCACAGAAAGGTAAATGAGTGTTGTGACACAGTGCATTCCACAAATGTTCAAATACAGCTGCATCTTTGTTTAGTAAGTTTGAACTTGTCTTGTTGGGACAAGTCAAACTGCTTACTGTAAAAATGACCTCTGAAAGTGATTCATAAACCCTTTGACACTACAACTATTAACACTAAAAGGATGTTCTATAGTCTTACAACACTAAGAATGTCATGACCGTGAATAAAAATAAGCTGGCAAGGACACTAAAAAAGGACTAAGAAAAGTATGTGCATATTTGGGAATACCTTGAATAGACAATAGTGAGCAACATAAACAACTATAAACAGCCTTTAGCCTTGTCGTGAAATCAAATTCAAGCCATATTTATGTTATTATTACAAATGGTCCAACAGTAACATTCACTGCAGCACAATTTTCGATGCATCACATAATTAAAACTTACAAGTTTGCATTTGAGTTATTCAGAAAAGGTTACTATAGCTTATAGTTAGGATAATAGCTTAATATTGGACAACAATAGTGTAATAATAACAGTTCCTAATGACTGATAATAGAACTGAAAGCATGTGCAGAGTTTATGCTGCAAGTGTTGTAGTAGACGGATCCATCACATTCACCACAGCATCAGTCCTAATACAGCATCTATCCAACCATCAGACTCCTCATCACTTACAGAAACTTCCATTTGTGTTTGGCATCCACCAATTGCTTTCTCATATCCATTATAGGTTATTATGCATTCTGACTTAATCCTGTTCAGTCAGCTCCCATGCTGTTCATACATTATTTGCAATTATTATTTGTATCACTAGGAACCTTGAATATTTTATTGAAACAAAACACCAGTCACTGGTCAGTCTTACACTGTGGCTGTAGTGTTAATCACTTTTAATTTTGGACAGTCTAATGCTAGGTGGAGGCAAGACAGCGGCAACAACTTGTAACCCTTCCCATACAATTTCCTGTCAATCTGTCCCATGTGACAATGGAATTACATCCAAATCCAGAAGGAATCACTGTCATGTCAAATGAGAAAGAAGAGTATGAATTTTGAAGTGGCACAACTCAGCAGAAATGAATGTGTGCTGACAACACATAAAAACAGACAGATTCACACGAATTAAATAACTTTTATAATTTATAGAAGCCTTTCCACATTTTTAGGAAAAAGAGAGGGCAGATGAGTGGCTCTTTTGGCTGAACATAAATATAAACCTTAAAACATTTCCTTTGTTGAGTACTTTTGAATCTCTTCCAAGAGTCTTCCTGGGAGCCAAAGGCGTAGCATGCTCCGGAAATTGTATCATCATAGCAATGGATTGGCATAAACAAGATTAAAATAAGTCAGTACAAAGCCTCTCCATAATTAACCGTGATTGTTCATGCTATTCGATTTAGATAATAGGTCCTGGAAATGACCAAATGGCTGTTACACATGAAATTACTCAACCACTGCTAAATGTCAAAGCTGTGTATATTAGTTTAAAGATGTAGCCTCAGATTTTATTAGCTGTAGGTAGCACACTTAATTGCATGAGATGGTTGAAAATGTCATGTTTACAGGTTGCAGGAAGACACTTGCTATAGAAAACATACTCCGATGAGTTCCACAAAGTACAGAATTGTGAGTGAATAGTTTCCAGCGTATTTAATGTTATGTGTTTACATTCAGGATTAATGGGTTTGCTGAGCTGACTGTACAAACAAATCCAGTAAGTTCCAAAAATAGATAAAATTCATGAGCGTTGATGTTGTAAAGAGAGTCTGTATATACCATATGTCATTACTGAATAAATATTATTTTAACCTGCCAAGATGTACAGGGATGAACATTAAACTGTAAAACATCACAAGACAGCAGCAATGTAACAGACCAAAGAAACATACGTAAATGCATACTCAGTCTCATTGTCCACAATACAAGACATAAGTGTCATTATGGAAACTCTAAGTATAAAATATGCTTCCATTCCTCCCAGACATTACATCCATTATCTTTATTTATGGCTATTATTTCTTCCAATAACATTATTATATATCCTCCAATAGTGCTTTTTAACTGTTTAACAGCATTATAATTGTGTTAAATCTCATGAAGCAGCAGTTTTGAGGGTCATATCCTCTATATTGTATCACTTTATCCATAAGCTGCAAAGGAAGTGGATGTCATCAGTGCGAGTCACATTTGCTCCTTTGGATTAAAAATGACCACAGGCTTAATTTGTTCTGTTCTGTTAATATAAGTGGACACCAGTGAACGCTGGTAAGTGGTCATGTCCGATCCTCTGCGTTGATATCTATTCCTTCTGTAGATGGCGCTAACTTTCTTTCTAAAGTACTGTCCAGAGAAGACATACAGCAAAGGATTGAGGGTACTGTTGAGAAAGGCCAGATACACTGAGACCTGTCCTCCTATGTCAAGAGTGTGAGACCACAGTGTCTCATCCAACACTTCAACATCACAGAGTATGTCAAGGAAGGTGAATACCTGGAAGGGACCCCAACAAAGTAGAAATAGTAGCGTGACAGCGTACACCAAAACGGTGGCCTTTGTGTCATTGGCGTCGTGAAACCCTATGCTCTCGGTCCTCTGACCTAAAGCCTTGATTATATTCCCACTGCTGAAAACAATGACCAGAACAGGGAGCACAAAGCCCGCCAGGTTCATCAGTATCTGATGGGCCAGCTTCCAAGAACTGCCATGATTGTAATCCAGTATACAAGCTGTGATGCCGTACTCCTCAAAGAACTTAACCTTTCTGTGAACCATGGTTGGCGTGCTCAGCAGGAACCCTAATATCCACAGTAAGATGCAGTTCACCTTGGCGTAAAGTGTCCGTCTCAGCCACCTGGCCTTCATGGTCTTTACAAGTGCTAAGTAGCGGTCGATGCTAATCATCATCAGGGTGTAGATGCTGGTGTAAAAATTGATGATGATGACGGAGTTGACAATTTTGCACAAAGCATTTCCATATGGCCAGTGAAACTCGTTGAGGATGTTCATTGCCCAGAAAGGGAGGCTACACAGAAGAACAAAGTCAGCCAGCGCCAGGTTGCTCAGATAGATCTCTGCTACGGTCAGTCGATCCTTGTGGGCTACAAACACTCCCAGGACAAAACTGTTAAAAAGAAGCCCCAGCAGAGATATGGTGAAGACATATGGGGGAATGATGGTCAGGGTCATGGTCCATTCTGTGGAATCTGGAGATGCTGATGCTGATGGATTGAACGGCACGGATGTGCTGCTGTTTTCAGACCACAACGTTGCCACAGTTATGAGTGTCATTGACTCCATGTGCTGGACAAGAAAACAATTCCATGCTAATCAGTAAAATTCTATTATTGGATTTAAAATGCATGATGCTGTGTTATTTTGACTCTTACTGTTGTCTTTGGGGTCAAAGATTAAAACTGAACACCTAAAATTCAGCCAGAGCTGCCGTTGTTGAGAAGAAGATGTCATATTAACAAGTTAAATAATCTCCCTGACTGACTCATCTGAGTCTTTTCTAAAGGCTGTGTACCTCCCGTTAGTCTCTTATGCTCTTCTTACCCTCAAAACTAAAAAAAAAAAAAAAAAAAATATATAGGTTGAACAGAAATTCTTACCTTAAGTTTCGTAAAAACGTTCCCCCTTTGGTTAAAATGTTAATGATAAAATACTCGTCTGTATCGGGGCTCAGCTGTGTACACCAAACTCCTGGTGAAAGTACACAGTGAGGCAGATGGGAGATCTTCTGTGACCGTTTTTGTATACAGAGTAGCATTCTTCCACACCCTTTGCCAAGGAGTTCAGTATATCAACTTGTTTATGAAAAAGTCAAACTTTGGTCCAGGCACATACATGAGGTAAACTGAAAGTGCTCTTAATATGTTGGAGAGAATCCTAAACTGGAGTTAGCAAGTTCAGACTGTAAAGAAAAGAAAGAAAGAAAAAAGACGTATTTGTACTATTTTACTGAAACCTACTTATGTCATCCTGATACACAAAGTTTTCATGTAACTATAACAGCATTCCCCAGGGATAACAGGAACGATGATCTCACATGCTTACGTGTATTTCCGATAAATGTAGCAATCATTTGAATGATAAAACCAATTAACAGTATTATTCTTACTTTTTACACAGTGTATGATATTTCTCTATATGTGCTGAGATCATTAGAATGAATACCTTGTTCCTAAAAGTAAACAATATTATTCCAAAATGTTTACCTTCTTATTAAACCAAATTTCTCCTTAATTCATGTGTCATCCAAATGAAGTCTAAATTTTATCCTAACCAAAGATAACAAAACAATGCTGATATATCGTAGGTCTAAGACCAAGTAACAATCAAATGGGACACATTATGAAATATATATATAGTATTTTTTTTTATTAACAGTATAGAATGGAACACATCATCATAAAATGAATATGAAGTGTTGCTGTGCCTCCCCTTTTATGGTCAAAATGATAACAGCACTCTTGAATCATTCTAAGAGCAACTGGCCCATCATAATCCAATGTATAAACAATCATATCAAATCAAAGACACTCAGTCACAGATGATATTTTATTGAAGACACTAACACCCACACATTGCTGAATTACTTTTGATAACATTTTAAAAATCTTAGGGGACACTTTGTCTTTTCTATATCATTTAAGTGTTTAGGTATATTGATAAAACTTAAGCTAAAGCACCACGTTCACTTGCTCTACTCTATTCTCTGTACCACAAACAAGGAATTGTTTTTGTTGTGCATATTCTTACATCTGTTGGAGTACATGCAAAAATCAATTAGGTCATTCAAGAAACCCCAGTGTCTTAGAAAAACAACTTTGCTTCCAGAGCTAAGCTTTTATCAGACCACCATTCTTGCCTTTCTTTGTCAAAAGCAACAAAAGGGGAGTAAGTCTGCAAGGCAACTCAAGGTCACAGTAATTAAAATTAAACATGGACTCAAGTTCAGGATTGCCAGGTCAAGGGTAGCTTTAGATGTGATTTATCTCAAACAAAACAGCAGAGTTAAAGAGTTTCCAATGAACTTTGCTTTAATGTTTTTACAAATTGTTACAAAGAAGATTTGCAACATTCTCATATTTCTACAGTAATTATGAAATGAGCTACATGGGAAATGGGGGCAAAATGCCAGGCTGCCTTTGTCAAACAGAAACAAAACCATCCCCCATCGCCTCTGAGATCACTGCTTAACATGTTATATCTTGTTTGCTTAAGTCAGAAAATGAAAATTTCTAGTAAAGCAACTCTCAAAACAACATACTGCGGTTTTGAGAGAGGGTGTAACTGTTTTTGCATGGGTTAGAGAAACAAAGCTCCTCCATGTTAATAATTGAGCTTTAGATGGAGTCATACTAGTCATTGATTTAGGTTTATGCAAAAGACACTCATTGCATGTTAACTACATTTACTTCTTTAACAACTCTTTTTCAGTCCATATGTTCTCTGTATGTGCAGAGAGATCTAGATTTTAGTACTCTCTGTTTGCTTAGTTGAGTTCAGATTGGCATTGGAATGACCAGATTTCTTCCGCTGCTGTTTCCTTCTGCACACCACAACTTGAAACACTTCCTTTGCCCTCTGCTTGAAGTGTTTCCCCACAATCACATACAGGAAAGGATTCAGTGAGCTGTTGCTGTAGCCAAGGTAAGTAGCCAACTGGTTGCCAATGTCCAACACATGCGCCCATGTACATCCAGAGATGACTTCATAGTGATCCAAGGTGTCCAAGAACATCAGAATCTGATAGGGCAGCCAGCAGAGAATAAACACAGCCAGAACAACAAGCACAAGGTACGCCGCCTTCCTCTCCACACTCCCTCTGCTGCCTTTTCTCATCTTCTCGCTGCTTCGAATGACTTTAGTGATGTGGTAGCTACAGAATGACACAATGGGAACTGGGATAAGAAAGCCGACTATACTGACGGTTATGTTGTAGCGCAGTCTCCACCCTTCATGTGGGTATGCGAGGTAGCATGCGTCGATGCCCAGGTGAGGGAAGAACTGCACAGAGCGGAAGAGGACAGCAGGGAAACTGAGCAAGATCCCAGCGATCCAGATACCAAAGCAAATCCCACGCGCCCAGAAGGCCTGTCTCTGCCTTCCCTGGGACAGCGGTCTGGTCAGGGCCACATATCTGTCCACGCTCACAACTGTGAGGAACAGCATGCTACAGTAATAATTCATCCCAATGACAATGCTGACAAGCTGGCACATGAACTCGCCGAATCTCCAGCGGAACTTGTCGATAATGGTTGCAACCCAGAACGGCAGACAGGAAACCATGAGGAGATCGGCCGCTGCCAGATTGCTCAGGTAGATGTCAGCAACGGAGCTGCGCCTCTTCTGGAAACAGAACACACAAAGGACGAAGGAGTTGCCGATCACTCCCAGAAGGCAGATGATGGACATGTAGGCGGGCTGCATGGTGTAAACCCAGTCCCATGCATTTGTGTGGTTGCAGACAACCTCAGCACTTGCAGCACTATTGCTATCCATAAGTAATTCACCTTCTGAGTTTGGGGTTAAAATGAAAGCTGCTTTTCAGGAACGGAGATTCAAAAGGCAGAAAATTGAGGGTGTGTTCAAAACGAATGGTCATTACAGGGAAACCTTTTAACTGTGTCAACACAGTATCTAACGTCTGTGTCGCTACCTTTGTGTCATGATTTGAGCTCTATGTGTGCAGGAGTAATTGATTTAATGGAGTGTGGATAGGGATGCTTTATCAGCCAGAGCAGAGAGCAAACACATGCCGCCATCAAAGAGGAGAATCTTAGCAACAGACACTGTAAGCAGCATTTGTGTGGTTAAAAAAAACAATAACATACACATACTTGTATAGATGTACAACAACATACTGTATAACTACAGAAAGTAACAAGTTCTACATTAAAGTCAAAATGAAATTTTAAATTCTCTTCACTTTTGTGTAAGAAAATATACAGTAAATCTAGGTTTTAGTGTGACTATTGAATATATTTTAAGTTGGTATATTTAACTGCAGCTGTTGACAGACATTTGAAGGCTGGCATTGCTATGCTGTTAGCTTCCATTGTGTGGTATTGACAGGACCACATAAGATAAGAAAAATAAATGATTTTTGTTTGTGTTATATACTTCACCTCCTGAGCCAGTAGCGTCTCATCAGTGCTGCATTTATACAGCTCTGTAAAAAGGAGGTCGTCATATACTTTGTGCTGTAATTTGAATCGACACACAGAGTCAGTAATAAATGTACTGTGTCTTTCACACATCATTTATCATTACTGACACTGATCCTTTGTTTTTGTAAGCACAGTTTTGACCTGACAGGTACACAATCTGATAGAAACACCGAGGACTGAGCTATGTCATTTTTAGATGCAGACTCAATCAACATGTTCTTTGAGCATGAATATGAGAAGAATGTATTTTTCAATTTTGAAACACCAAAGCAAAAGCCAATGGTTGCATAATTCTGAAATGCCAACAAAAATACATGAAATGAGGTTGAACTGTTTATTTTTGGCAGACATTTTATCATTTGAGGTAACTTTGTCTGCCTGCATGTTTTTTCTTCCACCACAATTTTCTGCCCTGGCACTTGCGGTAAAGCGTGATTTCCCGTTTGGCATAGCATGCCCTCATTTTAAGGACGCCGACGGGTGTACCCTTACCCACAGCCCACAATGAGTCAGCACTGGGCCATTAAATGATGGTGTGGGGAGAAAGCTACAATGCGACAACCGAGGTCTATAAAGCCAACAAAAAGGAGCATGTTTATGCATCAGCAGTGGAAAGTCTTTGACAGAATCCAGTTTTAACTCGGCAGACAGTGAGTCAGAAACACCAGAAAACACTTAGCAAGCAGTTGTTCCTGTTTTTGTGCTCAACTTAACATTTAAATGCATTATAAAGACTCAAAAAGGTATAAAACCATAAGTATGTTTTATTTGATGGTTACGTATTGAACAAACAGTGATACTATTTGCATCTTCAGAGTTATCAATAATATGAGATGTATGAAAATATATATTTGCTTTTTTTTTTTTTCTTCACTGCAACCAGGCAGATGTAGATCTGTACATTGAAGGTATGATTTAACTGTTATGAACCAATGAAAAACAAGTTTGTTTGTTTTTTAGTTCATGCTTAATGATGCATATTTTTTTACATTGTTGACACAAGATAATATTTTTTTGCAGTCTGTAACATGTTAACTACTTCTAGATGTAACATTCAAGCCTTGAGCAACCCCACACATGTAATCATAGTTCTTCATCCTAATTAAAGAAAGAGTTTTTTAAATAGCATCTTGAAGAAGGATTATTTGGTCCCATTACTCCACACCTACTTCCATCTCATTTTTCAACCAGAACTTATCATTTAAACACTATTAGATGCCAGTTAACCACATCTTTCAATCTTTCTATAAAGTTTGTTTTTCAGTTGAGAAGTATTTTGACACAAGTGTTTTATGGCATAGTCTTGAGTGTAGAGGTCAGGTTTGATCGTGTGGACTCTGAGGACACTGTTTTCTTAACGCTCCACTGCTGGAAAACCTCTCGAACTTTTTTCCGGAAGTTCTTTCCCACGATAACGTACAGGATGGGGTTGAGAACGCTGTTGAATAAGGCTAAGTAGTTGAAGATCTGGTTGCAGATGTCTATGACAGCCGTGAGGTGACATCCTCCCAGGACGTCGGCTCGTAACAGCACATCCACTGCGGTGACTATGTGGAACGGCACCCAGCAGATGAGGAAGGCCAGGAGGACCGCCAGCACCAGAGTGGTGGCCTTCTGCTCTGTTTTCTCAGCATTTACCCTACCTATTGTTTGGACCTTCAAAGCCAGAATAATCTTGAAAGTGCAGAACGAGATGATTGAAACGGGAATGATGAAGCTAAAAACGATCAACATCCCATCACAGAGCAGCTCTACAGTGTGGCTTGGGTATTCCAGAAAGCATGCATCGATACCATACTCAGGGAAATATTTCACTTCCCTGAAGATGAGCATGGGGACACTGAGGAGCAAACCGAAACCCCATGTCAGCAGGCAACCTAGTTTGGCATACTTTGGCCTACGCATTCTTCCATGTGACATCGTATGCACCAGCGCCACATAGCGATCTATGCCCACCAGAACGAGGAAGTAAATGCTGCAGTTGACGTTCATCTTAATGCCCACATTGATGATTTTACACATGAATCGACCAAAAGGCCAATTGAAATCATAGGCGATGTTGACAGCCCAGAAGGGCAAACAGGACACCAGGAGAAGGTCGGCAGCAGCCAGGTTGCTCAAGTAGATCTCAGCCACGGTGCAGGCCTTCTTGTGGAGGCAGAAAATTGTCAGGACAAACACGTTGAACACGATTCCCAAAACACTGATGATCAGAATATACACTGGCTGGCTGGCATTGAGCCACTCCCAGGCTTCCAGGTCTGGACAATGAGTGCCATTGGTGTTGTTCAGGTCTCCATATGATACTGTGGTGCTGAGAGTTGGGAGGCTGCAGAGAGTTAGGGAAAAATAAACAAAAAAGAATGAAATGTCAACAGGTAAATATATTAATATTTATTATTTGGGTAAATATGTACATGATGTGGCTGCCAGCAGGTCGTTCACTGGCTGTTCCTACATTTTCAGACTTTGTGCTAAGTTAACCTGAGTGACTGTTTGCTCCATCTACATATTTACTGCACAGACGTGACAGTGACATCAATTTTCTTATCTCAGTCTCAGCAAAAACACAAATATATATCACACAATGTCAGAGCATTCTTTGAAACAAGCAGTATTTAAACATATGAGAGATATTACAAATCGTATTTACTTAAAGCTTCATCATTTGGTACAAATGAAAATGTAGCTGACTGGCATACTTGACCAAATGTTCTAGCTGAACACACAATGTGTATTTTCATAGGCTAAAGAAACTGCTTGGAAATTTTATTTTTGACTTTTAACTAATAATACTTTGGTGCTTCTTTGGTTTTCCAATTAATCATGTGTATATTTCTCTCTATGATTATCAGGTTCAGCTATATAATTTGCTGTTGGTTTGTTTTTTGTTTTTTTTAGAAGTGACTCAGCCCACTGGAGAGATCTTCATTACAGGGTTATCCCCTGACTTGGCCTTTAAGTTTCATATATGTATATATACATAACAGTCAATGGTTGGGGTTTTCTTTACTGTTTCTGTAGCCTGTTTCTTTAAAAAAACGTGACCTTTGTAGTGAAATGAAATCACGCCAGCTGCCATAAACAATTACTGTGGTAATTACGCCTCTGCAAACAACTCATCAGCAGTGAAAACTGCTACCAAAAATGGACATCTCTATACTGTGCATGCACTTGTGATTGGAATTACTAATTGCTTCATTGCAATCACGAGTTACACATACCAGTCAGACTTTAGCCATAAATCTTGTGCCTGTGTCACATTCATGCACTAATTATTGCCATTTTCCACTAATGAGCAACAGGTTCTCTAGAATTCTCTTTGGAGTTTCTTTGCACAATATACGATTCCATCTTAATCATCTGGGAATCTATTATGAAATATTATTAAATCAACACCAGTCATATTGACAAATGATATTGAGCACTTATGGGAATGTGTCTGAATGTGTCAAGACTGAACTGAGCTGCGATTTACCAGCAGACTTCACCAAAAGTGTCCCAAAAGTTTGTTTCTGTTGGAAAATGCCAGGACTGTGGCAGCAGGAAATTGGAATGCAGAAGCTGCTGGAGCAACATGTGCTTCACAAACCACATGTTACCAGATGTTTAACATTTATCAAATACTAAAACTTTAGTTTCTTTAGAAGTCTCACTACGATGCACTGAAATTATTGTTATTATCCTTTGTTCAGCCTAAATTTATACTCAAAAAATGTATGAAGAAATAAACAAAAACAAATTTAAAAAAAAGAAAATTAGAGGGTGCTGCAACTCACTGTCATGTAACACTAAACCTATTTGGCACTAGAAAACACTTAATTTTGATTCCCAGTGGAGATGGATTGCTTTGAGTTTGATTTAGCTGTATTTCACAACATTTTAAATTCAACAGCATCTTGCTTCACACATCTCCACACATTTTTAACAAAGCTTCTGCACATGGTGAAAATCAATCAATCAATCTTCATTGGTCATTGCACACTTTCATATAAATGATTATAAAAACACAACAACCTTCTCAACAAAAATTGAAGGTATTGCAGATTAAATTAAATATTTTGCAATATATAAAGCTAATAATGTTCATACATACCTTGTAGGTTGAAGAGTCATTCCTCCAGCAATGTGAAGTGTCCAGATGCCCGACTACACAGTCACCAGTAAACTCCCTTACTCGACTCTGCCTGTCTCTGACTGGCTCTCTTCAAGGAAACTGTAATTAAAGTGATGTCAGCCAAAAAGGCAAGGCAAGTTTCTTGGCATAGCAGAAAAAAAAATCACTGGTATGCTCTGCTCTCTTACTCTCTCTCATGTTTCTCCTCTGTCCTCCTTGTAGCACGATTGTACACAGCATTTATATGTGTTTGTAATCTGTTAATGTTTACAGGCTAAATGCTTTATGACTGGGGTAAAGATCTCAGGGACAGTAGACATGTTCAGATACACATAATCATTACCGTGTATGGTGGAGGTGTCAGAGAATTCTCCTCCTGTATCATCAGAATTATGGCAGATTTTTTTTAAACTGTTGTTCTCAGTAAGCAGCCACACAGTTTGGTTGTTGTTATATGTCTTTATGTAACGAGTGTTTAATCGTCTGCTGTGAGGATATTTCAAGGATTTCAGTGGAAACTGCTGTGAAGTTTGGGAAGTATTCTTGTTTTTTAAAAGAATAGCAGTAATAATAGTTTATTACATGCAAACCTGACTAATTTGACTTGTTGTTCTTTTAGAATTTTTACTTCTTGCACGCCTTAGTCTAAACTTGGTGACATTTGAGCTGTCTTGTTGTCAGCTTCTTACCAACAGTCATCAATAATCACTTTGACGCAAACATTTATTTTCCCAGCAATAAAGTAGTGTAATTATATGCTTAGACCATTAAAGTACCTCCACTTATTTTTAGGGGGAAGTGACCTTACAGTGCATTAGGGATGAATTAATCCATTTCTTGTAAGATTATTGCCACAGCAAATAATGTTGCCATTTTAGTGGCTTTATGATTGCATAATGGTTTAGAGACATTTGCAGAAAAATGTTGGGTAATTTAAAATTATGGCCTACACTCCATTTATCGTGCTTGCAAACTTGTCATTGCCGACAAGAGTGTTCTGTTGGTTGATCAAATATGCACAAAGATACATTCCTGGCTGATTGTTGTAGAGTCATTGGTGTAGCCTGTTTCTGCCATTAACTTTCTAATGGGACAATGGAGAATATTACGACTGTGACCGTTTCACAGAAGCAGTTTCTCAAACAAAGTGCACAGGTTGCAGGTATGGCTTTTGTTGCGATTACTGAACAAGTGAGGAAATATTGTAAAATGAAGGTTTGCGTGTTGCAAAGTTTGTATTTTGGGATCTATTAGGCCTTCAGTGTTACAACCACAGCTTGGGCTGTGAGCTGTGGCAGGACTCTCTCCTCCCTTGGCCTTGCTCTCTCTCCCCTACAGGTGTGTGTGACGCTGACGAGAGGTCCAGGTGTTTTCCATTCGCAATCAGCGGATCGTGTGCAGGTGGAGGCCAGCTAATCAGCTTCTGTGGCGTCCCTATAAAGACTGCGCTCAGTCGTGGTTTGATGCTGGACTGTCTTCGTCCCTCCAGTCAGTGCTGTGAGCCGAACTGTCTGAGCCACGTTATTTTTTGTTCAACCACTAATTAGTGCTGACCTCTGCCTGCTGTTGGTTCCTGATTTCTCCGGTTCTCTGGTCTGCCATCTGGTCCTCCGTTCTTCTCTGTGGATTCTGTTGGATTGAGGAAATTGGCCGTCGTCAGTAACCACCAGGATAACACCAACCACATCACCTGGAGTGTCCAGATCCGTCTTACCTCCCTCTCCTCCTGCCTCGCTTCGGACGCCATACCTACCATCCTCGTGTCCACCTATTGAAAGGAGGCTCCTTGGAAGAATCAAGAGGAGACGAATTCCCCCATGGACATTTCCCCTCCCTCTCTTCTAGAGTCAGGAAGGTTCTCCAGCCCTAGAGTCACCAGACGTAGATAATACCAACCTGTTTTCGTCGTCTCTTAACCTTTGGGGTTTTTAGGTTAGAGCTTTTGGGGTTTCAGTACAGTTACTGGTTGTTTTGAGTTTGATTAGTTGGGTTTCCTTAGTTGTTTTCCTGCTTTGGTTTTACCAATAGTGGGTTAACTGTAGTTTTGGGTTTTGTTTTTGTTTTTAGTCCTTCTTACCTCTAGAGGCGCTTATGTTCAGTTTTTTCTTAGTGACTTCTGGTTTGGATTAGTAGTTCCAGTTCCGGTTTTTGGTATGTGTATATTCCTTGAGACTGTAAATAAAGCATTCTAAACACAAATCTTTCTGCTCTCATTTCCTGCTATTGAGCCTCTGGCACCTGCCGTAACATTCAGTCTTTGTTACTGTAGTTCGCACTGTTCTTATTGAGTCTTTATGTCAGTGTTCCTTGATCAAATTTAGTAATGTCACTGGTACAGGTTCCAACTTTTGCAATAAGAAAAAATATTTATGCAATTTTAGCATTCACATTACTGGTGCTGTTATGCCTGTTTTATGGCTAACTTAGCAGTTTCAGTCTCTGAGGTGAAACATTGGGCTACAAGACATTTGAAAACTTGGTCTGCCCTCCTTTGACTATGGTACCAACCTAAAACCTTACTACATGTTGGATTGGTTGATGTTCCTGTTTGTCCTTCAAGATTGTTTTGTTTCCCAGGGTTTGACTCATGCAAAAACATCTAACTAAACTTTTTCCTCTGAAGCTGGTTGTGCTAGTAGCCACTGTGGCTGGTGAGGTTTGTGCGGTCTGCTCTTTGCTTCATGTCGTGCAAGGTGTTATTTTATGGTTAGAAAGGGTTGCACAATCAAAAGCAACAAATCAAACAACACATGCATCATCTACTGTTGCTGCCAGTGTAATGATGCAAGATCCATTTTTCTCTTCCTACACTCACCCTAATCTTCCAGACTAATCAAATACACATAATTGCATGTGTATCTGTACGTATTATTACCCCTGTAACAGGATGGACTGGCAGCTCCATCACCAATATTCACATTCTATGGTCTTGTCTGAGAACTAAGACAAAGCCTGGCAATATGAGAGGTATTAAGATATCTTTGTGCAGCTAAATAAGAAGAATGATAAATCATTTTCACGTATATCACTGATTAGAACAGGAAAAAAAGGCTTTAAGCTGTGAATAATGTGCCAAAACTGATCTAATGTGTCACGGTCATAAGATTATTGTGCAGCAGATGCCTGACCATGAGGAAGTCGGTGACCAGAATGGCACACTATAATAAGATTCCCTGAAATAATGTTGCAATAGTGCATTGCAGTTCCCTACACTGAAACCCTGTCTCAGTATTCTGTTTTATATTTACTGCAAGTAGAACTGCTGACTGGTGAGCAGTGACCTCAGATCGACCTCCAACAGGTGGGATCCTGTCAGCAGAGTGAAGCAGTTAGCATTCAGACGTAGATTTCCATCTGGCGCCATTCTCTTGCCCACAATCAGTTTTCCATAACAGGGTGAAGTAGGTTGTCTGTCACATAATATAATACCAGCAAAGTAGTAAGCCTTCCTGGTGTTGCAACAAAGTGATTGTTTCTTCCTTTTTTGAAGTCACCATTTCCTCTTTTCTTTTGAATGTTAAGAATCACAATACGATGTCTTGATTGATGCATGTTTTTATTCAATTAAGTGATTGATTGTTTTACCAAAGAGTGTATTGTACTTATGTTCCACTGTTCTTATCTGAGATGCTCCCAAGGAACCAGATTCATTAGGAAGGGGAAACACAATATCTAAACAACAGAGCAAAAGTAGTTATGCAACATCTTTATTACAATAATGGATGCCTTAATGACCTGGTCTTAAATTATGTAATATTTACATTATACCTGACAATCTCATGATCAATATTGATTCCGAGTATATCTGCCAACAAATTCAACTTGTGTGAAGGTCTAAATTTCAGATATCAGGTCATGGATCGTAAATCTGGTCTTCTGCCAACATTTTCCAGACCTTCATGCCAACAGATTGTTTACATATTGCTTTTCTGTGAAGTGCTTGTATTTGTTTACAAAGTCTTGTCTTAACCTGTAGAAAATTGTATGAATAGATTTAATTACAAAAACTGTTTTGATAAGTGGGTAGATAGAAACCATTTCTCACAACCACTCTAGCATGTTGTTTTGATAACATGGTGATGTTGTGAATCTGGGTTCTTCTTTTCTTGTGTGAAGATTGTTTGATTAGACAAGGCATCAAACTTGATGGAGCAAGTTTCTTCACATGAAATAATGACATATACTACCAGTCAACAGTTTGAACACACCTTTTCATTCAATGCTTTTTATTTATTTGTATTATTTTCTACATTCTAAATTAATACTAAAGAATTTTTACAACGTAATTCCATATGCATTCTTTTATAGTTTTGATGTCTTCAGTATTAATCTACAATTAAATTAAATCAAAACCATTGAATGAGAAGTTGTGTCCAAACTTTGACTGGTAGTGTACCTCACATTCACACAATGAACATGAAAAATGGTTTATGGTTTTTTTTTTTCATTTTCTTTTTTTTCATTTATTATCTCTAAGGCTGAATCTAAAACGCCAGGTGGCTGTTTGTTATTAAAATGTCTGCAATGATGCCAGCTGGTTCAGGCGAAACAACAAATTCAACTTGTATAAATTATTATTGTGGTAATCATACAAAGACCACGCTGCTGATTATTGTTAGTGCGCTAAAATTAATCAGAAACTGTCAAGTTGAAGATATGTAATCTCACTGTTTCAGAAATGACTGTAAGAAAAACAGCTTCATTTATCGGATTGTTTTTGCACTGTGGCTCCTGTCATGATTTCAACGGTTTTAAGATCAACACAGCAACAATAGTAAACCACTGCCAATGAAAACACTGATGTCAGGAATTTTAGTGTTATCTTTTAGCTTTTCCCGCTTCAACGTATTATGGGTTGGTGGAAAACTGAACCTGAAAGAAAATGGTTGAATGGTCAAGATTTGAAACTATTTTCTGCTGATGGCAAAAACAGAAAGTAATGTGTAACCACAACACGTTTTCTGGAAACTGCTGTGAGGGATTTTTAAACATAATTTTCCAGTGATATGAGGACCACAAACACTGTTCTACCTCCGTTGCTTTAGGTTGCTCACAGTCTCAGGGGTGCTTATTTCTTAAACCTCAGCAACTGAAAATCTTAATTATGTGCATGACTAGAAGGGGCAAATGAAAATAAAAACAGGTTTTTTTTTTATTTTTTATATGACCTACGTGTGTCACGGTGAGTGGGGGGGTGGACCCAAAGTGAGAACACAGACAGGCGGAGACAGATCTCAATTAACTGAGTTTATTAAAACAATAACGGCTCAACAATTAAAACTGGGGAGCGCAAAACTAACTAAGGCAGGACTCACAAAAACAGGAAGGGAGGGGGCAGGCAGGCTCCAGGACACCGGCAAGCGGCCGGGTCAGACGGTGCAGGTGAGGGCGGGGGGGTCCAGGGCCGTTACAGGCAGCAGGACCGGGTCACGTCGGCAGCTTCCACAGAGCGGTGCAGTCAGCAGAATGCAGGAGCAGAGTGTAGGATCTGGCCCTGAACTGAATGGAGAGCCAGGCTTTGTGCTGCTGGTGATGGGTGGTGATGTGCTGCAGGTGTGTTGGAACAGCAGCTGGCCTCCATCAGCGCCGATCACCAGTCGGCACACACAGCAATGGGGGGAGGTACCGACAGCCCGAGGAGCAGAGCGGGGAACAGGGAAGACAGAGGGGCAGAGGAGGTCACGGGGGGTCAGCCAGGGGCAGGTGCGAGGACCAGGGAGGGGGCCGTGACAATGTGCCTAATATACAAATGGTAAATTGTAACATTGGTTGGTTTTAACAGTCTTTCCACCTTAGAACAGCATCTACTGGGGTCTAATCCGTCACAGGTTTATCCTCCATGAATCTATTCCTTTACACATGCATTAAGTGCTATGTTATAGACTTGCAAACAGAAAGGTCCTTGAGTAATCAGAAAAACACACTACAGCTCTGTCCGCTGCTGTTACTTATGTGTCAGTGGTGTGCAATGAGGGATATAACAGATGTCTGGACGAGGGGGCGGCGAGGCTCCTGCTCCTCTTCCAAAATATTCAGCTCATTTCCTGTCTCCCCCTGCCTGTCTCGTAGTGTTTTTTCCAGGTAGTGAGCTCTGTTACTCGGCGTCGATCCCACCCCCATTCCCTCTTTCATAACTCCTCACAGATCCGAGACAGTGGTGCTCAGCTCCTCCCAGATAGTTCATGTAGTGTTTTTGCAGCTGTCTCGTACAATCAGGGCCTGTGAAAGAAGAGTGAGTAAAAGTTTATAAGAAGTGGAACCAAACTAACTCCAGGGTGTGCTGCTGGGAGTGGTCCCAGGCCTGAGCTAATGTCTGAAGCCACTAATGCAGCTTTGACGTGCACTGTCTGATGCCGCTAATGCAGTCAACCACAAGAAAACAAGACCATTTCTTCAAAAATCTAAAATTCAACCAGTGCCGCTCAGATGTTCCCAGCAGACAAGATGCAGACATATCACCGAACACTGCAGTTTTTACTGTTACAGATACAGAGACTGAAAAATGAGTTGTTTGACAGAGTTTTTAGAAAGTGGTCTGTGTCCCGTATGTTGAAATGTCATTAAAAATGTCTTTTTAAAAAAAAAAAATCTTGCTTTTAAATGAAGGCGGCAACAAGGTATTATGCAATACTCTGAGTCAGCAGCCAGTGGGCAGTCATAATCCAAACGTCTGTCGCTTGAATTTTAGTTTTGTTTTAACTCTGTGATTTAGATGCCAGAACAAAAAAAAAGCAATTTAAGCAAACCTGGAAATCACCATTTATGGTAAAATTAATGCGTTTATGTCAACTCTGGCTGTTTACAGTTTAGAGAAAAAAAACACTGAGTGAAAAGTAAACTATGTGGGAGAAAGCCACTTGATTGGGAATGACTATCTGCTATTTCCAGATGATATTACCCAATTAAGTAACTCCTCAGGAAGCATCTTCTATCGACCTCTGCAAATGGTTTTGACTCATAAGACTCCCATCTGACTAATACATCAGACCGGTTAAGTTCTTACACAGGCCATTTTAGCAAATTATTAGGTAACACTCGAACTCTGAACAGTGTCTTTTACAAAGCACCTTCTTTGAAAAGCCTACAGTGTAAATGTGACACAAGGCATACACACACACACACACACACACACACACACACACACACACAGATATGTGTCAATATATAAAGAGAAATTGTGCATCTCTCGATCAATTACTTTTATCAATCTATCTTTCTCCTGTAATTTCACCTGACCTTCTCCTTTCTATAACCACAAGAGGGCTTCTTCTCTAGAATGTAAACATGTTGTTTTGGGGCGTTTACTGAAACTAAAGATACCATGACCACTAGGAGTCGCTTAACAATAAAACACAATGATGTGTCTGAACAAGCTTGTTTGTGCAGATGAAATATGAGACCATTTGTGACTAGAATACATGACCACTGTCTTCCTCGGAACAATAAATAGGATGTCCCTTGACATTATGCTAATACTTACAGACAGGCGCTCCTGCAAATAACTACTTTGTCTTTTTATCACTCATTTTTTTCTTGTTCATAAAAATGAAAACTTATAACATTTACAAACCCACAGTTCTGGTTGAAATTTTCAGTCTTTTAACATTCATTTCAAGAGAATATGTCATAAAACTAGGTAATCTGTGCAGTGGAAATGTGCAAGTTTTTTTTGAAACTGGTTATTTAAGACAAGATAAAACAAAGAAAGTGGGCTCTTTCAGTCCTTTTCGTTCAAAAGAATAAATTCCCACAAGAAAAAGAATACTTTGTGAACTCCCTTTCTTGGCTGTTCGTCAGACCACTGCTGTTGGAAAAGCCTCACCCTGGCTTTTGCACAAGTGGGCTTCTGAAAAACAAAATACAGTACAAAAGAACCTGAGTTCTGAGAAATTAACAGTGGAGACCTCGGTGAAGGTCAGCATGGAAGGAAGTAAGGCATACTTCATCTAAAAATATTTGCCATTTTATAAAGATAAACCTATTAAAGTTCTTAAGTTTGTCGTTATGCCATTAGGTTCATTTATCTACTGAAACACACACACACACACACACACACACACACACACACACACACACACAAAAACAATATATGAATACAGTCTATGATGTTATGTCAATTGAATGATTTAAAGTAGTCATAAACAATTCAAAAGATACATGTTTGAATAAGAAACCTAATCAGTGTTGCTCGTTAGCCTGAGGAACACAGGAACTGCACACCCCTGATACCATGAATACAATCTGTTTCCTTCACCTTGTGCATTCTGGCAGAAATGACTGAGCACTGTACATCACAACACGACACCGAACCGTGTTTGTCCACATGTCATCACAATAATGAACAGTTAAAACAGTCATATAATTCCCCAGAACAAACTCTGTGTCATAAACCTGCAACACACTGAGCTACTGTACTGCCATTCTATCACCTCGCTTGTGTACCTTTCCGTAAACTTGTCTTTTGAACTGTATAAATATATTTGGAACAACTTAAAAAACTAGGTCAGATTCCATATTTACTTGCAATGAAGTTAATTTTGTTTCTACAGTATACCTTACATATATTATCAGGATATATTATCCTGGAATACTAGCATCTGAAAACAATAAATATGGAGCCCTCTACTGGAAAATATATGTAATAGTCAGTGCCTTGGATCAGATGAGATACTAAAGTTGAGAGAACAGCTGATTTTGAAAACACATACACATAATATGTATAAAAATATTTAATACTTACACACACTGTGTTGTCAGACATGACTGTAGCTCCATCTTGACCAGAAGAACTCAAATCTCATACCAAACATCACAATTTATAAATGCTCATGCTTTCAGAATTTGACTCAAAAATGAGTACAAAGTACTAACTAAAAAAAATAAACTTTTACTAGAGGTGAAGTGCTCATTATGCAGAATGACCCACTTCATAGTAATGCATATTTTATTGAATTTTTTTCTTAATTCTTTTGAATGTAAATGAAGGAAAAATCATTATCTATTTGTATACTTAAGATATTATTGTGATTTCTTTCTTACATTTTTTTTGTTATTTAGATACTACTGTTCAAAATTTTGGGGTCACTTAGAAGTGTCCTTATTTTTGAAAGAAAAGCATTTTTTCCAATGAATATAACATTAAATTAATTAGAAATACAGTGTAGATATTGTTAATATGGTAAATGACTATTCTAGCTGGAAACGGCTAATTTTTAATAGAATATCTACATAGAGGTACAGAGGAACATTTCCAGCAACCATCACTCCTGTGTTCTGATGCTGCATTGTGTTAGCTAATGGTGTTGAAAGGCTAACTGATGATTAGAAAACTGTTGTGCAATTATGTTAGCACATGAATAAAAGTGTGAGGTTTCAGGGTGCCCAGGTAGCTCAACTGGTTGAGTGAGTGACCCATGAACGCAGCTGCCTGGGTTCATTTCCAGCTCATGGCCCTTTGCTGCATGTCTTCCCCCCGTTCTTCTGCCTGCCTCTTGACTGTTGCCTATCAAAAAAGGTCAAAAGTATAATTTTTTTTTTTAAAAAAGTGTGAATTTTCATGGAAAACATGAAATTGCCTGGGTGACCCCAAACTTTTGAACAATAGTGTTTATTATATCATTAATCTGATCTGGCAAATAACTAAAACAGTAAAACAAATGCTGCACAGTTTTGCTTCAGAACTCAAAAGGTGTAACAAAAGTGAGGTCCTCAAGCGAAGTACCTCATAATACTTAGGAACTATACTTGACTCCACTGATAACTTATAATAACTTCACGACAACTACTAATAAAATTTGAGCAGTTCTGTCAATGCAGAACCTCTCTGTATTTCACTCTGTGGCATTGTAACTTTACATTACCAAAAGCATCCTAATACACATTAGTTTTTAAGTCACACAGGAACCTTACAGATATCATAAATCAGAAGTGACATGCAAGATATAGGAATTGCTCCAAACAGAAAACAGTCTCCTGGCAAACTTGTCAAAGTTTCTGTGTGAGCATGAGATGACAGAGATCAACATCGATCAATTTCTGCTCTGCTTTGAGAGAACACCTGTCACACATTCATCACAACACAGGGAAATGGACGGAGGCTTCCACTGTTAGTGCTGATCCCTTCCCTTCCCATTCTCGGGCATTTTTGCTTATCTCAATCATCCTGTCATTTTCTGTCAGCCCGTCCATCTGTCTATCTGTCTCTCTGCTCGTCTCACCCTCCGCTCAATGGATCCTCCATTAGCCCCCGGAGTGGTTTCCACTTTCATTTTGGCCGGCAACCACATCAGTGAGACTCAACTGTGTCTGCCATCAGGCAGCTGGAGTGAAACATGTCAGTCTCCATGGTGACAGGCTGCATGTTCTGCATGCTGATGTTCCGTCACATTCAGTGTAGTGACAGAACTGTGGAACCCAAGACAAAACTCTGAGACTTACATCTAGTGCACATCTGCTAGAAAGATATATAATAAAATTACATAAATTCCTGTTTATAGTTCATATATACGGACATTTACATATAAAGTACTGTACTTAGCACCAGTCATAGCATCAGTTTTTCAGGGTGTTTCTTATTTATACTATGTGCTAAGTAAAGTGCTAAACAAACCAAATTTTACTTAGATTTTAGATTCCTCAAAGAAGCTGCTGTTTGCCTCGATAACAGTTTTGCACATGACTGACTGTATTTTAGCCATGTTTATGATGACTGCTCTGTCAAAAACTGTCAGGCCTGCAGGGGCTGGGTCCAGATAGTGCTCTCTTTCTCTCTCTCCTCCCCTTTCCTCCCTCTCCAGGTGTGTTCGGCTGAGTGGCTGCAGCGGCAGGTGTCATCACTCTGCAATCATCATCACCTGGTGCAGGAGCAGGTGGAATGTATCCAGTCAAGCTCCACCTCTACCACAATATAACCAGACGCCATTCACTTCTCAGTGTTGGATCGTGACACAGCTAGTAATCAGCTCTCTGCATGTTCACTCCAGCCACAGTATCTGCTGTCGCGTACCTTTGGTAATTCAAGTTGTTTCTCCTTTGTTCCAGTTCCGGGTCCATCTGCTCCTGCTCCGTTCTTCCTGGTTCCTCCGTTGGTCAGTTCCAATCCACAGTCATCTCTCTACCACCTGAAAATCCCTCATCTGAACTGTTCCACCTCTGGTGTCTCTCCATACCAGCCTACCGCTGCAGCCCTTTGTTCCAAGCCCTGTTCCAAATCCTAAAAGCCAACTCGCCACATCCAAACCCAGTCCCAGCGTCCTCCTTGGAGTACCTGTTGTCCATCAAGTAGTCTTGTAGTTGTTGTGAATATTTAGTATTGCTTCGTTGTAGTTTGCTTATTGTACTTAGTACCTTGAATTATGCTAATTTAAACTTTGAGTTTGTTCGAGAGTTGTTAGTCCTTTGAAGTATAGTTATCCTTCTTGCGTACTCAGTCCTGAGTTATCGTTAAATCTGGTCTCTAGTTCTGAATTGTTCTTCGCTAAATATTCCTAGAATATAGTTTTATACCTTTCTTGCCTGGGTTTTACCCTCCAAGAGTTAGTGTTTTCTGTTTGAGAAATTTATCCTCCCTGCCACTAGTAGTAACCTTGAGTACTGTAGAATCTTAGTTTTTCTTTTCCGGTTGAAGTCTTCTGGTCCTGTTTTGTAGTTCTGTTTTCTAATAAATCAACATTGCATCTTTGAATGGCCTGCTTTCTCATTTCCTGCACCTGAGCCTTGAGAAATCGTAACAAAAAACTAATAGGTGGGAATTCTTGCCTCCTTAATGCTCTGTGACCGTCAGCTGTGTTATGTTTAGATTGTGTTGGTACACACAAAAAAGCCTTATTTGACTTCTGCAAGAACTGCTCAGTTAAGTGAGGAGGGGAAAAAAATCCTGTGATGAAACTGGCTCTCATGGAACTAACTCTATACAACCAAGCATTTCATCTGCTGCAGAAGACAAGTTCAACAAAAGTACCACACTCACAAGTCTTCAATTAATGGCACTTCAGATCAGTCCACGTCAATGCTTCTAAGGGTTAAAGTAGGAGATGCTGAGATGTAGAGGAAAGTTAATGGATGGTATCACCTGCATGTGTGATCCCTACTGTGAAGCATGCAGGAGGAAGACTGAGGGTGATTTATTCAGTTTTCAAGGCGACACATAAACAGCATGGCTGCTACAACATTCTGCAGGAACACCCAGGCCTATCTAGTGTGTGCAAAGTACATTTTTTTATTTTTTTTTTAATGGGACAATCACCCATAACAAAGCCTGAATTTTATTCAGGCACCACCACCGCAAGGACACTGTAAATTCTAGATATATTGTCTAAGTATCTCAGCAGTGGGTTGGATTGCTATTAAATCTGGTACAGAGGCTGAATTCTCATGACTTTGATGATCCCCTAACTTACCCTTACACGTAATTCAAAGTTCTCTATTTAGTTCAGTTCAGTTTTATTTATAGAACATGAATTCAACATGAACTTCACATAGGTTAACACAGACAGAATAATGCATTATTGTTTTCAAAAGAGAAACCCAACAAGTGCAAAAGTGGAAAGACACCTTCAGCAGAACCAGGGAGGGTTGGCCTTGTGCCTTGACCAGTTGGGGTGAGGAAAATACTTATCTTGTGCAATATCACTAAATCAAAACAATAGACTGGCATACAATTTTCATTAAAGGTGCCTCCCTGACTCCTGATGTTGATGATCCCATTGAGGAAATCAGGTTAGCTGAGTCTCTTCCTAAACACACTTTTATCTGAGAAGCCTTCATGATTTTCATTGGGTTTTAATCTCTTTCAATTGTCTTATTTCTTTCAATACCATTTATTTTACATAGCATTAGTTTTTATTTTAAATTCTAAAGATTTAGTGAGCTGTGTGCTTTGTTTTGCCTTTTGAAGCACTCAAATTTTTAAAAGTATAGTTTTATTTTTCATTTTAAAAATTTTTCTTAATGCCAGTTTGAATTTTGATGCTGTACCATACAAATAAAACTACTTGCCCTTAACTTTTCATATAGCACATCAAGTCAAAACATGAAATTCCTCTAATGATTATTATTGGATATTTCAACAACAAATGATTTTCCTATTAGCTTCACCAATACCGTGTGTCGCCAATTCCAAATATAAGTATGCAAGCATTAACAAACTAAGATGGGAAAAATGCTCAACATTATATCTGCTAGACATCAATATGGTAACACAGTCAATGTGAGCATTTTAGCATGCTGACACTATCATAGCTGAAAGCACCACTGTGTTTATGTGCAGCCTCACAGAGCCACTAGCATGACTGTGGGCTGTAGTTTCTGCCACCCTGAACTAGAAGCCGAATGCAATGTAAGCAGTGTAAATACTAAGTCTGTTCACTGTCAACGACCTTCACAGAAAATGACAGTTACTTTAAAACATAATCACAGTAATAAGCTTAATATGCTGGAGAGATTTGGCTCAGGGCACAGGTGGGCAGGGCTGCATCCATCTTGATCAAAGGGCGGCTTCCTCATAAATTCCTGCCTCTTTCTGAGGATGTTTTGAATGTGAGATGAGGGACGGAGACAGATATTTCATCTCTCTTCCTGCCTCATAGAAGAGTGTGAGAAAGAGAGAGACCCAGCCATCCTCTCAATAGCGATATACTAAATCAAAACAATAGGGCTCCTGCTTTTTGGTTGACGGGTGATGCTGAGCTCCCATCATGGAGCAACAGTAATGAAGCATTTTCACTGAGGCTGCAGCAGCAGCAGCATCAGGGGGTGGTGGAGCCCCTGGGATTGCATTAACACTCTGTTTCCTGTCACACTTGGCACTCTATTTACCATCCCTTGTGACTGGAGGTACAAAGGAAAGCTTTAAACGGAAATGGATTACACGAGACTCCTTTAACATTTCGCCTGCATCTTGTCTCCTCACAAATGACAGCTATGGTTAATTAATCAGTGGGAAAGCTTTCAATTATGGGCCTGATTTCTGGGGAAATTACCAAATTACATGCTAATGAAGATGCACATCATCAGTTATCTCTGTTGTGTCAGTTTTTGCAGGATAGACATCATCATTTAACTACTGTGTCAGTTTTTGAAGGACTATCATTGCTATCCATAAGAGGGTGTTTGTGCTGACAGGACAAATCATCTTGTTTAATCATGTTGTTAAACAAAGCTATAGATGCTGCACCGGGCGTCATTACCAGAGTATAATAGCTGGATTGTCAAGCATCTGTAATGAACAGCATCCTTAGAGTGTACGTTTGTGTGTGTATTTATGTGTCAGATAGGGAAAAAATGGCAAAAAGGGAGCCCCAGAAAGAAACAAATTGAATCAGGGTCCAGAGACTGCTGTCACAAGCCACAGGTGCTGTCCAAATCCATTACAGTCTGTTCCTACCATGGAAGCAGCCCACCTTAATCTCTTTCCACCAACCCTCCTCCCTCCCTCCTCCCTCCGCTCCCTCCTTATACGGTATCAAGAGGCAATCACACAATGCCAGGTGGTGGGATCCCTGTAAAATCTGCTAGCGATGACAGCTGCCAGTCAGTTACTTACATAGTCAATCGACCAGAGAGCTCCATTCTGCTTGTGCACTAGAGCAGTTATTATCAAAAACATAGATCATTCCAGCGTCTGAGTCAATTACAGATGATGCAAACGCAGCATAATTCATGTTATGCTCAGATACTTGTGCTATATCAGTGCCTCTTTTAATAAGAGTTTAGGAAATACCATGTGTGGTGGAGCAGAAGAAGCAGGCTGTTGATCTGAAGAGAACAAGCACTCTTTATTCCTCTCTGAATGTGCCTGCAAGCAGTAAAGTGTGATCAGAACCCTATTATTGATTCTGTAACAAACTAATCTTAAGAGTCAGAGAAACTAATTAACAATAACCTGCAGCAAACTAATGTATTTCCATCTATTGTGGGATTTTGCCATGAGTTCATTCACCTGGTGAAGTTTCTGCTGCACAGCCAAGTCCAAAACTTAATAGTGAGTCATGGTCACTGTGATAATGACAGATTTCCACAGAGGCACAGTATGTGTTGAAAGAATCTGGTTAGAAACAAACATTATAAAGCTCTAAAATCATCTTAGGACCTACCAACTAGTGCCAGAATTTGTTGCCTCTCTAGACCCAGGTCTGGACTTCTGAATATATCGAATTCAACCAGTTAGAAAGCTTTGAATATTGGGTATTAAACACATTTAAGCTGACAACAGTGCAGGTCACCCTACAAGCAGGCATAGAGCGGAAATAAAGCCTCACTGAGTTCCCAAATTATTAGGCTGTAGGACATATTCGCACCATTTCACAAAAACAACATTCTTATTTAACTAAACTGGACTCTTACTCATGTGTAGTAGGAAAAAGCTCCAGTTTGAAAGAGCCACAAAGCCCACGTTTGGAGAGGATAATACGACAGCAGTAAGACTTTTATCCACGAGACTGAGATTTGAGTCCCATATGGTACCATTATTCTTCAACTTGCCTTTTGTTTTTATGATTCCATGTGGTTTATAGATGTATTTCATTTTTGATTATTGTCTTGATGCTGCATGTATATTGCTTTTACAGTACAACATATACCAACGTATGCAGTATGCAATCGACAACACTGCAAATTTCCCCTCTATGGGACTAATAAATGCCAATGTTTTGTTATGTTATCTGATCTTATCTCAATATGTTGTATCGTCACTGTACCAGAAATGAAAATCAAATCAAACTGCCAAAAAACATGCAATAAAGTTTATCTGTTAACTGCAGCAATGAGGAATAGTATCCAGAGCTAATGCTAACACGCTAACCAGCATTGTCTGCTGTTCGGCTGCCTTAAATGAATGAATGTGGTGAACCTTGAAATTCTCAAGCGGTCTTATCGGTATTCTTCAGTGCATGACTTACAATTAAACATGTAAAAGAGAGTGTTGAGGGAAGCAATTAAGCTTGCAGCCCTAAACACTGCTTGCGGTGGTTAGCTTTGAGTGCACACAACTATACAGACTGATCAGTCATGACAATAAAACCACCTGCTTAGTATTTGGTAGGTTGACCCCTTTGTGGACAAAACAACTCGGGGCCCTTCACGAACTGGGCCAGGTTAGGATCTCAGGCATTTAGTGACTGGTTTAACGCTTTGAGCTCTTTGTTGTGTTCCTTAAGTTGTGTCTGTTTTTATGGTATGACAGGGGACATTTTCCTGCTATGGGACACCCCTGCCGAAAAAAAGAGCCTTTTCTATGGTGGGTATGTGCTTGGTCTGCAGAAATGATAAGGTGAGTAATACCTGTCAAAGTAGGGCCTAAGGTTTCCCAGAAGAGCATTGTATTGGGAAAAGAATGATCAGTCTTGATCAATCTTCATCTGTCAGTGGTTCCAGCATAGGAACAAAGTATATTTTGGCATTGCGTACAGAGTGTTAGGAGATGAGTGAATTTGTCACAATCCAAAAGTCAGAGATATTATTTCTGGCACAACTAAAAACACTTCCAATAGTCTCAAGAGGTCATGTTAAGTGTCAAGACAAAAGCCACCCAGAGGTCACAAGTTAAAAAAAAAAAAACCTTGGTCTCACAACAGTTTTGGTCTTTATACTTGTTGGAGTTTTGACATCTTAAAGTAATCTGAATTTGGTTACATAGCAATCCAAGTTGTTCTTTTACAAGGAAGCTTCTGAAGACACACAAATCAAATATTTGATATAGGACTTGCCTGGCACAAATGTGAAAGACTGATATATATCTAATTTAATATGCAACAAGCCTGACAGCTGTATTTATAGTTAAACTCAATCTGATCTGTTATAATACTTATTGTGAGGTGTTGACGTGTGAAGTTGCAGCATTTTTTTCCTGCATGATTCGCCTTCACTGATATACAAGCTACATTTCTGACTCCTTCACACTCCCACATACTGTATACATGCTGTAATAGATATCCTCCCTACTTCCCCTCTTGGAGTTGCAACGCTTTCTCACAAATAACAATTTGCTCTTCAGAGCGCTTTTACGAGACACATTATACAGACTGTAATGTATAGTCTTTGTTCTTGCATGGGAAACGGTTCGACACATAATGTACATTCCCATGGGTCTCTGAGGTGACACTTTGATAAGATGTGTCTAAGCAGCTTGGCATATATTAGCATACCCAGCACCTCATCGCCAAGCTGTCACTCTCGACTGGACAGGACTCAAGCTGAAGTGTTACGTCCTGTGAGACTCTGGGGCACGAGTCAACCTCTGCCTAAATCCTCCTCTTTCATCTTTGACACACTTTGCTTTCATTTCCTTTCCTTTCCTTTCCTTTCCTTTCCTTTCCTTTCCTTTCAGACTGATTAATCTTGTCCCGGGTTGAAATTAACGACACTATCTATTATTCACAGGCAAAGTCAGCCTCATCTTGAGCAGACATTATAAATGAAATCTCAGCCACTGTGGATTTCTCACAAAACCATCACCTGAAAGTCTAATAATTACCATGCATTAGCATAGATTAGTCCCAGACAAGGTCAATGGTTATCCATTTCATTTGAGGCTTCTAAGAATAGAGGGTGTTGCACACTGCACAGATTGTAAAGCCCTCTGAGGCAAGTTTGTGATTTACGGTTCTGGGCTTTATAAATAAAACTGGATTGACTTGACTTCATGCTCTTTCTTGGGGAATACCCCCTGGAGTTTTTTTTTCTGCCCCAAAATGAGTCACTTGATCAGATTTACAGGAAATCGGGCATAAGTGTGCACAAGCAACGTGAAGGTTGTTTGAAGATCATGTGCAGTCGACTTCCCTCCCAGTTCTATCATCTGCTGAGGGGATCAGAAAGGCCCGTGGCAAATTTGAAGGGAGATGATCCACATATTACCAAAGCAAGCTGTCTTTTCAGCTGGGAGAGGGCTGATGCATTCTGGAAGATAGCAGAAAGGTTGAGCAGAGCAGTGTCATGGAATTATGAATGTGATCTCTACATGTTTTTGACATCACCTTTGGGCTGGGATTTACTACTTAGAAATTCTGAAAGTTAACATTGTTGCTTGTAATTATTATTTCTGGAAAAGCCCTGTTCATGTTGGAGATATCAGGAAACTGTAAAGTCTTTTTTTGTTTGTTTTGTTTTGTTTTGTTTTGTTTTGTTTTGTTTTGTTTTGCTTTGTTTTGTTTTGTTTTGCTTTGTTTTGTTTTGTTTTGTTTTGTTTTGTTTTGTTTTGTTTTGTTTTGTTTTGTTTTGTTTTGTTTTGTTTTGTTTTGTTTTGTTTTGTTTTGTTTTGTTTTGTTGTTGTGGGTGTCTAATAAGACTAAAATATCTTAAGAAGTATTTGTTTAGTTCGTGGTCCTCAAGATTTGTCTGACAGCTCCAGCGGATCAAAAGCTTCTTTTATCCTGAGAAAAATGTAGCTACTAAATAGATTATCACAAAATTTTGGACAGATATTCGTGTTTCCTTTATGATGAACTATAACTTTCAGGATCCTTTGACTTTTGCACTGCCACTAAAATCAAGACAAGATTTAGTTTTGTCCAGTACTTTAGTTTGCGATCAAATATCTGCAACCCAAATTTAAACCTCCCTCTAACAAACAGAAGTCCCATCAGTCTCAGTTGTACTTTGTATTTGGTGCTACATACCAAATACAGTCTGAATACAGATTCAGAAAGCAACTAGTGTGGCTGTAGAAGCTTCTTTTTAAGAGGATGAAGACTGCCTGAAATCATCCACTCACTCCCTACTCCTTATCTAGGGACCACTATATAGTGAACTGTGTAGGAAGCACATTGGCAAAAGTAACATTTCTAACGATACGCAAGCTATTAATTACATCGCTAGCTTGCCATGATGTGTGCTGTAGCAGTGTAGTGCAACACATTAAATTTGCAGTTTATTACATGGCTAAGAAACAAGTAAAGTCATATTCAACAATACAACCTAACTGGGAAATTACTTACATTTGTATGATTTGTAAATTTTCGTTCTTCTTGTTTGCATTCTCCTTCATGCAGTGCATGATGGTACATATTGCTTGGTTAGTGTGGGATATTTTGAGTGCACTGTATAGGGTGTAACAGTTGTAACTTAACAGTACTACAAAATGACGAACACCCTATAGTGAGCTATGTAGGGTACAGTGAGTGATTTCAGACACAGCCAAAGCCGTTATTGTCATGAACACATTACAGCATTGTGAAATTCTCCTTTCTGCATATCCCATTTGGGGTCGGGGTGCAGGGTCAGCCATGGTACAGCGCTCCTGGATACTGGTAGGGTTAAGGGCCTCAAGGTCCCAGCAATGGCAGCACTGGGGCTTAAACCTCTGGCCTTCCCACCAGTAGCCCAGAGTGTTAACCATTTAACCACCACTGCTCAATATACCTTAATTTAATAGAATTTATTGATCCTGAAAGGGGAAATTGTCTCTTCGCAATATCTAAGCTTGTTTGGAAGCTGGGGTGAGAGCGCAGATTCAGTTACACTATGGTGGCCCTGGAGCAGACAGGGTTAATGGTCTTGTTCAAAGGTCCAACAGTTTCAGCTTGGCAGTGCTGAGGCTTGAACCCCCAACGATCTGATCAGTAGTTCAAAACCTGCACTACTTGTTGCATTACAATTGTTGTCTCTTCATTATTCAGCAGTTAAAACTAATTTTGGTATCTGATTAATCTCAAATTTGAAGGATAAATGCATTAACTAAAGCACAGACACACAGTGTGAGTTTTTGGCTTTTAATGTAGACCCTCTACAGTTGTGTGTCACTTTCTGCACAGCTTTCCTGATTGTTCAGCAAAATGAGTATGACGACGGGGAGAAAGATGGAGCGATGCCGGAGCACACCAAGGAGGGAATCCAGGTGATTTGTAAACAACCCGGTGCTCGTGTCAAAATGACAGATGGAGCCATTTAAGCTTCGCATCAATCTCACCTGATGGTTCAGCAGCGACTGGTTACGTCTGGCCGTGGGTTGGCTGTGCACCGAGAGCAATGCCAGGTGACTCAGGTGGAGAAAACACGGAGCTAAAACACCTTCTCGCATCATCGACTGCTGTGTAAAGAGCCAAATGTTTGTACGTACCCACCAGGGATCCCAGTCAATATTTGTTCACTTAACACTTTAGTACCTGTGTGTCTCTTTAGTCGACAGAGAAAACCAATTTGCATTAATACAGAAATTTTAATAGTAGCATATATGTCTTTACAAAAGGAGCGTTGTGTATGTGGTTTACAACATCTCTAAATATTTCTACATCAACCATTTATTAAAAATAACAGGCCTTGAAAGTCCTCCTTTGAACAATGTAAAAGTACATTAATAATAACAGATTATGGTGTGTCTGAATTTCTCTTCACATGATACAATAGATACAGTAAGCCAGTTTTTTTTCAGTGTATGAACATTTGAACAGTTATGGTGTATACAAGACAGGTTTATATTTTTAGAGCATATTGATATTCTTCTCTAAATCCCAAGAGAAATATCAGTTCACTGAGCAAAGAGCTATCCATCTCTATTTCTCTCTAGCCCTCTGTCCAAAAATGGGAATCAGTCGCTTTATCACATAAATAAAAGAGCAGTTGACAGATGAAACACTTTGCTGACAGTTTGAAAAATAAAATTATCTTCTTCTATTTATTTTGTTTGTTTATTTCAAATGTTTTGCAACATATCAGGGGACATAAGATGATTTAAGTAAAGCAAAAAACCTCAATTTGCAGACTTAAAAGATAAAGATCAAAGCCTACCAGCTGCAGTATTGTGTATCTGCCGTGCACTGTAGAGTATGTTTCATGTTGAAAAGCATTGATTGCGTCTTTGGCTGTAGGTTAATGCTCAACTCTCCGGGTAAAGTTACTGTATCCCAATTAGGCCTAGTTGCCATGGAGACAGCAGCCTCCAGCATCCACAGAAACACAGAACTAATTAACTGAACAGTGAACATTTTAAAGGTACAGCTTGATAAGTGACAAAATCATCACTTCCCTACTCACATTAGCATACATTTATCACAAAGTTCACTAGAGATCTGGTCAGTGTGACGCTACTTTTGAACACATTTACTGTTTTTCCGATACATATCTGTAATATCAGGAAATTCCAGCTTCTGCTGCTGACTGTTTCAATGCTGAGAAATGACAAAAAAAGCAATTTACAGAATTTAATTACAGATTTAAAAAAGGACGATGAAATTAAGTGAATGAGGAAAGAAGGCTACGTGTGTTTGATTTAATTTGTGCTTCTAATTTTATTTCGTTAACATTTGCATTCTCTATTATAACTGAACAGACCATGAGAATATAAATTGATTTTCTAATAATTCCTGTTGGATATTACTGGAATCATTTGATGCTAAGATGAGATATCACTCCTTTAATTAAGTTTGCACTGCAGAAAGTATTTTAGGCAGATTATAAAAATCAGTATCCTGTTCCCTTTTTCCTATCAGTAGAACAGTTTAGAAAACCCACAATACACACTGATAATCAGTATCCATGCTATGTTTCATCTACATAAATGAGCCCTAATGTACTGGGCCTCAGGGCTGCCTAACATGAAAATAATCCCAGTACCTTCTAAATTTTTTACATTCACCAGCTCTGCTCAGCCGCATAATTAAGCAACGTTGCCCTAAATTGCTTCGCAGCTATCTGGTGGATGTTTCAGGTGGCCCAAGTTAACCCGAATCTTAAGCCCCATTTAATCTCCATTCTTCTTTCTACATTACACATGAGAGTGCTGTCTGAGCAGGAACATGGAAACAAACTTAAGCTAAAAAAAGAAAAAAAAAAGTTTTTTTCATTAATGGGTGAGCGCGCAGGTCTGTTGTTTCCATTTTTAACCGGAGAGTTGTTGTGCACATAAGCTTCTTCTACAACTTGCAGCATTCAAAAGTGCTTGTTGCCGACGAATGCAGGCAAATCCCAGTCTTTCCCTTTGATAAAGAAATACAGTAGTCTATATGTCACTGTCAGGCATCACATCTTTGACAGCCTCAGGGGTCCAAATTGATTTAAAAAAAAAAAAAAAAAAGCAAATGTGAGGGAGAGAAAGAAGGAGAGAGACATAGAGAGAGGATGTGTTTCTGTCTACAAAGTCTCATTCAGGGGTCCAGAGATCCAGAAACAGCAGGATGTGTGAGTGTGTGTGTTGTCTTTGCAAGCATGTGTTCATCAGAACGTGCAGGCGTAGACAACGCCCACCACCACAATGTTTCCAATAGTGGCGACGATGGCGATCCAGAGCCAGATGGCATCGCTGGACATGGACTGCTGCTCATCCTGCTGGCCGTGCACGGAGGCTGCTGAAGCGGCGGCGTGGACGCTCGCCGAGGAGTTGAAGAGCGAGTGCTCGCCGCTGTAGTCGTCATTTGGCGAGGAGTCCATGAAGGCTCCTGTCATTACTGGGATCTAGGAGGGAAGGATGATAAAGGTTAAAATTTACTTAGGTTTTAGCACTTGGAGACAGTATGTGTTTAAAAATTGAAAGTAGAGGAGAAAAGATGATACATCAAGTTGTCCTTATGGAAGTAGTTGCTATTGAAGACACTTATCATTGCCTATCTATCTTCCTGGGAAATTGGAGAAACTAGGCAAGGTTTGTATTTGCTGTGCAGATTATGGGTATCGTTTCTCATTCCAGTACTTTTAGTCTATATTTAGACAGATAAACAGCTTTTGCTGGTGTCTCTCCTGCCACCTCACCCAACTAGTCGAGGCAGATGGCCAAACCTCCCTGAGCTTGGTTCTGCTAGATGTTTTTTGTTTTGCCCCCCTTAAAGTTTTGTTGTTGTTGTTGTTGGTTCTTTCTCACTGTCACCAACTGCTTGCTCATAAGGAATCCAAAGGCAGCTTTGCATTGTTGGGTTCTCTGTTGTTGTTATGAATTGGCGCTCTATCAAAAAAAATGTATTTAACTGAATTATGTTTTTATGGATAGCAATATTGGTATTTCATCCATCACTTTGGTTCAGACTGAAACATCTCGGCTCCTTGAAAGACCGCTGTGAAAGCTTGTTCAGACATCTGTGGTGCCAATAATTCCCCCCTGATATTAATTGACTTTGTGGGATTCTTCTTCTGGTGCCTTGTGAAAATGTCTAATGTCTGGTGAAATGTCTGAACCACTATTGAAGTAATGACCATAAAATTGCCCTAAGGATGGATTGTTTTGATTTTGCTGATATATATTTCATTCAACAAGCCAAATCCTAACAGACACTCAAAGTTGTATAACTGTCAACCAAACTGCTACAGCGATTCTTGCCAGAGTCCATAAGCAGCAAATAATATCCAAAGGCTACATGCAGACAAAGAGTCTCCTGTCTGACGCTGGCACCTTAATGAATCTGGAGATCTCTGAAGCCGCTGAGTGGTTTCTTCAGCATTCTTTGGAACACAAGTTGCAGTTTGGCAGATGAGGGAACTCAGTAAAAATTTTATACTGTGAAAAACAATAGATGCCTTTATTAGAAATGCAAATTGTACTGGTGTCACAAATACAATCAACTTTAGTGCATATTAGCTAACATTATTTGTGTTACATGTATTTGTCTGAAAATTTCACCAAATCAGGCAGGCCTCTGTTGCCTAAAAAACACTGATGACATTCAAAACTGCTTTATAGACATACCTCACAGCCAAACACATCCTGGAGTTCTAAGGAACTGTGCAAACCTCTCATACTTCAAGTGATTACATTATGTTTCCCCACATGTCCTGATCAATTCATATGCACAACACATTATTTAAGCATTATCTTGTATAAGACAACACAAACATTTAAGCAGATGTTCATAAAACCTTTTTAAGGTAATTATGGAATTTATTTCTGATTTTGAACACCATCTTATTGTAGAAAGAGCAATATTTAGGTTTGTTTACAGAACACAATAGGGAAATCTGTGTCTGTCTCCTTCAAATGGCTGAAAGAGTGTCCCGCCCCCCTGATAGTATGTGATGCTTTAAATTATTGAAACCAGATAGCTGGCATTGGATGCTTTTGACTGGGAACCCAATTTCTAAAAATTTAAACTACTTAATACAGAAACAGAAAACAATGAGGTGAAGTTATTAGGAACAAAATGATTGACAAAGTCATGAAAAACTGTAATGACAGAATAAAGCACCTGTGAGATATGAAAAAGAATAGCTTTGGGGTCTGGATTTGTCACATGGTACTAAAACAAGTTTATAACACAATTTAATGATGAAATCATTCCACTTGAAACGCTGCTAGTTTGGTAAAATGATTGAGCAACATATGTTCATTCCTGGAGGCAGTTCATATCAACGCAGACCTGGAACGTACCTCTGAAGTATCTTGAGAAAAGATTTGATCATTTATGACCAGCTGTTACAGCCCTGGGCTGTTGCCCTCCTTCTCCCTATTGTCCAATTAACCTTTGTCAGGTTCTGCATGTAAACTGGCATGTGCAAACCTCTGTCCTGTACTGCTGTCTGCACTCTGATCCTGCTCAGCCTGTCGCTTCGACTGTTCCTGCAGCGTCCTGCCTGACTGGACTAGCACCCTGCTGCTGCTCTACATTTAAAAGCAACGCTGTGGTTCGGTGGCAGCAGCTTGACTGTGTCCCTTTGATTGAGATTCTTGAATGAAGAGTTTCTTGTCCATTTACCCTTGTTTTGTGATTTGTTTTGTGACTTAAGTACTAAAGCACATTTTGCTAACTTATTGTTGTAGTACATAATAAACAAAGGGCTTATGGGTGCTACTCCCATGTGTAGCTTTTCTTTGGGTAGTGAATGGTAAGTCAGAGCAGGGTTTAATTCAGATATATTTATTTTTTATTAAAGTAGTAGATTTTAGTCAGAAATCCTCTTTTAAGTAGCAGCCAATGTCCTCTATTCCTCCTTTTATGCTGATTTAAATTAACCCAAAAACCTAGTTTTCATTAAATACTTCCTACGTTGGTACAGTTGCATCAATCTTCTTGTCTTTTAACACCATCAGAAACATCAGTGTCATCTGTATTTTGTGTTTACTGCTAATGAACAAATGCCATCATGCTTATATGTTAGACTGACTAGAGAACATGGTACCATAGAAGCTAAACATCATCATGTTTAACTGGAGAGCGAGAATTCTTTGAGCAAATGTTTTTTTTGACGGCGCTGGTTTGCTAAAAGGCCTACAATCATTTTACCTCGATAAAAACGAATCACTTTACAGTCAGCACAGCGAGCAAAACCTCCTTACATTATCTTTCCTTCCCTGACAATCATAGCATGCTAGATTTGTCCCCACTAGTCACGCATTAACAAGTTTGAGTGCTATATTAAAAGAAATGAGAGGTAACTGCTCACGGCATCATTAATAAGTGGTTACAAGATTCCCCCACACACACATGCAGGGTCTGTCTCATACGGCACTGAGCAGGAAGTAGGCTACTGCTTGATTAACAAGGAATTAATATTTCAGGCTGTGGCATGTGAAAATGATTTGTTGCCTGGGAAAATCTGAGTGTTGGCTTTATGCAGGGTGTGTGTGTGTGTGTGTGTGTGTGTGTGTGTGTGTGTGTGTGTGTGTGTGTCTATAACAGGGTATGTGATTGAGAAACGTGCGACAGACCCATACCACAGTCAGACTGGAAAACAGACTGAAAATGTGGGGGGAAAAAAACAATGCTATAAATACCTCGCAGGGATGTCGAGCACTCCCATACACAGAAATTCTCTCTTGCTTGCTCATTTGCTCACCTTCACTCCCTCTCACACTCCCTCTCGCTCACCATCTCTCTCTTTCATGAACACACAGGCTAATGCAGAAAGACGTTAACATGCATACACACACACACACACACACACACACACACACGCACACACACACACACACACACACACACACACGCACACACGCACACACGCACACACACGCACACACACACACACTTCAGGACTTCCCTCACACAGGGGAATATGCTGTTTAGAAAGCATTCTGCTGCTCTCCATTCATTGGCCCCTGGTGGTGAATAATGACATGACACATCCTGTGGAGCGCCTGCTGTTCACATGAGCATGATGGGGGCAGACAGGCATGCATGAAGTCCAGCAAACCTGGGCTTCCCTGCCCCCCACTCTGCCACCGAAACTGCTGATTTCCTCCAACTATATCATCTCACATGTATCTCACACACAAAGATGTGAAAAAATACACTCAAATGTCAGCGCAAGGCCGACGGAAATCCCCTTCGCTGTCATTCTTGACCTACTCTTATTCAAAGATATGTAATTCACAGAACATAAGATAAAATAATGAAAAAGTGTTATCATTTAAAACAAATGCACTGTCAAAAAACTAAATAAACAGTAACATAGATAGATAGATAGATAGATAGATAGATAGATAGATAGATAGATAGATAGATAGATAGATAGATGAGAAGACAATACCATAAAGTTATATGACCAACATTACTAAGTGACAATACGTATGAAAAAATCATAGATGTTTCCGATCCAATCCTCTGAACCTCAAAGCTCCACTAGTGGATTGAAAACTGTCATTTTTTTAATGCCAAAATGAAACAATTCATGAGCGACACACACTGTAAAAACAAACAAACAAAAAGAATAGTGAGATTTTCAACTTTCAAGCAGTTCTGAAATCAGTCAGTATCTGTGATTTGTGTTCAGTATCCCCAGATATGTAACTCTCACAGCCATGAAATTGGGTGAGGGCACATACAAGACTGTTTACAACAGATCCAATGGTTGAATTGCTCCAGTAGAGGTCACATTTTTAATTATTGGCCTCTGAAACAAAACAAAAATAAGCTGCAACATTTTTGAACAAGAGTGGCATTGGGGCTCTACAAAGTTCCTGTAAGTGCAACTACGTTGATGTTTTCATATTTCTTACTAAAAGATATCATGTTTAGCAAAGTAGAAGCCTTTGTGCATGATGAAAAGTGGTGGTTGGATTCACAACTGATGCAAAGGAGCAGACTGTGAGGAGGATGTTTATGCATCGAAGTTAGCTCAGCTTTATTGCTTAACTGGTCTCAGTCAGATAACTGTTGGTTCCAGAAGTACATGTTTTCTCACCAACCCAGCTCCAACTACAATGAAGAGGGGAAGACAATACAAACTTGACAGTAAGACACTACAATGGCTTTTAAAAAAAATGTTTCTGCAAATAAATGATATCTAAATCCACTGTGGAATGACAACTCTTTTGCATTGTTTTCTTTTGTTGCCTTTAATGCAGCACCGATCTCCCCTTTTACTTGTCTTGTTGTTGTAGCATTTGCTGTGATGTGTTTCAGTAAACATCACATTTACTGGGATGTGTTGATGTACAATACATTCTCTGTTCATTGTTTATTTCAAATATTGTATTACGGAACGTTTGGTAAACCCTCATATTTTATGTGAAGCCAAAATGGAAGTACCTCGTAACTTTGCACAGATAATAACAATACAGACCCTTCTGCACACCAGTTTTTGTGGTCCAGCAGATAAGTCCATATCACCATTTTCATATATTAAAACAGCAAAAAAAAAGTGAAGCCTTGGTTTGCCATACCTGTCACACATCAAATTCTACTGATGTTACAGGCCTTAAAAGTTGGTAAAATGTTGACCAAAGACTGTATTTTTAGTAGGAACTATGGATACATCCATGTACACACTCACAGGAACTTTTTGAGGCCACAATATCACCCTTGGTTGAAAATGCTGTACTTTTTCCCATTTTCAAGAGCCAGTAATTAAAGATTTGGTCTAGGTAGAGCTATCCGATCATTTGGATGTGCTGAGTATAATTTTGTCTGCATCCTCACCAAATTTCAAGGCATGGGATTTATGTTTCCGGGGATATACTCTTAAAATGGATTCCGAGGTAAGACATTTTTTGAGAGTAAAAATACAAAAATTCCCAGGTGTGAAATTTTTAAAAATCATCCAAAATATTTTATAGAATTTAATTCTGGGTCCCAAATAACATTGAAGTAAACTGAACAAAAGCTTTGATGGTGCAGCAACATGTTTCCTGCATCCTGTCTGAACTGACTTGTCCCTTTACAGGAGCACCTCTGACCTCCAATAAACATGTAGCTCATTTGATATATATATTTTTTAAAATCACAGCACTTTCTGATCTCTAGCCAATGCTGAAAACCTTATCTTGCATTCACAGCTGTGTCTTGGCTAACCTAACGTTCAGTCAAACGATAACTGAAGCTTTCAACCTTTTCTGCATTCTTTATATTAATATTTTATTTATAAGTAAGTCATTGTCCACAAGAATGAGCCATTTGCATAAATGGGGAAGTGTACCGAATATAATGAAGTGGATACTGAGAGTGTGTGCAACAGTATTCTAGTAGTACGGCTTAATCTAAATATTTAATTGCCCAGGTTTACTATTTTTGGCAGAGATGTTGTATGACAATGTATATAGGCGTTGGGATATCATCATTTTTCATGGGACTGCTTCTCTTTCTGTTCATCCAAGCCCACAATTCTCAAGTGGATCATGCATATGAGGTGAGAGTAGTGAGCGGTTAAGCACTAATGGAACAGAGGGAAACAGGGACACCCAGAAGTGGCATCTGAACACGCAAGGAGGGTCCTCCCTTAAGAATTACTACCAGGAAACAGTTGCCTGTTGACGTACATGGATGAGTAACCTCGGTAATAAAGTTATGCTACCAACCAAATTTTCCTGGAAACTGTCAACATTCAGCATAACAATAAACTGCTGACTAAATCTACATCCAAACTGCTGAATCTCACTAAATGTGATACAGTTCAGCCTCCTGAATATTTACAGTGTAATCCCATGGCCAAAGTGAAAGCGGTCTCATTTTCCATTTAATTTTTTTTGAAGATTACAAAGACAGAATAAAAAGAAGGGATAGAGAAAGTGACAAAAGACAGTGGTGAAATGAAAATGAAAGCAATTGCGAGTGAGTGAGAGAAAGAGAGAGAGAGGTCTGTGGATTATTCAAAGCAACCAGGATATTGTATTTGCAAAGACATGAAGACATGCAGGCACTGAATTTTTCAAGTGTAATTTTCTGTCCTTGGAGTGGCATAAAATTACAGTTAACTCCACTCAACTGCACGTGCTTGAAGAAGTCTCCGCTAAACTAACTGCATGGCTAGATGTCAGTATAAGAGTGTGGGTAAGAGACAAATACAGACACACAACAAAACAAGCTTTTTAAAAAAAAACTGAAAGAACCAATCCTTCAATATGCTTTGATTTTGAATGAAATAATGAGTGAAATCTACAAGTTTAAAGTTAAAACAGGAATAGTTGGGAAATAACTTCACACTCCAACAGCAGAGAAATCTCCTGACTTGCACATTCAACACCCTCTTGGCTCTGAGTGATGGCTACACCTGTGCAATACTCCACACAGCAAAAAACCCCAATCTACAGCAGACGGTACAGTGAAAATGTACACTTCCACCTGCTTTGCTCTCTCAGCTTTGATTTATTCGTCCCAGCTGTTCCTAGAGCTGTGCCATCCTACATGGATGATCACAGTAATTGTGAAATAGGATGGACCGTAATTGCCTCCTGTGGGATGTCGCCACCAGTAAGTGCTAAAGTAAAATGGTTTTTGGCACAAGCAAGAAAAACCCAAATAAAAGTCCCTGGATTGTTGTGAAACTGAAACATGAACCTAACTCCAGACTCACTTCAGCATGACTGTTGGAGCAAAATCAGACAGAACAAGTGGGGTTTTCTGCACTGATTGATAATGAGGCTAGTTTAAAATCAATGTCGATTCGTGTGTCCTTGTGAAACTTCAAGGTGTACTCCAGAGAACAAACAGGCACAGTGGTGGACTCCTGCGGTGCAAACAATGGACTTTGTGCTTGAAACTGCACGCACAACGAATGCAAATCCACAGTTGTTGATTTTCCCAGCTGCTACACCCACCTCTGCTCCTGCTGAGCCCTGCTTGGATGTGACATTTTCACAGCCTGCTTTGGACAACTGTCATCTGTCTTCATAGTCTTTCAGTCGTTTATTTTGAAATCATGATTTAGACATGGCTTGCAACGCTCCCTCTGGTAAAAATCTTTCTATTTTATTTGAACATGTCCATATGGTGTCTTTTATATGCTGGAAGACACTTAATGAACCAAATATTCAGTTACTGCCATGGATGAGCATTTTAATCTTAAAACTGCAGCCTCAAAAACATAGATTTAGACTTTCAGGGTTGCAAACATAACAAACCTAAGGAACCAATCGTGTCAACCTATGGGTTAAGGCTTTCTATATCTGGATTCTTCTTCAGAATTGGTTTCCAGTTCAAACATGCATGGCTGGTTGAGCTGCTGTCAGTGAGAATGGGAGGCAGGGACTTCATAAATCTGCACATTCTGAAGGAAGCAGTGTTGTAGAGTGACATCTAAGCCATTTTAAAGCAAGAAGCATGAATAAACTTCTAAATGTGTAACTCGGATACACAGAGATGAGCTTGTAAGGGTTAAAGTGACAAAGGGATTTTAAACATGGCACTGTAGAACAGCAGAACTCCTAATATGAAGAGCTGTTTTTACTGCAAACTGCATGAATTTCAATGATGTTTTTTGCTTCCAGGGTTGATGTGGTTCTGTACTAAACCCACAGCTCCTGTAACAAATCTTACCAAACCACAGATTTTTTTTGAAGGAAGTTTTTTTAGACAGTAACAACAAGTACTCACAGCACTACTTCACAGAGCAGTGTTAAATTGTCAGGACTGTCCGGACTCAGTTTTATCACAGATTGAGAAAACACAAGTGAAAACTGCTGCATTGCTTAGAAAAACACCTCAGGTTTGTGCTACATTATTACAAAACTATCTTACTTGTTTAAGATTATACTGTACTTTCTAAAATATATATATGTTACGAAAGAAATGCAAAATAGAAAAGGTGCAGAGACGTGTGCAAATATGTAGATTGGATAGAGGAAGGTAGATGTCAATCCCACACAGTCCTGAGAAGATGAGGCAGCTGATGTGAAACCACCGGTGTGGGTGTATTTTAATAATTACACCGCCTTCTCAGTTATTTCAATTATAACACAAGCTTGAGTGTCAAATAAAGTGCTTCTCTCTGACATTCACATGGAATTTAAGTGCTGTCTGTGGCAGTCAGAAGCCATCCGCTTATATTATTACACACACACACCACTCTTTAAAATGCTCTTACGGGGTCCAATCAGGGCTTTTGTCGTCCAAGCGAGAGCTGGGGAAATTGTGGATCTCCCAGCAGCGGCTAGCGAGAACGTAATTGCACACAGATGTGACTTGTTCTGAGGGCTCACTGGCATCTTGGTGCCTCAATCACCACTCTGCTGCCACAGGTGTGAAGCACAACGCAAGTCACATGAAGCAGTCAGATATGGAAATCGCTGCTCTCAGTGAATCTGAGCGGAAATAAGGAGTCCATTGAGAGAATTCACCCACTTTAATACATGAACATTAAATCTTAAACACTAAATGCAAATGTGATTGTCACAGTAACAATGCTATGCTTCATTGCAGCAGAAAGCAGTATATATGCCATGTTCACCAGTTTTAAAAAAGACCAAATTTGATGCTCTTTACTTTAAAATGTAGCTTTTTCGAGAGCAAAAGTCACAGATTTTTCACCTGCGCATCACAAATTTGTGCCATCTTCAGCTTCACAGTGGGAGAATAAGAGATTAAATCAGTTTTCTCATTGGTTTTGGTAACTTTAGCGCACAATACATGCAATTCATGACACCATAATTCAGGAAAGTGAATAAACTGCCCTTGAGATAAATCTCAGCATCTCATGTGCAGCAGCTGGAACAGAAAAGTAGCCATTCTATTCTATAGCGTCGCTGCCACCTAGAAAAAACAACAGATTTGGCCTCTTCCATAGGAGACGGTCGCATATTGAACTAGTCACGCCATAAATCTTCAGGGTTTTAAGGAGGCTTGTTCACCAGCACAGTGGGGTTGAAACCTCTACTTTCAAGCTCGGTCAGATTTACAGCTCTGCTTTCATTGATTTTCCCTGTCTCAGCAGCCCAGAAGCATTTTTAATAAATCTTATAACTCCATAGAACAAGTGTAGCCCAAGTGATCCTCGCTTGACGCCCTGTTCAATCTGTCAGCTCAATGGAAATTCAGCTGGACAGAAGAAAGTTTATTATAGTTCTTTGAAATGAATGATCAATGTATTACCTTCAAGTTTTTTTTTTCTTGGTGTTATATCTGACCTCAACATATTAGATTTTTTTTCCCCACCACTCATAGCAGTAAGAAATAGAAACAAAGAATAAAGGCTTGGAAAATAAGAAACATTTCTATGGTATGTGCAGGAGATAATGCATAATCACATCTGGGATAATTCTTCACTACCAGTATCTCACACTTTTAATTAGTAGTTGCACGATTGCCTAAAATGAGAGATGAAACTAAATCCATCATCTTATGAAACATTCAAATCCACCACAAACAGAGAGTGATTTCTTATTCCAGCCAGATGAGACTGAGAAGCAGAGCCAGATGATCACACGAGAAAAGGAATGTAAGTTATAAGGAAGAGTGAAAGAGAAACAAAGAGACTATGTGCGTCCAAATGTCTGTTTACACACCCGGGAATGTCTAAGTGCTTTATTGTCTCAACTCCTGACATGTTTGAGTGTATATCTAAGTCTGTCATGCTTTCACCTCGTGCTGAAAAACCACTTGAGCCACACAGGAATAAAAAGAAAAATCCTAAAACTTCACAATTACAGCTGTCAGCACCATCTAAAACACAACACAGACTGAGGACGAGGGATAAAAGAAGCGGGGTAGTTAAAAGACAAGCCAGGATTTCATTTTTTATATCTCGAAAAGCAGGTCTTAAAGAATTGATGAGCTCAGATCGCAGACTATAGTCTTGTCTATTCGATTCTCTTTTATTGTTTAGAAAATTATCATGCTGAACACATCTTTTGCCATCATATTTACTATTTGAACTGGATCATAAACTTTGTTTTACACATAAAGTGGCCAAAAAGTTTCATAAAATATATTTTTTCACATTTCTTCTCCTAAATCATAATCATTCTCTTCAACAACTTCTGTCTAAACCCAACCGCACACATACGAGAGTTTTAAAAGAGGTAAAATGCAGAACAGTGACTTTAAGCACTATTTCAGCACATCACAGAGTTATATCTACAACAGTTATTTGTGTGATTTAATGTCAGGTTGTGGACTTACTACATTTACATAAATTACAACAATATCAGATATATGACCTAACTTTTAGCGGCTTTACTTGTAAAAGAAACTTTGGAGTATAACTCATCTCGGAGGTCGATTAATCTGGAAAATGCTGCCAAAATACTTGCACTAAAATACACTGCTGTTGTATTTTGGAATGCGGTGAATCTGAATAACCAGTCACATCTTCATTTCGAGATACTTTTCAAGATTTACAGAAAAATGCTTTTTCCCCAAAGCCATGGAGTCATATATTATTCATCGCAGCAGATATTTTAAATATGCATGAGCTGGATTATGTGCAGCATGTGTTTTATGGTACAGTTTACACCAAAGAACACGTCATGCTATAGCAACAGAGATTTCTTGCTGTGCAATATCGCACCATTTCAAAACCTCCATGCAGAGCTTGCTCATGTATTTTACATTGGGAGCCGTTTCAATTAAAACGCACACAGTGTAGTCACATGTCACTTCGTTCCCATTAAGGCGTCTGATGATTACGATGAGCCCCAGTAACAGACTTTTGAACCACCTGCCCCGTGTACACATGCAAACAATCGTGCAGGCAAACAGACTTTTTTTTTCATGGAAGGCATTCCTCATAGGAGGAGAAGTCACTCAAATAAGGTTGTTGAGTAGACCTGTGCTTTTATGTTGTAAAATGTCAGACTTTCTGTTGAAATCCACTCCTTGTTGGAGGGCGGAGCCAGTGGTTATCAGTTAGATTTGGCTCACCTGTGCTGACCATCCTTCACACTATATGAGCATGAAACAGTCGGTCTGTTTCTGTTTGTCTACCCTGACTTCCACCTCTGTTGTTTTCTCTTGTCCAGACATATACATCCATCCATCCATTATCTATACACCGCTTAATCCTCATTAGGGTTGTGGGGGGGACTGGAGTCTATCCCAGCTGACTTGGGGCGAAGGCAGGGGACAGTCGCCAGTCTGTTGCAGGCCTAGATATACAGACAAACAATCACACTCGCATTCACACCTACGGTAATTTAGAATCACCAATTAACCTCAGCATGTTTTTGGACTGTGGGAGGAAGTACCCCGAGAAAACCCACGCATGCACAAGGAGAACATACAAACTCCATGCAGTAAAATCCTAGGAAGGCTGGGACGCGAACCGGGGGTCTTCTCACTGCAAGGTGAAAGATATTCAGAAACACTGTTTGTACTGTTGGCATGTAGAACTAGAAGAGTTTTTGGCATGATTTTGTGCAACGGTGGACAAAATAGCGCTGCTGCTAACCTTGCTAACAGATTTTCTTTTTGACATGTTAAACAAATCTACAGTTACTCATTCACTACTTTGAGCAACAGAGGTGTCAAAGTCTGTACACAAATGTGATTCCCTTCTTGTTGGTAGCATACTAGAGCCAATAATAGGCTAGTTTCAGGCTTCTGATTGGCCAACATGGCTTTAGAATATGAGTTATATTGCCAGCTGTTGGTTTGGCATGATCTTGTCAGTGCTTCAGATGCACTTTTGCATTATAATGGGATTTTTTTTCTGAGAATAAAGGAGAAAAACCCTTTTAAAATATACCTCAGTACATGTGGGCAAGGCGTTATTTAGCACCTACTTTGACTTAAAACTCATGAGTGGTCACAGTTCTTAGTTGTACCTTCAGCTAAAGTGTAAAAGCTCAGTGACAAATAAAGAAGAGCGCTGCTGAGCTTGCTACAAAGGAGTAAACGACGATGCAAAAAGACAGCCGGGGTTATAAAATCAAACTGATGCTTGAGTGCATCCTTAACTCACTTCACTTGTATGTTCATTCTGCTAACTGTCACAGCCACAGTTTAAGGCTGTGGGCTGTGGTAGTGCTTCCTCCTTCGGCCTTGCTCTCTCTCTCTCCTAGGTGTGTTCGTGGTGAAGCTGGCAGCAGGTGTGCTGCATTGTAATCAGCAGATGAGCTGCAGGTGGAGCTGAGTGACTGGTCTCTGAGCGTCTCTATAAAAGCAGATGGCACCTGTCATTCAAAGCTGGACCGTTGTCTAATCTCCAGTTAGTGCTGGGAGTAGAACTGTCTTTGCCACCAGCCTAGAACTGCCAGTAATTCTGTTTTCTGTGTTTAGAAAGCTGATTCCTGCCTGCTGAGTTGCCTGGGTTCCTTCATCTGCTGGTTTCCATCCAACCACAGATTCTGCCTTCTTCTTTGGAGGATCTCCACCTGTCGCCAGCTTAACCTGGGAACATAAACGTACACCTGGAAAGAAGATTTTCTCTGGAAACATCTGCCACAACTGGGTTCTACTGACACCAACTTTCCAAGCACATGGTGAACACCGGGAGAGAGAGTTCTAGATGAAGTCAAACCAAAAGGACTGTTCTCAGCTCATCAGCTAAGTCTCCAAGCCCTAGTATCACCCGACTCTTTGTATTGTTAATACGTTGATTTAAATAGTCAGCGTTCCGTATTTAACTTAATGTATTTTATGCTTTGCATAGGATAGCTTTAGTCTGGGGTTTCACCTCATAATTACTGGCAGTCTAGGCTGGGTTAGTTTTGTATTTTCAGTTGTTTCCCTACCTTGGTGTTACCATACGTGGGTTAACCTTAGTTTCAGTTTCCATGTTCATGTAGCTATTCCTCTGTACCTCTAGATGGTTTTTGTTTTTTTTTTTTAGTTCTAGTAGTAGTTTAGTTCTTCTTTGTCTAAGATTCTAGTTCCGGTTCTTGTATAGAGTTTCTTTTTGTGAATAAAAGCATTTTTAAAATGTTCACGCTGGTGTTGTTTCATTTCCTGCTCCTGAGCCTTTTGAACCTGCCGTAACTCTAAAAATGAACCAAAGCACTTCTCCAGAGAAGAACTCTAACAGGCAAGAGACTGGAGAGCTGCACACTCATAATTCTGGTGCAGTATTTTGGTATAAAATTCTATGGACAGGGGTTTCTTCTTTGCAGGAGAAGAAAAAAAATTAACTCTGTGAATAAATGTTCTCAGATAATTTTGTTCATCTAAGATTTCATGCTGCCCATGGCTACATCTTGAAACACTTATTTCTAGAATATTTTTCTTAAATTATGAATAAATAAATCTTTGCTTTGCATAGGGGAAAATGAGGACAAAGTTGATGGAAGCAAATCTACTGCAGCAGAGATCAATGAATATGAAATTAAATTACCTCTTATCTAATTATGTATTGTTAAACCAAGAAATGTGCTTATATCTTCATATGACTTCATATTTAATTACATGTATTGTTTCATCATCTTCATCATAAAATTTTACGAGGTAAAGTTGAAGTGTTCTGTGTGTGTAGAGAAAGCTGTCTGAGTAAGGAGAAAAAAAAAATCACCATGCGCTGGGTGTATCTCTTGCTGGCGTCAGCCACCTCTACGGCTCCATCCATGCCTGCTCATTCACTGTGCAATAGAGAAATTTCAGGCGTAGAGATGGAAGCCCTTAATTGAATCTCCACCCATGTAAGGCTTGGTTGGAGGTGAGGTGCAGCAGGGGTGGCCCTGCTTTGCCCACACCCTTATATACAGAGCAAGCAGAAGGACCCCGATTTACTTATATATACTTTAAGTGCGACGCAGACGGCGATAATATGAGCAAGAAACATCTCTGCCACTATCTAAAAGATGACGAGCAGCTTTTCCTTTAGGGCTCCTCAGTCTCGGTGATTCATGGTGCAACTCCGTCTTGCCCGTGTGTATACATTCTTTGCCATTTGTGAATTATCATTAGCAGAGACGATGGTCCTGACAAATAGTGGCGTCCTGCAAATTGTTCCAATGATCGTCCACTGTGGAAATGAAAATCTCTCATTTTATCTAAACTCATCGACTGGCTTGATTTTGCTATTAAACTGGGACACTTGCTTTCTAATTTGGGATCAGCATTAATATTGGTCCACACAAATGAAAAGATCTGTTCAACTCCCATCTGTGTTGTACACACACACACACACACACACACACACACACACACACCACATTTTGCACAGCATCAAAAGCAAGTTCCACCACAGAGATGCGTTTCCTGCTTGGGGGGACTAATCCAGTGTTACACTTAAAGAAGCAAAGGGTGAATTTATCTAACAGTGCTTTATAATGCTAATACTGTCATGTGCTGTGCAGACTATTTTGAGAATCTCATTGATATGCACTTCCCCTGGTTTAGTCCTGACAAAGGCAAAAGCCAGTGTTTGAAGGTTCCAATTACAATGAAGAAATCTTGGTACAAACCTGAAAAATTGGCACTTTTTCTTATGTTTCAAAGGGAATAGTAGCAACAATAGTGACAAAATGGCAGCAAAACATTACAAGTCACCTTGAATTCGGCACTCCTCACTTTCACCTCGTGAGTTCTCACGCTTCAGATTCCTACGAGGCTGAGAAGCGATCTGCTCACACCTCCTCGCCCAACAGCCTCCGGGTCGTGGTTCAGGCCTGGATGTCAGAACTCTCTGTGGCATCTGGCGTCTCTTTTACAGTGGCTCTCACTGCTCTGACCTTGTTACTGCTGGTCTCACATCTTCTCCCTCCTGGCTCCCCAAGGCTTCAATGACTTCAGAACTTTTCATCTTATGTAGGCTGAGAAGTCATCTCCTTAAGGAGAATACCACCTCTTGTCACTTTCTACTTTCTGAATCCTATTTTTCCCATATATTGCTGTATTTACCAGACAGTGGACCATATAGAGATCCTACAGTTGCCTCTTGCGTCCTCCTATGGAAAGCATGTAATGTGATTACAGTGTTACAGCGGCAATAAATCACTCTGTAACAGCTTCTGATATATCTTCATCAACCTCTTATTTTTTTACTGTATAATTTGCATTAACATATCTGTGCTGCTCTGTCTGTAATGTCCTGTCTTATTAATTTCTGCATTCCAAGACTACGGTGATCTATTTTCCTCCCATACCATGACATATTTATATTTACATGTACAATTATAAATATTTATAACCACAGCAACTTCCATTGCTAGGTCTCACTGTAAAATAACTCCACTGGGAAATGAGACTGAAAGGCAACAGGAGTTATTCATGAACGACAGCCAGAGAGCAGGAATTTCTCTCCTTTGCACATACATGATACAAGTAAGTCAACATGCACACATGACTTCTGGCACATATACTGTGTTTGAATACAAATATAATGCTTGCTTTTCTGCTCAGTCCATCATAATTGAATTGTCGGTTTAACAAGTTTCTAAAACACTGATTCACCTCCGCTAACTTCTCCTTACTGTGAACCACCAGAATATATTTACGGTAACTCTGCTATTAAAGTTTTCCCATCACTTTTCCGATCAGCCAAACTCTGCAGTTTTAATTGTTGTGCACAAACTCGGTGTCAAACCCTGCAGCCCTCCGTTTCTGCAGACCCCTGTGATCCAACACGCTTCCTGTCAAATATAAATTGCATGTTTAAGTTCCTGTCATCTCCATATTGTTTTTTTAGAAACTCAATTTCATAGAATAGTGCCCTTACAATTATTTTTCCCTTCATCTGTTCCTCACTTGTGTAATAGCTCGCCTGCTGCTGTCACAAAGTGTAAATCTCATAGAGGAACATGATTAATTATCTCTCTCCTGTTGAGTCTAAGAAGTCACGGAAAAGCTGTATTGCACTTCCATACTAATCCTAAGCAGGTTTTTAGCATGTAAAAGAGACATAAGTCAACTCAAAAAGCAGGACGCATACTAAAAAGCGCTTCATTTTCTCACAAGACAATGGAGACATGAAACTGAAGAAAGGTCTCGGAAAGCAACCAGAAAAGTGATGAATCTTTTGTGGAACATTTCTTTGTTGCCAATTTGCAGTTTGATATCTGTCAGTGAACAAATTACATCTGATCCAATTAGTATGCAACAAAAAGCACTCCTTGAATACTAAGTGCAAAAACACTGTGCTAATCAACCCGGTACACCCGGCACACCCGGCCTGTTTGGTGCACTTCCAACAAACATTTACAGAATCAGTTTCTTTCAGTTTGCCTGGTGAGACCACAGTGATTCTCTCTTGTAGACCAAACAACACGACCGAGATCATATGAAAAGATGTGTCCACGCCTGGTTCTAAAGAAACTCTCCCTCTGAATATGATGTATTTGGATGTAATACACTCCTAGCATGAACAAAGTTGATTTTTACTGAAGGCTAGTTTCAAATGATCCTCTGATTGCACATATTTTATTTTAGGGTAGATACATCGCAAGTTATTATAATTTAGAGGTCTACAAGCTCATTTTCTCAGGTCCACCTATACAATCTAGTGCAATCCAATACAATTTCTCTGCCCTTAAGTTGACTCATAATGTGTTTTTGTTGTTATTGTTGTTTTGTTGGTTGGACAGTTTGATAATTGTTATAATTCAATCACACATTGGTGCACTCAGGTTATAGGGGTGTTGTTATGTACTGGAATGCGTTATGAGATGTTTTCTGATATTCTACCTCTTCACACAAAACAACCATTAACTATAATCTCAATAACAAACAGGTACGATAATTAGATTTACACATTTCTGGCAATGTCAACAAAAACTGATCATTATCAACTTTAAGGTAGAATTAATGGCAGCACTATCATATTGAATTGCAATAATTTGTAGAGGCATAACTTTGCATTAATTACATTCTGTTTCTAATTAGCATGTGATTTACTAGTCTTGCACAGCCAGTCACAAAACAAACAAACATGAGGTGCAGTCAGACCATTCTCTAGCACTAATACTGTGCTGGAGAATGCAATTCTCTTGGGCAGCACTAAGAATGTAACATTGATGTCCCTGCAAAAGAATATCGCTGGGACTTAACGTGGTGGAACATTTGCATGTAGGGAGGCAAGGACTGTCATTAATTCGGCTAATTTATTTAAAGAATGAAACACGGCTGTCTGATTGCACCATATAAATATTTGTCAAAATTTGCCATTTTCAGTGTCTATGTTGTTAGCTTGGTACTAGATGTTTGTATTGGAATCGGTTTATTGCTTCCTTTTGTATATTCTTTAGTACCACTTACTGGTGGCAGCAGTTTAGCAGCACTAAAAAGTAAGTGAGCTAATGGGAACAGGAAGTACTGCTCAGGAAGTGTGTTTCTACGTGATGTGATCAAAGTCAGAACCACAGAGCATCAATTGTTTTAATTCTGTGCCTTAAAGTCCACAAACCAGCTTCATCTGTAAGTCATCAGTTATTTACATTTATATTAGTGTGCTTCTTTTACTGTCATGGATCGATACAGTACTTTTGATGATGGTTAGTTTGGACAAATAGAAGCATCATTACTTGGTGGTTAAAGTACAGATCCATATGTAAATGATACTGACTTTTGTATTGTCATATTATAGGTTCCTTGGCATAGCTTTAAACACCTGTTCACATGAGTTTATGTCAGTAATCTTTCTCTAGTGATATACTTGAGATATTATGTCGAACTCTCAAAGGTACTTGTTTTTATTTTGTGCTTATTTGCAGTTTTACAAAGAAATAAATATTTTACTAATTAAATCCTGCAAATCACAACAAACCATTATTTGGAGAATGCAATGCAGGAGAACATAATGTTAAGCTAACTGCTGTATAGGTAAAAAATCTGTTACAGCTTTTAGTGAGGACAGCATAATGTTTCTCATAGCAGATCAGATGTCATTGCAAAAGTTAAGGAGAATGATATGTGAAATATGTGGTAGGAATGGGCTGTTTGTGCCCGCAGTCTCGAGACTAGTAATTTATTTACAGCCTCTATGAAATAAACGGTTTGAGTTTCAGTGATCTCTAAAATGCTGCACTTTAAGAGCTTTAGGCTATGTAGTGGATTTGATGTGTGTACTTCTTCATACTGCATGTAAATATTGAACTCAATATAAATAATTTACCACAACCTCGATTGCTTGCAAAATTTACTGTTTTGACTGAAATCATGAAGAGCAATGTTTCTTCAGTGCGTAAATTGCTGGCAGCATAACAACACAACTGCTGTAAAATTAAATTGGTATACCCATGCCTGCACTGATGTACACTGGCTGCTGCAGCACAGTCTATATCACTGCAGGTTGGCATAAGCATTTATGAATGGCTGCTGTATGTATTTTCCCTGTGGGAGGAGGGGGTGGATGGTATTATGAATTTGACACGCGTGTGCCATGTTGGCCTAGTTACAGTAAATGTTTCCAGATACTGTAGCAGTTGAGCAGTGCTTCCTCTTTCTGCATGCCCCTCAGTCTTGAATTAACATGATTCCTACAGTATGTGTTTGTGTAAATGTGTTCAGTATTGTTAGTTCATGGGCAGTGTGACGAAACAAATGTAGACAGAATCCAAATTCTATGTAAATTATCCCATTGCGAATAAAGAAATTCATCTGATTGCACACATTTACACACGAAAACGTGCTTGTAAAAGCCTTCAAGGCCTTTTGTCTGTCAGTCACTGCTATAAATGGATAGATTTGTGTGTTTTTCCCACTCTGAGGTGGATATATATATATATATCACAGGGAGCAATGAGGTAGGCGTCAGGACACAGAATCATGTTTGCGTCGAGGGCAAATCATATAAAGCGACAAGACTCGGGTGCAGAATTAATCAATTATAGCATGTTCAGTCTTTGATTTGTAATTGCAGCAATAAACAATATAATTGCCTCTAAATGATGCAAGTGTCTGAACAGTTTTGTTACACGTGGGTGATTAAGTCCCACACAGCATCAACCCTGCAGGGGCTTACAGCTGTAAAACCCAAATACATACGTGATGCACATAATGAACGGCAGACTCTTGTGCTGCACCTCAGCACTGGACCAAAACACCTGAAATCATGATAAAAAGTTCATGAGGTAATACGATAAAGATCCATCACTTAGACTGGTGCAAGCACCTCAGGAGTGAGAGTCAACACTCTAGCTGTAGCTGTGGATTGATTCACAACTCCTTGCAGATGTCATAAAAAATTCAGCATTTAAAAAAAGAAGAAAAAAAATCAAAGTCCGTGTACTTCTCCACCACTCATGCATACCAGCAGGCATTCCAAATGATCTCCATATGTAATACAACTGACTCTACTGTAAGTGCCTGATTCATCACCGGGGCATTAAAGTTGCATGCACCCGAAATGAGAAGGTCACAGTCAGATTTGCTTTATATAAAACATCATCAGAGCTGTAAAGGCAAAAAAACAGCCGCTATTCATGAATTTAATGGTGTAAAATATCAAGCAGATGGTTGCAGTCAATGGCAGGAACACATTGTAGTTCAGCACAGAGCAGGGATGTAATTTACCCTTTGAGAAGAACAGCAGTGGGGAAATTGAAACTAGTCCATTTATAGGCTAAATTATCAGATAAATGTGGCAGGAATGAACTGTGAGAATGGCAGAGCTCCAATAGGAAAGATATTATATAATCTCTTATGATGCTGTATTGAAATAGTTGGCAGATTGTTCTTGAGCTGCTAAGACTGTCACCAAAACCCTGAATGTTGCCTTGAAAGCTCATTTAAAGACAGTTTTCTTCCAGGCCGACATTATTCCTTGGGCAACGAAAGTGCATTATGTGCAATACAGCCTCACCTCCTTTTGCAGACTGAACAAGAGGTGAGTGAGTTGGGGGATAAAAAAAGAGAGAGAAAAAGGGCCTGTCTGTACATTGTGTCACTAGCTTCAGGGCAGTTTTCTTTGAACAAACCCAAGGTCACAGTCAAAGAGTACGGCCCAGTGAAACACATCAAATCAAAAAGCAGGTTTTTGTTGTTGGTGTCATTACAGAGGCATTGTTTGAAGTCAGTAGGGTTTGCAAAAGGTGAAAAACTGGCAGCAATTGTGGAAAATCTGCAGATAACTTTCTTTTCTGTCCACAAACAGAGAACAAATCATTCTTTTTTTGTAATCACTGGAGATCATGTACTGAAACTGTGCCCAGGGATGAAAACAATTTAACTCCTAGGAAACTGGAAAAGCTGCGTCTGAGTCTTGCTATACTCGTATAGTGCTTAGCATGCTAATGATTCCAAAAATGCATAATAAGCCCAATAAATTACAGCAGCCGTGGTAATGTTTAACTACAATCATAATTCATCTCCGCTTCCTCGATGATAGTGTGTAATCAGTTGTTGCCATTCATCATTTCGCCGGCCGTCACCAAAGCAGAACAACCACCCACTGTTTAACTCTCCATAAATTCTATCCCAAAAAAGAACTGCTCATGAGACAAATGCAGATGCTTCAGTGGCTGGAATGTCAGCTTGGAGCTCGTTTTTGATTACCAGGCTGAGGCAACACTCCTCAAAGTGTTACTCCCAAATCATAGCTCAATTTTATTCTAAAACATATCAATAGACGGGATGAAGCTGCTTTGAAATTAATCTCTAGGATGTGCGGAGAATAGATTATTTATGTCGGAATACATAATTCATCGCTGCAGAATATCAGAGGCACCGTTATATAGGAAGCATCATGCAGTTACTGGGTTAGGTCTATCAGGAGAAGATGTTATTACTTCATACTTGGCTGTCACACTTCATCAAGTCTCCCTTTCATTCTCCCCAGGACTTCTTTCAATATTCACTCATTTCAGGTGCAAAACAGCTGGGAGATATGTGCGTATACATTCGAAAACATGCTGTGGAATAAGATGGCACAGAGACACGGGGAAATTATGTGCTGTAATGTAGCAGCTGAGTCACCTACTTCCATCAATCTCTGGGTTTTTCCTGTCAGTTGCTTACAGTTCATTAAGCCCCGCCTACCCCTTAGTAACTGTTGCTACACCTGCCAATTATCTGGTCTTGGTTGGCTCATGTGCAGCTGAGGCAGAATTCCAAGTCAATTCTGAAACAATAAGTCTTTCATCAGCTGTGGTTAGGTGGCTTTTTGAGCTAATGCTCCATGAGTTAACGGTTGGCTGAAAACACCCACAGTCTGACTTAATGTGCACCAGACATCATGCTAAAAGACTTAGCCTGAAGCCGTATGACCCGTAAGACAATATGATGGCAACAGTTCATGATCCATGCAGGATGCAGAACTCCAGTAACAGCACTGCCTCTGGATTAAAGCATAAAGCTGAACAGGAAGAATGATGAGGGCAAATGTAAGATTAAACTTTTATTTCACCCTGACTGGTTGCTTACCACTCAAACTTGCTGGCATACATTTACACAGTCAAGACAGAGATTACATTTAAGCTTAATGCTCAAATGTGTCAAGAGAAAAGGCTTTGAGAATAAGATCTAACCAGTGCATTTGGTACCACAGATAACAGGTTTGACTGCTTGACGTGTCAGCTTCCCCAAATCCAAAGTCCAGTGAAGACAAGGCCAGGTCCAATAACATTCCAGCACACCATGCTAGGTTTCCCACAGTGGTGAAATACTACACCACTACTACACCCTCTTAACCCCAAAACCTGCTGGCAGAATCCATCCATCCATCATCTATACACCGCTGAATCCTCATTAGGGTCGCTGGGGGGGCTGGAGTCTATCCCAGCTGACTTAGGGTGAAGGCAGGGGACACCCTAGACATGTCACCAGTCCATCAGATAACATAGAAACAAACAAGCACACTCACACACACTCCTACGGACAATTTAGAATTCCCACTTAACCTCAGCATGTTTTTGGACTGTGGGAGGAAGCTGGAGAACCCGGAGAGAACACACACATGCACAGGGAGAACATGCAAACTCCACACAGAAAGATCCCAGGCCCAGGCCTGGACAGGAGCTATCTTTTAGCTGCAAGGCGACAGTGCTAACCACCGCTGCTGACAGCATGCTATCCTTAAATTAAAAAAACAAACAAAAAACTGACTACTTCTAGCTGTAGTCATGCTGTTTCCATAGAGGTGCAGGACTTTATATTATTGTGAAAATTAGTCAGTAAAAATGTGACAGAAGCAAAAAAACACAGAGAAACTGCTTCAAGTTCAGAGGGTTAATGTACCTTACAACCCATTACAGTAATGTAGTTGAAATGCCCCATTTGCTTAAAAGTACTGTTGGGTTGCTGAACATGTTAACCTCTGCAGACAGAATATGCTGCAGAATCAATCCATAATGTTTTTGCTCTTGCAGGAATCCAAATTTTGATTCAACTGAGCAAAGACTACAGCTGCTATGTGTCTGAGTGTGTAAGCAAATAGGTATAATATATAATATATAGGTTAATGAAACCATACCAAGCAAGATCTGAGGATAGCCATGCCAAATGATGGTTTCACCACAAATAACCATATCTTTTCACTCTAATGGAACAAACAATGATGCTATCACACGCCAACATAATTGTACATATCGACTAATTAATCATACACAGGGATAAATTATTGCTCAGATCCAATGATTAGCACACACCTGGACCCACTGGATGGATTTTCTCTGCTTCTGTAGTTGCCACAGCAATCTTGAAGAATGGGGGAGGGGTTTAACATACCGTCAGCTGTTTACAGTGTTGTTTGGCACCTGCTTCCAGGCGTGATCAGAGCCAAAAATGGAGGCCTGCAATTGCCTGCTAGTTAGTCAATTGTTCCTATTGATGGCACAAAGATTTCTCACTTCAACAGAAAGACAGTGAACCTGCAGGTGCTCATTTAACACCGTTTGACAGTGACTCTCCACTCGCTCCACTCTGAGCACTTTTAATGAAACTTTGGTCTTATTAAGGGGAGGCTCACATAAAAATCTGTCAACCAAACTGACATTTCTGCCAAAATAGAGCCCACGGTGTTTTTTTTTTTTGAGTGCTCTTGCCTCCTGTGCATTCTCTGCTCTTTGTGGATGACGTACATCCATCAGGAGGGAGTAAGCTATGAAGGGGCCCTGCTGTGAAGAGCCCGACCTCTCCTTCAACCCAGCAGTGAAAATCATCTATTAATGGAGTTGTGTCAAGCAGGGTGACATGTTCCACTTCTTCATGTTGCTTTCTGCGCCTTCACTCTCTATAAATGGCTTTAAATGGTGGTTATGAGATCACATATTCGCGTTGTATAACCAGAGATGCACAAAAAGGGATTTTGTTGTTTTTAGTTCAACTTAATTGAACAATAATCGACATGTAGGGATAAAATGTGCAAATAAATAAAGTATGAAAGTCAGTAAAATGAAACGTCTTCACATCTTCAAGTGGCTTTTCTTGAAAAGTTTCTAAAAATAGAAAATGGCCCCTAACAAAGATAAGGTCGCCTGCTTTTGAATGTTCTTTAAGCTCCTTTCGATTTGTTCGAGCTGATTTTTATTTTCTCAATCCGTTTACAGAACTCCAAAGTCAAATCAATGGGAAAAGACTGAAAAAAACCAAGGCTGCTGCAAGTTTTCACTATCTCAAGACTACAGCTTCCATATGAAACCAGCTGCTCAAAAAGCAGACAAAAGCAGACCAGAGGGGAAATGAACTACTCGAGATGAAAAGGCCGCTGTGCCATTATTACCCTCTTCAAATAAGCCTCGACTATAGCGACTGGGGGATTTTCAAAAAGAGACCGTCAGGGCATGAAAAATTCACAGTGAGATAATGTGATTATGTAATTCATTTCTTTTTATGCAATTGACAACAAATATGATCTTGATTTAAACCTTGTGGTAGCTGCAACCCCAGGAAGTGTGTTTTCATTTGTGAACTTGCCTTTCTGAAACTGGCATCATATCTGTGGATTGGTGCACAAACACAACATCTTGCTGCGTCTCCAACATGTTCTTTCTAACTTTAAGTCATCTACACAGCTTGTATTGACTCTCAGGCTGTTGCAGTGGTATCATTTAGAACCAAAGTAAACTAAAGCATTTTTTTTCTTATTTTTTTCTGATGCTGGTCTGGGTGCCCTGGTGTTGTGGTTAAACACAGATGGCTCTGTTTGCTGCAGCTGTCAGTCCTTCTCTACATCCTTATCCTTTCATTCCTGTCTGTCCTCTTTAACACGAGAAGAGATGGACAACCCTGTCAGGTAGAATGGCTCGGAGCCACGGTTTCACTGAATAAGTGAATGAGTAATGCAGAAGGAAGCCCTTTCATGAAGAGACGGAGAATATGGAAATAAGACTAATACTGCTTCTGAAGTATGACTAAACATGTAAGTGGGGAGAATGTTTTGCAGCAAATAAAAAACAGATTTCTGTGCCATTTTTTTTCAAATTCAAGTCTGTCCAGGCTAAAAAATGAGTAAAAGGTCAATGATACCCGGGTCACTGTGTGCTGGATAGACAAAGCCTGAAGGGTTTTACTGCCCTGAGCGCCAGATCTGTCTGCTGAAGCAAGTCCGAGGCTGGAAAAATGCCCAGGATTGCTCTGGAGCCTGTCTAAAACACATCAAAGCTGACCTCTACATCAGCTAGTAACACACTGACTCCCTTTTTTATGCCTGAACATCTGCCAATTAAACATTCTGACAGCCACAGTCTTCACAAGGCTCATCTGAAAACCTCACCCTCCACATCGGAGCTATGGCAAGTCCTGCAAAACCTTTCTCGGTTGAGTCTAATTGAAAAGATAAAGAAGAAATCACCTCATTGCACTCGGCTTAGTATTCAAACGCTTCAATGTGATTGTCACCTATTAATCCATGTTTTGCAATGCTTGAGGATGCCACCACTTTCAGCATAATGAAGGATGCCCTTTTTCATTTGAAACCAGTGAGGCGTCGCCGCCAAATGCAAATCATTTACCAAACACAAAAGTGCACGCATTGTTCTGTCGAGAGCTATTTAGTATGTTTCTGTGATATCGTACAAAGCCCCTTTAACAGGAAGAAGAGTGATCAGTGCAGCCAAACAATGGCCAATTACGTTACCAATTTGAATTTGTATTCTGTATAATGGTACATACACGGTGTATGTAAATGCCAAGAAAACTCCTCAATTTCTAGAGGAAGTGAAATTCTAGAAAGATGTATCACACTGCAGCAGTAATGACCTGCCCATCCTCTGAACTGCTCATTCTTCATCCTCAACATGGAGAAAAATCAGTAACCAGCTCCTCTGAGTTAGAGTTCTTTAAAAACTTTAGGAGGGAACAGTTATGGCAACATCCGTCATCTTTTAGAGACAAAGTGATGGTGAAGGTCCAATGATTTGCAGGCGGCAGAGCTACACTGAGATGGATGGGCAAAAAAATCATCCATTGTGAAGTCGGTCTTCAAAACTCCAGGGACGTTTGCCTGACTTCATTCACAATCACCATTACAGAGTGACTCAGGGCACTGGAATGAATTTCACTTCAGTTAAATTAGCCATCACTGATCTGAGAGGGCGGCATTCTTTGAGGGGGCGGGGAAGGTACGTGGCTGAGAGGAAAAAAGGTGAAAGGGAACTATCAAAGGAGAAGTGTGAACTAATGGGGTCATGAGGTACTGTACGCTTAATTGGAGTCTGTCTCTTTGCAACACCGTGGATAATTCACTTAAAAGTTGTTTTTATCTTCCATAAACATGCACTATTTGCTATATAGTGCACTATATTACTATCTTCTGTCATTTAATTTGAGTATATGAATGTTGTGTGTAAATTTGTCCTCAAAAATGGCACAACTGAACAAAAAACGAGCATCTCATTACTTCCTTTTAACAATTCCACAGCGAAATGCTTCGTGTTTAGATGCAACAATTATAGTTGTGGGACTCAAAATCGTCAGCGATACGATGCAAAATGATATTCACAATTTCAGTTTACTACTTGCTAGAGAGTGCACATTATAGGCCATAAGGGGTGATTTTGTAACCAGCAGTTAGTTTCAAGTGAGCATTCTTGTGTTTGTGCAGTGGACACAGTCCCACAGCAGTTTGCTAGATGCTGGATGTCACTGTGACATCCAGCGTTTTGTCAGATCTGTTACCAAACAAATACTCTTTTTGTAGTCTGTCACTACATCCTTAAATCATTGTCTACATGTCCTCCATTATAGCAGCTTTGTGACTGTTGTTTAGTTTTTCTGCTAACCAAACATGCCACTATATCAGCTGAGACTAACATTCTGCATAAGTTTGTTTATTGTTGACCAACATGTCAGGTATTTTACTGCTTTATACTTTACTCTTGTCTTATTTTGTCTGATAAGGAAACAAATACTCAAAAAAAAATCTGTTTCCAATTATATGAGATTAGAAAAAGTCTAAAGAATGACACAATATTCACATTTCGAAGTTGGATTTGAGGAATTTTTAAACATTTTTTCATCAGATTACCAAATTGTCTTTTATTTGATTTACCAATTAACTGACAAATTGTTCCAGCTCGAACTTCTTGTACTCACTCAGGGGACTTGATTGATTTTTTTTTTTTGTTTGTTTGTTTCTTCCTGACACTGGAACTAAATTCACCTTCTCCACCTTTGTGACTTTTGATGCTTCGTGCTCTCCATAGTTATTCCTCCACCTCCCTTTCAATCGGGTCATATTGAACAACAACGTACTCTCAGATGGGTCCATGCTCCAATGCATTTCCAATTAGAGGTCCTTGATTTAAAAAGATTTGGGGGCATTTGGCTTCGTCTGGTCCCGCAGAACAGCCGGGGAGGGGAAAAAAACTAAAATAATGCTATGAACCCTTTAATGGTAGTTGTACAGGAAGTGACAACGTAGATGGCACCAGACAAACCATAAGCCAGACTCATGGAGAGGAGGGGGAGGACATGAAGAATAGCAGATCAGCTCGAAATGAAAATAAACCACATGTCCACAACAGATGCACAACAGCACATGTTCTGTGTGGAGCCAAAATCAGTTGTATTACTGCAATACAGTAACAACAGCAATTTCCATAAATGTATGGAGTATGATTAAGGTGGAGCAAGTGATAAAATTAAATAGAAATATATTAAAGAAAGTGACGGTGAAGTTAAATGCCACTTCAGTAAGAGTCTTTGCGCTTGATTTTGATGCAGAAAGGACACAAAAATGCAATGTACCCAAGGCAAGCAAAAACCTAAAGCCTAATAAACTTTGGAATTAGAATCACATCTGAACACATTTTCAAAGATATAAAATTGTCAAAAGTCCCATCTGTAGCCACCACACTAGTTCTTCAACTGTATTAAGGGAATATACAATGATTTCTGCAAATATGTAAATATCAAAAGCAAGACACACTTGACTTTATAAACTACAAAACCTAAATCCTAATTAATTTTGAAATTAAAATCACATTTGAAAACATCTTCAAAGACCATACTACTGCCAAAAGTCCCATCTGTAGCCACCACACCGGTTCTTTAACAGGATCAGTGGAACATGCATGGATTTCTCCAGATAAATAGAATAGTATGAGATGCTTTTCTTCTTGATCAACGATTTTCAGACGTTTTTGTCGCCCACTGTTAAGACGTGAAGTGAACTTGTTGACCAGCCACGCCCATGAAATCAAATGTAATAAAGAAAATGTAAAAGTTCAGACGAATCAAAAATCTTTAAACAGTTTGACGGAAAAAAAAAAAAAAAATCTCACCTGAGCAGCCATGAATGACAGATCCATACTGTTGCTCCGTTCAAGCCAAGGCACTCAATGAAAGATGCAAACGTGCGTGGGTTTTTCTCTTATTCCCCGTTAGAGCATTGGACTGCTGGTTTCTTCGTTTTCTGTTTCTTTTCTTTTTTAGCCACCAATCTGCAAGTTGGCGGACTTCACGTGACGAGCATGTCGAAGAGGAAGAGTCGAAGAGTGGAACAAGGAAGAGGAGAAAAACGAAGGGAAATAACGAGAGAGGAGGAAAAAGAAGAGGAGCGGACGGAGTAATGAAGAGATGTGGCGGCGAGAGAGTGGAGGAGGCGGAGGAGCGACTGTCACATATAACGGAGGAGGCGCAGATCCGCTCTCTCCCTCACTGTCTCTCATCTCCCTGCCTCCTCATCCCACCTCTCTCCTTTCATTCCCGTCTCTTCCACTCTTTCTGTGCCTCGTGTCATTTATTTTTCGTTTATTTTTGTTCTCCCTCTTCCTATGGAAATTGACACTCTGTGGGTATAAAGTACCATTTCCCTACTTCTGGTATGTTTTTGCATGTTCCGATTTCCCTTCAGTTCCTGCCTCTGAGCATATGTTTTTCTGAAATATAAATACCCAGCCTGCATCATTTCTAAAAACCCCAGCAGGTTGTTCCACTTCCCATTGATCTCCAAAAATTTCCTAAATTCTTCAGACTCATCAAACGATGTGGCTGAAAATAAAATATATTCTGTCTGTTGCAAGAAAAAAGAGCATTTTTAATCCTTTTCCCCAAAGCAGCAAGTCTGTTTCTAAATCAAGACAGAAGCACATTTATGTCTTTGCTCAGTCTGAGACATGAACCAGTATCCGACTCAGCTAAAACACTCTGTTATCCTGTGTTTTCATACAAAAATAATACTTTTTCATGTCTGCACATAACAAGCAAGGACAAGTCATTTTTCAGGATACAAGATAAAAGTCACAGCCTGGGAAACATGTTGATCATGTATATATTTTTGGATTTTGGAGAACAGTTGAAGGTGTTGTTTTCCCTCAGCTAAGAATCTGTCACTGATAGAGAATTGTCAGGAAATAATTTGGTGAAAGGGAGACACATCTTAGAGCTGATCAAAATCCAAAATTGTGAACAGGGACAGAGAAAACTGGCTTTAGGTTCGACATACCTCACTAACAAATCAGTCTTGCTATGTAGTGCAGCCCCCGGGCATCTCAAGCCTGTGCAAGAGCTGTTTTTCCCTGTAGAAGAATAATGATGAGGTGCAGTCAGACCATTCTACACATCGCTGTGTCACCACTAGAAAATGGTCTGGCTATGCAACACTGATGTGGTTGTTATTTTACCACCCACTTAAGCATTGTTCTAGGTCAAGCACAGTCCCTGAACCCCGATTATGAACAGTACCCGTCCCCAACAGGACAATGGGCCTCGTCAGACTGCAAGAACTGCTTAGGAAAAGAAAAACCCAAGCCTTGCCTCCATAAAATTGGCTGTATATTAGTTCCTTTGATTTGTAGCATTTTCTTTTTCTTTGTGAGACCTCAGTCATCTAAAACCTTAAAGTCACTGACAGGTGAGGTGAAGGACATCGACCAACTCGTAGCAATGTTCCGATACAAAACATTTGACATTCCTGGGGATTGGTCTGGCTCTGGATGTAAATTTGGGGTCTAAGCCTACCATTGACCAAGCTTTTCCACTTCTGTTATCTATGTGTTCCTCTTTTCAAAAACGTCATCACAATGGGAAATGAAAACCATCTCTGGGCAGCGACATGCACACTGAAAGTTTCAGGTTCTGCTACAGGTTTAAATCGTACAATGAGGCAGCCCTGCTTGTTTTAGAATTTTCCATAGCACTCACCTTCCTGCATGCAAATGTTTCACCAAAACATTTCCTCCATCTGTGTCTGGAGGGGAATGCTGACTGAGAGGTGTACTACAAAGCAATTTTGACATAGCCAGGCTTTCTTTCTGGAAGCCAACTCAAAGAAAACCCTAAAACCATAGCCAGAGATTACAGATATCAAAACAGTGGTTATCAACTTTCTTTGTTAATTCAGGTTTTCTGCCTCAGACTCTGTGCATGTTCACATGATAGGGGGCATTTAATGTGTCACATTCGCAAAAAATGGATCAGCTGCAGTCAGAGGAAGAGGTTGTTGGAGAGTTAAGAAGAATATAATCATTTATGATGGCGTGTTAATATTTATTTTTACCAATCAATGCAAACACTAATTTCTCATGTGACAGCTGCCCATTAGAGCTGTGAAACTTTAAACTTCAGTCATTTCAACATGATATTGACAAAGTGCACTGAGATCTGACACTGTCCCATTTTGATGGATATCACTTTGGCTTTTCAGCTGTTTTCAAATCAAAAGTGAAGTTAATGCTGTTGATTGAATATTCTCTGTGATAAATACCCGCAGACTAATCATTTTCTAATCTCTGTTGTATTAGCTGCGGTACCGCCAGTGTAAAACAGACTTGGCAACTTATCAACCCTAAACATAAAAACATATTTGTGCATCACCAATTGAATACGTGTAGGTTCATATACAATCTGTTTTACTGTAACTGTACAGCGTTGTTCAGTGTGTTACTGACACACAGTTCAACGGGTTTGCAGATGTAACATTTTCCCTCAGCTGAGAATCTGTATCACTCAGAGAATTGTCAGGAAACAAATAGGTGAACAGGAGACCCATTTTACAGATGATTAAAATCCAAAACTCTAAACATAACCTCATGACACTGAAAACTCTTACTTTAGGCTCAACATACTTTGCTGACACATTAATCTCACTTCATGGTAGAGCTCTTGGACATCCTATTCTTAGCCCAACCCACACCCCCCAATAGAAGAATGATGATGAGGTGCAGTCAGACCATTCTACACAACGCTGTGTCAACACTAGACAGCAGTTTGGCTATGCAATACTTGTTCCAGATCATGCAAACTTCCTAAGTCCAGATTGGCAACAGCAGTCCTCTACAGCAATGGCCTCCACTGAAGGATAATGTGCTACGTCATGCCACAAAAACTGCTCAGGAACAGGAGAACCCAAGCATAAGCACCTGACACAGCATACAAACTCTCCAGTTCCCAGTCTGCTTTAGCATCCATGGGATGTGTTGGAACAAACTCAGTTCAATTGAGGATTCATCCCACAGGATCCAAAAGATTTGCTGCCAACAGGATGGTGTTATACACCACAGAAGATCCCCAGAGTTCCAGGTCCAGGTCCAAATGGGTCAGATTTTTATTTTTAGCAGCATGAGATTGATGTACACAGTATAAGGCAGGTGGTTTTAATGTTGCGGCTGATTGTTGTATGTATATAAAAAAAAATAGGGAGAAATGAATTCCGTCTTTCTGCATCATTGGCCTTTTGAGATCAGTTTTTTTTTTATTATGGATAAAAAGCGACCATAGTTTTAATCCAGAGAAATCTTAATTACACAGAATAAAGATTCTTTAGACAATTGTGTGTTTTTACTTTGTGGCAGATAAGGGTAGGCTTAGTTTTTCCAATTTGGAGTGGAACCTCATTGAGGCAAAATGCTTTTGTTTCAGAGAAAATTATTGCAAAAAGTTTCCTAAATCTATGGAGGCTTTTGTAGCTGCAGATTAGACCCTGCTGTTTTGGAATGAGATATTTAACAGTCATATTAGTCTGATGTTTGGGTGCCGAATACTCAGTCCACACACTTAAAGCGATGCAGTGTAACATTCACATAGGTCTCTCCAATCAGCCAAGAACACAACAGATGCGTGATTGTGTTGTTCATAACTTAATTGAATCTGTGGATGAGCAGATAAAGAAGCTGGATTCACGTGCAATTGAGTTTTCATTCTCCAGAGCACATGCGAAACTCCTTTGAAAACTTGTGACCTAAAACTGATGACACTCTGTTGAATTAACTAGGCCTGCAGAATAAAGGACGCCGCTATTATTCACTGGAGAATGTCTTCAAAGATCCAATTAACAAGCTCTACTTACAGTAGAGGCAGTGATTAATTTAATGGTGACCCCGCTTTCACTGTGAATACTAAAACTCATTCTTTAACAAGTCCACATCCAAAGCAGTTTCAGCAAGCTCACAGTAGTTTGACATCCTGAACTTTGCCTGTTTTTTGCCTCAAATTTTGGTTCACCTTAAAATTAATCTTCAAGCTTAGATGTGTCTGTTTGGAGAGGAACAGAGCAATAAATTTGCAGGATCGTCAATATTTGGCAGGGATTGTGGTGATCGCCATGTAGTTTAGTGGAAAATACTGATAGGTCTTGGCTTGTACTAACGTACTTAGCCTGATCTCATGTTATGTTTTTTTTTTTTAATGGTTTACCATAACCTCTGCCATGAAGGGGATGAAGCAGATCTCCTGGATCAGCAGTTCAGACTCCTTCCTCCTGTCTGCTTTTTGCTGAGCTGGCATACACGTCACCCAGTCCAATCCTCCAGTGTGTCGGATTTTACTTCACACCAGTTCACAGCTCCACTCCTAGTTTTGCAGACTAAACTGCAACTAAATTTAACTTCTGTGCGAGCTCTTTGAGAAGAAGAAGCATTTTGTACTACTAATGTGTGCAGTCATAATAATAGACAAGTTAAAATGTCAATTCCTTTTACATTGAGACTAAACACAATCCGTTGTCTTTATGTTCTGCCATTAAAAGGATCTGTATCTGTGCCCAAAACAAAACTTGCATGAACTTCAGTTAAACTTATTAGAAGGAACAGTTTTGTGGTCCCATTTAGCGGAACAACAGACAGGCATGTAGCTGAGTGAACTTCACAGAACTAAACTCATGCCTTTGCTTTGCACATTCATAAATAATGAGGAATGATATTTTAATAAGGCCTGTGCTGAAAACACTGTGAATTTATGCTTTGATGTGAAATCTAGGCTTCCGCAAACAAACCCTGAATTCTTTAGTGAGATCGTGTCACTTTGAGGACTGTGATACTGCTTCAAACCAGACTGTGGAACACTTGGCCTCAAGTGACTCCGTGATCCAGTTAGCAAAGCGGCACATATCCATTTCCCTGCTGACGGTTTGATTTATTACGAGCAGCCAGAGCTTAGTGACAGAATTAGAGAAATTACACTGATTAATGATGCTATAGTGGTGTGATGTGTGGTGGTATTACAGGGATCTTTAAAATTGTCACCTGAACACTGATTACTGGGACAAACTTCTCTTTTTCAAAGCAAAAGTATGTTTAACTGAAATGTAGCAGTAAAATGTTCTTTTTTCTTTAAAAAGTCATAATAATAGATAATCTTATATATAGGTTAGTTTTAACTTTGTATATATTTAGCTTTTAAACCATCATATATTATTTTTAACAGCTCTAAAGATGCTGCATTTTTTTTCTGTGCGGCTTAAATGCCACTGACTCCAATATTCAGCTTAGTCTGATGTGTATCTCTATGTATTTCAATATCAAACCAACATCTGATTTTGTTATGGGCATGCCACTGGGCATTTGCTGGCCCCAATTCACAGCAGTATAATCTCTGTAAAAATAGATAATAATAACATGCATCAAACTGGATCTTGTCATGTAGCCATATTCCAGGTTGATAGTAATGAGTTGGAATAATGTCATGCCACCTACTAGGCTTGCCTGCTCAACTTTTATGAATGCCTGGGGTGTGACTGATGTAGTGTGTCACCCAGGCCTTTATTTCCCAGAATGCACATGCTTCTATGTATGTGATTTCATGTATTTATGTATACGGCATGTGCGTGTATGGGTGGATTCATGGCAGATCACTCATTCTGTCTGATTAATCCTAAATATCTGTAAAATTGAGGGACTTTTGTTGTAATTTTAGCTGTGACAGCTGCATGTCAGAACCTATGAATAACATTACTTCGGCAGGGAATCGATGCATAATCAACCAAAAAGCAATACAGCGGGATTCAAACAGGAGGATATTTGGGCCAAAACCACCAGAGAAACGATTTATAATAAGAACAGTCCGCCCAGCCCTCCCACACACATGCTGGTTTATTATTTGTCAAAGGATATATGAGTAAATTCATGCTCCTCCTCCCACACTTGTGCAGACAAACACATCATGTATGCTGCATGCATGCACACACACTTTTCATGTGCTGTATAAGGTCTTTTCTCAGCTTTATGCACTTGCTTTTCAGTATGTCTTGGTTTGCCTTTTTCAACTGATGCATAGCCAACAAGGCAGGTGATTCATAATTAATGCTCAGCTGAATATATTGAAATTCATCATGTGTGTTTGACCATGGGTAACCCACCGGGAAGCAGTCTTAACACTGCTTTACGCACAGTGTTTCTCACCACATTTCTCACATTAGCCGCCTGCAAGTACATATCGGAGACATTCAGTCAACTTTCAGTGTTGTCGTTGAAACTGATAGCTTCTAAGTTGGTTTATTTTCTCACTGTGCCTTGTGCAACCACAGTCATCAGTCACCAAGGTGCTCTTTTTATTCTTTTAGTTTCCACTTGGCCAAATCAATTTGCTTTTCATCAGCCAACAATACAGCCAGAGAAGCCGTTGTGATAAGCCAGTGTGCCACATCTGCTCTGGCTGAAATAATGCATTTCAACTATATCACAGTCCAAAACTGCAATGGCCTCTCTGGCTTGGTTTCTGTGACAATGGCTGTTATTGGCCAGTCAGATGTGATAAAGCACATTGGCACCAGATGCACAGAATGTGCTATTGTCCTGGATAAAAATGCACAGTCTGCGGCCACATTTTTCACTGCCCAAAAGTGAAGGAGAGGTGTGATTAAATGTAGCCATGCATGTACAGACGCTGTATCTATCTGTAGGAAGGAGTATATTTCTACGGCGTCATGCATGTTTCACCTGAAGCCATTATGAGTAGAATTAGGCAGCAATTTTTAAAAATCTTCTTTTCATATTCAGATTGCACGTGTTTTTTCTCATGGAAACGTGACAGATTTGTGCAGTTTATGTGTCGTGTAAAGCCTATTCTGTGGTTTCTCTCAGTGTCTTGCAATAAGGGGGCACATCAGTAAAACTTTCAAGTTTTCCACATAATTGGCTTTGTGCTTTCTTAGCTACATCTTTAAGTTTTACAAATGCAAATCAACCTCTAAGTAAAATATCCAGATGTTCAGGTTTCTCTTTCACCTTCCCAGGTCATGTCATGGTAGTGCTGAGCTGTTAAGATGTGAATCAGCTGAAAGGATGGTGAACATTAATCACTGTGTATGCCTCCAACTAGCAATATTAACTAGATCGTTACGTAATTCGATCTTTTATATATCACACATGCCATTTTACATGTTGAGAAACCAGAGTGAGAGTTGGCACAGTGAGATTTAAATCTGAAGCTTAAACTACCACTGTTAAAAAGATGTAAGGCTGGTATAGTCCTATATTTTTATATATATTTTTTTCAAAAAAAATCCATAAAAAGACCTAATGTTTTTGAATTTCCTCACCCTGTCTATGGTACTCAGCCTAAAGCCCAGTTATCCCCAGTAAGGACATTAATCTTAAAAAAAAAAAAAAAAAAAAAAAAGGTTAAAAAATGTATATTAAAAAGGCCTAAAGACAGTCTTATCCTAAACCAGCTGGCACTGTGGTTTCATTACTCAAACAGGAGTAAATAGTGCATTTGAGGGGAACTATTTCCAGCCTCTGCTTAGTTGTACTAGTTGGTATTTTCCATAGAGGGATGATGTATGAAGGATCAGCTCAAAATACACTACAGTGCCTGTGTTCATGTCACTCAACCCGACAATGTGGCTCACTGATGTGTTTTGGTGAAGGTTTGTGGCAGAAAAATAATATATCAGGCTTTATCAAGACAGATAATACTTGTTAGTAGTTAAAATCATTGTTGGTTTTGATAAATACCAATAAATACCAGTAAAGTATAAATAAAGTTGCTTATTCTTTAACGCTATGCTGTTAAAAAAAAAAAAAAAAGGGCAGTCCAACAGCTAGTGCTTTCCTGAGTAGTGACGTAGTCTGATTTAATGCACCTGCAAGTCCTTTCAGGTTGCATGTAGAATCCTAATAAAGCTGATACATTTTGTGACATTTTCAAATGTCTTCCTGACAAAAGGGCACCAAGAAAATGAATCTACGGAACACTGAGTCAAGCGCCTTGTGTGTCACGGCGGCTTTGTTGCACTTTAAAGCTAAGAGGCAGGTATTGGGAAGATTACCAGTCACATGAAAAGCCCCAACTGTCAATCTCATCATCAAATGTGATGAAAACAGTCAAGTCTCCCTTTTACTGAAAGGATTCTCAGCGGTAATCTTCCACTTTTAGGTGTAATCACAATGCCTTTGTTGTTTGGTTTTAAAACAAAATTAAGTCCTTTGTGTGTGATTTATTTTTATTTTTCATTAAATGTAAGCTCATTACCTTGTCACTGTTATTCTTTTTAAGTGTTAGGTTTATTGCCAAGAGCCAGTAACACAGGCTGTACACAAAAGGTGAATGTAGAGATCGTGACATATGTAGATGGTTTGTGGAGAACCATTTTTAAGCCTCGAGGCACTTGCTAATCACAAAGTGATCATATCCTCCTTTACCACCTAGTTTACTTTAAATGAGACCAGAATTAACTAAATGAGCACTGTGCTGTGTTGAAAAACACTTGAAACTAGTAAATAAGACCATAAACTCATTAGGAAAGTGTTAACTGAGGAAATAAATCAAGTGAGAAGTTGGTTCTTTTTAGGATTTACTACAATCCTGTTCATTTTTGCAATCAGATGAGTCGCCCCCTGCTGGCCATTACAAGAAATGCAGGTTTACTTCCACACTGGCTTCACTCGTCAGACGTAGAGGCTCCATCTTTTCTATACAGTCTATGGGGATTACACATTCAACCCTGAAGTGTGTGTATATACAGTACATCAGTCCTGTGTGTGTGTGTGTGTGTGTGTGTGCACATTCACTGTAGATGGAGGAGAAATCAGCACAGTGGTTTGACCCCTGACCGTTTATCCTTCTGCTCTCATTGCATCAGTCCTGTCAGAAACACTCCTTTCTGCAGCAAACAACATCAAGGTCCCATATGTATAGCCAAGGTCTTTGACAGCTGCAGTGGGGCCGCACAGACACGCACGTTGATATAGCCATAAATACAGCTGAGTGGAGTAAAAATGGGATTTAAAATCCCTTTTTCATTTTGATCTGCAGGAAATACTGATGCTGTGTGTCACGTCACATTAAGAAAGAGTGTATTAAACTTGTCAGCCACACTAAACTAAGAGCAGGAGACTGGCAGCATCTTTGTATGATATTTTGTTATTAGAATAGAAATCGGATATGAAAGGATTTGGGCACCATGGAAAATGAATGAGATTCAACTTAGTAGTGGAAAAAAGTGTAATGTTCCTAGTCGACTATAAGCTGTTCTTATCACATCTTCAGTGTAACTAACTCTTGCTTCCAAGGAATGTGGAAATCAGTGCTCTTATTCGCCCTGGTTTAGTGTTAAATTTGACCCACGATCCTATAATGTAGGTCTGTTGTGCCCTAAAGTGATAACACAGGTAGAGAACCAGTCAGTGCACATAAAGAGCTGACAGTGTTACATCCTCCCAAAGGAATTCAAGATGTCACATAATGTTAGTGGACAATTTTGTAGCTATAGAATTCATCATTTCCCAGGGCAGTTGGTATATCATTAATAATATTGCCTAGTATATGATAAACAGCCTCCTGCGAACATTACATGTTACCACTGAGGATACACCAGCTTTCTGGTTTCTTGAACCTTTCTTAAAGCCTTCTCAGTAAGTTTGCATTTTTCTCTACATCTGGATGGGTGTAATTCCCAACATTGTCATTCAGGAAAGTGGAACTCTGGTGGAGATCAGGAACTTTCTGTGTCTGAATCAGGCCTGGTGTCATGTTCAGTCCCAGCTGCCCAGAAGGACCACATTGAACAGGTGTCTAACTCAGAAATATGGATATCAAAAAGTTCTTGACCGACATTTAGGTGTCTCAGAAGGCAGGAATAGTGTTCTCTTCTTAGGTTGATCTCACACCTAGTGAATGAATAATGTCTTACGTTCACACCTCCACAAAAGTCCACACCTGACTTTAATTCAAATCCATGTTCCTACATACTAAAGTGCACTTACTCGTCCATATACACACCTTTACTGCTTTCTTGCCTCCTTGTCTTTCAGTATAGAATGGAACAAGTCTCCCTAACAAGTTTCTCACTAACACACCTCAGGACTTGGTAATGCTCCCCATTCGATGCTGTTCATCCGCTCATGCTTGACCACTCCACCCCTCTACCCTCATTTATCCACCATTTACTCAAATGGTCTTCATTAGAGAAGTGTTTTCAGAGAAAAAGGTTTGGTTACCAAGATGTTATACTGTGGTTGTATCCATCTCATAAATAAAAATATCTTCCAGGGATGAATTAGGAAACTTACCATGAATATCTAGATGATAATCAGTATTTTTTGATCAAGGGCACGTCAAACAACATGCACAGTGCGGCTGTCAACCCAACCGTTAGCTGATGTCTTCCTTTTTATACATTTTAGTGCCTTTCTAGTATTATCTGTTCATCTTCCTCCTCAAGTAATATTTAATGCAGTCTCAAATGTGTCTGCTTTCATTTAATACAGGACTCATGACATCTTCACCCCAGGGAAACCATGTGACACAGCAAAACTCATTTATTATATTTTTTTTTAGCCCTGGCTCTCTTCCCACATCTTTCATGTGCTCTCACCCATCCTAAATTAATGGAAATGAGCTCCTACTTTAAAATCTACTTCTATGATCACCTGATTAATTTTGTGTATGGCTGTCTGGGCTATTCATCTTAGCCCAAGGCTCGGCTCAGCCATTATAAATAAAATTGACTTTCAAATGTCCTCCTGTCATTTTCATGCTCTTCCTGGCACTGATTGCTTTGTCCTTTTGTGGTAATATATTTAAGTGGACCCAAACAAATTATTAGGAAAAACAGGCTTTTGCAACAGGTTTTTGTTCAGTCCATAGACACACACAAACACACACTCTTCTGCAAGTTTCTCATGCCTGAATGACACACTAGAGCATCACTCAGGTAGACCACTTGCTAGTGTGTAGGGATGTGTGCACACTTGCCTCACAGATGCTGCTAAAAGTCAAACTGTGATGACCTTTGCGGCATTTCCTCCCTCGGTGGATGTAATCTGTGTGTGTACAACACACTGAAGTGTGAAAGGAGATCATTGCTGAATATTGGATGACTGAGACACCTCAGAGGCTCAGGTGCATGCCATGTAACCAAGAAGTCTTGCATGTGAACCTGGTCTTGGATCATTGTTGCATGTCATTGTGTTTCTTTTTCACATTTCTATCTCTACTGTGGAAATCCAGTCAGAGCGAAAAGGTATGTACTGGATAACACAACACCTTATGGACTAATGAAGGAATAGTTCATAAATATTACAACAAATTACCAAAAAATCTACCCTGTTGTGGTAGTCAGACTTATTAATGGTGTTTACTAGGGCAGATTGACACAGGACAGCAATTAATTTAACAAACAATTATCCTTTTTTCTTTGCATTAGCGGCTGCCATTGTAGATAATGTACTACTCTGACAGATAACGAAGCATTGTTTGATTTTTGGCATGTCTCATTGGTGTCATTTGGATAAGTGCTGCACAAGAAAATTTTGAGTTTAAATTCAACTCAATTTTATTTATATAGCAACAATTCACAACATATGTCATCTCATAGCACCTCACAGACGAAAGTCAAGACCTTACAAATTTTAAACAAAGAACAGAGAACCCAACAATCCAAAGTTAAGTTTGAATCCCCTCTGAGCAAGCATGTTGGGAAGGAACCAAAAATAAAAACTCTGACCGCACCAGGCTCAGGTAAGGCGGCCATCTGCCTCGACTGGTTGGGGCGAGGGGAAGGATGAGGGAGATGAGGATAGCAGATGGAGAACAGACAAACATTTGAATGTGCTGGTCGTCAGGGGTCTTTTTGTACACTCTTGCTATGTTCTTACTATGCCTGCATGGGATTTCTTGGCTGTTCCTTAAACAATCAAGTCATTATTGTCCCTTTGAGTTAGGCCAGCAATGAACTGGCAACCCGTTCAGGCTGTACTCGCCTCTCGCTCAACATCAGCTCCAGCCCCTTTATGAGCCTCTCCAGGATAAAGCAGGTACAACTAATGGACGGACAGATGGTTGCCTAGGTTTAAAGAGTATGTTATATTAGCTGGCCTGAGGGAAGGCGCCATTGGATCAAGAGGACGAGTAGAGACATGGATGAGTGGTGTGTTGCAGATGAATGCCAAGAGCACAAAAGCACGTTATGATGAAACATCCAGCATCCTCTCTTTGTGCCATTATAGTCCATTATGATCTCTCATATACACTGCTCCTGGTCACTGTTCCTTTCATCCATGTGTAGCATCACGGTTTTGTTCCCATACTGTCAGACTGTGTTTGATATTCTTCAGACTGTTTGACATAAAACAAGGCTCTGCTGACCTTTGTTCATTCGATGTGTGTGAAAGTGAGGATACACAACCAGTCAGGGACATATATTTTTATATTGTGCTATTCCTTCAGCAAGTGGAGAAGAGGAAAATGTGATAACTTAGAAAATGCCGAGGGCAAGGGTTAAATCAACACCTCTGACATCTGTGTCAACAAAAAGCCTTAACCTTCCCTACAGCAGAGGGATGGCAGGACTGTTGCACAACATTTTGTAGAAATACAGAAACCACAAATGAGCAGAGGTTGATTGAAATGTTTACAGTGAACCTCTTCAGATTAGTGTCAGATTTTTTTTGTGTAAACAAGCAATCCAAATGCGCGCGTGAGAAATTGTTTTCAGGCTCCTGCTCTGAACGTACAGTAACTGACTGACAGGCAGTGAACAGATCCTCCTCTGCTCGCTGCCATTTCTGATTTTACACTCTGTTGAGTTTGCTGTCGTGTGTCCTCATGTGTGTATGTGTGCCATTATTACTAACACCATGGTTATACTTCCCCTGCGACCTATAGAAACATGCTGTCACAACACACCCAGGTCAAAGGTCGTACCAAATCACGAATTGCATTCAAGGACAATGGGTGATTCATCTCCCTGATCAAATCTGCTCCAGTAAATGTCATCTGCTGGTTTTTTTTTTGATTAGACGCCCATTTTGGTATCAATTTCTTTTATTACGCTGTGCACAGTCAGGAATAAACCCCGTGTAACCTGCTCAAGGTCATTTTATAAGAGCCCGACTTTATTTAGAAGCTACAAATGTCAAAACACAGTGCTTAGTATTTGATCATTTAGATTAATAGGAACTCTTTTATAAAGATTACACTACTGATCATCATTTTTAGTTCTTTAATTACATATTGGGCTATAAAACCTTTGCCATAGCAATTCATTCAGTTAATGAAGGGAAATTATTTTCTTTACTTAGGAGCATGGTGGGGAAGGAGTCTATTTCACACCATGCTGTAATTAATACATGAATAAATATTATATAGCTATAAGCTTGTATGCATGCAGAAATTAAACACAATTCATAATGACATCATTCATTTTGAACAATGCAACTGCAGTGCAACATCTGTTTACCCCATTGATGCAGACACAAATGATCTGTGAGAACTTGTTTCGCTTAAATGCAGAAACTGAATGAATGCAAAATGTCATTGCAATGTTAGTGTGAACAAGCCCCCAGGAGGAAACAAATTCAACCAGAAACTGGCTCCTGTCAGAAAAAGTAATGCCGTTCAGCCTTTACATCAAGTCCCTTGCAGGTGCAAAAAGTCAAGCATATTTTCTGTATAATTCTTGGAAAATAAAATCCCTCTGTGAACAGGAAGATCTAAGAGAATTAATTTGATCGAAATAAGACACTATTGCAAGTTGGAGTGCTGTTTTCAACATAAAGTCCTTTAATTAATCTCTGGTTTTGATTCACATGTAACTCAGTTATATAGTGGAGATGAGAACAACAGCAACTAATTGCGAGACGTGTATCCCTGCAGACCACCATTAATTAAACTCTCACAACATTATCTAAACTTAGCCTTGACAGTTTTGCCTCTAGAGAACTGGAAGCTTACTTGCAGTGGTTTTTTGCTTTGAATCTGGGAGATTAGTTCCACTCTTTAAATCATTGTGACAGGAGGATTAAAGATGCTGTAAACCTTAATGTAAATAAGATGAAATTAGCATTTTTATGTAAGAAAATATTAACCTGACTTTTAACTTGAACAGTTAATGGCACGATATCTCTTGGAAACTTCAACAGACTCTTCTGTAATGTGACACTTGTTGAGTCACAGAGCTTTAATTTATCCTGTAGCGTCGTGTGCACGGCAGTAAGCTTTGGATTTTATAAATCTTGAGTTTTTCCACAAGTATTTAAGAAAGTCAAGTAAAACCTATGCTCATTATAGGTACTTAATTTGACTTGCAGGCCCATAGTTTATCACTTTTTTAAGTCAAATTTTTGCCACAATGTAATTAACTAGACTGATTGCACTTGAATGATTTGGGTCCTTATAATATCATTACTAACTGCAGTATATGATCAATTATATCAATAAAGTGGACAGGATTTGTCAAGGTAACTAGCATTTTGACAAAAATATATGTACTGCTGAAAATTTCTTTTTCATTATCATAATTAACATTTTTGTAACACGCTGGGGCTACAAAACTCAAAAATGTATATGTATAGAGTAGTCTGGCCAACAGGTTAAGGAAGGTGGTAGGAAGGCAGACACAGCAGACATCTTGTGTGCAAAAGAGGTAAAGATTTTTATTTTACAGTGCTTCTCCAATCATATGACACTCAAAATTACTAAACAACACAGGAAAATTATTTACAAGGAAACGTCTTTTCAAAATTAACCCACAGCTACCCCGAAAAATGCATATTTTGGCAGCACAGCCTCAATTCTCTATCAAAGGAGCAAAATCTCTACTCTTTATATATGGTGTTCAATTCACACCTTAATCACTTCAGCCCTACCATCATACAGCATGGTGACCCACTCTATAACCTTGAAACTGCAAACAACATCACTTTATACTACAAACTTATTGGCATTTCTGAATGTCTCCCTTAGAGCTAAATGTTTGAAGTCAGCACCACATGATGCCTTTTAATACAAAAAAAAAGTTCATCAAAAAAGCAAAAACCCTCCACTTGGTCGGGCCCAGTGATGTCACTCTGATGTCACCAATAAATTTCAGGAAGTGGCAGGGCAGCCCCTCCCCAAACACAAGTTCTTCATGGTGAGTCAGAATGAAGGAACAAAGAAAGGTAAGTTTGAACAACTACATAATTAAACCACATTTGACCTGTAAATTGACAAAGGATAACTGAAATTAATTAATGGCCATGCGTTTTGCTTTAATCCCCCATATGATGGAAGTAAACTGTAACATAATTTTAACAAACAATCCCGTGATAATATGTGCTGCAGTGTTACACTAGCATGGTTAAATTAAAGCAAAATACACATAAGGAAAAACACATATTGTGTAATGTGTAGCATGACCGTGTCGAGGGACAAGTGGTGAGGAGAAACGAGAGTACTCACTAGAGATGGACTGATTATCAGCCTGCCTGATAATTGTAGCCCATATATGGCATTTTTCTGATTATTGGCATCTGCATTTTTATTGACAGATTATTGATCAATTAAAGGCACTACTTCAGGTCTAATGCAGCTTCCTCTCTCTGTAGTCACTCTGTAGCAAGGACTGAATAAGAGACACAAGCCGTTGCCAAAAACCAGCTACAGATTACCCAGAAACAGAGTCTGGAAAACAATATTTAGCAATGCTTTAAGATATGAATCTTGATTTGCAATAAAAGTAACAGAAGAGTGAAAGATAAAGTAAATAAAAATTGCAGACAGAATGGCGGGGGACAAACTGATCAATCTCAGTCGAGAGCATCCTAATTTAATCACTCCTGTTTCTATTTTACCTATTCAGTTATAGTCATCCTTATAAATGAAGAAGCCTAATTATGAATGTCAGGTATCAGGTGTCACACGCTGATAAAACATCACCTCTAATGTATATCGGTTCAAAATATTCAGCCTTTTTTGATCACCAATAATCAGCATTAGTATCAACCCTGGAAAACCCATATCGGTCGATCTCTAGTTCTCACCCATTTTGTCACAGTATGAAGACTACAAACCAAACCTGCTTTTTCTCAGTCTTTTTCTAAATTTATAAAAGGCAGAGTGCTGATGAAAACTGACTTTTTTGTCTTTTCTTGCTACAAAGCACTAAGACAGGTAGTTTATCCTGTGCATTCACACTTATCCTCCATGCTTTAAAACAAATGGCCTGTCCATCAGCTGGCACAGGTGAGGTTCTTGACAGCTCAGCTTTGTCTTTACTGGCTGCTGTAAACCATAAACAGCAGCCATCATACAGAGCTATAACATGTACCTGCCAACGTGCTGCCACGATCCCCTGCCGCACTGTCACCGGCAGCCCACGACTTAACCTTTCACTTCCAGTTCTCCACAGCCGCTCTTCATCTCCTTCTTCCTTTCCTGCATCTCGTATTCAGATTGTAGGCTGAATGTGTGACGGCGTACGGGGAGTGGGGAGGCAGGAGGTTATGGCTTAGTGCTGAGTGATAGATGAGCAGTGCAAAGTGTCACAAAGCATCCATGGAACATCTGGAGGCGAGAAGTGACAGGTGCTGATGTGCCCACTCCTGAGGCGATGCCCTTCAATTGGTATTCAAGGGTCAACTCTCGTTTCTTTTTTCTTTTTTTTTTCTTTTTTTTAGCACAGTGCATCATGATCCAGTTCACAGTTTTCATTTGGTTAAATTTTGCGGAAAGCATTTTTTAATGCTCGACAGCGAGACATGAAAAAGAAGTGCTCATAAGAATTCTTATTTCATTGCTGAAGAAACATGTTTGCTTTGTGATTCTTCAGCTCGGACACGCTGAGCTCCTGTATGTGTGCTTGCTCATGTGCAATACCGTGTGAGCTCTTGAGTCACTGATCAAGGGTCTTATCCCCCTGTTGAGTATCCTCGCCTTCAGCAGATTTCCCAGTAGAATCACCTTTACCTTTCCACTCACTCGGTTGTTTTCTCCTCCTATTTGTGTCCTGGCTTTTCACTTTGAGCTGCAGGCCATTTCGGGGCCCTGTCACTTTGATCTTGTGCACCAGCAAAGTCTGCTGCGTTTGTCCGGAAGGGAAAAGAAAAGTCAATGAATTAAACGTGGTAATTTAATTTGATCATTTCATTCTGCAAGCATGCGCTTTGACTTGAACATCATTCTGCGCTGGTAGAGATCTAGCAGGAATATTAATGAGATAAGCACTTTTCAGAGATTGCTACACATTCAAACATGCAATTGCACAAGTGCTCTATAGCTGCAATTATGATTTTGCATTCATCATGCTTTTTTGGTACAGATTAATGCATTTTTCCATATACAATATGATGTGTGTTGTTGTGTGATAGTATCATGTTGTAAAAGCTCTAAAACAGTGAAAATGTGCCATTACTTGTGTGGTCAATAACATTACGACTAGTCTTCCAACTGCTGCATTTGTTTTTTCTTGTATATCAACACATTTTTGCAGTTTCAGTATCATATTTTTGGGTCAGTGTGAACAAGTTGAAGACACAACATTGACATATTGTCTTTTATAAAGTTGACACAGAGAGCTTTTTAGCAAACACTTGCTTATTAACACATTCAGCCGGTATGAGGCATCTTTATCATTCATTTGAAGTTGTGTTTCTATCCAGCTGATGAATAATATCTGGCTCTTTTACTGCTAAAAGCACCACTATGTTCCCCAGCTAGTTGCCAGCTTTTTGTCTGTCTGCTGTTTGATGCTGCACAGGTAGTGTGCAATGGGGTTTTTCAGAGCACTGGTGCTGAAAATACCTGTCTGCTGTGGCTGAGAACAACTTTATAAGAGCGGTGAGAGTGAAGCAAATCCGTAAGGATGTGAGGAAACAGCGAAACACTTCTGTATAAAGCTCTTTAATTGTCTATAAATGTCTAGGAATTTCTAAAACTAAATTTCTCAAAGAAAAGAATAGCTATATTTAGTGATGTGTGAATTTACAACAATTAAAATGCTTAGGTAGCCACATGTTTAGATTATTCTGGGTGTTGAATTGCCCTTTAGTCTCCCTTGTGCCTCCAGAGCCACATAAAAAAAGAGTGCCTGCTTCATGTTTCTTTATAATAGCATAAACAGGGTGTTTTATTTCTGGAGATAAAAGGTTCTCCAAGGACCATTGCTTCACAATAAAATGCAAGGAAACAGTTTAGGGGTCACCATGTGAGTTGCAGGAGGATTTCCGTGGGATGTTTGCGTGCAGAAGCTGTGCTATTTAGCCTTTAATTAAGAATCCTTCAACCTCTAATGTTGAAACATTTATCTTCACTGTACCGTGGGGTCTCGTTGGTGTTGTAACTAAAGCTCAGCCTTCATAATGTGTGGCTGGTAGTGTTCCCTCCCCGCAATTTATAACATCAATCAGCTGCTTACTGTACATATTGTTCTCCCAATCGCAGCAGCAACCCAGCTCAGTGAGTTAGGATGCAGTTGGATGATGGCGTCTGGAGGAAGCTTCAGAGGCCAGTAATGAGCTTGTGTGTCGTTACTGTAATCTCATCTAGATGTCAGTGCATTCTGGTACAAGCTGACCGACTAATTTATTCATCCAAATGTAACTCAATCAATTTAGCCTTCATCTTGCCATCAGCGGTCTGCAAAAGTCTTTCTGAGGGGAAGTGAGAAGCCGACTAAGAGCGGTTGAAGTTTTTTCCCCCATCAGGAGAAAATACAGAAAGGGGATTTCTTTTCCACTTCAAATGAGAAGCAGTGTGGCTCGGATAATTGCTTCATATTTAATATGACAAACATGCAGACGGGTGGGTGAGAGGCTGCCTCAGACGAACGCAGCGGTTGCGTGCCCCGTGCTGCTGCTCCTGCTTTTATCCTTGTTGGCCTGTTTCCGGTATGCACTTCTCATGTTTGCTGCAGCGGTGCATGAAACGTGTCACCGGATGAGTATGGCCAAGCACTCACAGTGAATCTGTCTCAGCGGTGTGTGTGCGTGGACATGCGAATGTGTGTGGTTAGCTGTAGTGAGCTAGACATGTAAAATCAGTATTATCTTGTTGCACAACTGAGAAGTAGCTTGACTATTTTTAGAATATTGAAAGAAAACTTGACCTTACATTGGTTTTTTTCAGTTTCTTATTCTTTGTCTTTGCTGAAGGTCTGTTTTCGGGCCTCATGGTGTCCTTTGTGTGTTTGCTAACTTTTTTTGTCTTGTGGAAATGAATATGAACCAGTGTTTCATCCCTCCACCCACAACTTCTGTACATTAACTCCAGGAAAACAAATCTGTGGGAAATTGGTTTTGTTATTTTGCTACAGCAATTTCCCCTGTAAAATCAGTTCGTGTACAGATTAATTAAAATGCATTGTGGTAATTTGTGATATTTAGAAAGACACATGGGGAGATTTTTCAGCTTTGAAAAACACTGGGCTACATGCTTAGATAAGCTAATCTACACCTCCATACTTTTTGAAGACGACTGGGAAGCGTATGTTCCCATGTAATAAATCACAGTCTGCAGCAGATAAATCACTTGTTTTGATATATTTATGGTGCTTACCATTAAAAGGGTTAATAGGAGTTGAAATTGATGTAGAAAAGGGTGTTCGGATTTGTATACTCCCCTGACCACTTGATCTTAGATTTCCCATAATGCAACTCTCAATTAACTCTTTATTTTTCACAAAGGTTGCCCCTCATAAGTAACCTTAATTGCATCAACTTTGCTGTAATTCTAAACATTATCTAACTGTCCCCACATATTCTGTGACCTTTCAACATTTTACACTTGTGATCGTTGTCACAATGCAGATCATGAAATCTGACCCAGTTTTCCAAACATACCCGCCCCCCCCTAAAAAGGATGAAGCTAATTTCCTGGCCAGGATAACACCATTCTTCCCCATATGCATTATGGAGAAGAGCCCCTGACAAGCTCACATAGTTAACGGGATATAGAAAGTGGATGGATGTATGAATGGAGGACTGTTGCATGTTGCAACATATTCCTAAAATATGAACTCTGCCCGCTAAAATATTGATTTCATGTTTTCTTGCTGTCACTCTGCCGTCTGGGGACAATGATTCCATCACTGTGCAGTTTCACTTGAGGGCCTAATCTTGTAGACCAGATGAATGGTAAGTGGTCTCTAAAAGGCTGTCAGTGTTGATTAAATGATAGCTCTCTGAAAAGGTCACCAACCCGGTCCGTTCACACACACACACACACACACACACATGCACATAAACACACACGTGCACAAAAAAAAGCACATAACCATCATTCCTCGTCTGTCGTCCCCTTCAGCAACGAAGACTTTCAGTGCGAGCCACAACACTGAAGGATGAACATGGAGGCCAATGTCACTTACTCAAGTAGCTCTGAAATCATGCTTTATCTTTTCAGACATGTTCGCTTTATTTAGCTCGTTAGATGGACAATGACCTTTTTGTTTGTGCTGGTTTACAACAGATGAATAAAGTCAGTATCTCAGGGGCTGCAGGAAAGTAGTGCTGTTGACTCTCATAAATAGATCATAAACTATAATGAAGTATCACACTATACTGAAAACAGATTTTTTTTTTCAATCACATTTTGTACACGTTTTGGTAAAGTTTTAGAGTTTTGCTTTTATTTTTTTTATAAAACAGCCTCATAATTTTTAAGCAAAAATGCAAAAAAAAAAAGTAACAGTTAAAATGTAATATAGAAATGGTGTTTTGTTTATAGTTTTAGGTAGAATTAGAGAATGTCAGTGAGCTCTGGTACATATTTGGAGTTATTCTTATCACAATAGGACCCAAATACTATAAGACATTATAAGATGAGGAGTATTTAATAAAGTCAAAAGCAGCTAAGACTTATTAAAAGACATTTTTATTAATAAATATTATGGCAAAAACATAAGCGGTGGACTTCTGCAAAGGTAAAATGTAGGATTTAGTGGGATCTTATTGGGGAAAAATGGAAGTGAATAATCATAATGGTATTTTCTTTAGTGTATAATCACCTGAATATAAGAATTGTTGCGTTTTCATTGCTTTAGAATGAGTTTGTATGTCTACAGGAGATGCATCTTTCTATAGTAGGTCAGAACGGTCAAACCAAACAAAAACTCTATTCTACTTTTTCGTTTCCATCTGTGGCTCTCCTACTTGCTGCTTGGTGAGGTGAAGTTGGTTCCAATCTACAGCCTTTCCACTAGAGGCCTCTATATCCGACACACCGGTCCTTTAATATACTACATGAAATCTCTTACATTTGCGCTTATGAACAGTATAGATGTTGCCTAGTGGTTGCTCAGAGGGATTCCAGAGGAAACTTTGGATTTGCTGGATTTCTCTGTATAATTCTGTAAGGTCTTCATGTAACTATGAGAAGTGCCTTGAGATGACATATGTTGGGAGTTGGTGCTATATAAATAAAAATATTGTGCTGCAATGCATCAGGGCTTTGTTTGGAATAAATAAAAGACCTGCCTGAGCAGCAATGACCAATGCGACCTCACAAACACAGCCCCAATACAAACACCCCAAAACATCCCATAAAAATGTCACGGATTAGTGAATTGTAAAGAAACTAAGAGAGTTTCAAGTTCACCTGGAAGTCTCCAGAATTTAAAAAGTACTACCTCACATGTCAAACGTCTAGTGTTTTATACTTCGGGCTGCATTCACGAAGCTAATACATTTTTCTGACCTTCAAGCTCTGTTTCCAAATCCCAAGAATATCGTGTCCAAAATGAAATGTAGAACAATGTGGTTTCGTTTTGAGGTTGGGATAAGGTCGTGCAGTGGGTACAATTAACCATTATGAATTATTCATACGTACACGAAGACGCAATGCATTAGCCGTTCATCCTCAGAAGGAGACACATTCTAGGCCTCCAGTTAATGGAATAATTGTCTCCTCCAATTGTGTCAGGAGAGTCAAACATTGAAAATTACCAACTCCAGAGGTTGTATCTCATGTTGGAGTCGTATATTTACCAGATGTTTAAAGGGGAAGTGGGAGGATTACAAGGTCGTGTCCGTTTGTCGACTGGTTAATAAATTGTTCCGTTTTTAATGATGACACATTTATTGTGGGTATTAATGTGCTAATCTCTATATTGCTGGATCTCCTCCATGTTTGATGTCGTTATTTTCATTTACACCTTGAGAAGCATAAAGTGGTATCAACCTGGGAACAGCCTCATCTAATGATGTTTTGACATGAGAGAGTTATTCCTTAGTTCAGCATTGCATACATGCCTTGCATTGCTTAAATTTATGACGACATATGGATGTAACACCATCATTGCATAATGCAAAGCTGCAGCTTGCAAATAGATGATACCGTGCAGGTTTTTTTCAAGTTCTTTTCAAACTCTTTGCACTGTTCTCCATTTTCTGTGTCAGTTGTTTGGTTCACAGTTTTTAAAAAAAGGCCTGATTATCTGCAGGATGAGTTCAGCTGGGGGGTGGCTGAGTAAGCTGGTGTGGATTGCCAGCAAAGATGTACAACTGCAGCCTCAGTATCATGGTTTAGTGGTAAAAAAAAAAAAGAAAAAAAACGAAACACGCACACAGTTTAGAGAGCTAACCTCCTTTAAATCAGTTTCATGTTTCTTTCCTCCAGCATGGTCCCGCAGCTGTCAGAAACACTCAGCTGTCATTGTAGATTTTATGCGTTTGTGTCATTTAAAAAAAAAAAAATGCTGCTTTAACTTTAATAGCACAGAGAACACAGAATCATAAATGAGATTTTGTTCTGAGTGGAGCACTACCTGTTTAAATCAAACACTCGCCCTGTTGAATATCAATGGAGTCTGTCAATGTGCCGCCGACTGGAGTGGACACCGTTGCAAAGGCCTGAATACAGATCAGATACAAAGTCGCACTTTTCTGTTGCTGCTCTGCTTTCTGCCCAGTTTCCCATGATGAATGTTTTTCCTACACAACCTAACCGTCTAAGAACTGAAGATGCTATATGCTATGCAGATTGTTAGTACATTTTAAGGCACCTTTGTGACTTGGAACTTTGGACTGAATACAATTAGCTTCAATGATCCAAATGCACAAATTGTATTAAAATCTTGATAACCTTTAGTTGTTAAAGGTGTCTTTTCATCATGTTTAATTCATAACAGCTCTTCGTGTCCTTGATAGGAACATATTTTTGTCAGGGCACTCTGTTGTTGCCTTCTCTGTCAGCTAGAGGTCAGCAGCAAGCAAATTTTGGATGGATAATTTTGTTTGTGCAGATCAAAAATGAAATGTTTGGATGAGCTCTTGTTGCTTGTAGCACCAGCAGTGGCCAAAATATCAAACAGAAGTCCTTTAGGATCGATTGCAACCCCATATAATGGCAATGCAACACGTGGTGGACTTTAGTTTGACAAATAGTCCACCATTTGTTTGTAGAGATGTTGCATTATATTTTATTATGCTTTTGGAATCAAAGGGATTTCTGTCATTTATGTATAAATTGGTTCATTGATTTTACATTTTACATTCACACATAGACCTGTCTAGGGTGTCCCCTGCCTTCGCCCGAGTCAGCTGGGATAGGCTCCAGCCCCCCCCGCGACCCTAGTGAGGATTAAGCGGTGTATAGATAATGGATGGATGGATGGACATTCACACATACTTAATATAGTATGTATTAAAATCCTGACCGTGTTGAGCTTCTTTGCATTCATCAGCAGATGGCAGTGTGTTTCTACGCTCCATGTCTCCCCTCTCTTATTTGACTTTGGCCTCTGAAATGACTCAAATGAAGACATCCCCTCTGTTCTTTGGCAGTCATCTGCATACTTGCTTTGTCTGCCTCTGAATCCTGTCCTCACAGCACACTTTAACATTAAACCAAATCAAAGGTGACTGTGTTTTTCAGCCTGACAACTGAAGCAGCTCCAGTCCAACAAGCAGACAGCCGCTGTGATTATTGTGACCCCATTAAAATGTGACTCTGTGCCAAACTGGAGTGGACTGCTGCTGCTGCAAACACGGGATGTGGTGTCCACTCCATTAGCGAACACCAATCCAGCCCAGTGATAGTCACGATAGTAATTAGTCATGTGGTAACGCATCGATTTCGTATAGCTTGCCTCTTTTATACTGTTGCATTGTCTGCTTTTGTTGTGCCACTATTAGAGCATGACCTACTGATTCTAATATTTCTATATACAGTACTTCAGATTCTTTTTTCTTGTAAGATCTGCATTTTTAGGATTTACTTATTTATAATGAAGATAATATAAATAATAATCTAAAAAATATATATATAATTGATATAATTTAGTGTTATTTTAGTCTTTTGTGTATTCATTTATTTTATTTTTATTTATTTATTTGTATTAATTTTAACCGGAATGATGTAGTATTCATCATTTAGGTTAAAATTTCTCATTATAGCTCTAGCTTTTCATGTCAAAGAAGAAAATGATTTAACTAGCTGATCTAAAGCATACAGAGTATGAGGTGATGATAGAGATAATTTAACTTATTTTTGACCTAAGCTCAGGCTTGCTTGGAACTTTGTGTGGCAAAGATATTCACAGTCGTCTGATCTTAGTTTCATCATATTTAACACTGATGATCACTTCACTACTTCTACCTCACTGACAAGATGAAATATGATTCACCTTCTTATGTAATAATTGCTCCTTGGGAATAGTGTTTTAACAAATAGCTGGCCAGATTATATGGATTTCTGTGATTCTTCAAGGATATTTCTCCCTGTTTTGTGAATCCTCAAATCCATCTGGTTTCCCTGCTTTCCCCAGTGTGAGCTGAGAAATTTACATCTCTTGAGATAAAGATCTCTTATAGGGCGTTTTGAACCCTGAGTTGTTTTCAAAAGGAAAACGGTTCCCTCCAAGTAAACGGGCGCTTGTGTCAGCCTCCATTTTCATGTCAAGTGAAAGCACCAGTGGAATAATCATCTGAACATAAGATGCTCCTTGAATGTAGCCGAGATGTGCTATAAACATCAGGAATGAGTGAATGTACATTGAGCAGCTGCACAGCGTGTGTGTGCTACCTCAACAACTGGACTGATTGAAGTGCACTGGGGTGTTTCAGCCCTTGAATACGACTGTGTCTGGTTGGTGGGGGGTTTTTTCTGTTTAAACCTCGCCTGTACTCGGCCTTAATCATTTGGCCAGGGAGTCATCCATTTCTCCCCTCTGGGTACAAATCAGACTCAAAGTGAGAAGTACAGTAAGAGCAAAACCCATTCTGCTGAGCTTATCCACTACAGTGTAAGTAGTTAGCGAGCATTGATTTCGCACCAGATCAAATCTATCTTGTACTTTCTGAGCGTCCGTCTCTGCAGTTTAACGCTGAAGTTTCAATGCAGAAAAGGCAAAAGACGTTTTCTTTGAATCAGTAGTTTTTCATGCACCCTGCACTCATAAACAGACATTTTACTGTAATAGTCATTTTTTCCAGAAGCCCCGTGGTCTGCACTCCATCGATCAGCTCAGCAGTCTTTGTTTAGACAACAGTGACAGATACTGAGTCGTCCAGTCTCAGCTTGAGATAACACAGCTGTCCTCCCCTTCACTTCCACTTCTTCTCTGCCCATTAAAAAACAGCTCGCTGTGATCTGTCCTTTTCCATGTAGGCATCCATTTCTTTGTTTTTGTTCCATCAAAGTTTCAGTCCACATACCCTGTGCATTCTTTTCAAAACTCATTCAATACCATGACTCGGCAAAGTCAAGTTTGCAATCAATACTGAAGTTCTGATTGATAAAAATCTCATAAACAATAACATATATTGTATATTCTGTATGTTTAAACCCTAAAATGTGCAGCACAGTAAGCCGGGACGCTGTGTGATCTCCGAACCACAAATCTCCAACTTACTGTCAGACTTTCCGGTTAGAGGACACCGTACTTAGGCAGATCAGCCTGGATTATAAAAAGAAAAAAAAAACAGCAACAAGTTGTCTGACAGTTGACAGGAGAGCTGCTTAATCATGCCACTTTCTAACAGCAGCCCCAAAATAAATATTAACATAATTAATCATAGTCAGCACATCACTTGTGGTCAAAGACATGCACTGAAATCACTCTAACACCCCACATGCTTTCACTTTAATGGAGCAGGATGTAATAAAGCCAAGGTCACTTTACGCTGAACATAGATGTTTAACCTCCTCGTAAAGAGAAAATGTTTCATTACTGTTACTACATGTGGCTGGAATGAGAGGTTAAAGTGATTCAAAAGTCAACATATTTGTGTTTTCTACACTCTGACTGAAAAATGCAGTTTAGTGTTTGAAGTTCCTAACAACGGGGTTTTATATTCACTGTGGTGATCACGATGACCCACTTTCCGAGGTGAAGATGACTACAAAGCATGTTTGCTGTGTAAAGTGAGCCTCCTTGGCTCGTGTCCTAAATGCAAGACAAACTGTTTTGAAGCGTCGTCTCCTTCTAATGACTTTCTCTTCCTCGTCTTGTATACTGCTAATAAACCAGTGTGTGAGTGTGAATGTGTGTTGGGTTTAGATTAGATGGATGTGTGGGTGTACTGCTTGAATATGTTTTATGCTACCATACAAGAACTGTTTCATTCCCACATAGTAAGGTGGAAACTAATAATGTCTTTTTCTCATTAGCCTCCATTGGTCAGATTTTAGTGCAAAATGTTGCTCAAAATAGAAAAAAATGCCTCACTTTAGTTTAGGGAGATATAAACTACAACAATACTGTAGCTGTTCTGCACATTCTCATTTTTAGTGGATGTTTTGGACTATATTTGTATTTGAAACCTCTGGGTGGGTGGTTGTCATGGTGACAGCAGACTAACATCTGAATAGCAGTGTTGCTCTGAGGTGGTTTTTGTTTTTTGTCAGTTTTTGTTGATTGTGACTGGAGGATGTCTTAGCTCTGGTCATGTGAGTAGACAACAGGTTTTTCCCATTTTTCAACAAGCTCACATAGATGTTATTATGAAGTGATAGACCTACCAACAGTGATTAAGAACAACAAATATGCCTATTCACCTGGTTGCTGCGGGTTAGATGGGATGACTGACACATCTCAAGCTTGCATGCTGAGCTGGAGCCAGCAGCCAGTTAGCATAGCTTAGCATGAAGGCTGGAAACTGGCCAAATCATCTATTTCGTTCCAAATGTAACCACCAGTACCTCTGAAACCCTAAAATCTAAAAGAATATTCCCAAATTCAGTCATTAACAGTTCTACAGCTGTAAGGCCAAAATGAACAACATTGGCTCTGTGCATAAAAAGGTACTTGGGAGACTTATGAAATACAATAAGTCTCTTCGCTCCATCACCAGGCTACAGTGAGATTTGAAAAACTCCATTAAAAATTGACATTTTTACCTCAGTCCTCTTAAAACTGCAAGTTAGGCAGTAAATAACATCCTTATAACAATGAGTAGAAGTGTCTAAAATGAGATTAAAAATGATCAGCTTTACATATACAAAATTTCATGCAACAGAAATGACACACAGCAAGTGCTACATTAGTTTTAATCATAGTATTAAGCAGCCTCTTCAGTGAGTATGCCATATTTTGCAAACTTTAACAAATTACGGATGTGCTGCAAGGTGATCGGTGGCTGGGCCTGGCATCTTTCTGTGTGGAGTTTGCATGTTCTCCCTGTGACGAATGGGTTTTCACCAGGTTCTCCAGCTTCCTTCCACAGTTCAAACATATACTGAGGTTAACTGGTGATTCTAAATTGTCCGTAGATGTGAACGTGAGTGTGCTTGGTTGTCTGTCTCTCTCTGTGGCCCTGTGATAGACTGACGACCTGTCCAGGTGAACTCTGCCTTCACCTTTAGTCAGCTGGAATAGACTCCAGCACCCTCATGACCCTAGAGAGGATAAAGCGATGTATAGGTGATGGATGGATGGAAAAAATTACGGTTTGTTGTCTGTAATAACAGATTTAGCCTTGTCCGAGTGCAGACACCTCCAAGGAGGAAAGGATTAACCTCGCGAGTTGACATTTTATATGTTGTATAATCTATGTAGTATCCACAAATGGGAATTTGCCATTTTATTGGGTTTTATGTACCATAATAATGTGACAGCAGGGACTGGAAACCTCCTTGAGTCACTTCCCAGGGCATAATCCAGCACATACTCTTCAGTTTTGCTCAGAAATAACATCTAGAGGTATAAAAACAGATTTTGTTTCCATCAAACAGAGACAGACTTGCGGTTTCCCACATATTTACATGCGTTAACTTAAACTAAGCTAACCCTCTGACTCCAGTTTCATATTTACCATACAGATATGAAATAGTAGAAATCTTTTTCATTTAACTTTTGACAAGAAAGCCAGTTAGTGTATCAGTGAACAGTGAACTGTTTCTGTAAATGTAATATTTCGGTAGTTATTCTAGCTTGTCATCATTAGCATCAATACTTATCATATCATCATTTCAAAAACACAAAATATCAACCTCAGCTGTACTTAAAAAAACAAAAAAATAAAGAAAAAACCTGTATGCTCCTTCACTGTAGTTTCACTTGAGAGTTCAAAAATGTATTTTATTTCAGTTTGACTGTGAATGGGGAGAAAATCTCCCACCACAGCGCCCAAATCCTTTCAGAAGTATCTGCATGGCTCTTCCTGTACTTCACTAATCTGCCTCACCTCGCCGGTACGAAAAGTTCTACATTCAGGATCCGAAACATTTGTGATCTTAAGCAGCCCTCTCGGCCGACAGGTTGAGCTCCAGAATAACACGTCTGAAAATGTTTCCCATGCAAAAAAGGAGAAAAAAAAACAAAAAAATTTGTAATCTCTAACAGTCAAGCTGAAACCTGACACTCTGACAGTTTCCTCTCTCAAGTTTTACATTTATATCAGGATTTGTCATGGCTTTCAAGCCCGTTCCCTGATTTTGATCACAGGATTTATTTCTCTGCATGAATAAATGCGGAGAAAGGCAGCTGGATATGTGCACCCTTTGTGACAAGAAATCTATATAGGACACATCTGTTGGGGAAATCCTCTCAGATCTCTAATTGAAGGAGGACTGAGGCGACGGGGCGGATTCAGTGAAGTCACGACATCAATACTCTGGAGTGAACTTTGAGCTGGTTGGGTGGGAAAGGTGCTGCTTTGTTTCCTGATTTTCTTCAAGGTGCTGAACTTCACTCTTGTATTTGAAATCAGTGTGACTCAGGTCCTATCTTCTTTTCTCTTTGTATTTGAGTGTGACACAGAGGAATTGTCAGACGATAACTAAATGTGCCTTGTGGAGATATTTCACCCCTATGTGCCATCGATGCACACTTTAATCGCCAGAGTCTGCAGAATATTCCAGAAAGTATTCAGTAAATAAGTGGTGTATTTTACCTTCACACTATGTCTTCTCCTCCTTAATGTGCTTCACCTTCAGTTAGAAGTGTCCTACATTTCCCAGAATCCTCTTTGACAACCACACAAAATATGCATTTGTGTGCATCCTGCTGTTAGCTCTGCATGTGTCCAGGAAAAGAAAATAACAGTGACAGTGATATTAGGAGAAAAACAAACCCATCCTGGTTTTTGAAGAAAAAAATATTTTAGCAACTGACAATAAACTTGAGGACAGATCTTTTATAATGTCATTCCACTGTCACTGCTGGAAACCTTATTGTCTGTCACTCGTTACCTCAAAGAAACCATTCAAACCAATTGACAATTTTGCCTCAGGAGTTCATTGCACACTGTATTTAGTACTGTTTGATTTGATCTTTTGAAAGAGTCTTTGTTTTCTTGCAAATATTTCTCAATGTAGAGCTATTTTTAAGCATTTCCCAATCATCTATCAGCTACAGAGCTAGTTTAGAAACAAAACTGTTAAAACAAGATCAAGGGATAAAATGCAAATTGACACTTTAGGACCATAACTAATGTTAGAGTTATTACACAAAAAAGTAACTTGTACACATTCCTAAATAATTAATTACTACTTTTAGATTTCCTCCCCCTAGAAAATAATTCAGTACACTTCTCAGTATAGTATTCTTGCATCTCCTGACATTGTCACCTAAATCCCAGTCAACAATACAAGGTTAAACCTTACACATGCCCACATATCTGCGCAAATTACATGCAAAAGGACCTCACAGAAAAACGTTGTGGCACGAAAAATGTCTAAGAGAATCAAGTCGTAACTGCAGAAGTAACAGGAACAGTAATGCGCTGCATAACTGCGTAACACACAAATATGATGTGATTACAGTAATGGTTGACCCCCAACACTGACCAGAACATGCACGTGCTTGATTCACACACTCTAATGATTCCATCACTGATTTTGGTACAAGATTTTTTTTTTTTAAATTTATTTAAAATGTAAAGTTCTTTTTAAAAATTAGTTTCTAAGCAATAAGAGAGAGAGCAAATGAGGTGAGAGAGATTGATCGCTTCCAGCTGAGAAGCCTAAGGGGTGAATGCCAGATAAACTGATCCTGGATTAGTTTTGTTTTCTGTACTTTTTAGCTACCATTGTACAAAAGCAGCAACTAAGAAAGTACTGAATCCAAGTGCATGCTTTGGCATATTTTTAATCAATAAAATATCAGGAAGTACTGTTTAAAACAGATCTGCATGCTGGCAATTATTCTAGATTTAATTACAGCAAAACTGCAATTGCCAAAAACAAATTAAAATTTTGACTGGTCTAGTAGAATTATTTTCATTTGGGGTGTGATCGTGCTTAAAAGCGAGATGTTTTGTAATGAAGAAATAGAATCCATATTCTGTTGATATGATTAGTAAAATAACAATAACATCTATTGGAAACCATGTTTTTCAGTGTGATATTAAATTTTAATGCGTGCTGCTGCCACAGGTTGAACTGGTTTTGAATAACAACAGAAGCAGCCTGACTCTGCCAGCCACTGGTATGTCTTGTTGATTTGGTGTGGCTTGTGTGGTGGATGGATTAATCGCCCGCACAGCTTTTCTGTGAAACCATCAAAACGATGTCAGCTCAGCTAGATGGAGACGGAACGTCTGCACGGACAATCTGCTCGGTTGAATCATCCATCTGGGATGCGCCACAATCTCCTGCACATTGTTCAGCAGGCATCTTTCAGCTTCAAAAGAGGCAATGATTTCGAAGGCTGTACTCGCCGGATCCAGGTGAAACAATAGCTTGAAGCACGCTCCTAGGCATGTGTGAATTTAAGCAGCTGGGGTTCCTCAAACAACAGTTTTTTTTTCTTGGTTCATTGCCTGGTCCATTATATTTAAAGAAAAAGCAGACTCAAGCTGATTTTAGTCCCATTTTTTCCCCCTCCAAAAGGATTATTCCAGTATGTTACTCGTCATAGAGCACTCTTAATGGATTGGGAAATTATTCTGACACGACTCTGTTCATATGACCTAAAAGATACAAACCAAAAGGAGATGGAATGAAAATAAATTTGTTTGGGGAAATATGATTTCTGCGTCTTTGTCCTGCTAGCTTTGTGCTCTCTCCGTTTCTCTCCATCTTTCATATTGATTTGCAGAAAGACAGGGAAATATGTCTCGTAGGATGTAACGCTGTAGCCTCTTAAAGGTTTGGTTTCTTCATCCATCTTCTTCTTCAAGGCTCTGTTGTAATCTCAAGCAGCTGTCAGACGCAGGAGAACATGGACCTTCGAAGATTTTTTTCTTCAGTACTATTGAGTGAACAGTTTCCACTTCGGCTTTTTTTAGCTCGAACGCTTAAAGAGTCTTTCCAAATTGCTGTAGATTGTCTTTAATGAATGTAGCTTGTGTGCTGCATAAAACCGAATATATTACCATTGATCTTCAGCCCTCTGCACTCAGACTAAATGTCCTGATGAAATCACTTCCAAGATGTATTTATTCAAGGTCTTTTTTTAACAAACCTGCAGGCTGAAAAACGTTTAACCCGTCCATTTGTCACCCACAAGAGACCAATACAATGAGTTTAAATAGATTTTGCATACACATAAATAAAACATAAAGAATTGTTTGGATTACATTGCTTCAAGAAAGATAAGTAAACAATAAGGATAACAAGAATGATCAGATTTTACATCAAATATGAATACATTCGTAAGACTTGTCCGTGTGCTTACTAAGCTTTCATTTTCCTTATTGTGTGAAACAAGCAGGTGCACTTCATCCAAGACAAACGGTGGCTGGCTTTATTAACTAAGCCATGTAGTAGAAATCCAGTCCCATTATGAATGCAGCACTCTGCTGCTGCATACATAATACATGTTTTTCTGCAAACTTTTTCCTCTCTCCTAACTGTATGACAGGTGGCCTTATAAAGATCCCCTCACTGGTTTGTGGTTTCCTTTCCTTCGCCTCTCCACCATGAGGGTGAGACGCTTTTATCTCAGGCACTTTCTGAAGTCACGAGGTTGTTAACTGACGAACACAAATAATATTTTACAGGTAATGTAGCCTGCTGTCTAAAGCCTCACATTCTCTACATACTGTACATCATTATTCATTATTTTTAGGCCTTTTCTTCATCTCTTATAGCTTCTTTCTTTGCAGGAATGGAGCGACATTTGGGAACCTATTTGTTTTCTTGCTGAGAGTTGCGTGAAAAGATCAGATCAATACCACTCTCATATCTGACCTCTAAATGTGAGGACAGTCAGCAGCATGTTAGTTCAGCTTAGTATAAAGGTAGCAAAATCCACTTTCAAGCACCTCTAAAACACTGTGTTTTCCCCAAATGTTGAACTATTCCATCAATGCAAATCTACAGATGAGGAATAACTGATTAGACCGTTACATGCAAGTCGTTTTGCGGATCTCTTTCCCATGAATTAATGAAAAACAAAGTTAATTTCAGTTCAAACTGTCTCATGATCTGACCTGATTCAACTTGTCCAAGCAGGCCCAGACTGGGTCAAACTATAAATATAAGAGCAAAACTGACACACTTTTTTGCTGTGTTTAAGTACAAAAATGTTATTTCCAGTCCTGGGTCAAGTAAGGTGGAACTCCATCTCCCAGCAAACCTGTTTTCTCAAAGTTACCTTTACATTATAACTATAAGATTTGTTTTCAAATGAATGAAGAACTACATCAATGAATTACACCGCCGTTGGTAGGAGGAGGTTGGGGTAGATGGTGGGCATCTGAAACACAGGACCTGGGGTTCATAACTCTGATCTGTAGTTAGGTTTAGGCAACAAAGACACTTTGGTTAAGGTTAGGAAAATTTAGTGGGTTTAGATAAATGGTAATAAATACATTGTGTCTAAAGTTACTGTGGACTTTTATCTAACCTTTCCAACCTCTAAGTTTAACCAAGTGCAACCATACGGTGCCTAAACATTACCATGGAAAATAATAATGCTTTGGTGAGTACAAGTGGATCTAGAATTTCAAAAAGGAATATTTTGGTAGAAACAAATGAAGCATGTTGTTTGTGAACCTTTAGCATCCACATTTCAACTCTCCAAGTATATTAATTAAAAGTGTTTCCTCATTATGTTAATGGAAAACTTCATCCAGGATGCATTACTTTTCCTTCTAAACACATTTGTTGTTGCAGATTAGTTGTATGAAAATGTAATTTCTAGACAGGTTTGCGCCCAGACTGATGGAGTGTAAAATGCTGACTGATGTCAAAGTGTTATTTAAAGACAAAACTACCAAAAATTACACTCTTGTCATTGTGTAAATGTCCTATCATTCACATTATTGTCCAGAATTCTTTTTTGCTCTAACACCTCTAAAAATTTTTAAAAGTGTATTTTGGCCCAGGCCTGGAAATAACAGTCACCAATAAAAAGCTCAACAGTTTTGTATGTTGTTTAAGACAAAAGCAGGGTACTTTTATAAAATTACCCATTAAATGACCAGTAAAACATGTGACATTGGTACTGAATTAAATGTATATACATGTGAAACTTCTCACAAAGTAGTGATAACCTGATAGATTTATACATCGTGGAAATAGCCATTTCCTCATGTTTTAAGGCAGTCATTATGCACAAGTCTGTTTTGAATCAGTGATGCACAAACTGAGATTGATGGCCAAAAAACGCAAAACTATCTTTAGCTTTCAAGCTTAGCAATTCCTATGTACATTTGGGTGAAGAGTTTATAGTGTGATCAGTAACATGATGATTATGTAGCTCACTGTGCCTGTTGATACACTCATGCAGCCTGAAATGTATTTTATGATGCATCGAATTGTTAAAGCTGCACTTGTTGTAAGTAGAAGTAAAACACCTTTTCCTCAGTTATGCTTAGATGTTTTTCCTCCTCCAGAGAAGAGATTTTGACATAATTTTTAAACCATTTGCATCTAATTTCAACATTGACGACCTTTCAAGACTGAAGGGATGCATTTAAAACTTGAATAATAAATAATAATCGCGCAACTTTCTACTAAAATCTGCAGCTCAGTCTAATCTTCCATCATTAAAAGTCAAGCACAATGTCAAGTGTATCCATTATGGATGCATTTTAGCACTTTAAACTGACATTTAGCCATTTAAAGACACAGTTATTTCAATAAATTTACATGAAACAACTTAAAACTAAGTGAACATAAGTCATTTTCAGGTGATAAAGTCTCAACAAACTGTCATCCAAAGTTGATAATATTGAAAGCATCATGAGAAATACAGTATAAAAGCAAACATTAAATCGAGCTGAATAACATTTTACTTTTTAATATGCCTGTTTAAATCTTAGTAAGTGAAAAAATAATAAACAGCACTGCAGATACCTGTGTTGACTGTCTCTGTACATCTTTTATCCTATGGAAGCAGATCAGACAATTTTCATATTTTTGCTTATAAGAACATCTGAAAAATATTTGCCAAAACTGTCCACACTCTGCAGTCTTTTAAGTCCACGTGTTGGTAAAAGCTGCATCTCTTGAGTGCCAGTTTCATGCATTTATGTACAAGTCAAAAATGACCAGACATTCTGGATAATTCTACCTGTAAAGGGGACAACAAGGAACCAGTTTCCCAGAGTCTCGGTTTTTTGAAGTGATGCAGGAGGGATGCCAAATGGCAGAGTCTTAGATCCAGTTCACCACCGAGTAATTTCTGCCTCCTCCTCGCTCCTCCCATCTTTATCCCCATATCAGTCAACACAACGTAGTTGTAATAGCTTAGAAGTGCTCTGCTCTTCCAGCGGATGACACACGGTAAGAGTTTTAAACCTACAAGGTGGTGTAGATGTAGACAAAGATGATCACTACCAAGTTGAGAATGGTCCCAATGATGCCCAACATGGCCAAGATGCTCTCCTCCTTACTTTCCTTGTCTTGGATTCCCTTTTCCTCATCATTGTAGACAGTGTTTACCATTTTCTCTGGAAAAGTCTGCAGTTTTCGTCTCAGACCAATCTGCAGTGGACAGATAAGAAAAAAATAGACAAACTCAATCCATGTTTTACTGAACACATCTGGTTATTTCCTTTCCTTTGAAGATGCACAGTGTATGGTGAACAGCGATAATGGCAATAATCCAACAAGACAAGTTATCTGTTGGTAATTTTGTTGGTGAGGCAATACAATAATTAAAAAGTGATTAAGAAAATAATTGATTGGCATGCTGTTATGTTTTACATTAAATGGATTACATTAATTGGATGGAAAACTGCATTCTGATGCCAGTATTTGGGGAAGCAAATTGTTTGAGCAGAAGTAGCCTCAAGTGGCTGACAGTTTTGATCTGTACATGAAAGAAATATACAGTATGTGGGAAAATGCTGAGGCTCAGAGAACAAATCAACAGATTTGCCTGACATGAAAAAAACAATAATGTGTGATGTCTTTTGTGTTTTTACCACATTTAGAGTAAACTTTTGCTGTGTGGTTGGTAAAAAGGGAGTTAAATCTGAATTAATATGCTGTAATTCTGCTTCCTGTTTTGTTAAAGAGCCCTATTTTACTGGTACATCAAACAGAATATTTACAGTTTACATCACTCTGAAAGGCTTTACTGTTAAATACAATGAATGTCAGTCGATGTTGTTCTGCTTAAATCACAGCAACGCACAAACCGCACACTGTGCATGTATCAGGTTTACTGTACTGCTGTTGCATCAAGTTGCCTGTAAGCTGCATTAAAACTATGTTTTATTCAGGAACATAAGACAGATTTTCTATTAAAAATAAATCACATTCGTTCCTTCAATAAAATATATCCCGAACACACAAGATTGAGAATACGTTGTTAAACAGCTTTGAAATGATTTTGCATTCATAGTGTTAAACAGATGCAACATTGTGCACTGAAGCACTTTAAAATGCATTCGCAATTTCTGCATACATTAATGCTTTAAATCAGATTTAATCCAATGTGTCATGGCTACTACTAATTATACATGTAGAATTAATCCATCATACAATGCTTTTTCTTTCGATTTACGACTCTATATCTGGATTCCGAGCACTTTCAGGAAATTGTAAAATATTTTTAGTAATGAATGGTACTTCCAGTATGTCCATTTGACACTTATATGAACTACAGCATATGGCGCTTCATCCATTTTTCAGGTTTTATGACCGTATCATAAAATATGCCAGAGGCACACACTGGATGTTCACTTTAAATAAAATATCATCATTTCTGCTTATTCTCATTGTATTGACACTTGTTTTCAAACAAGAAGCCAGAATTCTTACAAACGTGGGAGTTTGTGTAGTTCTGAGCTGCCCTCTTGATTGACATGGTGAGCATCAGATGAATGGCCTTGGCAGCTCACTGACGCCCAGTGAGTGAAAAAAGCTGCAGAAATTCCTGCACTCCACTGTGTTCAGCTGTGGTGTTTCTTCAGCTGTGGTGGGACTGCCCCCAATACAAGTTCTCAGTGTGTCAGCCCTCATATGTGAGTTTTCAGGGGCGTGCGTATTGATTTGTCTAGCCCGGGGTGCAGTATTAGAAACTAGCTGTATGTTTTTAGCCTGCAGGCGCAGCAGCTTGTGCAAGTTGGCATTCAAACACCTCTCAGGAGGAAAGTGCTCCTTTTGCGGGTCAATGGTTTTTATATGCCGACTAGCAACAGAAAAGCATGTAAGCTAATGCAGACTAAAAATAAACCCTCTAACTGGGAGCTGTTCCTCTTAGTGAAAACCTTTGATGCAAGATAAACTACATATTTTGACTTCCAGCAAGAGTTTACAAGAAGAAGTATCCTAAAGTACTTTCAGGGTACAAAATGTTCCTTAAAGGCAGATGGTCTTTATAGGAAAGGAACTGACTTTCCAGCAGTAAAAACAATCCTGAGACACTTTTTTTTCCCTTTTTTTTTAAACATTTTGTATACTGTCACGTCTTGGAATCTAAATTGGATAGAGAACATCTGATCAAATGGGGAAAAAAAGTCAGATTACATTCACCTTTTATCTGTGTTGGCATGTGTATTGCTTTCTGTTTTACTCTGTCTTCTCTGTGCTGAAGCCACCTGAGGGAGAGCTAGACATCAGAAAAGTGTCTCGGAGAATGTGAAGTTGTGACTGACATGTCCAGAAATTTCAACACAGACTTCCTAAACATTTCTTTCTCCTGTCGATAAATCCGACTTCACACAGTTGTTCTTCAAACCCCTGATTGTTGAGGTCATTTACAGAGTGTCCTTTGCTATAATTAGAATTTATGCAGCCTTTTGAGGGAGCTCTGACAAAGTAGTTTTTATGTCATTGGTGTAGCACTTTCCCTGTTTTTTTCTGCCTACTGATTGTGTTCTCCGACATTTTGGCAGGGGAAAAAGGTCTTTGCAGAAATCATCCTTTGCCAGGAAAGTCTAAGTATTGTCTACTGTGGATATACTGCAAAGAGGAGAAACAGACTGAGTTGATCACGATCACGTTTATTATGAGGTCAGTGCAAGTGTAGAAATGTTGAATTTTATGAGGCAAAATTCAAATCAATTAGAAAAGCACCACCACCAAGGAATGTCGTCTGTGTTTAAAGATGACCTATAAGTTTATATAAAAGGCCTTTAATACAGTAAAAGTCGAGCTCCTTTTGTTCTGGCCTGTTTATAAGGGTAAAAGCATCAAAATGATTGTCCTTTCTAAAGGCTAACATCCCACAGTGTAACTCTCTGAATGATCGCACTGTCCAATCACCGCCGTGCATTGTGCTCTGGACGCGCATAAAAACCCATCGAGCTGTGTTTCTGTGTTAAAGTGCACCCTCCTCCTCTGATCTGTAACAATGGGCTTTGATTGCCTCTCCTGGGGAGCGCTATAAACGGGGCTTCCCTCAACCTGAATGGAGATCTTTGTGTGGTGCACTGGATGTGCCCTCATGCATGGAGACGCCTGCTTGCTGCTGATATAAACAAGTGATCAGCAAAAAAAAAAAAACAAAGAACAAACAGAATTGGTTGGGGTGGAATTATGTGCTGAAGATGTTGAGGGAGAAGGAAAGGGAAGGAGCATGAGGTGGTAGTGGAAGTGTCGGTGAGTTGGGTGCTGCCAGAGCCTGAGTATTGAGGAAGCAGCGAGTACAGCTTCATGTCACACTCAGCGAAACCTTCTGGACGCCCTCCAGTGCCTCCTTGTTCAACAACTCAATCCTGTGCAGTTTCTGTTTCAGTGCTGGCATAATCATTAATCCATAATGAGCTCCTCTGTCTGTTTAACACCCAGACTGAAGAGTGTGTGTGAGTGTGTTGAGGATCAGAGCTGTCATAATCTGGGACCATCCAGAAATAACAGTCACTACAAGTACACTGAACAGTCTCCACTTCCCTACCTCTTATTGATTGGTCATTTGACTGTGTGCTCTTCTAAGCTGCAGGCTTTAGTATTTCGGTATTGATTTCTGTTACCATTGAAGAGCTCATTTCCTCACATTTTTACGTCTTCACTTTTCTCTCCGAGATTAACCTGAGCAGGTCTCTAAATACCAGGAGTCCTGTGTGATACACGTAGCATCTCCAAACCAACAATTTCGAAATTAAAATCATCTCCTTGAGATTTTATTTCTCGTTGAAGTGTGCTCACACCTGGATCTTCACTCATACAGCAACAGCCAGAAGCGCATTTGTATAAAAAGCAGCAGGCAGACAGGAAGGAGGAGAGAAAACACGGTGAAGTCATACCTGGGACAACAAATCCGGACACTCCTGCTACACCTAACAGACGCTAACATTCTCAGATCAGATCAGTGGAGAGTAAAACCTTTTGCCACTTGAATAATCCTGAGCATGTCAAACAACTCCAGATGCTAACTGGGTCTGACAGGCACAGTCGCTTTTGGCATTGTTTTAAAATGGAATTAAAGCAAACAGCTCCTCGACCCCTCCCCAGCGTGGATGTACACACATACATACTCGCATACATGGGTTGACGCCCAGCACAAAACAAACTACGGAGCACAGTGGGATCTAACGAGGCTTGCGTGTGGAGTAATCAAACAAGAGGAAGAGTGACAGGAGAAGGAAAAATCAGATGAAATGTTGCCAATAGTAAGTTTGACCCATTTTTCCGTAGCCTGTACTCACTGCTCTGTGAGTGAGAGGGAAGTGACAGACCTATTTTTGACTTGACAAGATTGCATTTGCACTGTTTTTTGTGTGTGTGATCAAAAAAATCCAGCAAAAGATCCCACAGAAAAGTTACAGGAAGTTACATGTTAAGGTGAAGGACGAGGACTGTAGAAATCTAACAGAAGCATCCCTGCATAGTTGATAATTAGTTTATCCATAAAAGGCTTGGGAAAACTTTTATATTGAGTGGATTGAAACTTCATCATTCCTGAGAAAAAGACTGCTATTGAATACATAGTTTGACACACAAATTGGTAAAGATATACTTTGTTTTAAGCTTATCCTGCTGCCCCATAGGAAGCATTTAAACTTATTAATAATATGCATGAGGTGGAATACCCACAGATGCATGTGGATGTGTTTTCTGCACAAATAAGCACCGCAGCTAAACCGGCAAAGACAAAATAGTTTAATTGTGAAGCGGGATTCAGGGTGTCTCTGCTGCCTTAATCAATGATTCATGCAAAGACAACAGAGACTGGAAATATCCCATATTTATAAAGAATATATCACAATGCATAATAAATTCATGGCTACTCACTGTCATGACATTTAAAAGCAGTGAAATCTTTATGAAGTATTTGTTGATCGTTCACAGATTAACCAGGATGAGTTTAATGGAAGGAGGAGAAAAAAAAAAGCTGTGGATGTGGGATGGAAGTGGGACTTTAGAGACCTACCTTGCAAAGCATCAGGAATAACATAGCATTGGACATGCTGGAGGAGGACGCCTTTCCGTAGTGCACAGACATCCCTGGCAACTAAGGCGAAAGTCGACCCCTCTCATCCTTCGGCTGTGGTGGGGCACAGGATCCAGAGAGGGCTGGCTCGTCTTCCAGGCGGTCCAATTTCAGGGCTCTCGTTGGATGTCGTCTCCCGCAGCGCTCCAGCGTCTCCTCCCCGAATTTCATCTCACTAGTGGCCAAGTTCTAGCTGCTGTCACTTTCTCCTCCTCAGCCGTGTGAGAGCTGAAAACTGTGCTGCCCACCTCCTCTCTCTGCTCTTCCTCCTCTCTTCTCGCCTGTTTTGCCTCCCCACCTCTGCCTCTCTCTTCTCCTTCTTGTCTGTGTGGAAGGATGATGTCAAGTTGAAGAATGGAGTCAGTTGATGGGCAGATGGGGGTGGGAGGGTAACAATGCTGTTTCATGTGAATACTTCCATCCTCCTTTGTCTTCTATTCCGCAAAGCTTACAAAAAAGGAGTTTTTCGGTCGTGCCTCTCCTTCCAAGACACCCTGCCAACCCTGATTAAAGGCTCATCTCTTTTTTCAAACTTTTCTACTGCTCAGCGATGTGGAAGAGTGCTGATGTCTTTAAAATGTTTCCTAAATAACAAAGATAAGAAAGCACCTCTTGCTGAAGTGGTGGAAGCCCCTGCTTGTTCTACATGATGTGTAACCTAACATACCTTTCCTTGCGCTCCAGTGGCTGAGTGTGTTTCCCCAACTAACTGAGCAGAGCGTGAACGCTGGACGGATATAAGGAAGAGACAGAGGGAAAGAGGTGGGGGGTGTGCTGAGAGGGAACCAGTCCCCTCACACTGACGCTGTCGTGGTTGCTTTCGCTCCACAGGCAAGAGGTATCCCCTGCTCCCTTTCTACCGCGCATATTAATGCAGCCACGGTTGCCTAGCAACCGACTCAGGGGAGTCACACACAGCCTGACGACAAGAAGCATTTGTGACAGAGGCCGGGATGAGGGGTGAGGGTCTCCTCCGGTGTGTTTTTTTTGAGGATTTTGTGTGTGCGTGTGCGTGTGTGTGAGCGCTCATGTAAAATGTACCAGTCATTAGTCAGTATGTGTGTGCAGTTCTGTTTGTGTTTGTGCAAAATGCCAGCTCCCTTCAAAGTTGGAAACAGTCAGTTGATGGAAGAGCGTGAGTAGGTGTGTGTTTGAATAATGTAGCTATTCATGCATAAGGCACAAGTGCACATGTGTGTGGATGTGTGTGAAAAAGAGAAGGGTGTGTAACTTTCATGCATTTTAATGCATAATGCCAAGCAGGCACTTTATGTGTCCAAGGCTCCCATATAAACAGCATTTTGAAAACAACAACATTTTGTAGACAAACCAATTAATTCCAAAGGAATCAATTAGTGGATTTGTTCATAGGGGCAAAATGAATCCACACAAATTCTTCATGTCAAGTTTAACTATGGTGAACCTTCAAATTCTTGCTGTTGTTCACTAGCAAACCATCTTGGCACTGCTGACCTCTGTGGATACAAAGAGTCCAAGAGGGAGTCATTTGTGGCAGGATGTTAGTTTTGTTGCACCATCCAATTTTATTTATTCCATCTGGTACAACAGAAACTGTTCCACAAAACAGCAATGGTTTTCTGACAGTTATGTGACAGTGGAGCAAGTACATTGTTAGTAAAATCAATAGTAGTAAATGGAGAGATGGTTACAGGACTATTGTGACTGACACATGCTAGCTTACAGTAATTCACTAATGCAATTTCCCGCTGTCACCAAGCTTCTAGGACCAAATATTCAGTAAAGACAAGCAGATTCATCTCACTGTTAAAGTCTCAGATGTGACAGAGCTTAAGGTTTGATTTAAACTTTAACCCATTTGAACCCCAAAACCTACCAACAGGTTTTAGATCCTGCTATCATTAAAGCAAAATCACCAAAATTGCATCATTTATCAGAGCCAGAAAATATAAAAACAGAAGAAATTGATGAGTTTTTAACTTTCCGAAGGTCAGTGAACTTCTCATCTGTGACCTGCCATTTCATCTGTGAACCAAACTCTATTTTACGTGTCTCATTTAAATATAAGCCAAAAATAAACATTCAAGTTCTATTAAAATAATAATGATGTTCTGCTTAACTTAACAGTCATTAGTGACTCAGTGACGTAACAAAAATTCTGTGACTTTTTAGCCACACCGGGGTAAATGTTGCATCCGTGAATTCCGGGGATTTTAATTTTTTGCAAAGTAAATAACTAAAGGAATTCAACTTTCTTTCTCTTTTTCATTTTTTTACATTTCTGGCAATATAACTGTGTCATACTGCGCTGAAGACATTTTTGAGTTTTCTCTACTTCTACTCATGGTTGTGTTGTTTCTATAAAGGTGCAGGACTTTATATTGTAGGTAAAAATGTGAGAGGAGCAGAAAATACCCAGAGGCTGCTTCAAAGGGGTTAAATTAGAGGTCAGTCTCTGCAATTATTTGTCGTTAAAGATGATGATTGAACAAGGATTGTGCACGTTATGGCTTAGATTATTTACTGAGACCGTCTGTGATGTAAAACTGCACTAATAATCTCTGTAGACCAAATCTTCACCGACTCTATATTTCCCTTTTCTTCTTGGTTTCTGCCTTGCTTCTTCACGTTCTACGCTTATGTTCAACATGAGCGGCCGAACTGCCACCAGGTGAGTCGTAGTGAGAGTTAACGCATGAGCCGTAAAAGATTTATAAAAACATACAATGTCAGGTCGGGTTAGTGCAAGTGTGTTAGAGCTGGAACAGCCTTCAGTCAAGAGTGTGTATGTGAAAATAAAAGCACCTGGTGTGTTCACAAGTCTTGTGTTTTCATGCATGAGGTGAAAACATGTATGTAAGTCTGCAGAGGTGTGCATGTCACCTTTTACATTTCTTTCACAAACACACTGCATGTCCTCGTTGTGTACATCCACAGTACAGAAGTTATTTCGCCTTCGGAAATGCGACACATCAGCGTCAGTGACAGGAGCGCATAATGGATACACTGATCAAACAAGAAAAACCCTCAGGAAATTTATTGTGCAATCCGACACCAGGACGCCATACCCTCCCTCTCCTTGACTGAACCGTCCCATCCTCTCCCTCCAAACTCGTTTTCTCACTTTCACCTCAGCCAGAAGGAAGGACACGGGCTCTGAGTGTTTGAACTGTGAACAGAAAGACTTATCCCATGGTCTTTTAGAAGACGTGACTCACCGAGGCCATGCCACCCATTTCTCATTTAAAGAAATAGGCAGTTTTACTACTTGAATATTTATAGCAATTCATCGATTTACATTTCAGCCTTTGGCTTTCTGCAAGAGATATATCTTTCAAGTAAAGAGGGCAGAATAAATGCTGCATCTTAATATGTTTCATTATGACTTTTGAGGTCCCAGCTTGCTTGTGTTTTTATTACTGGGGATAGTGAGGATGTTTTAGCTGTAATTTTTCCAGTATTTTTTATTTCACTGATTCTTGAAGAGAGACAATATCGAAACATCTGCAAAAGTAGCTTGATGTTGTATTTGAATGCAAAGTGAAAGGTTCATCTATAAGCAATGCTGGTGAAAATTCTGACCTGCAGATTGTGAAATAAAATAATATGGAAACAGATTTTCCTTTGAACAATATTTCATCATGTGGACAGGTTTGGCTGCTAATGGAAATGTTTAGAATGTGAAACAGCTGCCAACAAATTAGTTTAGGCTTGATGTTGCTTTGCGCATGAAATGACCCGGAATGGACAGCAATAAAAATGGAAATGTAAAGGAAGCATTCCCTCCGAACTGAAACCACCAGTGTGCATAATTTTACTGCCGACTTTCCATCCCTTCCCTGCTTCAAGATTAACTAACTTAGACTGTCGCTGCCTGCACAGGCATTTATATCAATTAATCAGAGGGTCCATCGAATTTGTTCCTGTCATCTGGTAACCAAATCGCAGAGTGTTGTCCGACTGCATGATGATCATTCTATGTCTTGCATCAATTTCCATTCAAACAAGCGACGATCAGTCTCAGCACAGACTCGGGCAGCTGTATGCTCACTGAAACTGTTATCAAGCAAAACGTGTCTTTTTCTGTGCACACAAGAAAAGCCGACAATATTTTATCCTAGAGTTATTAAATGTCCTACTGCTAAGACAGCAATAATCAAGTTTAATTAGCAGTGGTGCTACAGCCTGTCATTAACTTTGCTTTTTTAAATTGAAAGCCATTAAGCGCTGCTTGTCCAACACTTAACAGCATCCAGACAAGGTTAGCAAACAGTAGAGGATTTATCCACTAACATGGAGCTAAAACTTGCGTTAATAATGGACTAAAACCGAGCAACAACTTCCATGGCTGAAAAATTAAGTGGAAAATTGCAGTTTGTCGAATGATCATTAGAGGCTGCCTCTAAGAATGGGTCAGTCCCCATTAAACCTCATGTTAAAAACTTCCACTTCACAGCAGAAATTAACACGTTTACACCCTGGTACAAGAAGCAGTTTTAGTGTCCGTAGCTATTTTTCCCATTTATGCAATACACATAACTTTAAGTTATGCATTTGAGGTGCATATAGTAAAGGGTGTGAGAAATTGTCTTTTTATTTACTTATTTATTTATTTATTGTCAGCAAGGCATCAACTTTCCTTTTTTTTGTTCTGGTTCCGCCAAGTAGCCAAAAACTCAATTAACATATTTAAAATCATAAACAAAAAATGATTTCATTGTTTCGGCAGAAAAAGCACAACTGGAAAAAACATTGGTAAGGGGTGTCAAGGCAATATCTGCCATGTACAGTCAATGACAGGCAAGCTGAATGGGTGTCCGGTATCACGCACTGTAAGCCTTGAGTTTGCTTTAATTAATTTCACAGGGTAAGATACTCCAGCTTCCATTTCATCAGGCAGATCTGAGGACATGCAGGCATTGTTGCAAATTGGTGAGAGAAAATAACTCACCCACACAAACTCCAATGTTTTGTTTTAGATCCAAGGGTAAAGCTAATGGAGTCTGAGGGTCTTCCCGATCTAGATTAATGGAGAAATAGCGAGCAATTAATGCCTCGGGTTTTCTTTCTTCATGTCTTCTGTTGTTTTTTTTTGTGCGTATATACACTTGTTCCACCTTTGCTTTCTAATTTGTCCTTCAGTGAACGCAGCTCAGCGTTGCCACCTCATTAATTATTGACAAGCCAGAAAGTTGTTCCCTATGAGCAAAATTTACTACAGATCCAGAACACGCCACATATCCGCCCACGTCTAGGCCCTCAAACATTGGATTTCAGAAGTTTAGTCCAGTAAACCTTTGTATCGTCGTCAGGAAACCTTGAAGAAACATCAAACACTAGCAGGTCTGAAAAACGAACAAAGTGTTGGCTGAGCTTGAAAGAAAGACATCTAGAAATCTACACAATCTTTCAGTCTCCACACTTGTTTTTTCTTTCTTGCAGGGTGGAGACATGGTTGTAAGTTAAGTGGGATCCTAAGAGCGGTTGTATGAAGCTACAGGGAAGGCATGGCCACCATTAATCCTAATTAGTAGAGAACATGACAGCAGCATATGGGTGTCCTCCAGTTGGAGAGTCTGACTTCCCAATCCGAGTCCTGTCACAAAAACAGATGCCAGGACGAGGGAAATAGAAAGTCAAACTTTGAGAAATGTTGTATTCTTTCAATCTGCAGTAAAGATGGATGATTCGTGAGCAGAGGCGGGACAATGTAAAAGCATTCCTGTTGATCCTGTCGTAATGGGATCCTAGTAACCTCAAGCCGGTGCTGTGTGTGAGCTAAGAATGTAAAACAACAAGAGAAGCCACTAAAGATTGATTTCAAAGTTTTCTGATGCGTTTTCTTCTTCTTGGGTGCTCAAACAGCTTAAAATCAGATAGAATGGGGAAAAAAAAAGAAAAACACTCTTGACCTACAGGAAAAAAGCTAAATCACTGAGAAATTTTTTAAAGTAGTAGTAATGCTTTTAGGCTTGATTGGTCAAAGCCTGCTGCGGGCCGACTCAAGACTTGGCTTCTCATTTTCATTTTCATTCAATTATTTCATTGCGCAGCTTCATAATTAAATCAGATGCTATATGTTCATCGGAAGTCTGATTTGACTCCCAGGTAAAGTTTCAAGTGGTCCTCCACATATGGCTTTGAATTGGATGCAGAATTGTGTATTCCATTTAAAATGCTGGATGGGAGATAAATTAGTGCATACAATGTGATTAGAAATGCAATATTTCAAAATGAATGAAAAATTAATGGCTTGGCTGGAACAGCACCACAGACTTCAGTTTACTGAGTTGTTCAGTTCATTTCATTACATATTCAAATGATATATGTTGTGATGGATGTGGTGCTCGAGAGGAACATGTTTGTAATTTGGTATCATGCGCACTTTGTTTCCCTCATGACAATGCTAATGTCATAAAACTTTGTTGGGGACACTTTTGGAAGCACGGAACAGCAGTATTTGTCTGTAAGCACGATGAGTATCACTGCTGAGTTAGTTTCATGCACTTATGATGTGATGCTTACTCTCTCTTCTGGATCTTTGAGTTGTGGATGGAGCTTGAACAGATGTCTCGAGTGTTTTTAACCAACTAATGGAGCTAACAAGTTGTAGCTGACAATATAAACTGAAGCTTCTGATCATATCTCGTAATATCATGTATAAAAATATGCAGAGACTGAAGAGATGCTGAATGGATTTTTTTGTTTAGATTGTTTGTTAAACCACTAGAAAAAATGGTCTCAATTCTGTACATCCCTCAGTACATGCAGTTACAAGACAGGGACTGACATGGCCTAAGTATAATAATTTTCTCCCTTTTTGAGATGCTCAGACACACTGAGACTTTCTACACCGTTACAAAAGAATGTTTTATTTGCTAGTTTTTACCTATAATTTTGTGAATATTTTGCTGTTATTTTACTGTTTTGTCCCAATTTGTTAAATTACAGAAAACTACAAAAAACGCAGAAAAAATTTTTTACTTACATGTTAACCCTGAAAAAAAAAACATGGGATAAAACTGTAAATAACATCTACATCAAAAATCTGTATTTTTACAAATAGTAATTTGTTCTTTTACAACTTTTGACTGTAAAATTACACATTTTAAAAAATTGTATTTAAGTCATTAAACATTTTACAGCTATTTACAAATATTTAAAAGAACATTATGCATGTTTAGGATTGAAAAAATGTGAATAATGTTTCTGAAATGTAATTTTACAGCCGTTTTCTGTTTTGGTAAATTACAGATAATATAAAATCACAATTTAAAAAAGTGTTGTTGTTTTTTTACAAGACTGTAAAAACAGAAAAAATAATAATGTCATAATAGATAATGTCCGCATTAAAAAAAATCTAGATTTTTACATACAGTAATTTGTTCTAATGATATCTGGCTGAAATCCCACAGTTTCATTGTATTAATGAAAATTGTATTAATATACATCAGCTTAAAATGAATTATTTTACAGTTATTTGCTGTTCTTTTCAGTTTTTACATATTTTGAATATTTAAATATTCCACTATTCTTTTAGCATATTTTTTCTTGCACCCTTGCTCCCAGAATTTCACTTTTTTTCTTTTTTTTTTTCTTTTTTTCAGTGCATATTAAGGGAAAAGTCAAAAAAAGAAGCTAGTTGGTGAGGATACTAATGAGAGTTTGAATGTGTGATTGTGTTGATTTTTCAGTATCTGTGACCCAAGAGACCATCTGTAAAAATTACATTTTAACTTAAATACTGGTGATTAACATCAGCACCTTGTCAAAAACACAAAGATACATTCACGCCTTTGTTTTCCTTGCCGTCTCTCCTTCTCTGTCTTTCTTCTGGTATTCTCAGAGCCTAATCTCAGACTCTCCTACTTACATCAAAAGCCTGTCAGCCCGAGCACATGAAAGCCTGTTGTCTGAGAGCTGCTCGTCGTCCGACTGGAACGCTCGATGCAGCTTTCATTTTTATTCTCAGAACATTCAGCGCATGGTAGCCCATCCTGAGACATCCATGGGTCAGCACATATACACTAAAATAATTGTATTCTTCCAATGGAGATGCATTCAAATGCATTCCGCTTCATGTATCTATATACACACATCGCTTTGACTGTGAGCGTTAACTGGAACATATGAACTTGAAGCACAAACAAAAACTCGTCATCAATCAGCCTGAGATGGGGGATAAAAGGACACGAAGCAATCAGCTTTGTTGTTCAGCTCGTTCAATATTATTGTCAATTTTCAAAGTCACTTAGGGAGGACATCTTTGTTTGCCAGCAGGCATGTGACACTTCTACACTCCGACTTCGCCAGATACAGTAAACAACATCTGGCTTTTGAGGGAGATTCTTATGGCATTTACGCATGTGTGAAATATCGCACACATCTACTGACACAATACAAATTGATGTAGCCTGTGTGTGCAAACAGCTTCCTGCTTCTTTGGGTGGGTGTTTGTTTTTGTGCAAAAACGCCTGAATTGATGAGTATCATGATATTAAAATGTCATTGTGCCAACAGATGCAGGTTGAAGATAGCCTGTAAATTAATCATCATTCCGAAGCAGCCAGTTAATAGAACTCTTTACTGCTTTTACTTTGCTGAGGAGAGTCTCTGTTACAGCCCCCTGTCTTCTGGGGGATCTGATGGTACAACAGAAGGTGTAGTAATAAATCATGTGTTCCACAGAAAAGCATCATAATAGCTCACAAGTTATTCAATATTGAAACGCTGACGCCTGAATGTAGAGAACAGTCTTTGTTTTCGCTTTTCCGTGTTTGAAAGCCATTGATTTGGTATTCAGGCAGATTTCTCTGCCCCAACATCATGGCACTTTATTGGGTGTTTGCTGAATAAAGATTCTCACATATGGAATAAAAAATTTCCCCCTTTAAGAAAACTGGCCTTAAGCTATTAAATAATAAGGATGATAATCAAGGACAGAGCAGCATTAGCAAGGCTAAGAAGCATCCTCCACATCAAATGATCATTTTTCTCTCCAACTTAGATAACTAGGCTAAGTAGGACACTGTGGAACTGAGAAATAGATCATTATCTGGCTGAAAAATAATGTGTTGAGAAATGATTCTGGCAATTCAAACATACAAAAGCCTCTTTTATGTTCGGTCCTCTGGGTAGCGACAATGTGATGTTCATCCTCCGCTGTGCGCCGTCTTTCATACGGCTGCAAAGATCTTCTTGGGTATCATTGGCCCTGCTTGCAATGCATCTTCTGCCCTGCTTTGACACACAAATATACATGTTTATTGTTGTGTCGATGACGAGTCGGGTGTGGGAAAACCACGCAAAGATTTTAAAAAGGCGTGTTGATACATCTGTCTTTTCTGAAGCGGTTGCAAGCCCATCTGCCAAGACTCCCTGACAAATGATGCATTTGGTGGGAGACATTAACATATTGAACATGGGGGATACCAAGCCAAGGGATTACAGCAACACAATCCTGGATGGATCTGATCTGGAGGTATTAAAAATGAAACAAGGAATCTCACAGCCTTGCATCGAGCTCCTCTGTTTTGCTCCCCTCACTGCAGGTGATTTAGGGAGGTTTAACAATAGTACTGATCCTGCAGGAGGATAAGTCTTCCTCCCTCTGACCATCTCTCTTTCTACCATTCTCCTCCTTTTCACACATACATACAACGAAGCACCTTTGCTCCTTTGAAATGGGCAGAGATCACTGAGATTTTATTTTTATCGATACCACAGTAGGCGTACCTCAGCCTCTCTCTGTTTTTCCAGATGGTGTTTGGGGAGTCTAGAAGGTTAGAGTTATGGTTAATAAATGATTTAACCTATTAAGTTTTGATCTCTCAAAACAATGAAAGAAATACGCTTTAGCTAGTTTTAGAATCCTGACATTGTCGTAGCAGTCCATTTTTTAGTTCCATTTATCAATCTGTTTCAGGAAATATGCTGTGATGCAGGTCAGTCAGAACCCCCTAAAGGACATACATTGGCTGGTGGTGGTGCAAAATCTTACTAAACTAACCCGTTAAAATAATAGTTAAAGTAACTAAAATTGCCTCAGTGTGGTTTGAAATGCACCTGGAAGAACCCTGTCCCTAAATCTGCTTTTATTATTTCAGATTAGTTTGAAATAAAAGTTTAATCTCAACATGTTAATATTGATTCAGACACGGAGACAATACATACAAATGTATGCAATTCAAATGAAATATTGCATTTTCTTTCAGACTAACAATACAGAAAGGAGGTTTTCTAATATCTAGTATCTTTTGCCATCATTCCAGGGATAGTAGAAATGGAGCCAAGACATGCAGAGAGACAGAGCTATGAGCAAAAATTTGAAGAGGAGGAAATTTGGGGGATTTGTGTCTTAAGCCACAGGCTACTAAATGCCCTAAATCTTGAAAACAAGCGGTCAGCTAAAACTCAGAGGATTCCTTTACGGTGGCATGTTCATTCACAATTAAAGGCCACAATAGTCCTTAAAGTATGTGAAGTGTTCACATTGGTGTGGTCCAAATTATGCGTCAGCACCAAATTCCTTTAACTATCCACAGCTTAGTATAGATTTTGGAATTTCTTATTTACCTTATTGCTCTTTTTTTGGGATACACAATCCATAATAACTGCACTTTTTTTTAAAAAAAGTATCCTGTTAAAGAAACTGTGAAAATCTGGCAAAAACGGTGGAGGACTGTAACATTCATAACGGTAAAAGTGGTGAAAACAACAGGAAATAGATTTTTTTTAGCCAATTTAAATGCAAAGCAGCATAATGTTAAGGTCACACACTGTAAAGTAACGGATTACTGTTTGTAAAAATGTCGATTATTAATGTGGACATCGTACCTAATTTTGGTCTGTGATTTGTTTTTGTTTTTTGACAGTCAACATGTAAATGGACACTTTTCAACATGTAAATTAATGTAAAAATGGTGGAATATTGTAACATTTACAAATGTACAAATTATGGAAATATCCATACAATACTGATTTAAAAACAGCTAAAGTGTGTAGTTTTACCATCACACAGAACAAGTTACTTTTTATAAAAATACAGAAATGGGATGTGAACATTTTGTGCAGTTTTTTTGTTTTTTCACAGTCATGTGAGTCAGTACACTTTACCAGTTACTCTCTGTAATTTAACAAAACAGGGAACATCTGCAAAGTAATAGTAAATTGGTTCAAAAAATTACAGCTAAAAACTTTATAAAAAATGACTTTTTTATGGTATAAAAATAATGTTGAGCTTTAAAGTCGGCTCACTCTCATGCAGCAGATTTCACTTAAGGTGTCCAATCAGACCTCTACTCAAATTCAAGCGGGAGAGAAATATGAAATTATGTGATATAATCAAGTTGTTGAGATGATGCAAGTGTGAGGAACAAGAAAGTCAAAGAATCTGTACAGTTCTGACAGCAGATCCATTCATGTAAAGTAAGTGAAAGCAGCAGTACTTAAAGGGATGTTCTACATTTAATTTACCTTTGGCCACATGTATGCAAAAACAATTAAATGTGCTCTTTGTTGTTATATGTTCATTTAATAATGAGGACAATGGTGTGTTGAACTGAACACCTTTATTCCTTTTAGTCCCATGAGACCGTTATTCACCCGTATAAACTCCCTCAGTATCAAAAGTGTGCCTTAGTTATTAAGCTGAAGATATTGGCCCCAGTAGGAAATTATAAATTCTCAGCGACTGCTGATAACAGTCTTATTTCAGTATCTTCATGATAGGCGAAAAGCGCAATCGCCATTCGTCGGCTGCTCAGTGAAAAAGGCTGATATGGTACGTGTCATTTTTTCGATGATAAACTTGTTTAATTCCACTGTATTTGACAGAGCGCTGAGAATATGCATGAGTGAGTATGCATTATTAAAACAGCCTGTTCAGACAGCCCTAATGCAATAAGGAGAGGGGTCCTCCGTGTTAATCTTACAGGCATTCCCTGCTGCTGACTGTGCCTCTACCAAGAGCAAGAGGCTATGTTTCATATCTTATTTCATAATTATATACAGCATTTGCATATTTTACCGAGGATTTTAGAGGAGAAGGGAGTCTGACACTCACTCCTCTTGACTTTCTTCATACAGTTTTCAGAGAAAATGTCTTAGGTGGCAAATATATCACCTGATGTTAGAGAGGTGAGTTTATGACATGGGTACAATTTGAGGAGAACGTGTTTGAAAGAGAACGGATAAACTATGATATAAAAATCTAATGTTCCAGCAGTCATTTAGGTTCATATTTGATTGGATGGTGGATGAAAATCTTCATTGATTTCCAAGAACATGCAGATTTCTGGGCAATTAAATGTAGTTTCTGCAGGAGACTACAATAATTAACATTCTGTTTCCTAAACATTAGCAGTAGTAAATAAATAAACTACAGACTGAATTTTAAACAGCAGTGGCAGACAATAAATTGAAAATTTTTCCACACAAGATTTCTACTTCTTGACTTTTTAGTCTTGGAGCTGCCTTGTCTTTGTGCAAGAGAGTTTTAATCAACACATATTGCAGTTTTGTGATGATTTGTGGGAAGGTTTGGATTGTCTGCTCTGATTTCATGTGAATCTTTGTCTGTTTTCAGCCCCTACTTCGATTTATTTTACACTCACTTTTAGAAGGAACAACATATTTCTGATTCCTTCAAATGATTTCCTAAATGCAGCTGCTACACATGGTAAACTGTGGTTCCCTTTTATTTACCCAGCAGAAAGGGAGAACACATATTGACCTGAGAGAGTCTGACACTTTGTCATCCCAAGTGTGTTTATCAATCTCTTAACAGCCCCTGAAAACAGACGTACCACCGGCTGACATGAGCATTCAAAAATGCCCCCGATAAACATTTATCTGAATTGCTATTGTCACCCCTCGTTAGCCATTATTTCATTCAACGAAGAGCTGAGCATCAGCAAATCTTCATTTGCTGGCGCCACGGCGGAGACCCTCAAGTCCAAGGAGCTGAGGGAAGCACATGTCAATAACAGTAAGCCAATTAAAATCACTCTTCATTTAAGCTGTGATCTCTATTGATTGGCCTTTCAATCCTCATCCATCAACCCAGCAGACTGCCTTGAAGGGTTGGAGGGATGGACTGTCTGAGTGACTCCAAGCCTCTAAGCTGCCACTGTACCAACCCATACCTTCAGCTTTTCAGGAAATCAAGCCGGCTGGTTGCACAAGCTAAGCAAATCCTGAGCCTTCACAAGAGAGAACTTGTGGATCTGATCCTGTTGCAAGGCTGCAGATAGAAAGTACAACTGAAGTGGCCACTGAATATCAAAGCAAACACAATAAAAATATTCAGAAAGCAGCATGTTACAGAAATAGACACAAACATAACAGTCTAAACCTGCTTTTGTAGCTCATGAAATGGATTTAAAGGGGAGAATTTCAGATCATTGACACCAAAACTTGGCTTACAAACTTAACATCTGACATGACATGTAGTAGCACATGCTAATAATCAGTTAATCCCGTGTTTAGTAGTAGTTAGTTGTTCAAGCAGAGTAATGAAGATGAGCTCGTAATAGAAAGGCATCAGATGTTTGGTGCTTCACCACCATTGGCTCCGTCAGCAGCTGTGTGCTCTCAGCTGACCGGTCACATCCAGTCATATTCATGCTGTGTAGAGCATGACCTGACGCTTCTTACTAATATGCTCATGCCAACACCGTTTACTACCGAAGCTTCCCTCCACCACCCCAACCTTCCAACTGTGTTGTATATTTTTGGAAAGATGATTTGATTTAGATTTAAGATTCATGTGTCACATGTCAACCACTGATTTCTTCAAAATGTTCAGTGGCCAGTATGGTCAGAAGAGACTCTGACTGAAATTAAAATTTGCTGAAAAACCACAATTTAACCTTCGATTTAACCCTTTGAGATAAAAAAAAAGTATAACTCAGTCAGGAGTCAGTACCAACATCCTTCAACAATTGGCATCTTATTATGGATTTTAGCCATAATAACCCATCAAAACATATTTACACTGTAAAACAAATCCTGTTTAAAAACCAGAAATAAATAACAAAACATAAATTAAAGTATGGCAACAAGAGTGCCCAAAAAACATATATTAAAAAAAGGTTGAATACTGTCTGTCATGTTCAAAAACTGTAGAAAATGGTAAAAAAATAATAGCAAGTATGTATAAAATAGTGATATTTTTGCTTATTTAAATATACTAAAGCAGTGTAATTATACGTCACACACTGTACAAGAACAAATTACTGTTTATAAAAATGTAGATTTCTGATGGAGACATTAGACAATCAGTTTTGTCGACATATAAATTACTACTTTTTTTCTGGGATTTTACTGGCTATCTGTGATTTACCAAAACAATAATGGAATAGTTTTTTTTTTTTAAATGAGAGTTAAACACTGTTTTAAAACTGACTGTGTTGGCGAGACAAGATTGTCGTCTTTAAAATGACTTTACACAAATGATGTACCAGAGGACTTTCTGATCTGAGCACCTAAAACTGTTCAGATTAAGGAAGAACTGTGGCCATGACTGCTGGTCTATGTTTGGCATTTCAACCAATTATCATCAACAGACTCTTGTTTTTCTTTGTGGGACTGTCTCGTGGATGGATAATACACAACACAGCTAAACTGTAGCAGTGTCCAGTCTTTGCTCTGTTGAGATGAGCTCAAAACGGCTTCTTAAATGGTGTCAAAAATCTGCCAGAGACAGTCTGCTTGATGATCAATTCCATGTGAAGGTCAGTAAGAAGATGTGCACTGGCCCAGGGGCGTCTTTCTTCTTCTTACTTCTTTTGTTCTTCTGACTTTCTCTTCTCTCTCTCTTAAAAAAAGGCAGAGGTGGTCAAGCAGCAGCAGCAGCAGCAGAGTGGGGGTTGGTGATAGTGACCTGACATGAATTGTAAATGAGTGAATAAAAGTGTGGACGTGAGCGTCCATCTACACAGCACTGCTTCAGCCTTTTTTTTTTCCTTTTTTTGCTTACTTTCATCTAATACTGTCTTGTAAGCATACCTAAATGTTAATAATTCTAGTGCTTGCAGATGCATTTCTACCACGCTCCCTGTTTTCTTGCAGACTCAAAGGCCTTGAACTGTCAGTGTCTTCCCCCTCGAGCACATACAGCACAATGTATCAACTTTCTGGTTCAGCAGCTTTGATAATAATCTGACCTCACCTGCTTGGTTGACTTGGGGAGTTCTGATTTTCATTCTGAAAGCCGTGTGAACATCACAAAGTGGGAGAGCGTATTCATCCTGCAATCGTAACCTTCCTTTATTTTAAAAAGGTTATTTGGTGACAACAAGCCTCCTCTAAGACGGTGTCGTGTGAAGCAGCCTTATCCTGGACCGAAGCCATTTTTTTCCCCCACAAATCACTGCCAATTAACATTAAAAGCTGGCGGGAGATGGCACCTCCATTTTCATTATTGTAGTCTGATAAAGAGCGCTCACACAAGCTTATAGGGACAACACATTAAAAGGTCACCCTGACAAGGTGACAAGCTGGTGATAGCTGTGAACTTTGGTAAAAAAAACAAACAAAAAAAAAACAAAAGCCAAACACACTGAATTTTCTTGAATTGAATGGAAAGTCCCTGTGAAGAATGTAAAGGCTTTATACATTATTACAGTAGACGCAACTTTCATGAAATAATGATATTCTTCTCTATAAGAAGGCTGCCTTTATGCCTTTGATTTATTCATAGTGGCATTTCAGAGAATGTGTGTACAGCTGACAGACCTGAAGTAGGTTATCTGTACTCCTACACTTAATACACTCTGAAAGTCTGGGACGCATCTGGCTCTCTTTCTGCCTTTATTCCTGCCTGGAGGCTGTGTTTCCTTATCAAGCCTTATCTTATGTACACTATGTTTTACTGCCCTGACAAGGCACCATAGGTAGCAAGTACATTTACTCAAGTCCTTAAATTCAATTCTGATGTGCTTTACTGGGGTATTTCCATTATGCGATTAAATTTCAGAGGAAACTAATCTCTTTTCTTCTTTGCTATGGCTACTTTTACTTTTCAAACTTAAGTACTTTTACCTGTAATTCATTGATTTTTATTTATACTTAACTTCAACATAACAAGAAGAGTTTAGGACTTGGGTAATGTGGATTTAACACTGTCAGAGTGATGGGAAGGAAGCAATTTACAACAAAGGATATCTGCCTTTCCTAAACAGACACTTTTGCTTTTGGAAAAATTCTAACTCAAGCAAACAAATCTTTATATGTCTATACGAGTGGATTCTTAATGGAACCTATACTTAAAACGTTTCATTAAGCTATAGAATAGTACTATTATAGCTTTTGGACTGTGTTGAAGTCGATGAGTTTGAAAGTCTTTTATCTCATCTTAATTAGTCTTTTCTGAAAACTTTATTTCGTTAATGACGTGTCTGAAATTGATATTTTTACAATAACAATGTATCAATTAAAATCTGAAAATAATGTGCCAATGTGAAAGAAGTCACTCACAGCAATAAACCTACAATTATTCCCAAATCTGCAACTCCTCTCAGAGATTTGAATATTTGTTTTGGTGTCCACCAGCAACTTTACTGCTTTGGTTAGCTCTCACTGGTCGCTTACCTTCATTTTACGCAGCAGCACTCAGCTATATAAAGCCACAAAGCTTTCACAAAACCATTTATTTGCGGGAAGAACTGGTGAGCATTGAGAAGCATTTAGCAGTTAAAGAGCCACATATTTTTTCTCAACATTGGTAGAGACCAAAAACAGGGCTAAAAGAGAGAGAACATTAAGCTAACAGTCACCAGGAGGTCAGATAAACAGATTCAGGTAAAATCTCATTGTCTGCTTGACATATAAACAACTAACTGCTATCAAGTTCACTGCATGGGCTTTAAATGTGATCTTTAGGAAATGTTTAGTGACTTAAAAAAAAAAAAAGATTTATGGTTTGGGTGCTGCTAGAGACTGTGTATCCATCACCAATATTCCATTTTGGCAAAATACAGTGATTTAATAGGTTTGTGTTAACCCAAAGATGTTATAAATGCAAATCAATTATTTTTTTTAACCAGCACCACTGGTTTGTAAAAATCTGAAAATGGTTGCTTTTCAGAATTTATCTTTTAAGTTCACCTGCTGTGAGCATAAGCATAGGAGTTTAAAAGATTTAAACAGTAAAATGGAAAAAAAAAATCAATGGTCCACATGACAGCAAAGGAGTGCAAAATAATTCTAAAAGGCTTTTGTCATTGCTGTTGTTTTATTAGTGTGTTTGTGTGGCTGAGGTGTGATAGCTGCCCGGACAGCAACAACACAGATAACAGGAATACGATGCAAAGGGGAAAATGTGAATTAGGTGAATTAAGACATGGAACAGCCTGGGTGTGTGAATCCTGCCTCGTAGCTGCAGCCTGAGTTCCCAGCAGATGTCACAGTGGGATGATGGTCCTCGATGCTGCAGAGGTTTCACCATGGCAACGCAGTGCCTGTCGCACCCTGGCATGTGCCAAGGAGGCCCCTGGCAGCACTCGCTCTCCGCTGTGGCAGCCCCGGTGTTCCAGGCCACCACATTGTTTCGCCAATGATTAATTACCATCCTGATGAAATGTGAAGGCTCTAGAAATGTCACCAGGATGACATGAGCTTGTCAGTGTGGGCCAGCAGGGAGCAGCGTATCGCACACAGACATCTGGAAGGATACGAAGCACCAACTGTTATTATTACCTGAGCTGCTTCCTGTTGGATTTTTATGTGACTTCATTTTTAACATTTTTATTATACCTCCCTGAATCTGAATTCCAAGCTTCTTCCGTTGTGTCTGCTAAGTCACTGAAATGTAAACCTAGTTAAAGTCAAACTAATTTCTCACGCAATGTCAGAAAACGTGTTTTCTCCCTTAATTCGACAATCGATATCAGCTCACAGTGAGGGAGCAGTAAGCAGCTGATTATATTCATTATTACAAAGCCTCTAAACATGCACTGAGCCCTTCTCCTTCATGCCGGAAACACACAATAACCCCTCATGCAAATGTACTGTAGGTTCAAGATGTCTGCATAAGTGTTTAATCCATTTGTGTTCGCGAAAGAAGCGGAGGAAGGTATTGCTTGATGAAAAACACAAATGACATACCAAATTTCCCTGATGAATTGGTCCATTTACTGAAATAAATTGAATTGATGCAAAGGATCCCAGAGGAGCAGAAAATTGTTCAGCTATGGATGAAAACCCTTGCAGAGCTTCAGCACCTACAAGCAGCCGAGCTTATTTGTATTACACATAAGACTTGTAAAGATGTGCTGACAGCCCCTGTTTATCCCACTTAATAAGAGCAGATTTTTTTTTTTTTTTTTTTACTCAGAGCTAAAATGTTTGCTAATTAACTTGGGACAAAAACAGGAACAAACGCAATTATTTCAATGAATGAATCTGATTTCCTTTTGTTATGATATGAGAGATGCATGTGTTGAACTCTAAATGATAGCTTTGTTTGTTTTCCTCCTATTTTTTACCCCCAACTGAGCAAGGTAAACATCCATAACAACAACAGGTAAAGCGAATTTTGTTGAAATCAAGCGTCTTCGTGCCTGAGCATCCGTGACAGCTATTTCATGGTTTACCATATGTTCAAAAATCATAAGAATGCAATTTCATGTGAATAAGTAGTTGGGTTTAGGCCTCTCAAAGTCACTTTCAAGGATCTTAATTCTGAAAGGCGTATACTGCATGTTCAAGCTTGAGACAACCGTCATCGGAATTTATTGATTTAGATTTTTTTCTGTGGCTTTCCTCTGCTTTGGCAACAGATAGTTGCACATCCATCTCTCATCATCGCCACTTTGATGCTGCAGAACATATGGCGAATTACCAGAATGGCTGTGTGAGCAGATGTTATTGGTTAAATGAAATGCATTTGATCTTGAATGATTAGTGTCCATCAGAGCATTTCCTTGTTTGGTGTCCTAATGACCGGAACTGCTGTGACAGCGTGTTTCCTCATGCTGGTTTTATGGGAAACTTATCCACACGCCATTACCAATTTCAAATCACCAATGTCAGCACTGTAGGTCAATGCTTGAGTTTGATCAACTCATCTGGATGCACTTAGAACAACATCAATAATTCAGCAACATTACTGCTGTACTAGTTCTCTTTAACCTGACAATGAAGAAGAGAAAGAGGTGCATCAGATGGTTTCCCCGAACCTTCACACAGGCCTCTTTTCATGCAGGCTTAAAGGTGAACAGCGGGGTACTGAAAGGGTTACGCTGACCTCTTATGGTTTAAGTGTATCCAGTATGGGATTAAAATACTGGCAGTCAACTCATATCCCAGAGTAATCTGAGAAAATTAAAACTTGTTACATTTAATGGCACAAATAAACATTTCTCATCTCTTCTTTCAAGATTTAGCAACTATTGTTTTTTTAGTTTGGCAAGTTAAGTTTGAACAAAAAGTAAGTAAAGTTATGTGTATTGATAACTGACTCCTACAGTATGCTTTTAAGGTCTTTAATGTGTAGGCTATCAAATCAGAACCACCAGACTACTCTGGTTTCACTTCTCATTCTTTGGATAAAACTACAAACAACAAAATAATATTGGCAGATATAAGACAGTTTAACACCACAGGATTTATTCTCAATGCCAACATCCAATACCAATGCAGGAGGTGCCTCTTATGTGTTCAAGTGGTGAGATGAAAATTATGGGTTTGAAGGTAAAAGTGGTGAAGGGACGTATAGCAAATCAGACTGGCATGCATTGGGTTGAAGACCTGTGAATATGGTTGTTTGTTTTTAATGCCATAATTTTGTCACCAATATCAGTTCCTAACCTTAACCAACCCTTCCAGAAAGGGAGCAAAGGACTTGATTGAGTATAGAGTCATGATTTGGGATTAAAATTGCTCCAATAACATTGTCTCTCATAGCCAGACCTTGCTGTGCAGAATGGTCCAGCTTCACTTATAATCATTCTGCTATAAGTGGGGGGAAAAAATGCTTTGCTTGTTTGTATTTCTTTAAACCAGGCCCAGTTTTCTTGGGTGAGGCTAAGCCCAGGATGCAGTGATGGTGCCCCTGCAAAATAGTGGTGGGTAGAATATACCCTGGCAAAATATTTGCATGCAGCAAGCGGAGTCATTAAAATGAATTCACTAAAAGCACAAAGCAAGCCTGCTAATCTAAATCTTCATGAAAACTTGCCCCATTTCACCATGTTAGTCACTGCCTTGAGGCTGTTGTTTCACATAGTGAAGGAGATTTTTTTTTTTTTTTTATTTAAATAATGGACGTTATTGAAGGAGTCCTCAAAGTCTACACCTGGTGAGTCAGACTGTAAAAACAAAACACTGACTATTTTTAGGTTGAAATAGGAAATCCATAGCAGCTTCTAGTCACCAGTGGACTTGAACCCCTTGTTGAACATGTGCTGAAACAACAGATGCAGTGGTTGTAGCCTTGTGGGTTTTGTGGGATCATATACTGGCTATTATAGTAGGTCAGTGTAACCTCTATTGATATTGTAAACATACTGCTGATTTCATTGTGATTTTGCATATCAGCTAGAGCTTTGGAATTTTTTTTTTTCTCTTTTCAATGATTCAGATTGGATCCACCAATTTGTTTTTACTTACAAGGTTCTATTGAAAGGATTTGTTAGACTTGTTTCAGCCTCATTCTTGGTGTGTATACTCAGTCAGCACTGTTGTAGACATCAGCGGTTAACTCCTCTCACAAGAAGTGATTTATCTCTGGACAACTCTTTCTACAGGCTTCAAAGCTGTACTCTCATCACACTAGACTTGGAGCCTTAATTTGAGTATGGTTTTTTTTGTTGTTGTTGTTGATTTAGGTTGTTGTTTTCTTTTGGGTATTTTACTGTGCAGAACTTGAGTGTTTTCACTTAAACTGTGCAAAGTGCATAACCGTCAATCCCACAACACCAAAAGGATGAAGTTGACAGTGTTGTCAGCTCTGTTGAAAGATCTCAAAGGTTCAAAAAAACTAAGCGGAAACAAAACACAGACAGCATTTAATGAGCTAAAACTGTAAAAGACACTATTTTCATTTGAATATTTAATGTAGGATTCCCTCATTAACCATTTAACAGATACAGACATCATGAAGCACTTGTGTATCTTTGACTTGTTCATTTCTGACATGGAGGCAGTGGAGAGGGATATTACAATTAGATAAAGTGAGAAAGACACTAAAAGCCTTCAATCATTTTATTTTTTTTTTTTTGCAGCTTCCCTGCTGGGCTTAATATCATCCAAAGTGAGATTAGTCTCACAACATGAGGGAATGTCATCAACTTATAAACGTTTCACTATGGAACTGATTAGTCATGAACAACCCGTGAAAAACTGTTTGTTAGTGGGTTTGGAAAAAAAGCAGTCTGTTAACTTGATACTAACTGGTTCAAAAAAGATTCCTGTTTAGAAAACCTGCTGCCAAAGACTACTGCTGTAACATTTTAATCACCCTCACTTCAGTCCTTCTACCAACATCAAAGACAGTGTTTGGGTCAGAAGTCAGACAGTTACCAACAGATCAGAATAGAGTAGGAGCTGATTTACAGGAGGAATATTCCTGCCAAATGGTAATTTGCCGTTTCAGTCTATATTTGCGGTGACCCTGTGTGCCCCTTGTGCTTTTGAAATGCTCATCTGATTAGGGAAGATCTTGCAGAAAGAGGGAAATATGGGCTACAAGTTCTCCAAACACGCTGCTGATTATACACTCTTCCTGTTTCATCAGCAAATGAGAGGTTCTACCGCAGAGTGTCTAGACAACTTTGTATGTCGCTCCGACTGTGTAGTTTTCTCTGATTTACAGTGGTCATCAGTGGTTTTCGCTTTCTCACCTTGCTTTTTTTTTTTTTTTACACAGTTTACTTTAAAAATATGCTGTAAACATAAATTTCAGCCTTTACAGAATTCATAATAGAGCACACTGCTAAAATGCACCAATAAGCAAACATCAGCCACGTCAACACACTTCGCTGAACAAAACAAAAACAAAGCAAACGCCCGAAGCCGTCCTTGGGCTTGGTTGGGGCTGAGCAGAGGGGTAACCTAAAGACTCAGAAAGTGTGTAATGAGGATTTTAGTGCTCGTGGGGACTGGAGAAAAACAGTGGTCTGCTGCCCTGGTGGCTTGTGCCGGGGATCAATGGTCATTAATCTTTCCAAAGAGGCTCCGGCTGCACTTTTTAGGGGGTAGAAGGATTGCTGACCCAAGTACAGGACGTCTTACTGGGTCCAACAAGCAAGGTTTTCTGTGTTTGGATGCCAAAGCACTTCTGACCTGTTGTGTTCGACTCCAAGCAGAGCTCAGTCACAGTGGGGACTAATTAGTGGAATATGGACAGAAATCATAAAGCACCAATCAACAGACAGGAAGTTACTGTTCTTTTTTACTTTGTGATTATGCAGGATTGGGGTTTTTTTTTTTTTTGAAACTTTGCGTTAGTATGTACGTATTGATTGTGCATGTGATGATTAATTACTAAGATGAATCCTTTCTTCTGTTATTCATAATTACAATAAAGCACATTTTAGCTGAAAAACTATTTACCAGTGCCAGTGTTTGTGGACATCTGCTGGATTTAAGTGCCATTTTTAGACACTGATCATTTACCTCTTCATTTAATGGTACTAAATATTTTTACTCCAAAAGACATATCATACTTTTACTCCATTACAATTACATTCATTTGACGATTTGAGTTTCTAGTTACTGTACTGATTAGGAGCTTACAAATAAACCACATAATGAACTTACAGTTGAACTAAAATTGCACTAAAGCGTAGTAAATACCGCATAGAAAATAGTTCCGTCTTAGCCACATCCAATAGTAAAATGTTGCTCAAATGTTAATGCATCCATGATAATAATGCAATTAAACTATATAGGATATAATAATTTAGTAATTTAAATGGCTATTTACTTTGATACTTTACTAATGCTAAGTGACATTTCAATGCAGGTTTAATTGAGTACTTCTGTTTGTCCTGCAGTAGTGCTACTTAAGCTAAAGGTTTAAATATCTTCTTAACACATTTAACAGTAACCTCAACTTGCATATGCTTTGGTTTTTTAATATATTATTGATAGTATAAAACCTCCAGCCTCCACCGAGCATACAGTATTAATGTGTAACAATTGAATGTGCAAGATAATCGAACGCACTGAAATGCAATCCTGAAATTACCAACAAACCAATTGAGAAGAAAAGCGCAGGCCTCCCTGCAGCTACGAGATATATTTGAAGGGTACCTTTCACTCTCGAGTGAAGTTGTAAAGTTTAATGACATAAAAATATAGCTGAATAGTTTAATGAACTTGCACATGCAGTATAATCCCTGTGTGATTCAACCACCCACACAAGGTTTTCACTGAGCAGCTAATTTGTCATTATAAAGAATTATAGGCAGCGCTCTAAGTAGACCTGTCATCACACGAGACATAATAACAATACTTCAAACTGTCTTACCAATATTACTGTAATGTACCATGGGATATTACATTGTATATGGCATTGTACTATTAAAGCAGGCAGGCAAGATATTTCAATTCGAATTCTGTTTAAAGTCTTACTATAAAATCGGGTTTAAAAACAAAAAGACAAACATGTTTTATCTTATGAGAGGATTTCTTCAAAGTTGGCTTCATTGTCTCCCTCAGGTTGGCTCAACTTATCTACCTAAAAGCCAGTCAGTAATGAAGGAGTTACTACGTTTCATCTTTTCTACGCCATTCAGAGCTTTATTTTGTGCCCACAAACTGCAAATACAATCTCAAGAACAGGCTCTCCACTGCCTGGCTGGAGTCAAGGGCACTTAGTGACATGATGCTAATAGAAGCTGGCACTGAAATATAAAAAATACAAACACATTTAGGTAAGAGGGCTTCGAGGATCTTGTAGGGCAAAGAAGCAACTCTTTATGGCCCAACAAGAGCAACTGTGCTTTTAAAGAATCATGAATATAAGGTTTTTATCGTGTCTGCCTTTTAGAAATCACTGTCCAACATGGTGAAAGACATAAAAATACCTGGTATTTTTGGTTTAACAAGGCATACATTGCATCCAGAATAGATAGGCCTACCACACTTGAACTCTATACTGTGTATGCTGCATATTAATCATAGTTGCATACATTTGTAGCAAAATGTGCAAAGTGGTCACTATACAAAATTACATAATGATACACCGGATGTTAATTGAAGTGCATTTTTCTTGCCAAGATTTTTTGCAGCTGGTTAATGCATTGTGGAAAAATAGGGTGCAACAAAGGAGTATCCAAATTTGACCATATTTAAAATGTATTTTATCTGCTCACCAGATGAGAAAAATGGTCTTGTCCAGCCATGTAGCAATTCTAGCCCACCTTGTTGCTTTGAGCTAAACGCTAATGACAATGCTCAGAAGTTGATGTTCAGCAGGAGTATTTTTCACCAATTTATCTATTTCAGTAAAATTTGTTAGTGTACTCACATCATAATTCAACATTCAAGAGGTGTATTGTCATTTACAAAATAAATTATACAGTTACACTGTACAATGGATTTCTTACTTTGCTGGTCCTCCTTAACCAAATGGACACAATGTAGAAAAACTATCACAATTTAAATAAACAAACATACTTAAACTGACAGCAGCTGTGGTTGCCAAGTGCACTGTGCATTTGTAAACTTTGATTTGAATAAAGTGATCATGGCGGTGGTAAAGTGACTACAGTAGTGAATATAAGGTGCTACTGCATCGAGGAACATCATCACGCACTTAAGTAAACTAAATGCTGACATCGCTGTAATCCATCCTAATTTTGTGAATTCAGGGATTCAGCAAAATCAAACAACAACCAACAAACTGAACAAACAAAAAACCCAGTCAAAGTTCAGTTAATAAATGACATGAAGTCATCTTGCCCTCAGGCAATGTGCTCTTATATTCCCGTCTCTTTCATCAGTTTTAGTAAAACCTCAGTGAATCCAAAGCAGAGTGAAGTTAACTGTCCTTTTGCATTTATTCTGATACACTGGCAGATGGTGTTCTAAGTTATAGAGCAAAGCTGACTTTATTGAGAATTGTTATTCAGGCAGACCGATAAGAAGCAAAAATCTGTTATACAGCGGTTCTACTGTGTGACTAAATGAAAGGTAAAAACGTTATTGCAGTACAAGTGAACATGTGACCCCATGTAAACCCACAACATGGTGAAAACACTCAGCCTTTCATCCTCATAGTCCATTTATTTTCCACTGGCTTCCTGACCACACTTTATTTTTTCCTTTGGTCAGTATCACAATGGCACTGAGGAAACATTTTATATATTCAGCTCATTATTCACTATGTCTAATTAATGCTACACTCGAAATGAGGAATGTGCAATTTAGCATCTCTCGCCTGCCCCTGTAGGGAATCCATTTAGGTGCAATGTAAAATCCTCTTTGATGTAGAAATCTATTTTCATTGGTATACAGAAAAGTTGATGCACCAACACAACAGAGAACCCTCTACTTTTTTATCCCAAAAGGAATTCACTTTGCTGCAACCCCTGTAGCGACTTATATCTTCATTTTAAGTTTATTATATTTTTCTGAGGTTTAATTGAATGCTTTTGCATCCAGTCTATCGTCTATTTACTGCATCTTGTGCCAGCTGACATTTTTCAGCTATGTTGAAGCAGCGAAAGGCTGTGAATAAGGATGATTAAAGCCAATGCAAACATATACAAAATGAAAGATAATTGGGATATTTAGACGGATGCAAGATCTGAAGGCAAAACTGACCAAGACACTTCTGCTGTTTAGACTTATGTTATCTTCTTACTCCTATGTTCAGAAAGTCAAGATAAATTTGGGTGTTTTCATAAGAATACTGAGTGTTGGAACTAAAAGATAGATAGACAAAGTGGTGGTGCATAAATTGAAAGAGTTTTTATTTTCTGGACTTGGTGGTGAAGGTGAAGATAAGCTTGCATCTTCCATACTCCATCATTTATTTAAATTAAATCACTTAAGAAATATAAAGGGGGAATGTCTCCAGGTGGAAGTGTTAATAACTCAAAGACATCTGAAGGAATCACAGTCCATAAAATGTTTGGAATCACAGGTTATATCTTTAACAAAGCATTGCATTTTATACTACTATGATATGTAAATTGTTATTTGGAAACATCCCGAGTAAATACAACGGTCTTTGAGAAAGAAGGACAATATTTCTCTTTGTGATATCCGGTGGAGCTGAAATATAAAGTAGCATAAAGCAGAAAAATTCAAGAAGTAATATATCCAGATTGTACATAAGTAACTGTATTCAGTTACTTCCACACTTTAGCATCCTTGTTTGTCTAGATCTGTATGTGCAAAAATAATACCATAGAAATTAAGCTTTCCACTGCAACATGCGGGAAAATAAACCGGCTTCTTGTTATTGCATGAACAGAGTTTCACCCTGTAGCAGGCTGTGGTGGTTTAATATTTAATGATCTTCTCTGACTCCAAGTGCAAACCTTGGCAAACTAATGCAATGTTGTTTGAAGCTGGACTCTTGAAACTGTGTTACATACGAGAAGTCAATATAAAGTAGCTCCGGCAGGATTAACAGCTGGCTTGCATGCAAATTACTAATAGTGGGTCTGTTTGCATCCCTGTTTGTGTGTTTGTTTCTTTCCCTTGGCCTCCAGCCGACCAGCGAAAGGCCCAGATGACCCAGATCAGGGCCAGTTGAGCTGACCAGAAAGGGAGGAATCACTGTGGATCTCATCTGGTCTTCATCATGGACACATGAAGGACCTCAGCTGGATTGGAGTTAAGCATGTAATCACAGGCGGGCCAAATACACTAATTAGTTACATAAAGAGTCACTTTCCAAAAGTAGGGATCCACCATCATAAAAAGCATCATTTACCCTCTTAAAATGATTGCTGGCATTAAACTAGGGCTCACTATGAAGGCTAATAACCATCACCAGATGTCTTCTCACAAGGAGTGGCATTTGTAACTATTGAGCTGACTACTTTCTGCGGTTATGCATTAGCATACGATACATAGAAATGTGTGTGTGTCTATATGTAAATGTTCTATGTGTGTGTGAGTTTTTGAGTCTGTGTCTATTCATCAGAGTGAATTAGCATGTCTTAGGCTTTACAGTCACCTATAAAAAAAGAGCTGATTTGTTGTCAGAATGACTATAGCACATCTGCATTTTCTTTTATAAACTGTTTCGCTGTCATTTTGCTCACCTAAAAAGCTGAAAATCCCATTAAATCTCTTTCAACATTCTTTATGTTAATGTTTGTGCCATACTGCAGGTCCTGCCCTAAATTCCTGACAGGCACTATTCCCAGTAATTAGGCTGACGCCAGCTCCCAGTAATGCTCCCGCCTGGAGATTCCTTGTGACAGAATGGCAAAGAGTGTCAGGTATAAATTGTATTTACAATAAACTCCCCCAGTGGACCGTGTTTCTAAAGCATGCCAGGCCTTCAAATGACATCGTTTAGTCTCTCCTGTTGCTCAGTGCAACACGCACCATGCCGCATTAGCAACGAAACAGATGTTTTGTTTGGTGTTTTTTTCCCCGCACATCCTAACTTGCGCTTGTGGACATTTATCTACTAAAACGACTTTTTGTTTGTTTCTTTTATATTTTATGTTGAGACTTACTCTTATCTTTTAATCTTATGCTGTCTTCTTTAATCTACTTTTATTTAAATGGGTGCATTAAATTGAACAAAAAGAAAATGCTTTTGTGTAACTACATCTTTATTGTTCAACAAACAGAAATAATTTTGCCCTAAAATAGATTTTAAATAAATACTATTATAAGTAAAACAAATCTTTAGCTCTGTAAAACATTGTCTTTCCTGTTTCACATTACCTTTGGTTGAACTCGGAGTTGCCGCACAGCATAAAGAAGAAAATGATGTTATGTAGATTGAAGCCACAGAGAGCCGTGTCTATCAAAACATTTGTCATCCAAACTAATCAAGGCGAGGCAGCTACATTCATTAGCTTGCCTCAGTTCGTGCCCACTTGTCTGCAGACTTCAAGCTCCATTATTGTTACGGGATAACTCAGTGACATTTGGCCACCACTCTGAATATTCATAATGCACAGAGTGCACTGTGAATGATCAGCAGCCCTGACATGCTGAATGTGCTAACACCAATTGTGGCTGTGCTCTGAATTTGTGAATGAAATACAGTGAATGAATCATGCGCTACAATGTGAGGATGTAGCGCCTACTTTAAGGCTGTCATCACTGATTACGCATGTTTATAGTTATCAAAGCTTCACTAGTTTTCTTATTACTTTGCTTGTTTAAAGGGCTTGAAGAAGTACAATTATTCTGCATTCTGCTTTCCTAATCATAACTAGTCATATCTCTGGGGCTGAAAAATGAAGTCAACCTGCCAAAAACTCTACTGAATTGCCACTTGAGGCTGCCTCCAAAAATGAGCCAATCCCCACGGACCCCGATGGTAAAATGTCCAACTCCATAGCAGAAATAAACATGTTCACAGCCTGGTATGAAAAACCACAGATTAAACCAACTACTTTGGTGCATTCAGCAGCAAATATCAACTTAAAACTCTCTCCAAACAGAGAGTTTGAACATTTTGGCTCATTAGCTTACTTACTTGAGAGTGAAGTGAGAGGATGGATACCACTCTCATACTTTCATTATACCAAACAGACAGTTTTTAAATTACAGTAGACAGTTTTTCTTCTTCTGCCCTCATCTCCAGTGGTATCCCTCAGGGCCCAGTCCTCAGACCCATTTGATTTGGTTTGTATCTGTTTACCCTGGGCTGTAATATTTTTCAAAGTGGTCTACCACTGCTATGCTGATGACTCGCAGTTATACATCTTATTTATCCCAGATAATCATGAAAATGTACACTCTGTACAATGCTGCCTTGTTGTAATCAAATGCTGGATTGCTGCTAATTTTCTACAAATGAATCCAGAAAAATTAAAGTCCTGATTATGCACATTATCAGCCCTTACCCTGAACTGCTACAAACCAACATAACTCAGTCAGCCAGTCAGTTACTTTCAATCATAACCTCAACTTTAACCAACATATCAGGACTCTGGTCCAATCATGTCACCTACAACTTAGGAACATTGTTAAGATCAAGCCAATAACATTGTTAAAAGCTTAAACTGACTCTCATTTTGCCGCCTCTGGACTATTGGAATTCAGTATTTACCTTCCTCAATGACGCAGCAACCACCTGGTTACAGTTGAATCGGAAATCAGCCAGATTCCTCAGAAACACTCGACACAAGTCCTGGCTTAATTAAACTTCCCCAGTTGTTACAAAATTCAGTTTAAGATTCTGTTGACCACTTTGACCACTGAGAACTGAGAATTAATTAGAGTTAACACTTCCACAGTCCAGGCTCAAAACAAAGAGGAATCATGCTTTCACTATTTTATCCCCAGCACTGTGGAAAATAAGTCAGAACAGCACAGTCAGTTCCTCGGTTCTAGAAGCCTTTAATAACTCATCTATACAGACAGGCATGTAGTTTAATCTGTTGTATTTCATTGCTCTTTATTATGTGTTTTGTCTTCTTTTAATGTTCTATAGCTGCATTCTAGTGCTTTGTCTATTTTAAAGCTTTGTTCGTCACTTTGTAACTCCAGTTTTGAAAGGTGCTACAGAAAAAAAGTTTATTAGGAGTATTATTAGTATTATTATTGTTACTATACGAACATGAAATTACTGCTGGTTGGCTTATCCGGCCACACAGACTGGTAGTATTATAAGGGGCTTGTGGCAGACCATTTCTAAATTGAAAAGTGAATAACTGCTATTATATTTACATCATTAAACATGTTTATCTGATCTCATATTCAGAACAGACGGAAGAAAATGACAAGAGATCACTAAGTTTAGCTAATCTTTTTAAAACACGCATAGACAGATATTTTCATTTTTTTAAAGCGGACATAACTTGGAGGCCAGGAATGATTTGTTTTAGATTTTCATTTCCTTGCACTCGCATTAAACTGCAACCTGACTGATTTTGTGACGCAATCAAGTAGCAAAGCTGGAGTTCACATTTTCTCCAAACAAAAGTGGAGAGGAGGTGCTAATCAGTCCAGACGTGTCTCTCAGCTGATGACTTGCTAAACACAGCAGAAATCCAGAGGTGGGTGGGATGCTGGTAAACAACAACAGCCTCCCCCTGTTCATGTAGTGAAGATGAAAGTAAGTGTCTCCGTCAAAATAAGGAAAGAGAGTCTGACGGTTTTCTTAGTAATGATAACTGCAGGCAAAATGTAAAAGATTAATGAGAAGATCCTGTCAGGAACGAATCAGTCAAGTTAAAGCTCAGTCATCACGGGCAAGAATTGGTCTCCTGCTTTTTTCCTTGCTTTTTTAAACACACTCCTTCTTTTCTCAGTCTGTCATTCTCTGCGTCTTTCTTTCAGCCAGCAGACACGATGACAGACTCAACAATGAACATGAACTGCATGACTAATATACTGTACGAAACGTTGCCAAGACCTCATGATGTAACCTTGCATGCAATCAAATCCTTGCATAATGATCGGTGTCATCCTGCAAAGTGACAGACAGTGAAAGGTCAACCTCGAAAAGTCCTAGACAGCATGCAACACTGAAAGGCTGCCATGACCTTCAGGCGGTGGCATTCTGGGAAGAGGAGAGTGCCATTATGATGTGGGGGTAATTGAAACACAGTGCCGTGATTAGTGGAGGTTTTTATTCGTGACTTCGTGGTAGTGAAAGGTCGCAAAGATGGCACGGTAACTCATTCTGATCTGGCGCCGCGCACTGCTGTACCACATAATGTATATATCACATGTGCCAAATTAAAAAATGCAAAGAAAATGGTAAATTTACTTTTCTATGCACCTCTTTTTTTCCATTAAATCATCATTCATCCCTCGAGTTATCATTGCAAGGGATTTTTGACCCTTCATAATATCACAGAGCTCGTTAAGGAGATATATGATAAATAGTTTACCAATTATTCCTAATCAAATGATGATTAAATGCAGTCCACCTACACTACTTCCACTGCCTGTGCTTTTCCTGCTCTAGACCAGAGGCATACACTAAAGTAAGGTTAAGTAAGGTACTGATGGTGTGGGGTTTTTTTGTTCTGTTTTTCTGATTAACTACTTTGCAGATGCAGCCAAAACCCCTTTTCATTTCTGTAACGGAGAAAACGAAGAGCATGAGACCAAATTATTCAAACTGTCTTAAAAAGAAGCTAAAATTAATGTGTGCATAAGGAAATCTTATTTCCTCAGACATCCATAATGAGAGACAGCTTGGACACTTAAGTGAAATTTCCATATGTGGAGACTGAAACTGTTAAACAGAATGAACATTTTTAAACAAATACATTTGGGCCTATTTTGAGTTTACTGCAAACCACTTTTTTTTAAGTGAAAATGTCATTTTTGGAAAAGCAGGTTTTCATTTTCCATTTCTCCCCCCCAATTATATGCCTTAAATTTCATTTTTCCGACCGTATGTTTTAATTTTACACATTTTTTCCCCAATCATTTGCCTTAAATGCCATTTTCCAAAAGTATGTTTTTATATTTCCAAATGTTTTTTTTTTCCAATTACATGTCTTAAATGTCATTTTTACAAAATTATGTTTTCATTTACACAATTTTTCCCAATTATACCCCTTAAATGCCATTTTTAAGAATGTTTGAATTTTATGTATTTTCCCCCAATTATATGCCTTTATTTCCATTTTTCCAAAAGTATGTTTTCATTTTACACATTTTTCCTCAGTCATATGCCTTTTTGCTGTCTTGTATAAAAATAGATGAGAAGAACTAGATAAGAAGGTGGAGACCGGCTTAGCTTAGCTTAGCTTAGCTTAGCTTAGCTTAGCAAAGACTGGAAACACAGGTAAACAGCTTCACTGGCCCCAGACAGCCTGTGCCAGTAGAGAGCTAACCTGCTAAACTAAGCTAACTTATCCGATGGTCAGCATGGTGGTCAGTTTTCACATTGGGAAGAATCAAAGTGTAACCGTGCTGCACCGAGATCTGCAGGATTTGTGGTAATTTCAGTGAAATAGTTGTGGATTCCAGCAAAGTTTATTCTTCCAGTACTTTAACCATCTCTGACCCTTGCAATAATTAAAAAATACACAAACACAAATGAGTTTTTATCCTTTTTGGACATGATTGAATCCATTAATTGTGGCCTAAAACACAAAAAAAGATAAGAGCTGCTTTTTTTTTATCTCTAAATGTCTAACCAGAGAAATCTATGTACAAATCAAAGCCTTGATGAGTTGAGCTCTAACAGAAGGCCAGCTTGCTCTATTGCTGTTGACACCCGGGGTAATTGCCCTGCTCCACTGCTGAAATGTCACGGCTGCTCTTATCCCAGGTGGGCTATTCCATCAACTAATAAATGCCATTGCCCCTCTCCCAGCACCAAAGCCCCATAACATAATATGGCACAACACTCATAAAAAGCAGCAGATGACACACACCTCGCTGCAGATGTAATTAGCAACACTTATCAAGATCTAATTTACTCGCTGCTAATATGGGCACTAATTTGAATGTGACTAGTCTTTTAGAGCTTTTTATAATCAGATAGCATTAATGGGATTAACGGGTTTCTAAATAAGGCTAATGTTAATGTTTTTATTAGCTCTCATAAGCGTATTTTTTTTTCGTTTTATTGTGTCATTTAAATCAGATTTTTTGCTCGGGAATATTTTGCATTTGAAAGGTAACATACATACAGGGATGATGTTTTATAGAGGAGATTCCTGCATCTGTGTCACTAAATTTCAAGAGTCATAAATACATTAATTCAGGAAGCTCAAGCCAATCTACTGTAAAACATCCCAATTTCCTTCCACATGCAGACAAACTGTCTCCGATGTCTCACTATTTGGTTTTAATTTCAACCAGCAATTACCAAAGACCTTATCTCATTTATATGGTAATAACACCTCTGATGTGAGCCCTGGCAGCACAGATCCACAGCTAAGCAGGGTTGGCCTTTCGTGACCAGGGCTTGTTCACTTCATTCTCCTGCCTGACTGCACTGACCAGCAAAGAGAGGTCAGCGTCTGAGGGGATCGAGCAGGAGCTCCAGCATTTGTGGGTCGGAAATTTAATTTACTGTGACATATTGTTGGTAGCACTTACAGAGGTGATATGTGGTCCCTTTTGCTTTGGAACACCTGCACAAGAGGTAGCCTGACCCTCTGCTGTGTTTATTGGCAGCAGGGATGCTCCTGAGCATTATGCTGCATTTATAAATATCCATGTAAATAACAAAATATGCATTAAACCTCAAACAGCAAATGCTAAATGTTCACCACAAAATAGATCATACAAGTGGAATCAAGTAGTCATAAAGTTGTAACATAAGCCAACAGAGTGGAGGTTACAAGTTATACTAAATAAGACTTTATCTCATATGGTATGTAACAATCTCATCGACTAATCCTAAAATATGTTTCTGTTTTATTGCAATTTTAAAACATATTATGTATAAATACAAGTAACAATCTCACCTTTCTTATCCAAATGTGCAAGTTGAAGAGCCAGCACATTGAAACAAAATAAGTAACATCAAGTGCTGTCATTTAAGTGCTTATTTAGGTTCCTTTCACAGAGTTTTTATTTTAAAATTAGCCAGATTAAACATTAAAAAGTCAGAGACGGCAAGCATTCGTATTATAATTTGTCTGGCAAGATTGATTGTTGGAGACCAGAAATGAGAAGCCTGCATTTGTTTACCTCTTTCTGAAATCAAGGACTCTTTGAATTTCAAGTAATCTGAAACTGCCAATATTAAAGAAAGCTTTTGTGCAACACAAGAAAGCTTCATAAAGAGCGGTGTGTCTTTGCAAAAGGTTAGTGGCTTGTACAATAATAGAGGATTAATAGAAGAAAAGAAAATGTCTCTCAGCAAACATGTCTAGTGTAAAGCATCGGTATTCACATCAATCTTGCAAGAGAGGTCCTTAGTTATACTGAGCAACCTGGTTACTCATTTCTCAATTCTAATTGGTATTCCAAGAAAACATCCTGAAAGTGTTTTAGGAAAGAGATTCCTTTTTTAGGCAACTGGAAATAATTCTTTCGTTTTTGCCCAGAAAGGATTAACAGAGTCTTGGCAGGAAAGGCCACTCCACATCTGAGATGTGATTTGAATATTGACCCAAAGCAGTGATATCCATGTCAGACTGTGATAGCTGCTGCTAATGGGAGGTCAGCCAGAGGTCAGAGGAAAGTGGGAGTCTGAGCCACGAATATGACTAACTGCATAGCCTAAATATCTCCAACAAACTGAGCAGTTTATTCAGGCTGGAAACTTGAAGGAGCTCGTGGAAAAGGAGGAATAATAGCACCCATCTCTTCAGTGCTTTTTTGTACCAACATGCCGTGTTTTAGGGTACAGTTCACAAAGTGAGCATTTTTTTTCTCTTCGGCCATAAAGTGTGTGCAAGGTGCTCTGCCACTAACCCAGACTGCACTGGGTTTGATCTCTCTTTCCTTCACTGTTCCCTGAATGTTGAAAAATCTGACCTGTCTTCTGCACAGCAGTATAAGGACATTAATGAGAAGCACTGTATTGATTTTCTATGAAAACACTACACTGTTTTGTTGCATTTCCTTAACCTTGGCTTCCCTGAATCTGAAGCTGCCCAATTCAATTTTTCTTTGTTGGATTTTCATCCCCCCCCAGGGGGAAATTTCATGAACTCTTTATTCCAGTGCTTGGCATCTGTTGTTCCACCTATAGTTTAGTTACAAGAGGGAAAAAACTAAAGAAAAGCATGGTTAAAGTCGGCTTATTTTTTTTCCCCTAAACTGTTGTGCACTGCACTCAGTCAGGGCTCAGGGGGATGTGAAGATGTTAAATTTACATTTACAATTCTGAAAAACTTCGTGCTCCAAAATACGACTTTTCAAACATAACAGATCTGTACAGTCACCTCTCAACAACTCCTGAATCCAGAGCTTGTGGCGAGCCGACTCCCACTCGCAGATGAGTGTCGACAGCTTGTGTTTCATGCTGCGTTTTAAGCTCATTTGGGCTCAACAGTGTTGGCAGGTCAAAACAGAGCTATGAGCACCATCAGGCTTGTCACTGAGCTGAGCTTTCGGATGTTGGTGGTCTGTTTAACAGGCATAACGTTTCTCCTCTGTCAGCCTGGCAGGTGGGAGAACTAGCACTGTGCTTCTGGATGGAGCTCAAAGTTAAGTCCTGCAATCTGTTTGACTGGTGTCACAGTAACTGTCATTTTTGTATCAAATCTGGTGAAAGAGAACGCTAAAAATGTACATTTAGAAAGCCTCAGTGTGACATAGACACATTCAATTCAATTTAAAGCTACACTGTACTTGAAATTTCCAAGGCTGTCAAATGCCAATCTTGTGTATAGAAGTTTCTTCCTGACCTGGGTTGATAGCCAAGGCTACAGGGCTGCAAGTCTCCAGCCCCCTGTCCAACCTGTAAACTCCTGATGTAAACCAGGTCGGTGTGTGAGAGATGCTGCTGGGAGCATTGAATAATTCAGCTCGGTCCGCTGAGCTCTGATAACACAAGCAGAACAACTGCATCGTATGAGCTCTGTGCAAGACAGCCGGAGAACCAAATCAGTACATATGAACAATACCTTGGAGTCAGAGAAGGAAGACAGGAATGTCTTGACTTGCTGTGCATTTTCACACGAGAAGCTGTCCTCTCCTTCAAAAATGAAGAGAAGCTCAAATTTACATCTCTATGCCAACATATTTCTCAACATGTATAGTATAACTAGTGTGACTTTACAAGCCTTGCTCCTGATTTTTAGACAAGAAAATGTCATAAAGTGAAGAAATGCTTAAGTCGCCTCCTGCATGGCCCCCATCTAAACCCATCGTAAGGCTTTGATCAGCATAACCTGCCATATGTCAGAGTGTGTTTACTGCATTCTCATTATATGCAGAGGTTGTTAACTTTTACAACCTCTTTTGAACGATGGGGGAAGTGCATACGTCTTCACAAAAAACTGTTGAGAAAACCTCCTTTTTTTTCTTCTTTCCTTTCAGGGACTTTCTGCCGTGTCTGCCAGATCCAAGTGATTTAGATGTGGATGCAGACGTGCTCATAAATCTTACAAACACTGAGGTAACGTGTTTCAGACTTGCTTACCAGGTGTAATTTGTCAAGAATGGGTAACTCTATTGCACACAGAGTGCACCCTTCTGTTTCAGGAGCTCACGACAGGAATTAAGGTTTAGTGTTCAGTTTGGCATCAGTGCATCAGGTCACAGATTAGATGTTATCGAAAGCAAGACAAGACAGTGGAAAGTGGCTCACTTAGAACCATCGCAGGACGCCTGTATTTAGTGTTTTAATATCATAAAGCTTGTGTTAGTTTCATGATTTTATACACAAATCCAAATGTTTACACTGTAATCTGTGAAGGAATCATGTGTATTTACTCAAACAGGTATTTTACTTGTACTTTCTGTGACATTTTCAATTTTATTCTACTTTTTACTCAGCCTGAATGAGTTATGCTTCACCTCTAATATTAATATGCTCTGACATGTGCCCTGCTACCTGTAAAATGGTACATTTACTTTAATTACATTTTTCTCTAATAACATTTTACTTGAGTACAATTTTGCAGAACTTGTGTCTATTTTTAAAATGTACTATTTATATTTTTTTTTTTTACTTAAGCAATGGCCCTTCTTCTTCCTTCACTGCCTGCCAAGGGACTGCAGAGAAAAAATAAATAGAATGAGGCTCGTACAATATATCAAATGGCAAAGTTTGCAGATAATATTGGATATTGTACTTTACAAAGCAAATAAAATTCAATAAGATCATTGTTGGCAAGTTTATTATCATGATTCAAAACAAAAAGTGAGGTCATATGTAACTATGTATCATTTCTTGTACTATAAATAGCACTGAAATACTCTTCGCAGTACGAGTTGATCAAGAGGTCACTTGGGAGGTGAGTCATCCTTAATTAGTATCCGAAACCACTTTTGCAGCTTGTGCACAAAGGAGCAATTCATGCCTGTATGACATGCCTATATCTAAAGATATTTTCTTTGTCAGTATGCCAGCATGTTATGGATATTAGAATCTTAAAGAATCAACATGGCTTATAGATGCTGCAAATGACAGTAAGGCCTTAGCAGTTGGCTTTAACTGCATGTTAATTAGAGGAAACGTTTAGCCAATAATGCTGCTGTAATCACACTTGAGTAGATTCCCTCCCCGGAGTCTGATCTGTAAGCACGAGACGCAGCAGTGGGAGCACAGGAGAGTGTCACTCTAATAAACAAGGAGCATTCACATGCTGCTACCTGACAGTAAAGGTTTATGTGGGATGTTAGCAGCAAAACAATGTGAGATTCCTCGCTGAGGTTCTTATCAATAACTTGATCCACAGGAATATGTGAAAATACAAGCTTAGATTTTGTGAACTTTTGAAGTGTGTCTTGTTTACATCGAATCAAAATCCTTCTTGAACAGCAAAACTGACATTGAATTTCCCCTGAATGGGGCTTTTTCCAGCCTAACATGTGAAGCAACAAAACAAGGGAGTAAGCAAATGATATGCTCTTTGGCTTCAGAAGTAATGCTAAGTTAGTACTGTAATGCAGGTAGTAATTATACTTTGCCTTAGGGCAGGCAAACATAAGCTTTTATCCATTTCTTACACTTCTGCTCTGGTGTTCTTGCATTTAGAAAGGGTAAAGAAAAGCCACCGCTCTCGAAAGTCTCGTCTCCACTACGTGCAAGGTTGGCAGTTTGATATCTGGCCCCTATAATGCTGAAGTGTCCCTGAGCAAGGCACTGAACCTAAAGTTTCTCTCAATGGCCATCACCATCAGTAGGTGAGAGTGTGTGGATGGGTGAATGGGAGACATTGTAAAGTGCTTTTAGTACTTCAAAAAATCTGTAATTTTACAGAACTTTTCCTTTTAATTTTATGGATTCCTTTCCATATTTTTAAAATACACAAAAAAGACTAAACTAGACCTGTCGACTGTAAAGTGATATTATTATTGATTAATGTTAATATTCTGATTAATATAAAAAAATCTGCAAGTATGAACAAATTTTTTTGGAAGATTTTTTCTTTTTTTTATACATCAAAAGACAGTTAAAATACAGTCAAAAATCCTACCTAATTTCACCAATATGATGCAAATAAAGATAATTAATTTTTTTTCACAGTGTAAGGTAGAAAAGTGCAGACCATTTAGCATTTATTATTCACCATGCCAGGCTCATCTGATAGTGTTCAGGATGTGGGGTTTAGGGAACTCTCAGTTATGTCTTAAGTATTAGATGTTACATAAAAACTCTCTAACCCTTTGCCAAAATTGCTTTGCTAAAATATGATTACTGACTGAAGTGGCACAACTGTGAATACATGATTTAAATGTTGCTAAACATTCATTGGTGGATGAATTACATCACTAGTTTAGCCAAAAATTGATTTAAATTCCTCTCTCGGTCCACTTGAGAGTACTGTTCGTTTGCAGTGCACTTTACTGGGATAATACCTTTAAGGGTTATAAAATTAAACAGCAGAAGGTTGTTTATGTAACACACTGTTGCACCGGTGGAAGATAAACCACAGTTGGAGGAAATTCGCCGCAGATGAGTGAAAGTTTCTTCGCAGGGAGGTCTGCATGATAATAGAGCTGAGCTACCTCGGCTGCCTCCACACCCCCACCGCCGCTCTCTCTGCCTCAACACTCCCCCACACTCACCCATAACTCCCTCCCGCTCGCTTTTCACTCCAGTCTGGATCTTTCCTGCTCGCTCGCCCTCTCTGTCACACTGACTCTGGACTGTCATAGAAACAGCTCGTGATCCAAACCCCTCTCCTGTTCTCTTCACTTACATAAATGCCACATACTGTTGGGAGTCCTGAACCGTATTTTTAGACTGGCATAGACAGGCCATATAATGATGCCAGTCCCATTATGTAACAAGAAAACGGGAGGAGGCAGGTGCACATGCATGACACTTTCTTCAGCAGCACACTACACTTTTTTAACCCGTCTCTGGCAGCCTTGTTTGAGGACGGGTACAAGCCTTCACATACACAGTAAACACTGAGCTGTGTTACTGTACGGTGCATCCCATACTACACTGTGAAAAGCAACCCACCACATGCTCTTGTTGTCTGGCAACTCTGCAACAAAGCCAAACATGGATCTGACTTTACTGTTCAGCCACCTGCAGATGCTTTCTTATGGACGATCAGTTAAAAAGAAAGACTTTTGTTTCATAGAAAACCTTGAAAAGTTGCGAGAAATGTGTGACATTACTGTGATCTACATCAATTTTAAAGGACTTTGGAAACTACGAAGGTTTGTGGGCTTCTTCTAAGTCACAAAAGCTGCGTCATAGCTGTTTACCCTCTGGCCTTTATCAATTAAATAGTAAGGTTTTTAGCTCAGCTGTCCGTTCAGTACCATCTGGGGCCTGTCAGGACCATGGACAGCATCAAATTCATGTTGCTTCCTCTGCTTTTTCCTCTACCTTCAAAATGTTTTTTGGAACAGAAATACCGAGGGAAGGAATCAGATCAACTTTCATATTCTCTGTGTTGTTTTGACAGAGAGTAGAAGAGAAAAGACAGGAAATCACTGACAAAAAACTGTCTGAGGTGCTGTTCAGCAGATGCCTTTGTCAGGGTGGAAACAGTGTTTTAGCAGTGTCGGTATTGTTAAAGGAGTTACATTTATTGATAATCACATGAACAGTTTTCAGTTATTAAAAGGTTGCTTTTGGATGGAATATCTGTAGCTGATACTAGAAAATAGCCTTACTCATTAGGATTAACTATGAAGACCATGTATGTCCTACAAAATCTGATCGTAATATGTCAAGTAGAAACTTTATTTGTAGGTGATAATGCAGGAAAACAAGGGGATCACGAGAGTCATTAGGATATATCCTCTAGAGAACACAAATGAATTTCAAAGCATTTAAACTCTTCTCTAAGCCTTTTAAACTTTTCATTTCCACCATTTAAAAGTTTCATTTTGACTCGAGTGTTTCCAACACACCACCAAAACTACACAAAGACACACAATGTAGCCAATGAGAACATGAGGGATTTCTGAGGAACAGTGTACCATGGCTTTACCTTGGTGTATTCTTTCCACGTTAATGTTGGAGCCGGGACCCGACTGAAGCAATGCCTCACATAAACTTACTCTAATCACCATGACACACTGTCTGACAGCACTAAACAAAGAAGAGGCATTTAAAACCTGTGCTGGGGAGGCAGAACCAGGTTAGCGCCGGCCGATGAGCAAAAGCGAAACCAAAATCTACTTACATATATAAAGAAGAGGCTAATCAAACAAAACTGAAATAGTTTCCATCTGACACATTAGGATGCTGATAAACAAGCCAAGTATAATGCAAGGATTGATTGCTGTGAGTTTCTCTCCCAGTGAAGTCTCTTACCTAGTAGGTAATTAGGAAGTGAGCAGATGCTGGTATTGAGTGCTTTGAGCGCCAGAGAGAGGCAGTAATTGTTTTCTGTTGATTGCATGGCCTTTTGACAGAAAAATGGGTCACTGCAGTAGTGACCACAGATTTGGCTGAGAAGACCTTCCAGCACATGATTACAACAATTACAGAAGCAGAGCAAAGTGTGGGGAAGAGAGAGGATCCTGAAGATGTGGTGAAACATGCGTAGCTGAAAATGGTTGGCTGTATTTGTGTGAAACATTTTTCTTTTATGTGAAAGTACTACTGGAAAAAGGAACATACCAATTCATTATCCACATTAAAATTGGATTCATAAGCAGTAAAACACACTCTTGCTCAGTTCACAGGTTTTACTGCCACAGCCTTGCTTGCTCTAGTTTGACCTTTAGCTTATGGTGCTAAAATGACTGTTAATAATAGTGTTATATTGCTGCAGAACAGTAATCTCTACTTCTGTAACTGTTACAACACCTTTTCCTGTAATTGATATAATTAATCATTTGACTTCACATTCTGCCATTCATTAATGGTGCTTTTATTTCCATATTTTTTTCCTTGTCTTGGCAATATTTAGTAACTTTAATGATTAAATATGCTTCCTTTTAAGTCATTACTGTTCAAAATTAGATCTTCACTTTTTCGAAATCCAGTCAAGAATGATTGCAAAGTGTTTCACATGTTGTTTCTCTTATATAACTATTGAAAATACTGAAAAAGACATCAACACTGTACTGTATATATGGTGAACCCACACACAAGGTGCCTTTTTGTGTCCACTTTTCCTCAGTGAGCTCAGCAGATTCTTCTTCACATATTTATCCTAGGAAGGAAAGATGTTGTTGACAATGTGGTGCGAGTTACCATTTTACTGTACAAGGACCTTCTAGACCAGTAAGAGTCAATATAGAAGAAACTGTGTAATTTCCTTTTCTTGAATGCTAGCTCCATCTGCTGTTTATAATCCTAACAGTCATTTTAAAATGTGTCCTACCACATGAGGAGCATAAATGAAATCAGGAGGCGAAACAAAACCTTGTCTCGTACCGTAACCTGATGAAGAAATATTTCTTAAGAAGACTGTCTTTGAATGAAAATAAAAGGTTTGCAGAGGAGACAGGAAATGTTACCCCTTGAACTTTTACCAGAAATCATACCTTCATCTCTGTGACGTACTTTTGACGTCGACACAAAAACCTTTTTAACGCTTAGTAATCTGGCAGATCAATAGGGATCGCTCAAAGATAAATAGAGATGCCCCTCATTCTTTTACAACAGTTCAACTCCTCTTGGCTGCACCGCCTGTTGCCCTGACAACCTCGTGTCACTGTGTCCGAGCTACAATATCCGCCTGTCCCGGCTCTGCTCATCTGTTCAGTTGATTACGTCTGTGCAGCGTCTCAATGGAGCTTTTATTTGATTCCAAACTTTGCTTTCTGACCTTGTACAAAATCAGTTATGTACACTAGATGTTAATAAATTGGAGTTGTAAAGCGTGAGAAAAGAGAGAAGATAAAAGAGAAATAAAAAATTAGACCCCCTGTTCCCCTCTTACTCACACACATGCAAAACTCTATAACACATATAAAATAATCATACATTGCAGAAGAAAATGCATACACCTATGCAATTATTTAGGTATTTCTTCAGATATTTAATGCTGTATTTTTAAATTTATTTAATGGTAGTTTTGATGTGACATTATTGTGTCCTTTACCACCTTAAAAATCTATATAACTGAACGCAAAAATATAAAATAGCACTGAAATTATATACATAATAATGGCAAAATAACCCCATGGTTCCAGGATTAAACAGAGAAACAGCAGATCTGATAAAATGGTACAATCTTACACCAACATAACACTGGTGTAACATTATTTTCCTGATGTTACATCCGTTGAAACAAGAGCCAGTTTCAACGGATGAAGTTATACGTCACGCTTGGATTACTTAAAAACTGAATCTGATCATTGTGAGAGCAGCTTTAGTCATAAAAAGTTTTTAAATTGTCTACAATAATGAATCAGTATATAATAAGATAGAGCCCTTTGAAAAAAAATATGTTTTTGTGTATGTTTCTTTGCAGGGAACTACTGATGCTTTTATATTTAAGGATAGTCTCGAAGTTAATAAGGTTTGTAAATGATTTAAGCAAAGAAAGCATGTTTGTATATAGTGAAGCGTTGTTCTTTTTGATCCTGTCATGTTCCTGTTTTTCTACCTGGTTGGCTAAGAGGCCCAGACATTTTTACTGGAATACCTATCAGCAGGAAGCTGGCCTGTTAAATACTCTCCAGAGATTTACTCTTTACAGACATGTGGCATCATTTTTAAGCTTAAACATGAGAACAATACTGTTATTTGTTTCCTCTCAAATGGAGCAGCTGAGTCATTGTCATTAAAGTTTCTCACGTAGGCCATCCTGCTGTTAGAACGGAACAAAAAGACAGACTATAGTGAGAGTTTGAGAAGGATATGATATGCAAAGCTGTACAGAATCCACAACTAGAGTTTCATAGACACTTTTTGCAGTCTTTCAAGTCTCCGTCCATGGTGGAGAAATACTCTTGAAACTAGAGGAAGTCAGAGAAACCACAGTTATGTAGCGAGCTGGGCTGTGGCCTCCATCTTGCAGCGGATCCTCCCCCTCGTCTGGAAGCTGTTGAATTTTTCTCCAGATGTGGCCGTCTGATGTCTTTAATGATACACTAGTGCGGGCCAGGAGAGTAACACAAATGGGGGTTGAAAATAACACAAACAAGAGTCCGTGAGAAGCAGGGTTGGAAAGAAAGCTTGTTCGTGTACTTTTACTTCTGGTTAATATCTAAAAATAAGACTCCTGCATTAACTTACGTAGGTTTTAATGACATTTTGGACTTGTGGAGAGACAAAAACTGTAACGTACAATTATGCAATTATTGCACAGTCAGAAGGATGTTTTGGTTTTGCAGTTTTGTTTATGAAGCTTGTTTCCCTATAAGGCGAACTCTGAGAAAACTTTTTCATGAAAGTAATCACATCTTTGGATAGCGTCACTTAAATGCAGAGTGACTGGTTCGTCATACTGAAATGGAGGCCATCAAATGTAGCTAAACAACTGCAACTTAGAGTGTTCTGCAAAAGAAATCTTATAATTATTTCATTGTTCACTGTTTACATCTTAAGCATGCTTTTTTTCAGCAACATAGAAGGAATTCTCCCACAGTAAAGCAGGAATTTTGTCGATGAGACATCTGGGACTTGCAGGGCTCAGTTTTTTTCTCCCACTTTTACATTCAGTTGCTTAAACAACAGGTGTCTTTGACTTGGTCGTCCTCCAGACAGAAAAGGGTTGCACAGCTGTCTGGCACACACACACACATGTACATACAAGCAAGAAAAACGAAAGAGGCACTTAATGAAAGATGGCAAACAACATTTTCTTTCTTTTTTTTTCTCGGGTGGACTCCGGGTTCTTGTTGGACAGCTCTGGCATTGAGGTGCCCCCGCTGTGTCTTTTGTATGTGCAAGTGGACCAAACAAAAGCTTATTGAGGAATCTCTGGGAAGCCCAAGCTGTTGGAAAGGAATGCCCCCTCTCTCGTGGTCCAGTCAGTCACTGGGGAGCCTCCAGCGTCAGGCTGACAGGAACTCACTCACTCTTGACCTCACTTACCTCAATAAAATCTATTAGCTGAACATAGAAGGGCAATAAGGTGGTCATGTCGCTGATGTGGTGCAGATAAATCAAACTAATTACCCTTGTTAGCCTTTGCTTGTTCATACTGTCTTATGTAATGTCTTTCTCAGTCAAGCTAATGGCTTCATTGTATGGCAAAAAACGTTGTAATTTGTTTAAAAGTTTGCTTAAATTGTATAATAAATGAGAAAACACAGGCAGAAGGAGAGATTCTAAAGTAAAAGTGAAGGTTATTTTAGTCTAGTAGAAATAATAGCAACATAAAGGGTGTGTTTTCCCCTCTATAAGAAGGCGGAGTTTTCTCCCTGGGGTCCTGAGCCAAACTGTGTTATGTAACGGATACACTGTTTCTCATCCTGATGTGGAGTTACTCCAAAGTTTACAGACTGACTGAGCTCCGTTCCAGTGACATATGTGATGATTTCGGCAGGACCTGGAGCGAAACATTTGAAGGAAAACCAGCCTTGAGAGCTGATATTGAGCCAAAGAACTGTCTTCCAATCGTAAACCTAATTGAAAACTGACCTTAAACACTGCCAAGGATCAAGCCTTTGTTGGTTAATATTCAACTCTGGAAGTTGTTGCTGGGCCTGAAGGGGAATTTGGAAATGAGACTTTAGATTTCCAAAACAGCCAGACGCACGGACATGGGCACCGGTACGAGTCGAGGGAAGAGAGTCGCACCTGCGTGTGTCAGCGAGGTGAACGTGACCAAAACGGGCTCTGGCGTCACTTCATCCAAACAGGACAGCCACCCATTCAAGCCGCTCAAAATCCATACGATTTTACGCAGCGCGCGTAACCGTGCGCAACCGGACTGCCACAGCGCGGGGCACGACTCGAACTTTTCTGGAGAGGAGGATGATATTGACGGAGAACTGGACACGGTTCTGGCCGATTATGAGGAGCGACAGAGGGACTCTGGGAAGAAAACTCCCGCGAAGAAGACTTTCATCCGATCCAAAACATACGGACTGTGCCATTTTAGCCAGGAGGACGCAGAGGAAGAGTTGTCGGGAAGAGTCGAGGAGCCACGTGTCTCTCACGGTGCGTCAAGAGATGTAAACAAGAGGAGCAACTCTGCCTTCACACACGTTAAAAAACACACATCTGGGTGCCCCACTCAGCACAGCGTAAGGACCATTATATTTCTATATATGTTTAAGCAGATAGATTTTTCTGATTGTTTTTTAATTATGCAAACCCGTTTATTATAGATGATGACCAGCAGGATGATTTTAGAATAACAATTAGTCTGAACTGTTGTCCAGTGTTGAGCAGAAAACATATAATATCCATTCTTCCCTCTCTGCCTAATGCCAGTCCTCCTCACAGGGCTTCCTGACAAGAGGGCCTTTGTTGGAAGCTGTTTCCACATCAGAAAAACAATCGTAAGTAGACAACTCGAATAAATAATTGATTTCCGAGCTCAGTGGAGTAAAGAAAAAAGACCACTGCCAGATCAAATTCACCTTAAAGGGATCGAAATACCAACCCCATTATTCTCAGTGCAGATCAGATTTGTCAGAGGCTGAGCAGAAACAAACAAGTGTCTGTTGTTGCTGCTTTGTTTAAAGTGGGTGTGAAGAAACACAACATCAATATTTCCACTGCAGCCTTAAACAAAACTAACAAAAATAAATCTTATGCCAGTGGCCTTTTCACAGTTGGGCATCTCCACTGGCAGTTGAATGTTAGATGTTGCTGTGGGTTGGTTTTCTCAGAAAAAAATGATGCATGTGGCAGGGAAAAACTTCAAGTTAAAACATGGTGTGGCTCATAGATTTTCTGTTTTTAATCAGCATCCCGGTGACGTGTTTCCTCCTGTCTCCCAGGACTTTTGGCAGCTGCCATAGCTCCTCTCTCACCATGCCAGTCATCCTGTACGATGGATCAGAAGAGGAGCTGATGGACACCATTGAGAGGGAATTTAGCTGACCTCCAGCTGAGGATAATGCAGCAGCACTGTCCTCTGCAGCGGCCTTCATAGGGTAAAGTTAGTATACGACATTTATAAAGAGAACCAGGGTTGCTTTTGACAAATTTCCTGGGAAGGATTCGTGATCTGTATTTATGCAGGGTGGATAAATTTAACACTGTTTGGTTTGAACTTAAACAGCTTCACTCCTGGCCCTTTGCGTTTACCCAAGTCTTATTTAACAACGTGAAGCACTGTAATTGCAGAGTTATAGCACTGACTTGAACAGCTGCCAGGAGGTTCTGCTCATGCTGGCCGGAGCCTGTTAACTGACAGAGGCCTCCTCCGTCTGTTTTCTGCAGCGGCAGCAGGGTGTCACTGTCATCCCATCAGTCCGGCCAGGCCTCCCACCGAGCCTGCACTGTTACCTATTACTTACACTCTTTTAACCTGTCTGTTAATAGGTAAATGAGAGAACGCAGACATTTTCTGGCTGATTAAGTTCAGCAGTTTTGTAAATTTCTGCAGCAGTTGCATTCCTGTGGCCTACTGGGCAAAGCTGTATGTAAAGATAAACAGTTCAGTTTCAGAACACTATAGCTTTTCATATGTGGCAACCCTGCAAAGGTATGAGCAGGGAATGTTTATTTAAGGTTTCCTTCCTGACCACAGTTCCTGCACTTTCCCACCCTTTTAAGGGAGGAATGTAGCACCACAGAGACTTTCAGTTGGACCCAGCTGTGTTACTGCGGACACAATTCAGCTCCATTTCAACATAAAAGCCTGCTGCCACTTAGTGGTGGAGCACAGTAGAACACAAACTTGAACACTTAAGTGAACGATGTACGTCAGCTGTAAACTGTTCTTGTCATCATCTGAGGAAAGATGGTTTTTAATCAGAAATGGAGGAGAATTTTTTTTTAAGTTTTGTATTGCAAGTAAAAATATATTCTGAAAGAAAACTGTGTGTGTTTTGTCATTTCATCATTTGACTCACGAGTGTTGGCTTATAATCCACACGAGGCAAAAACATTTCAATGCGTCATTTAATCATCACAGGGACAGTTTGGGAGCGTTTCAGCAGGATGACTGTACAAAATAAAATATTCATTTGTAAAACAATAACATAAAACACCATAAAATATTTTGCACCGTGTATTTAACAAATAAAATCTGCCTTGTGTGAAGTTCACACTAAGGGGAGTACAGTACTTTCGAAAAATCTTGTAGGTTATTGCATTCTCGTTGGCATTTAACATGTTTATTAGGTAGTATTTTGCTTCTTTGAAGGCCTGTAGAACGATATCCTCCTCTGTACGGACTTCAGGAGTTTGGGAGGAAGGAGAGGAAGCTGATTTCTGAGCATCTCGGAGGTCCTCACATTCTTTGCAATGTAATCCTGACAAATCCTGTCAGGAGGGTGGAAAAAAATCTGTCATTTCTCATTTCTATTTTGGGAGAAAATACATATCTTAAGTAACATGACCTACAAAGTGACAGTATTTTTACTTGTCATAGCAGAAGTGAAACTAATATTATTAATGAGAGCTGTTCCTCTGCATAAATGCTCCATAGTCATCTGTTAATCATTATTATTATTTCACTTCTGTCATGTCATATTATTTGTGTTTACCTTCTGCAGTTATTTTTTTTATAAAATCATGTCCTAGATATTGATACAATAGAGTGGCTTTTTACCTGAACAGGGGATATGGCTGCATCTGGAAGACAAGTGCATCATTGCAGTGACCCTGAAAAGAGATATGAAAGGCCTGTTCAGGTCCATTCTGAGTCCATTTGCAGTCGTGAATAATTTACAGGACTATATGTTCATCACATAGCAGTTTCTTCTACAAGTACACATTCTATGTATTTTTTCTTTATTATACATGCTCCATCTGTCAACTGTAGCGCCCATAGACACAGAATCTTTTTATCCACAAATATTTAAAGGGTAACTTAGAAGTTACAGCTTTGGAGCACAGTTCTTAAACATGAAAACATTCTACGTTATGTATAGGGGTGGTTGAAAATTAACTTCTATTCTGAATGCATAAATTTCAAGGTTCATCCTGTCATCTCAGTTTACCCCCATATAAATTTTACATGCCACATATGTCTATGTCTCTCCACATGGTTTCAGAGTCGTGCCTGCGTCAATGCCCATTTACAAAACTTCATCAGTTGTTTTCAGGATTTTATTTGTCATGTGATGATGCACAAGGTTTTGTAAAAATAGAATAATGTCACATCTGTTTTTCAGCCTCCACAGCGGCTTCTCTGTGACTTACTGTGTCGACAAGCAGAATGTAGTCACAACTTCCGCCAAACACAATCACATCACAGTCTTTGCTTGGACACGCTGTGTGCCACAACCTTAGACAGGGGATTAAAGAAACTGCTCAGTATATATAGTAACACTTTCCTGTACAAAGTAATAAATGTGAAATATTCATAACTTGCTACCTTGGTTTATTCTTAAAGGGATGCTCCACTTCTCTCCATTTCTTTGTTTCAATGTCAAGCAGCCATCCGTCACCTAATTGATGAAAACATGTAATATTGAAAAACACTTTGAAGACATAACGTGACGAAAGGAAGTAGGACATAAAAGTGAACACATTTTCTTACTCATTGGTTTGCAGTCCACGCTGAGACCTCCGAACAGGAACAATGCGTTGTCTGTTACAGCCGTGAGCGTGTGCCATGACCTGCCCACTGGAGCTGTGGACACCGGGAGTCTGGAAAACATATTTAGTGTAATACTATTAAAAACAAACACAGCAATAACCTCATAGCTCTTCATATAATATTACTTTAAGTGCAGGTTTGGTCATACATATTTTACACCACATACTGGCTGAAATGGTACATTCCGTGTATGGGTACCTACATTTCTGACCACGTCCACGATTCAAGGTCTAAACAATGAATGTCACTCGTCCTAGTTTCCTGCATTTAAAAACAAGAGAACAAGTAATGTATGGCTGTCTTTAATCAGTATGACAGAAGAGTAGCACTGAAATCCATCCAGGACTCTCACCATGACTCTTCCTCCACAAACGTATCCTCGACAGCCAAGTGTGGCGCTGGCGTGAGCTGCCCTCGGGGCAGGAGCTCGGCCCTGCAAACGAGAAATGTCACAGTGAAGCATTGGCTTTCTTTACTTTTTACCAATATAACATTATTTTGAAATGTCGTGATATAAACATATATATAAAATACGTACTGGCTAGCTTAACTAAACTCTAACTGACTTACTTGGGTCTGTGGTTCACTCCAGCTGGATTGAATGGGGTCAAATATATGGACCTCATTGTTCCATCCCCAAAAGACATCTTCCACCTGAAAACAACAAAACAGGGGAAAAGAAAATCGTGTCACCAGATGTTGAAATTTCTAAACAAAACCTTGAATAAATACAAATTAAAACATACCAGTATCAACCACGTGTCATTTTTAAAACTGTCTTTAATGCCTGCTGGAAAAGCCAAACTTTTCAGACAGATAAAATCAATAAAATCAATAAAACATGTTACCCATGATGTTTCATCTACAATGAAGCTTCTGTTCCTGCTGTCAACATCAGTCAGCAGTTTGTGGCCGTATCCTCCAAAGTAGATGATCCTGGAGAACGTTAAACAGAAATGCTCACAATTGCTGTCATGCAGGTTGATGTTCAGTCGTCGCCGCGTCAAATGGTATAAGAAGAGCAGTAAGAATATAAACATTTGAATACTATGGTTTCCAGGTTCCTAAGGAAGAGTGACAGCACAGTATGTAATATGGAAACAATCTCATAAAGGGTGAATGGTTTGGGTAGGTGGGTACCGGTGCAGGACAGAAAGTTGCAACAAAAGAAAAAATACTTTCTAGTGCAGCGTTTAGACTCGCATGGTCTTTACGCAACAAACCACTTGAAGATTTCCGTGTGGCGACAGCCCATAGATGATATATAAAAATATAAATATATTGATTTCTATTTACAGTCTGTGGAAAAGCCTTCACAATTCACAAATCTTACCTTCCATTATAAACCCAGCAGGACAGTTTGTCTCGAGGTGAAGGAGCAGAGCCAAACTCATGTATGATCTTCTTCCACATATATTTGCCGTCTGTCAGGTCGACACAGTACATCTGTTGGAAGTCAAACAGTGATCACCGCTTCAAGGTAATTTTTTTTTCAGTTCAAACAGTGACCTTTGACTGAGGCCACGTTGACCCTCTCGGTCTATTCATGCATATTTACTAACTCTTTTCCAATAAGGAACGCTCATCAATATTTTAGGGGCTGATAATGCATCTGCTTCTGATAGATTTAAAGGACCCATGTGAAGATTTCAACCCCTAGCAGCACTGCAGATAAATGTTTGTGACACAGACTGCAAGCTAACAAATATGCATGTTAACAAAGCAGGGTTTAACATTTTTAAATATCATTTTTAAAAACTGCAAATGTTTTATGACTATTGAATGTCTGTTAGAAAACGCTTCAGGGCACCTTTAATTCTACTAAATGGGAGTAATTCAAAACATTTCAGATTTGACAACATTTGCTGGTGGAAGAGTTAACTTTTTACCAGCAGTGCTGCTATGTGAACAATAAATATTAAGAAAAGAGACAAACTAATTATCGAATTACTGTCAATTTGACATGTAGCATTGTGCCCATACTCTTACAGATAAAATAAAAGCCTCACAGGGACAAAAGGCATGTAGTTTATGTGAAGTAAACATTGATGTCGGGATATATCCCTATGTAAAATTCATCATGCCTTGTACATTGTCTTTATGAGGTCTTTGTTAGATCTTTATTTTTTGCCCCATTGTACTTTTGTAAGTCTTGTCCTGCTTCTTCAATGCCTCATCTGTGTAAAGCTTTACTGATTCCCCGGTGAGGGATCAGTAAAGTTTATCTTATCTTATGTTATCTTATGATATTTAATGTTATGTTGTCTTATTCTATCTTATTTAAGTCAGTCCTAGTCTCCATCTCACCTGATTGGTTTGTCCATTGTCATCACAACCTCCAAATATGTACATGTGTCCATTCAGGGAGCAGGAACAGGTCCCTGACATGGAAGGCGGGACTTCCCCTGACATGTGAAACACTTTCCTTCAAAACAGTAAGAAGAAAGAATGTAGATAAACTACTCACATTCACGCACGTCAAAACACATTTTTAGTGCCACAGATGTAACAGCAGACAACTCCAGGACAGTATTTGTCAATCCAAACACAGCAGGGAGGTTATATGAGTTGATGACAATCGCCAGAAGGCAGAGTGACTGTCACGAGTAAACACGCACTACTATTCATTGTTTTGACTGCAAACAGACATATTTGGAATTTATGTAGTCTTCTTACCATATACCTCCTTCTAGATCATAGGCCCAGATTTCATCATTGGGTAGGAAAACTTCATCATCAGCAACAGACTGAAGAGAAAACACAAGTAAAATACAAAAGTTAATACAATTTATCATTGTAAATTATTATAATGATGATTTTAAAAAATAAATAAATAAATAAATAACTGTTCATTACAATAAACAATAAAGTAAATGTATCTTTCAGGGCCAATTTTTTTCTTTCCAGTTACATTTAAATAAGTTTTTGGTTTTAATTGTTATGATTCTGCTCCTGTCCCTGTTCCTTCTCCCTCTTTCTCCCTCTTTCTTTCTTCCTCCTTGTTTTCTGCATCTATTTTGACCTGTCTGTCTTCCTCTGCATCTGTCATCTCTCTCTCCCTGTCTCTGTCGCCCCTCTCTCTCTCTCTCTCTCTCTCTCTCTCTCTCTCTCTCTCTCTCTCTCTCTCTCTCTCTCTCTCTCTCTCTCTCTCACTCACTCGCTCTCCTGCTCTCACTGCCTGAACTGCTGATTGCTGAGATGAAAGTCAGCTGTGACAATCAGCTCACTCAACTCACCTGTTCTCCACCTCACCTCCAGCTATTTAAGCTCTGTGCTGTCATTCACTCCCCGCTGGATCATTGACCCACATACCTTCGTGGACTCTGTTTTCGGACTCTGTTTTCCCCTCCTCTGGATTTCCCTCACTTGGACTCAGTTCTTCTTTCGGATTCTCGCTAGCCCTGCTTTTGTCTCCAGCCAGTAACTCCAGTCTCATCTCCGTTCGCCCCAGCTTTCCTGAGCCTGCTTCCCTGCCCCTTCTGTTGTCAGTTCCTCCATCTTGTAAGTACCCCTCTTTAGCTTAGTTTTGTTATTTCAGTTCAGTTTAGTGCTCTTCCGTTTTTGAATTCATAGTGTTTGTTAGTAGTAGTTTGGTTTAGCTTTGTTTCCTCCCAGTTCAGTTCTCCATTTATGTATTGTTTTAGTTTTCTGGTTTAATAAAATTCTTTCCTTAATTCACCTGTCTGCCAGTCTCTCTGTGTCTGCGCCTGGGTTCTCCAGCTCCCCCCGTAACATTATGTTTTTTTGTTTTAAACCAAAGGATAAGCCTCTGAATGACTCTAATGTTTAAAAAAATGTTTGTATATTCTTACAAAAAACACAATTGAATTTTGTACTATCAAAATGTTACGGAACCTCACTTCTTTAGCTTTCCTCAGACCAGTAAAATGATTTTTATGCTATTTGGAATTAATTCACTATCATCCAAGAAGAGAGCTGAAATGAAAATTGACTGTATCTAAATGGTCAGTTTAGCCATTTATTAAATTGTTATTTATGCATTACTATTGATCGAGTGATGTTTGGCCACTTCATCTAATGTTGGGTTGTCTTCTCTTTAACAGTGGATCATAGATCAGAAAGGAAAATGCTGTCACAGAAATGCAGCAGAGCAAAAAGTGCAATCCTGCCCTCTAAGATGTAATGAAGTGTGAATAAAGTATAAAATGGAAAATGCTCAAGTGCAAACCTCAACACAATTTAAGCACAGTGAATTTCTTACCCAACATATTCTTTGTTACATTTAAATATATTTTTAATGAATTCATTTTTTTTTTTAACTAAAGGATCCCTCTGTATGACTCTTATGTTAATGGTGGGTACTTTCCTTAAAAACATAGAGGCATATGTTGTACTGTCAAAATGTTAAGAAGCCTCAGACCTACGTGTATAGTCTTTATCAGAACAGTAAAATGATTTTAATGGTAGCCATGATCATCCAAGAAAAGAGCTGAAATGAAAATTGACTGTATCTAATTGGTGAGGAGGGGAATTATGTAGGGGGGGTTCTTACCTCAGTTTACCCTATTGTTATATTATTATTATTATTATTATTATTATTATATTATCATTACTCCATCAAGGAAAGCGGCAGATTTATGTGGTGATCGGCGGAAGTTTGTCTATTTAAACTCAAAAATGGAAGAACAGATTTGGATGAAATTTTCAGGGAAGGTCAGAAATGAAACAAGGACCAACTGATTAGATTTTGACAGTGATGCGGCTTATAGTCTGGATCCATGGATTTGTTAAAGATTTCTGTATCATCACTGCAACCATGACAAGTGAATGTTACGTCAGCTGCCTGCCGATGATCACATGACTGCGATCCTACTACAAATCCACTGCTGCTGGCTTATCAGATTTATCCATTGGAAATAATACAACAATTGAGCAGCCTTTTCTTGTGCTTTTCTTGCTATAAATGCAACACCACTCACCGAGTTGACTTTCAGTGAATAAACCAATAATCCTGGACCACCAGGACCCCTCACTACAGTCAGTTCTATTTTCACATTGCACCTCTTTTGTGCTTTTATAATTCTCTATTTTATTGTATTTAATATTTTATTTTACTCTATGTAGCAGCAATTTTGCACATTATTGTAAGTACCAGCAGTTTTTGTACCTTTGTTGGAAACACCAGCATTCCTGGGACCTTATTGCTATTTGTTCTACCAACACAATTTGCATGTTAATTGCGTTTTCTATTGTACATTGTTTCCATGTCTGTCTTGTATGTAACATGTGTGAGCTACTGGATACTTGGAATTTGTCCAAGGGGATGAATAAAGAATCGATCAATCTTATTTTATTATCTATCTATCTACAGTTGGGTCTAACAACATCATGTGATATTGGAGTGTCTTCTCTTTAACAACATCTGACTGCAGCAGAGAAAAAACTGCAATACTGCCCTCTGACATGTAATTAAGTATTATAAGATGGTATGAAATGGAAAATACTCAAGTACAAGAATCAGCACAACTCAAGCACGGTACTGGAGGGAATTTACCTATTTTTCTTACTGTGTATGACACTGAAATGCCTTTAAATAAGCTTAAACATGGCTTTTGGTGGTGGTGTTTTCTCACCATGTATCCTCCCCACACATACAGCAGGTTCCCCTCCACCACAGCCGTGTGTCCGCTCCTCTCCCGGGCCACCAGCTCCGAGTAGTGCCTCTCAAAGGCTGGATCCATGACGCTCTGCTATAAATAAGAAAAAAGAAGGCATGGCTTTGAACCTAAAATTATAAAAATGTGTCTAAAAATGTCCCCGACACCCTCAGCTGCGGTTAGAATCTCATCATAACACAGATAATATAATAATAACACATACAACACGACTGAAGCATAAACTGTGAAACACGTAAGACCAGCTTTCATATTGTTGTCATAGGTTTAAGATAAAAACAGTAAATTATGAAATATTTGTACAAACCCGCTGTTCTTCTGAACGTTATAAGCAGATAAGATCGTGAACAAACTGCGTCCACATTGAATAGACGTTTAAAACAAACGTTTCAACAAATATATTTTAAAAACATACTCACCGGCTACAGGACACTCTTAGTTGCCGTCTGATTTTTTTCCCATGTTGTGAAAACCTAAACCTTTTACGTAAAAACAGAACAAACCTGTCATCAGCTGTGTAAACACGACTACAAAATAAAAGACTATTTCCGGTAACAGCCGTTTTTCAGAATAGAGTCAGAATGCTGCAAATGAAAATATATAACTTTTAAACTTTGCCCATTATTTTTTGATTATGTCACCACATTTAAACTCAACAACAAAAAGTTAATTGTAGATTTTTTTATTTTATTATGATTTGACAGATAGACGAAGACTGTAGTTTGAAAGTCTGTTATTGTGAAATAAAACGGGATGAAATAATATTTCCTTAATGAACTTACTTTTATACCCTGGGTCTCCAAATGTGAGCTGTAGTAAAACACTTAGAAAAATAAAAAGTCTTACAAACTAATTCATTCAGCTTATAATTGTGAGTTTTTGCCCTAATAATTGCCATTCACTGAACTTAGTCTTTTTATGAAAATGCAGAAATAATTCAGTTAAAATAACTAATAAAAACTATTTATGAATTTGTTTGTTTATTTATTTATTACCACAGTGAATACAAAAACAACAGCAACAAACAATGTTTCTCCCAGTAACAGTGAGACGAATTTGAAGTCTGTGGCTGTAGAGACTAAATTAAAGGTTAGGATATTTTTAATTATTATGAAATAATTACATCATTTAAACCATAACCTAATTTAACTTGTTTTAAAGACACGCAGCAAGTTTCTACCACTTCTGTCCTCTCAAACTACAAAAAACAAGAATCTGAGGAGTTTGATCTCTCTAACAATACATTCTGGGAAGTTTACTTATTTGCTAGTTTTTGTCATATAAATGTAAAATAATGATTAAGGTGAACTCATGAAATCTCAAGTTATAATGACGCCAAAGTGGGTCAGAAAATGAACGAGAAATGAACAAAACTTATATGTACATTAAGTCGGCTGGAAAAGGTGAGTTGACCTGATTCCATTCCTTCATGAGGTTTTACAGTCCATGTGACAGAGTTTCTAAATTAATTAAATATAAATCATGTAGGATGTGTGTTTACCCATAACAGCACAATTTTTTTTGCTTGAGCTCAAACCATCTAAGGCAGTTCATACAGTGATTTTTAATTCTGATGTTGAGTTACACTGAAGTTTTAACACAGCAGATGTGCCATCCATTGTGGTTGTTTACATGTTGAAATCCATCCCAGCCATGAGGCTTAATTGTTTATATGCAGATGGAGACTACAGCTGGCCTTTGGGAATGCAGCAGTTTGCAGAAAGCCAGGGTTACTTTTCTCGAAGGAGAATAACAAAAAGATTTATTGATTGTATTTATGCAGGCTTTGCTGAATTAATTTAATATTGTTTGTGTTGGAATTAATCAGATGCGCTCTACTCCTTTGCATTTACCTGATTAAATTTCAAAAGTATAACACTGACTTGAACAGATGCCAGCAATAGTTGCCAGATCCGTCCTGTTAATAGACAAATTAAGCCATTTGGATTGTTTTGAGATCAGTGAAATGTAGTTTATTTACGATGCAAGCTGGGACAGTGGATACTGAGAGGCTGAGGTAGTGTACAGGAACATCTGTGCTGAGTGTGTGTCAGAAGTCCCAAAGTCCCAATGGGACACACCAATGAAAGCGATTTATAACAGCAGAGCTACGATCCTGTGGGACTTCAAGCTTCACATTGACAAGCAGCTGCTGGCTAACCAATCTGACGTAATGGTGGTCGACAAGGAGCAGAAGAGGACAGTTGTAACAGCTGACAGCAACATCAGGAAGAAGAAGCACAAGAAGATTAACATATTTCAAAGGTGAACTTCACAGCGGTTGTAAACAAAAGGGTTATTATAGGCTTTGAGACCCCATACTACAGATTCCATGTACAACATCTTGAGTTGTTGTCCAGAAGAATGCAGTACTGTGTAGAACTACTAAAACTTGCAGGCCTCCATTAACTGTTTTCACAGTGAGGCAGGACAAATCATTTGGCTGAAAGAAGTCACTGCCATGACAGAATGCTGCTGCCATTAAGGGGTGTTTGTGGTGTGCAATGGAGTTTAGGTAGTCAAAGTAGCATCCACTTTAAAAAAAAATAAATAAATAAATAAATTAAATTAAATTAAAAAAAATAAATAAATAAAATTTTTAAAAAAATATATATATATATATATACACACACATTAGAACAAACTGTGATAGTGTGTATAGTGTATAACGTTATATGAATAAACATCAGGTGGTGAGCTTTGAAAAAAGTATTGTGAGGCAGTTCAGGTGGTCAATTCAATAAAAATGCACTGACAGTTAATTTACTTTAACAGTCTTGCATATTTTAAAAGTAGTTTTCGTATTTACAGTTTTTAATTTAATTTTATTTAATTTTATTTATTTTATTTTATTTTAACTTAGCTTAGCTTAGTTTTAATTTTAGGAAACAGACAGGCTACGTATCCATACACTGTCTGGTTGTATCTATGGCGACAACAGAAGTGACGACACATATGCGGAAGTTGACATTTAGCGCCAAAGCTTGAGCGCAGAAAGAAGAAGAAGTGGAGACGGCATGAACTATGGAGGTGGCTCGGAAAATAAAGGCCAAAGTGTCCGCTGGCTTCAAGATGAGAGGACTTATACTGCGACCGTAAATATTAAATTCTATCACGGCTGTTTTGCTAAAGTTGTTTTTGCTGATGTCGGAAGCTTTCGAGAAAACAGCAGCGTCTTTTCTGACACTTCAATAGGCAGCAACGAGCTGACCGCGGTCAAAACCGTCTTTAATTTACACTATTTAGTTACAAACAATAGGTGTTATGCTGTTGTGTAGTTTATTTACATACTATATGCTCTGCTTAGGCCATATGTTGTGCCAAAAAAGGTAATTTTCTGTCAAAAACTAATAGCCCGGTTTAGATACATGGACAGCTGCTTTTATCTGAGTTACAGTCATAATGCGCAAATACACAGAAGTTAGTATCTGTTGTGATTGCAAAGGTATGCCTGGGATTTTAATTTGTAGAATCGAATAATTTAGACAAAAGAAATGTTTGGAGTTTACAGCGTGATCAGACATGATCGTTACTGGTTATTTTTTTCTAGAATTACAGGCATTAATGCACTGTTGTGTCTGATGTTTAGGCTGTATTTGTTAAGCATTTCTAATATCCTTGTTTACGTTAGAAAACTGCACTTGTAATTAACATGAACTACGGATGGGTTTAGTACGTAAATTAAATATATTTTGTATTTTGCAAGTATCCTGGGGTTGGAAACTTTAAAATATAACCCTGGTGTATGAAATCACGTGTCATGCATTAGCAACATTTCTGACATAATGTAGGAGCTACATTCATTGCTCTGACAAGTGGAGAACTGCATGATAGGTAAACCTGCATTGTCAATAGCACAGTGAGATCCTAATATTGATATTTAAATAATGTATTTAGTTTTGTAAACTCACTCACTTTTACTTTGTGTTTTCGCTCAATGGCTCTTTTTTTAAGTACATAAATAGGGATGATTTAACTTGACTAGGCTGTTGTTTGTCTAGATTGCCATGTTTCCTTCTTGTGTTTTGTTCCAGTGAAGCCAGCAGGTACCTGGTAGAAGTGCTGGAGTCCGTCAGTCACACTGAACTCGATGATGTTATTGAACGGGTCCTGGATGCGGTGGAAAAGCAGCCATGTAAGTACATTACAGCTGTTCTCTACAAGGTACCATGTGTTCAGTACACAGTCTGCTGTGTGCGTTTTTGTATTTGTCTGAAGTGTTTTCAGGTTTTGAGTGTTGTGTGTTTTCTAATAGTGTCCTGTAGTATGATCGAGCTGTCCGTGGTGGAAGTTGCCGTACAGGACTGCACTCAGTCTTGTGATGAAACCATGTAAGTGAGGCTTGCAGTTTTTTCTTTATTCATAAGTCTGTTGTGTTTTGGTTAATTGATTATTTTATTTATTGTGTGATGTTGTCCTATTACTTAGGATACTCACATTATCAGTCTCGTCATGTGCAGTGCGCTTATGATTTAATTAACTTATGTAAATGAGTTCAAGACAATATTCTTCTTTGTTAAGTTGTATTCTCTGTTGTTCTATTCTAATTCTAATTAACAATAATTATACTGATAAATGCAGTAGTGATTAATTGACTTTCAGAATTTGATAGATAAGTTAAACATTTTAGTCCACCCTCTTACATCATTATATTAGTTCTGTTGACTTGATATTTTTTACTAATTCTATATGGACAAAAGTTACTTGATGATATATCCACTGGGCTTTTTCAAGAACAACAAATGTTAAGGCAGTAATGATAGGAGGTGGATTAGAAAGTGCACAGACAAGAGTGTTTGAACTAGAAATCATTCCAGTTAGAGTTGCTTGTAGGATTTACATGGACCAAACGCAAATCTGTGTTATATTATAATAATGCAATCATGACATGACACCTACAGATTGAAGTAGAATATAATATAATCAGCTTTTTTGTGCAGCAGACTAAAATTGACTTCTGTGACCTTTCTTCCAGAGATAATGTTTTCAACATCATTGGAGCCTTTGATGTGCCCAGATACATTTACAATGTGGAGAAGAAGAAATTTGTACCGTGAGTAAAGGATTGTTTCTCTTTTGTGTCAAAAATGATCACTTCAATGATACAGAAGTACAACCATTTGCCTCCTCGGTACCTACGATTGTAGGCTAAGTTTTAAAAGTTTTTTCTTGCCCTCTTCGTTCAGCATCAGTATGACCAGCCATCCAGCCCCCAGTCTGTGTGGTGTGGCCAAAGATAAAGCTGAGCTCTTTAGGGAACGCTACACAATCTTACAACAGGTCAGTAAGATCTGACTCATTATTCCACCACAGAGGAATTTACCTCCTCTCTTTGCTGCTGTTTCTACTAAGTGTGGTTTGAATGTTGTATTCACACAGACATCATTTTTTTGTAGCGTACACATCGACATGAGCTCTTCACCCCTCCGGCGATAGGGGCCGCTGTTGAAGAGGGTCAGAACAAATTTCAGGTACAGAATCTGAGACCAGTGTTAGGGCTTCTGCATAAAGTGTGTGTTTAATGTAGTTATTTGCACACTTGCTTTACTGTTTTTGCATTTGGCCGACCACTTATGCTGTTATGTCTTTTCTAGTTGAAGACAATTGAAGCTTTGCTCGGTAGCACAGCTAAACTAGGAGAGGTGATTGTACTTGGGATGATCACACAACTGAAAGAGGTGAGTTCACAATTTTACCAGTTTCTTTAAAAGTGGTGAAACTTGTATCTTTCTCTTCAGTTTGTCTGAAAACCTTTTGTTCTCCATTTGCTCTTGAAAACATTTCTAAACCTTTTTCAGGGTAAATTTTACCTGGAGGACCCAAGTGGAACAATACAACTGGACATGTCTAAAGCAATATCCTTTCATCTGTTAGGCAGCCCATAAACAAAAAGTGCTTTTTATGGCTTTTAAAAAAATAATACATTCCTTAGCTCCATTCTCACCAGTTTCACAACGGGCTGTACACAGAATCCTGCTTTGTGCTGGCAGAAGGTAAAATTCATTTCAACTACTTCTACAGCTGTAGTAAAGAAAATAAAAATACTTAGTAAAATTAAATAGGGAGCCACATGCTACACGTCTGTTGTTGAGGTGGAGTTTTACCCTCCATCCTATAGGTTGGTATGAGGATTCTGTGTTCCACGTCAATGGTTTTGGGTTCCCACCAACAGAGCCTTCGTCAGCTACAAGGTCAGTGGGTTAAATAGTGATTAAACAAACTTTTAGTCAATGTAACAAGATGTGCAACCTGACATTACAGATTGAAATGAGATGTGAGTCAAGCCTAGTCTGGTCTGTGTAGGTGAGCATGTTCAGGCTACAGAGAAAGGAGTATCCAGTGTCACATCCATGAAGTCGTTTTACCTTGTTCTTCTTGATATGCAGTAAATATGTCATGGATATATTGATGATGTCAATGAAGGTAAAAACTCTATATGTACTTCCATTATAAAGTCAGAGATTCTTGTTAATGATATATGTGTGAACCACACAGACATAATCTGACAACATGATCAACACTCCTCAGTAGCAGACTGTGAAGAATAACTACAATTGCAGTTTAATATGCAACTAAAAAAGTGTTATACTAATTCAGCTTTAAGCATTAAGTTATTCACACATTTTTTTTCAGTTTACTAAGGGATGAATTCTTTGACTTAATTTTCAGTCTTCAGGTTAATCCAACCTTATTTTCTGGACTAAGTAGGACTGAACGATATGCAAAAAGATCTTAAAATGTTATTATTCTTGACAGATGTGCAATGTGATATGAGTCACAATTTTAGAAAGAATTTTTAGATATCTTTGACACTGGAAAAATAATATGAAAGTGATTAATTTTTGCCGCTGCTTGTCCCAAACTAGCATGTTTGGGGTCAGGGCACCTTTGCAGTATTATAATGGTATGTTGTGATACATTTTGCCTTTATCAAAAAAATGCTGCTCCCACAATCTGAATGCTGTTTCTTTAACAATGTTTGAATGAGCTGTTCAGTCCCACTGGAATGTATTTCTGCTTCCTCACAATACGATCCTTGTGTAAATTCCAGGGCATACTACGGCAACTTGAACTTCTTCGGGGGTCCATCCACCACTTCAGTGAAAGCTTCTTCAAAGCTGAAGCAGCTGGAAGAGGAGAATGAAGACGCCATGTTTGTAATAATCTCTGACGTCTGGCTGGACAGTGTCGAAGTGATGGAAAAGCTCAACATCATGTTCTCAGGTCTTATATTGCACAGTTTACAAGTCAAGAATACACACTTTCTGAGACAACAATTACATTGTCAGTCTGTCTTTCCGTACAGGGTATGCTGCCATGCCTCCCACCTGTTTCATTTTCTGTGGAAACTTCTCTTCTGCCCCATATGGGAAAACACAGATTAAATCACTCAAAGGTGAGTCTTTTGGACCCTAATCTATCATAACAGACTTGTAAATTGGTCCGTAAAGTTGGACAGATTATCCACATAGTTCACCCCATCCACTGTCTACTTTTATTTTAGTGTTTCAATCCTGGTGTGTTAAATCATCACTTACTAGCATCCTCAAAAATGCCTCGATTGAATGAAAAAATCAGTACCAATGAGATTTCCACGGCTTTCTGCTAACAATCCTACGATTCAATGCACTTCAAATACAAAAGCAATAGGAAGTAGGTAATGAATAAAGGATGTAATCTCACAGCTGAACACAACATTACTTGGTGCAACTAATATGAACAGAAAGTAAGACGACGAAAATTACATTGCGTTGTGGAGGGTTGAAGAAGTTTAGCTTCACTAATGCACAATACACTTTTCGTCATGTTTATTACTACTACATTGATAAATTTATAGTGGCTATGAGGGCAACCATGGGGGACTTTAGACTGTGGAATTAATCATACTACATAACAGCCAGCTAAAGTTTTTAACTTGCCAGAAATCCACCCAGTTGTGAGAGAGCCAGATTAGTGATTGTTCAGGCTAAAATCTGCCAGGATGAATAAAAATACATATTTTTCTTTTTTAGAATCACTGAAGGCTCTTGCTGATGCGATATGTTCGTACCCCAGCATCCACAGCAGGTAGGATTCACTAGATTTCTCATTTGGTTCTGCTCAAGATTGTTCATAACTATTTCAACTTCAGTGTGTTTGACATAAATATGTTCATCCTAAACCTGCAGTAGTCGCTTCGTGTTTGTTCCTGGACCTGAAGACCCTGGTCCAGGCAGCATCCTGCCAAGGTAATCCTTCAGAGACATCTGGCTTTTAACATCATTCTGTGATATTCACTCAGAGATGTGGACAAATGTGGATAAATATGTTTCCTTCAGGCCTCCCTTGGCCGACCACATTACGGAGGAGTTCAGACAGAGGGTGCCATTTTCGGTGTTCACAACAAACCCATGCAGGTGAAACAAACATGTGGCTTTTAAATTGGTTGATCAGGGTTTCAGTGTAATATGAAATAGTTTTACATGCAAATAGACACCGCGTTTAGTTTTCAAACTTAGTGGAAATTGTGTCCAGACTTGTCACTGTCACTACTGGACTGTACATTTTTCCCTGTCAGGATCCAGTACTGCACCCAGGAGATCGTTGTCTTCAGGGAGGACCTGGTCAACAAGATGTGCAGGAACTGCGTCCGATTGCCAAATAACAATCTTGACATTCCAAACCATGTGAGTTTCAGTGTTTCTGAAAAACCTGTTCACACCTAAGTGAAAGTCCTCTCAAGAAAGAGATGCACAGTAGTAATTTGCTGTGTTGTCAGAGGTTGACTTGCACTCCGACACAGTGTTGTGTCAGTAATTCTTTGTAAATGTTGTTACAAAAATGAGTGGTTATATTTCTGATAAAACACAATGTTAAAATGTATTATTTCTGTAAATAAACCGTCTTCTCTTCCTCTCCCCCAGTTTGTGAAGACCATCCTATCACAGGGTCACTTGACTCCGCTGCCTCTGTACGTCAGTCCTGTTTTCTGGGCATATGACTACTCCCTACGTGTGTACCCAGTACCCGATGTCATCGTCTTTGCAGACAAATACGACCCCTTTAACATCTCAAACACTGACTGCCTTACAGTCAATCCGGTATGCAACAGAAGAAATCTCAATCAATGGCTCAAATTATTCTTTGATAGATAAACAATGGCTTTGCAGCTGCACCTGTGGCATTTATTAATAACTTGTTATTCTTTTATTTCTGCAGGGATCATTCCCAAGAAGTGGCTTCACTTTCAAGGTGTATTATCCATCCAACCGAACTATTGAGGACAGGTGGGACACATTTTTGAAGTTTCATTTTTTCTATTTGGGTTACTGGGTACTAATAACTGATCTATAAACAGTTATTATTTTCATACTAAACTGTTGTTCGTGTGTCTTCACAGCAAACTTCAAGGCCTGTAAAGAAAAACTTGGATTTTCAAGATATTTTTTCATTTGCTTTGTACATTGCCTTTGTATAATACTGGATGTTGAAAACTGAGTAGTACTCACACCGTTGTATGTATCGGTGTTTGTGTTTTGTAATGAATAATAAAGGTTTTATACTTTGTAGCTACTGAACTTTCTGACCTTTTTTATACTCTCATTTGCACAAACTCCCTAGAAAACAAAAAGGGTATACTGCGGAGTATAAAGTAGTGGAGTAGCAGAGTATATTTGTATAAAAATGCACTTATTACAGCGTGCCAAATTGTGATTTTCTTTTGCCTTCATATTGTCAAGAGATGGACTATAAATTGATTTGTTAATAAAAATGGATAAACAAGTGAGGACTAAAGGGTCCGTGTACGGATCTGATAATTGGATTTTCCGTTCTGAAACGGGTATTGAAAAACAAAAAACGAGTGGTTATTTGATTTTCGTTTTAAAATACAAAAATTTAAATTTAAATACAAGGCGTTTTTCCTTTTCGTGATCAAAAAGGGATATACGATTTTTTTTTTAAATGCTTTGATTTTTGTTTTATATTTAGAATAACAAGAAAGTAAAATCAGTAAGAGACAGAAACGAAAAAAGGTCAGTTTTTTCATTTTCTGAGATCGGAAGTGGTCATCAGCAAGTGTGGAGCCAAACAGAGTACGGTGCATAGACTGTATATAAATTATTTTCGTGAGTTTTCATCGTCAAAATGAGAGATCAGGTGGCCGAGCTTAAAATAAATCAATATTGATTTTTTTTTTATAGAGCGTTAAAGTTTTGCGAAGCCAGGGGGCGGGGTTACTTGATTGACAGTCTGGTCTGGAATGATTGACAGGTCCTATGGAGGAGGCAGCAGAGACTCTGCTCTCCTCGGATTAATTCTGATATAATAACTGTTGGTTTATTTATCGGTGGAGCGGCACAACATTTTCCACAGAGAGTTTTCCTGCCCGTTGGCTTGTTTTAACCAGTTTTCTACCTTCGGCTGATTCTACCAGCAGACAATGAAAGGACTCTAATAGTTCGGTAAGTAAATGTTTATTTTCGTATCGGTGCCGCTTTTAATGCACTTTATATGCAGCTTTAGTGTCAGATGTAATGTGTGCCTTGCATTCCAGATGTTGGTGGAGTTTGTTTCAGTGTGTGTTGACCAGAGAAGAAAGTTAGCATAGTAAATATTAGCTTTAATGTTAGCGATGCTAACCGAGCTAGCAGTTCAGTCGTAGCCTGATTAAAGCTAACGTAGCATCAAGCTAATGTGTTGAGTTTCATGTAAACAGCTGAAGTGTGTTGTGTTCCTGTAATGTGGTTCATTTAGTTCATAAAACTGTGGCTGGTTGACATTAATGTAACGTTCAGGAAACTTAAATGTGATTAAAACAGTAACGTTAATGTTCTAGTTGTCAGTAATCAGCTTTAATTTGACACTAAAACAGACTCTGATAGTTTTAAATGACATCAGTTTCATTAATTTGTTGAAAATTGTCTCATTTGTTGTGATGTTGCTGCTGATTCATTAAAAGCAGATGATCCGTGTTGAAGATACGTTTAGTTCTAGTATCAGAAGTACAAGAAGAAAAATGGAAGTTTAGTTCTGCTACATCAAAGATTTCAGGATTAAAATGACTAAATGAGTCTTTATACCTCAAACTTTATTTTTACAATAAAGAAATAATGAAATAATCACAGATAATAAAAATATAAATCGCAGAGAAAACCTGAGAGAATAATTTCCTGAAAAGTCTGTGAAGGAAAAGCAGCTTTTTTATCCTGAAAGATCAGAATCAGCTCCAACATCTGCATCTGACAGCATCAAGTCAACCAGAAAGAAAATAAAAAAGAAAATGAAAAAGAAAACTTTTTTCTGATCACATCTGTTCTGCTGCTCACAGGCTGCTGCTGCTCACATTCTTCACATTTATAGTCCACTTTTAAAAGTTCAGCAGACAGGTGCTCTGCTTTGGAGTGTGACGATGTCGTCGGTGATGTGGAGAGTGAAGTTTCCGTTTCACCCACAGTGTGCTTTAGGGCAGCCAGGTCAGACTTGATGTTTGAAATACTGACCGACAGCTCAGATTTAACTGTCTGTAGTTCTGTTTTGATGGGTATTAAATTGTCTTTCTTTCAAAGCCGACAGGAGCTGGGTCATTAAAATAACCGCCGTCTCGTTACAGAGTGAAAGCAGCAGTTCCTCCTTAAGGTCAGAGATTGCAGCATCTGAGGGCCTCTTCAAAAGAAGATTTAGTTGATGAAGGCATTCTGGAGCAGGGCCAGAAAGACCATGACCAAGCAGCCTTGAGATCTTAGGCAGCGACTCCCTCGGGTGGGTGTCAACGGTGTTCACGGTCAGGTCTGTGGTAATCCCGTCAAAAAACAAAACAGAAAAAAATCTAGATTATAAATCAACATGTAACCAAAGCACTCTGTGTATAATGCCATAGTATAGGATGTAGTTCAGAAAATGTCATAGTATACTTTTAAAGAATAACATGGTATGGCCTGTAGTTCATAGTATAGCATGTCCGCAAAAAAACCCAACTGATTATTATATGGTTCAAAAAGTGCAAAATGATAGGATGTTGCCTAAAATTGTCATGTATGATATGTGGTTCAAAAAATGTCATAGTGCAGTATATTGTCAAAATAGTATGTTTTCAAGAAAACATCAGAGTATATGTCGTCTAAAAAATGCCATAGAATAATATTTCATTGCACAAGTGAAAGTATAGTAATTTTTAAAACTGTTCAAATTCTTGTATGTTGCTAAAAAACAAAAAGGACTAAAACAAAAAAACCTCATAGTAATATGTCAATTTAAAAATCCTATAGTATAGAGTGTCGCCCAACAAACGTCATCGTATAGCATGATGCTCTAAAAACGTCATAGTATGGCCTTTGGTCCAAAAAACGTCATAGTTAGCATGTCGCTCTAAAAACGTCATAGTATAGCATGGCGCTCTAAAAACATCATGGTATAGCATGTCGCTCTGAAAACACAGTATATCCTTTGGTCCAAAAAACATCATAGCATAGTATGTCATCCAAAAAACATCATGGTATAGCATGTCACTCTAAAAACATTATAGTATAGCATGTCGCTCTAAAAACGTCATAGTATAGCTTTTGGTCCAACAAACGTCATAGTATAGCATGTCGTTCAACAAAACATCATAGTATTGCATGTCACTCTAAAAACGTCATAGTATAACCTTTGGTCTAAAAACGTCATAGTATAGCATGTCGCTCAAAAAACGTCATTGTATAGCATGTCGCTCAAAAAATGTCATTGTATAGCATGTCGCTCTAAAAATGTCATTGTATAGCCTTTGGTCCAAAAAACGTCACAGCATAGCATGTCGTCCAAAAAAAAATCATAGTATAGTATGTCGTCCAAACAACATCATAGTATAGCATGTCTCTTTAAAATTGTCACAGTATAGCATGTCGTCCAAAAAATGTCATAGTATAGCCTTTGGTCTAAAAACGTCATAGTGTAGCATGTCGCTCTAAAAACATCATAGTATAGCATGTCGCTCTAAAAACGTCATAGTTTAGCATGTCGCTCTGAAAACTTCATAATATAGCATGTCGCCCAAAAAACATCATAGTATAGCATGTCGCCCACAAAGCGTCATAGTATAGCATGGCGCTCTAAAAATGTCATACTATAGCCTTTGGTCCAAAAAACGTCATAGTATAGCATGTGGCTCAAAAAACGTCACAGTATAGCATGTCACTCTAAAAACATTATAGTATAGCATGTCGCTCTAAAAACGTCATAGTATAGCTTTTGGTCCAACAAACGTCATAGTATAGCATGTCGTTCAACAAAACATCATAGTATTGCATGTCACTCTAAAAACGTCATAGTATAACCTTTGGTCTAAAAACGTCATAGTATAGCATGTCGCTCAAAAAACGTCATTGTATAGCATGTCGCTCAAAAAATGTCATAGTATAGCCTTTGGTCCAAAAAATGTCATAGTATAGCATGTCGTCCAAAGAACATCATAGTATGGCATGTCGCTCTAAAAATGTCATAGTATAGCATGTCGCTCTAAAAACGTCATAGTATAGCATGTCGCCCAAATATTTTGGCTCCAACATATACGTCGAAAAAAATTTGATTTTTCAACATGTTGTAAAAACGTGCCATATGATTAAATAATGTAAAGTGGGCCGTGAAAAACACTCCAGAAAGGTTTTCTTTGAAAAAAAAATCATCACGAATTTTGGTGCAAAAAAATGCCATAGTATACTATGTCGAAAAAAAATTCGATTTTTCAGCATGTTGTAAAAACGTGCCATATGATGAAATAATGTAAAGTGGGCCGTAAAAAACACTCCAGAAAGGTTTTCTTTGACAAAAAAATATCATCATGAATTTTGGCGCAAAAAGACACCATAGAAAACTATGTCGAAAAAAAATGCGATTTTTCAGCATGTTGTAAAAACGTGCCATATGATGAAATAATGTAAAGGAGGCCGTGAAAAACACTCCAGAAAGGTTTTCTTTGACAAAAAAAATCATCGTGAATTTTGGCGCAAAAAAACGCCATCGTATACTATGCCGAAAAAAAACGCGATTTTTCAACATGTTGTAAAAACGTGCCATATGATGAAATAATGTAATGCAGGCCGTGAAAAACACTCTAGAAAGGTTTTCTTTGAAAAAAAAATCATCATGAATTTTGGTGCAAAAAAATGCCATAGTATACTATTTCGAAAAAAAATGTGATTTTTCAACTTGTAAAAACATGCCAAATGATGAAATAATGTAAAGGAGGCCTTGGGAAACACTCCAGAAAGGTTTTCTTTGAAAAAAAAAATCATCATGAATTTTGGCGCAAAAAAACGCCATAGTATACTATGTCGAAAAAAAAATGCGATTTTTCAGCATGTTGTAAAAACGTGCCATCTGAAGAAATAATGTAAAGGAGGCTGTGAAAAACACTCCAGAAAGGTTTTCTTTGAAAAAAAAAATCATCATGAATTTTGGCGCAAAAAAACGCCATAGTATACTATGTCGAAAAAAAAATGTGATTTTTCAGCATGTTGTAAAAACGTGCCATCTGAAGAAATAATGTAAAGGAGGCTGTGAAAAACACTCCAGAAAGGTTTTCTTTGAAAAAAAATCATCATGAATTTTGGCGCAAAAAAACGCCATAGTATACAATGGCGAAAAAAAATGTGATTTTCCAACGTGTTGTACAAAACGTGCCATATGATGAAATAATGTAAAGGAGGCCGTGAAAAACACTCCAGAAAGGTTTTCTTTGAAAAAAAATATCATCATGAATTTTGGCGCAAAAAAACGCCATAGTATACTATGTCGAAAAAAAAATGCGATTTTTCAACATGTTGTAAAAACGTGCCATATGATGAAATAATGTAAAGGAGGCCGTGAAAAACACTCCAGAAAGGTTTTCTTTGAAAAAAAAATCATCATGAATTTTGGCGCAAAAAAACGCCATAGTATACTATGTCGAAAAAAAATGTGATTTTTCAACATGTTGTAAAAACGTGCCATATGATGAAATAATGTAAAGGAGGCCGTGAAAAACACTCCAGAAAGGTTTTCTTTGAAAAAAAAATCATCATGAATTTTGGCGCAAAAAAACGCCATAGTATACTATGTCGAAAAAAAATGCGATTTTTCAACATGTTGTAAAAACGTGCCATATGATGAAATAATGTAAAGGAGGCCGTGAAAAACACTCCAGAAAGGTTTTCTTTGAAAAAAAAAATCATCATGAATTTTGGCGCAAAAAAACGCCATAGTATACTATGTCGAAAAAAAAATGCGATTTTTCAACATGTTGTAAAAACATGCCATATGATGAAATAATGTAATGCAGGTCGTGAAAAACACTCCAGAAAGGTTTTCTTTGAAAAAAAAAAATCATGAATTTTGGCGCAAAAAAACGCCATAGTATACTATGTCGAAAAAAAAATGCGATTTTTCAACATGTTGTAAAAACTGTGCCATATGATGAAATAATGTAAAGGAGGCCGTGAAAAACACTCCAGAAAGGTTTTCTTTGACAAAAAAATCATCATGAATTTTGGCGCAAAAAAACGCCATAGTATGCTATGTCAAAAAAAATGCGATTTTTCAACTTGTAAAAACGTGCCATATGATGAAATAATGTAAAGTGAGCCGTGAAAAACACTCCAGAAAGGTGTCGCTCTAAAAACGTCATAATATAGCATGTCGCCCAAAAAGCGTCATAGTATAGCATGTCACTCTTAACATGTCATGGTATAGCCTTTGGTCCAAAAAACATCATAGTTTAGCATGTCACCCAAAAAACGTCATAGTATCGCATGTCGCTCAAAAAACGGCATAGTATAGCATGTCGCTCAAAAAACATCACAGTATAGCATTGTTGCTCTAAAAATGTCATAGTATAGCCTTTAGTCCACAAAACGTTATGTCCCGGCTGTCTGAAGTAGGTGAGGAGCAACACAAAAACAGTCCAAATGCTGGTTTCCAGAGGGTTAGACGAGTATTTATTTGAAAGAATAAGTTTACAACAACACAAAATGTGAGGTGGTTAAAAGCAAATTGGTGTTAGTAAAATAAAAATAAATAATCAGAACTAAAAATGAACTTCGCGGTTACATTGATGGGCATTCCAACCAGGAACAAAGTCAAAGATAATCAATCCAAAAAAAAAAACTCTTCCTGTTCACCTCTTACAACCCAAAAACACACCGCAGTAGCACCCTAAACTAAAACTACCAATGGATTCCCTGTTTTCCTTTCTGAACAAGTCAAAGGTCCCTCTATGTCTCCCTACACATCCACCAACCACTGGAACACATCTCCAAAGTTCTGCCGGGCCAGCTCAGCTTCCCCTCAGAAGAAGTGCTGCCACCTGCCAGATGAAGGAGCCTTTTGAGAGGCAGCTGGCATCGTGATTGGACTGTACTTTGGTCTGTTCCAATCCAACTTCAGCTCCAGAGACGGCAGGCGGGACGAGTCAACGAAGGCCGGGTGGACGAAGGCATGCAGCTGAGTACAATCCAGAAAACAACAGAGGAGGAGTGCAGCGGCCTAGTGGCAAAACAAACAGAGTAGCATGGTATGTCTCTTAGAAAACATCATCGTATAGCCTTTGGTATGAAAAAACGGCATCATATACATCGTATGTTGTACAAATAACAAGTCAAAGGAAAGAGACATACATTGTAGAATTGTAGTAATTGTGGGCTGACTTACTGATTATCAGTATTTTATTATTTACCGATTTACGGTAATAAATAAATTTAAGAATGGCGCTACTTTGGCTCTGAACCTTAATCTACCTGTGGTCGCTCTGTCTTCTGGAGTGATTTGATTGGTTATAAGTCACGAATAAAACTCCTTTAACTTAACATCTGTAAACAAAACAACGTCTCAAAGTTTTCTGTTAGAGTTTGTGTTCTTCTAAGTTTAACTCCAAGATTTTAAATACTTTAATTTACTGCAAATGAATATCTACTCCAAGTGTCTCACTAATAATCATCAGCCTTAAAAACCCACAAAACACCCCTCTATACTTGACTACACTTAGTACAGTCCGGTTCCCACTTCTATAAATCTGCTTGGAATCTTCCACTTCCTGTTTGTCAAAGTGGCCTTCAACCTGGACAGGTTTTGTTGGAGCTCATGCAACAAACATTTTGGGTAACTGCACTTTAATATGGATGGATGATGCTGAATTAGAGTCTGTTTTAATGAGACTGAGTTAAGATGTGTAGCTCTGTCATTAAATAGGAAATTATTTCTCAGAATTCACAGAGAAAAGTCTGAAATGTTTGCTAGGTTAGCATCCCACATGTTCTTTGGCTCAGCTAAAGCTAACTCTCTCCAACTTCTGGATCTCGAGTTGCTTGTGGTTAAAATATCTTGCTATAGGTGCTGAAGCTCAGAAAGTCTGAGATGTTTGTTCAAAATAAGCTCATTCTCAAGTCTTATCTGAACTGTCCTCTTTTGTTTTAACTTTCCCTAAACTTAAGAGTTAATGACAGAGCAGCACATCCAGACTCAGTCTCATTTATGTAGAGATTAAACTTCAGTGTCATTCATTGATGTTAAAGTGCAGTTTTTCAAATGTTTGTTGCACATGCTCCTGACCAAACCAGTCCAGGTGGAAGACGATGTGAAGAGAAAGCTCCAGAGGATGAATATCACACATTTACGTTGGAAATAAATGTCCTTTAATTTGACATTGTCATGCAAATGATGTTCAAATCTTTGAGTACTTTGCTGATGTTTGTTTCTAAATGTTTTTTGACACTCGGACCCAAGGATTACAACCTTCTATGGCTCACAAGCTGCAACAATTCACACATTATCAACTATCTTTCTGACTAAGATAAAAAGTGAAAAACTGCCTGATTCCTGCATCATGAATGGAAATCTTTTTGGTTTTTATGACAGTAAACTGAATATATTTGGGTTTGACATTTTATAAACCAAAACAAATTAATTATTGGAGAAAACAATCAACAGATTAATGGACAAAGAAAATGTGTTTTCCAACATATATGGCTGAATTTCTCCAACATTACAAGATACATACAATTTGAATTCAATTTTATTCGTATAACGCCAAGTACAGGTCAAATTGTTTCAAGACACTTTATTTTTATATTTTTTGTCATATTTAAAATATGACAAAGTAAGAAATTTAAACCTCTTGACTAATCCAATTTATTATTTGGTTTTTAAGAGACTACTCGACAACTAAAATAACTTTCTCCACTAAAACTAATAAACATGAGGACAAATAGAAGGAACAGTTTTAAATACTGCAGTCCCACGATGACAAGAATAGTTTGTCAACAAAAACTAAATCTGCTTGTGGATTCCATTAAAGTCCTAATAAATGATAATAAAGTGTGATACTAAAGGTTTGTGGTGCTAAAAATCTCAAAGTAAAGATATCAAGTTGAACATCTGGATGGAGGTTGATAAAAGTTGACCTTCTTTCATTTCTCTGGAGCTGACTCCATGGATTTTATGGATGGTGGTTAAAGACCTGCTCTTCTAGTCGTCGTCCTTCTAGTCGCTGTAAAAAGTCAGTCCATCCTGGCCGACTTCAACACCTCTTCATGACAACTTGTTCTGCCTCCGACCTCGTGGAAACTCCAGAAACTCGGGAAAACCCATGGAGACTCGAAGAACTAGTGGAGACTCGAAGAACTCGTGGGGCGGGGGAAGGTGTGGTGGGTGGTGGGGGGAGGTGGGGGAGTAGAGGGGGGAGGCCGCCACCCACCTCCCCGCCTACTCTCCGCCCTGACTCCACCCAGACTCCGCCTTGGCTCCGCCCATGTGGTCACTTCGGAAACTACGATGTCAAAGGGACGACGAAATCATGTCTTTTCATCTGATCTGTAGCTCAGTGAGTTAAGGATTTGCCTATGGAGCTGCAGGTCGCTGGTTCAAGACCAGACCCTTCTTAAATTTTCTCAAAAGTGTGACAAAGACAAACAAAGAAAAATGCCGGTGGTGGGTCTTGAACCTGCGACCCTCCGCTTGGTAGTCCATCTTCTTATCCCCCTGAGCTACTCGCTCAGATACTAAAATTTCTTTTTTTTGCGCATTTATCATCTATTTTTTGCCATTTTTGATTTTTTTTTTTTAACTTGAGTCTCGACTCGACCGTTTTTCTCAGGAGGTTGGACTTCAGCCTTTGTGCTGGAGGGTGGAACCCTCAGTTCCAAGACTTTCCAAGCCTCCAGACCTCCCGAGTCCTCAGGACCTGAGCTTTCACACAGTCTGAGGGCTGAAATTTTCTAAGTCCCACAGTAGTTCTCTGTTAGATTTAACTTTCAGACAGTCCAAGGACTGATATCTTCGAAGTTCCTGAGTACTTCTCTGTTAGTTTGAACCTTTCCACAGTCTGAGGACTGAAATCTTAAAAGTTCTTGAGTAGTTCTCTGTTAGTTTGAACCTTCAGACAGTCTGACGACTGAAGTTTTAAAAGTTTCTCAGTACTTCTCTGTTAGTTTGAACTTTCTGGTTAACAGAAGCCTTAAAACTTGTGACCATGAGTCTTGATTTCACATTTAGACCATCCATCTGAGTTCTTCTCAGACCTTCACCTGTGGGTTTTTTAGAAATCCTCAACAAACTTTGATTCTCTTCACTGAACAGTAAAGTTTGTGGAGATCAGAAGGTAACATTAGTTTGATCAATGCCTTCAACTACTAGTAGACTTTATCTGGAAAGCAGATTTCTGAAATGAGTTCTTAGTAAATCTATCCACAATCAAACCAAGAACATAGAAAGAGGAAATGTTCGAAGAAACAACTTGATGTTTTCGTTCCAGACTAGAAAACGCTTGAAGATCTTTATCTGGTTTTGCTCTTTTTGATCGTTTTATTGTCTCTTCTGTTTAATTTGATCTTCTAAAGTCTAACTGGTGTCTTTTCAAATGTTTTGTCTTTAGTTTGATTCTTCTTAAACATTTAGTTTTGCTCTTTTCTCACCTTTTATTCTTTTCTAATGTCTGATTTGATTTTGAAATGTTTTGACTTTTTAATGTTTAATTGTTGTTTTTTCAAATGTTTTATTGGCTTGATTGAATTTTTTTTCTTTCCCAATATTTACTTTTTCGATGAAATCTTTAAAGTTTTTCTTTTTAAATGTTTTACCACCTTTTAATGTTTAATTTTCTTTTTAAATGCTTCATTGTATTTTCTGTTTAATTCCTATTTGAAGTTTTATTGTCTTTAAGATGTAATTTTCTAATTAAACATTAAATTTTTTAATTAAATGTTTTGTCTTTTTAAAGGTTTAATAATCTAATTAATTTTTTGTATTTTTTTAATGTTTAATATTATTCTTGTTTAATTATATTTTTTAAATGTTTAATGTTCTTCTTGTTTGATTGTATTTTTTAAATGTTTAATTATCAAAAATATTTAATCTGTAATTTTTAATATTTGTATTTTAGAAATTTTGTTTAATTTCATAATTACATGTATTGTATCTTGTTTAATTATCTGATTCAGTATTTTGTCCGTTTAATATCATTTAATTGTATTTAATGTTTAACTATATTAAACAGACAAAATATTGAATCAGATAATTAAACAAGATACAATACATGTAATTATGAAATTAAACAAAATTTTTAAAACACATTAAAAATTACAGATAAAATATTTTCGATAATTAAACATTTAAAAAATACAATTAAATAAGAAGAATATTAAACATTTAAAAAATACTTTTTAATAATAAAACTTTGTAAAAGTTTTATTGTATTAATTTTTTTCCTTTGATTTAATTGCTTTTTGTTACGCAGTTTATTTCTTTAATCTTCTTTTTCTGTCTAGATATTAACCCCAACCTTAAAAATGAAATAAACCCTTAAATCACAATGAAAATACTTCTGTTGTCACAATCATGAGTTAGTCAGTTATTCAGTTTATCAATTCAACTTTATTTGTTTAGCACCTTTTGCACAGATGACAAAACTAAACAAGCAAAGAGAAAAAAAACTATGCTAAAACTATGATTAAAACTCAAAAACATTTCAAAAAAAAGATTTAACATGGTAAAATATATTGTGTCCAGAGGATGGAGGGAGTTTATTGAAGTCTTCTTGGGCTCACATGGTAAATCATTTAAAATATAAACTTGATATTCAGTCTAAGGAAACTGCAGAGCGACAGAAGAACCAACAATATCTCCCGTTTTCTCCTTTAAAGAGTCGACTCTTTTTGTGCTTTCAGACCAAAGAACTACAGACTCTTCACAACCTGCTCAAACTCTTGGTACAGGACCTCACCACACAGGTCAAGAAGGTTTCCATCTCATTTCTACTCTGAAGCTCACCTTCTCCTGCTCAAACTGCTGACAAATGTTTCTGCTGCTCTAAAGTCTGGTCTCCACAACTTCCTAAAAACTCTCAAAGTCTCTTCTGCTGCAGATTGCTTTGTAGAACTGTTGCAGAAAACCTCACTAAACCACATGGAGGGGCCTCAAGATAGTCGTCCAAATGAAACCATAAAAAAACCAAAGTAGCACAACCCAAACGCTAAAGTCTCCTGCAGCCTACCAGAGAACCTCTGAGAACAGAGAATCAGGACAGGAACTCTTACCTTCTAGACAACCAACGTTGGTTCTCAAACAAGAATACAGAATGTGTCTGACCAAAAACCTCTGAAGACTCACTACAGCCAAGACAAAGACACAACTCAGCTGCACCAAATCCACTAATTATTGCACACATTGGCACCATGTGCTAACTGTGGCTAAAGAACCACATTTACCAAGACAACTATCCAGTACAAAGCCCTAAAACACACCAAGAAACATATTAAAGACGATTTTACGGCTGGAAGCTGCAAGCCAACGCCTAAAGAACAAACTAAAGCAATGGAGCCAAACCCAGTTCAGTGGTGCAGAGAAGTTGAGGAAATGTTTGTCTGCAGCTAAATAAAGCAGGAAGACACTGAGCTGCTCAGGTGTTCCTGATAACACCAAGCAGCCACCTGGACAGCCAATAGGAACACAGCTTACTGGAAGTCCAGAGGGCTGGGTTAGTGAAGGAAATTTAGTTTAAAGTTGAGGCAGAAAGTTAACAAAGTTGAAAACCACCTTCTGATACCTGAAATCTCTGAGTTTTCACACAAAGAACACCTGAACATGTCAAACTGGTTTCATAGTAGAACCATCATTGTAAAAATGTCATAGTATGGTGTGTTGCTCAAAAAACATTACGACCTGGCTGTCTAGGGTCGCCAAGGAGCAACACAAAAACAGGACAAACGCTGGTTTCCAGGGGGTTAGGCGGCTATTTATTTGAAAGAGTAAGTTTACAACAACATAACACGTGAGCAGAAAAATCACAAAGTCTGTCTTTAGTTCAGCTGAAAATATTAGATTTTGTCTTTTTTATTGACCAAACTTTTCAGGAAGTAGATGAAGAATAATTAAAGCTCTCATGTAGAAGTCCAACTTATTTTGGATCCTTGTGGAGAGCTTAATCTTAGAGTTTGTAAAGCTGTTGAGTTTTTAGAGTCACATGGATTGTTTTGACATTTAATAACCGAGTCCTGAAATAAAATTACAGTTGTGGATTTCTGTCATTTAGTCTGGACTAAACAAATAACAGCAGCATAAATCTCAAATGTCATTATGAGGAGTCTGGATTGAGGTTTCTCACTTGATAATGATCAAAACATGAAATTTAGGTTGGTTTAAAGGAATATTCCACCTTAAATCTTTGAATGTTGACCTAAAAGGTTGGTTTCAGGAAGTATTCCACCTACAAGGTCCTCAAACATCCACCTTAAAGGAACATTCCACCAAAAATCCTTGGACATGCACCTAAAATGTTGCTTTAACTGAGTATTCCATCCAAAATCCTCAGAGACCTGAGGGGCTGGTTAAAAGGAATATTCCACCTTAAATGTAGACCTAAAGGATGGTTTGGAGTAATATTCTACTGTAAAATCTTCTAATGTAGACCTAAAAGGTTGATCTGATGGTATATTCTACCCAACATCCTGGAACATTTACCTAAAAGGCTGGTTTAATGGTATATTCCCAGAAGAACCCTTGAACATTGGGCTTAATGGTATATTCCACCCAAAATACTTGTACATATACCAAGGAATCAGTGTAAAGGAAATGTAGACCTAAAAGGATTGTTTAAAGGAATATTTAAACGATTATTTTCATTATTTAATAATCTGTCATCAGTCAGAACCCTGGCAAACTTATTTTCATCAGTTTTTTAGTGGAAGTCACAAATAAAGGAGCTCTTGGTTTTTACCAGCGTTACTGAATCAAAAGCTGCCGTTTCAACACAGACACGTTCACATGCATCCACAAACCTCTCAGCACTCAAACACCCACAGACAGGTGGCCGGCTGGGCCGAGGCTCGGCGGCGTCCTCAGACCCACAAGTCGGGGAGTCGGTGAACTTGTTGGTCTGGTTTGAAGGCCTCCATGTGGTCCAGTAGAAGTCCACGTAGTCGGTGTTGGCTTTGAACCACAGCGACTGGCCGACATCAGGTGGACCGGCTCGTCCTCGTAGGACTCCTCCTGTAGCCTTGAGGGAACCACAGGAACATTCAGTAGCTGTTGGAGTTCTTCCTGTCAGGCTCGTGGTAGAACGGCTCTGAAGTATCTTGTGCTTGTCTTATCTGGAACAATCTAACAGCCTAAACTGCTAACAGTGATGTAAAGAAGCAAACACAGGCATAGATCAGGACTCAAACTAGATTTATTTTAGAAAACAAATCAACTTAGAGGCATTTGTTCACACATGTGGCTGAATAGGAGGCCGTCCAATCAGATTTGAGGTCTTCACTCTGTAGGTTGTTTGTTTGGTGAGACTCTTGGACCTCCATCAGCTGACGTGGATGTTTGATGGTCTTCTTCTCTAGTGCCAGATGATTCATCCATGAATTCAGCAGCTACAGACTGAAATGAAGCTCATGCTGCCATTATTGAATTCCTGTTCTAGATCAAATGTTCAGAGCTCACCTTGAATGCAGCCGTCTGCTGTCTGATAGTTTTTCTCATTGTAGTCTTCAATAAAGTCTTTTTCCTCATGTCAGGATGTGGTGAGACTCTTTCTCAGTCTCTGCAGACGTCCCTCATTGTGCATCTCCAGAGAAGAAACAGAAAAACTGGTCACTGCTTCAGCATCAAACGCTCTCCAGCATTGAGAGTGTTTTAGGAATTAATTCATTGTGTTGTGAACTTTGAAGGAGCAGAAACTTTACAGCTGCCAAAGATATGAGCTCCTATTCTGGATGTTTTAGGAAATGAAGTTCATCAAATGAACACTTGATTTTTGCTGATAACTCATTAAATTACTGAAGAAATCTAACATAAAAACCTGTAAACTCTCAGGCAGCTTTTGTTAAAGTTTGTCTATAATTCTATCATCATGTTCTGGAACCAGGATTCTACAGAAGTTCCTTCAAACAGATACTTGTGTGTTTCTATTTAAGGCCTCAGGTTTGAACGTACAGCAGAGGATTAGAAAGGAGTGATTTTAATATTTCAATCAGTCCGGTAAATGTTTGGCGTGAAAATTATTAAAATTTTGATTTAGATAGATTTGTGTCAAATAATATTGTAGAGTCTCACTTAAATATATCCAAATGAGTTCAGTGTATTTACACTTTATAGAATATTTAATTTCTTAATCTCAATACTGTAGGGTCTGACCCTAAATATTATAATAATGATGTAAATTTAAATAATATTTTAGTGCAGAGTCATAAACTTTAATCAGCTAAACTTACAGAATAAATATCACTGCACAATCTTAACCTGAACATTCATATTATTGAGGTAAATTTACATAAATCATGATATTCTAGAGTCTTAACTGGAATATTTCTAACATTAATCTTTTTGTATTGTGCTGATAAACAACAATAACCCGACTTTCAGATAATATTTGTTGTCTGTGATTGTGAGACTAAATTCCTCCACATTCTGGAACTGGACTGCAGTTCCCAAAATGGAAACATGGACAGAATTTAACACTCATGTATCCATGGCAACGCTAACGTTTCTGCTTCTTACCAAAGTTTACAACACAAGTAAAGATTTTAATATAAAACTTCAGGGATGACTGCTGACCATAAGTATTCTGATCAATACTTCATGATCAATATCAGGACAGATGTTACAATTCCAGCTGTTGCATTAGACTGCAGTTATTCACAGAGAAATTAAAACATCACATTCCTCATAAAAACTAGATGGGACTTTTATTAAATAAAGTGTTGGTGAATAAACAGTGTAAAAAGTGCAAAGCAGCTCCATTAAATCAGGAGATGTGAGACTTCCACAGTATGGATCACCATCTGCTGTGTTGATTCATAGCTGAATGTCAGAATGAACTGAGCTAGAAAAGCTGCTTTGAGCTGCAACATTACGGTCTGACAATCCAACACCATCACAGTTTTCATCTGGTTGTTTTGCTCCAACATGCTGTGAAGTTCAGTTTTTACCTGAATCAATACAGAGATTCTATTTCCAGCCAAGACTGGAATAAAAATTAGAATGTTATGAGGTTATTAATGCAACTAAATCCTTTCAGATGGAAGGATTTACTTCTAAGTTCTAATTCAAGTTTCAGTTGGAGCGCATTGCATTCACAAAGAAAAACAGTGAAACCTTCAAAGCAACATTTAATAAACCTAAAGCTTCCCTGTTGGCACATTGGTGGAGTTTGTTACTGAGCATCTGAACCTTAAATCCAGTGAGACGACCATCTTCAGTCGAGGCCAGTCAGAGAACTTCAAGACCTTCCATCGGCTGGACCAGATGTGGCATCATCTCCCTCTGAACATCTGGATGACAGGAGAAAAGACAGAAATCAAACACAGATCACAGAAATACAATTTATTTACTTTCATCATTTTATAAAAGTAGCATGAACTTTATTAAAACTTGACAACATCAGTAATGAAAGTAAATGTTTTATCTCGTGTTGAAGCTAAATTTAAAGTCAATTTTAATGTCATTAAAATTGACTTTAAATTCCTGAGAGGAGTGAGAATGGAGCTTTTCTTTCCTTTTGAGAATATTCTCTCAAAATATTCTGTTTATTATTGGCTTTAGAAGCATTTTTCTTTACTTATTTATTTTTAGAAACCTCAGACTGATGCACTTTGCTGGTTTGCAGATAATTTCATGTACAATGACAATAAAGAGCTTCTATTATAACATATTTTGCTAAAACAAGAACTGCAAACCTTCTCAACCATCTCTCAGTCTGCAAAATTCCAACTGCAGCCAAGAATTATCTGATGTACTTATTATTATAATCTTTACTGAACCAGCCCTGGAATTAATAAAAATCTGTATATGGATATGATTTTCTCTGATGGGACCACTAAAACTGCATACAATAAAGTAAATCTCTTCTGCACTGCACACATACTACACTTTTGTATAACTCTGGATGTCAGAGTAAAGGCAGACAGATCCACTGATCAGCCACAACATTCTGACCACTGACAGCTGAAGAGAACAACATCCATCATCTTGTTCTAATGTAACGTTCTGCTGGGAAACCTTGACATTCATGTGGATGTTTGACATGAATCACCACCTAAACACTGCAGGACAAACAACCCCCTAGTCTCCATGGCAACAGCAGTCCTTGATGCAAGCTGCCACCCTCAGCAGGACAAGCTAAAACTGCTCAGGAGTGGTGCGAGTAACACGACAGAGCTAAGCTGTTCACCTGGGTTCCACACTCCCCACATCCAGATCTGATTGAGCATCTGTGGGATGGTCCAGGATCAGCCTGGTCTAGGTAGGACCCACCCTGCAACCCACAGGATCCACAGAATCCACAGGACATCCCCAGAGGTTTTGATGAACCACTGAGTCAGATAGTGGAGCAGATAACTGCAAAATACACCCAGAATACTTCGGTTTGTGATGCAAGCATGAAATTTTCCAGAAATACTCTTTTTGGTCCACTCTGTTAAAAAATGGCGCTGGCCACGAAAAAAATCAAGATGGCGACCATTTTTAAAGATGGCCGCCATCCAGATGGAAAAGGTTTTATTCTTAAAGTCAGAAATTGACTTTAAGACAATATTTTTAGTGTATACCCATGTTTCAGGGGTCAAAGAAGCTAATAGGAATGTTTTCTTGGCTCTAGTACATAATCAAATGCTCATATCAAAGATGCCGTCCAAGATGGCTGCCATGAAATCTATAAATCTTAATATTTTAGGTACTTTGCAGAAGATATTTTGTGCTACAGACTTGGTCTGAGCTGCACATCTCTATGCAGTTGCAGTTGTGAGGTTTAACAGCTTTTCACCTGATTGAGTTAAAGGGAGTGATGGATGTACTGGTTGTACCCTGTAAGGGCCCTGCGTGGCAGGAGCTAAGCCCCAGTTTGTGCTGAGCACGGTAGGGGCACCTAGAAACCCAACTCTGATTACGCTGAGTTGGCGTGTCAGGTTTCCCATCATGCACGTCTTGTGTTCTGTGGCGATGGTACTGGTTGTACCCTGCAAGGGTCCTGTGTGGCAGGAGCCAAGCCCAGTTTGTGCTGAGCACGGTGGGGGCACATAGAAACCCAACTTTTTTTAGGCAAAGTCACTTGTGGTCTGTGATGTTTGTGATGTTCATGAATAAGACCTGAGACCGCATTCTGACTTTACCACGTTTCCATTCCCACACCACCCAAACCAACACCAACTGCGCATGTGTTTGTAGGCTCCTGTCGCATATCGTGTCATGGGCTTAGGCAGATGGACTATGCATGTTACATTGGTGAGCCAGCACTAACAAAGTGTAGGCTTCATAATTTTAACAAATGGTTTATAACCATATCTATCAATAAGTAAACCCTAAAAATCTTAATTTTGTTCCAAATGCTAGTTGGTGAACAATGGTTTAAAGCTACTGTGACAGCCATCTTGGACTGCATCTTTGTTTCAGCAATACCCATGGGAACTAGGAATCTAAAAGCATGTCCAACTAATTTAATGTTTCCGAAAACCTAGGTATAGATCACAAAATAGGATTCTATGTCTAATGTTTCCTGAGGTATCAGCATTTTTTTTTTTGGTGTTGTGACAGACATCTTGGATACTATCTTTGTTATAACTATGCTGTGATATGTTACATTACAACGAATAATCAAACTAAAAATCTTAGACACACAAAAAACTTTGATTTTAAGGCTTAAAGTTGTGTTCTTTTTCAAATATTTAACTGCAGTAGAAGAATTTTCTGTGCATGTGTCGGCCATCTTGAAAAATGGCCGCCATCTTGGAATTTTGCATGGCCAGCGCCTTTTTTTAAAACATGTGGACCTAAAAGAGAATTTGTACAAAATTTTATGCTTGCATTACAAACCGAAGTATTTTGCAGTTATCTGCTCCACTAAGAGGAGTTTTAGCAGCATAAAGGGACCAACACAGTATTAGTCAGGTGTTCAGAATGTTATACTATTATATTGTCATGCTGATTATATGATCAGTAAATGTTACCATCAATTATACTGTCCACATTGATCAGGAAAAAAAAAATCAAAACTATCAGTTCATTCAGAAACTGTGGGGTTAAACCTAAAAACACAGACCTCAACTGCAGTTTGTTTCAAAGCAGAACACCAGCTGGTTTTCACTAAAGAAGCTTTCAGAGCAACAATTAAATAACAGTTTTGTTCTCATTCAGTTCAGAGTCAGCCAAAATAATGTACACACATCAGAAAAAGAAAAACTTTTATCAATATTTCATTTGTATAAGTACTTCTATGCATATAGATACCTCTTTCTAAGTTTGATCAAATCACGATAACTCTGTGTCCTGTTGTACGATGTTTTCCCAACAGATGGCGCTACCCTCATGAATGGAGCATCAACAAGTGACGTCTACAACAGAAATGTCTGGAAGCCAGTGGCCACCACTTTGAGCACCTCTTGTAATTGTAGAGGCCAAAGATAACTTTTATTGATCTTGTGATGTCTGAATAAATTTGGTATTGAAATATTTATGCAAGTTTTTCTTTTCCTGATGTGTGTAAACATTATTTTGGCTGACTCTGTATAATGGGTTTCTGACAGGTCACCAGGCAACATCTTTTTATAATAATGACAAACATACCTGCATTCTACAGGAGTGATTTTCCTCATGTGCAGGTAAAGATGTGTGAGGAGCTTAGAGATGACAGGAGCAGGAGTCATCCTCACTAATTCAGCTTCCACCTAGAAACAGAAAGACCACAAACAAACACACTGATATACTCTCAAACGTTCAACCTCACAGCCTCAAATTATCTGTTTAGGAAGTGTTGTGTTTCTAAATTCTGCTGAAAGCACTGACAGACATTCTCTTACAAGGTTGTGTAAAAAGCAGCCTGTCCTCTGAGCTACTGAGAAATCTTCCTGAACAAAGTTTCTACGTGTAAATCAGCTCAACAAAAACTAAAGCCTCAGTCAGAGATAACAGGTATCGCAAATTATAAAGAACTTTCTTTGTTAACGCAGACTTTCTGCTTCAACCTCACATAAAAAGGGGAGTTTAACTTGTCAGGTGACTGAAAATGAACAGCTTGTGCAGTTCTAGACCCAAAAGTAGGATGTTTCAACTCATGTTTTACTACAAATACATGCAGTAATAAATAAATACAATGGCTGCTTGTTAGTTGATTCACTATTAATGTCATTTTATATACTGGATTGAACTTGAGCAGTGGAAGAGAGAAGGAATTTAATGAAATTATGGAGATTCAGAGAGGTAATGTTGCACAATGTTAAGTTAAGCTAATTCAAACCAGCTGAATGTTAAACTTCAGTGCAGGTGAACGGGTTTCAGTTAACCTTAAAGTAAAATAACTTTTTTAAAGGCTAAAATACACAGCAGAGAAATACACATTGAGAAGGTCACTCTAATAATGACGGACAGCTGCTGCAGCAACTAACACAGGTGTTCAGGGGTAAGTTAGCCACCTGTGTTAATTAGCCCGCTAGCTAACTTAGCCGCTTAGCTAGCTAACGCGTCTGGACCAACTGCTCAAACACGACAAAACACAACTCCACAAGTCGATGACTTAACGTACAACAAAATAACGCTACAGGTTAGAAGTGTTTATCTTCTTACCGTGTTTTACTCCGAAAACAAGGTCAACAGCAGCCAGAGATGCTACCAGACGTGCCGACTAGTGATGGTCCTCTGATACCCGAGGTTTCGACACATGCGCTGTAGCTCATGAAGCAAACGTATCGAGCCACTGTGCCGAGGCGTGGTTTGGTCACGTGACTCGTGACGTTTGAATCACTTCAGTGATGTTTGAAGCACTCAACTGCTTCGAATCACCTGATTGGTTCGGTTTGTTATGTGAATCACTCAGCGGGATCGAGTGTTACGGGATAGGAGATCCCTATTTAGTGTTGTTCATTTGAATTGTTTTTCGCAGAATAGATTGTTTTTTTGCTGTTGTTTTTGCTTTGAGAGTTAGTAGTATGTCAGATTTCGTATTTCGTAGAGAAGATAGATAGATAGATAGATAGATAGATAGATAGATAGATTATATATATATATACATATATATATATATATATATATATATATATATATATAGATAGATAGATTATATATATATATATATATATATATATATATATATATGTATATATATATATATATATATATATATATATATATATATATATATATATATATATATATATATATATATATATATATATATATATATATATATTCCCAACTCACCACCCCCATGCTACAACACCTGGCACAGAACCTTGTCAGGTGCTTAGCTGACAGACTACAAACCAAAGAAAAGAACAGTTCACTGACTGTTGCTACACTTGTGGCTCTGCAGTTCAAAACTTTTGGATTCACCAATCAGAGTGGCAGCCAGTGTGAAAGAACATTTAATAACAGAATGCACAACAATTAACATAAAGAATGCCAAGCAGCAGTCATCTACGTCAAAAGCACCACCACAGCCTCGTCCTCCACCACCAGCAGCACCTTCCACAGGTATTTTTTTTTCTCTTCTGAACAGGGAATGACTGACATTTCTGGTGATGATGATGATGATCTTCAATATTTTTCAGTTCAACTGTGGAGCCTATTAGACGAAGACGCAAGTAGAGCCTGGTAAATGCAAAGCGCCACAGTGAATGCAATTGTAGAAAGAACGGCAGACCCACTGGCTTACTGGACAACCCACAAAACCGTTTACCCAAACTTGTACAATGGAGCCAAACATTTCCTGTGTACCTCAGCCTCATCTGTGCCGTGTGAACAGGTTTTTTTTTCTAAGGCTGGGGAGATAGTGAGTAAAAGAAGGAACTGCTTGAGTCCCAAACAATGTTCCCTGTAATTTTTCATGAGTCTGAGCAAACACACAAACTCCCTGAGCAGTTCCTTGGACCACTGTGAGCAACATCAGACGTGTTCACTGTGGTCACAACAGCATCACATCCATTCAAGTTACATGGTTCATTAAAAGAATCAAATTACAGCATTTACATTTCTGTTAAAACACTTTGTCAACAGGAGCCAGTTGAAGGCTGCAGTGATTTTAGTGACACTACAATGTATAAGAGTGAAGTTATTGAATATTTGTCTCTCTTTACTGTTGCAGCGGTTTTGCAAATTGCAGACGGACCCTGTTCACTCCGCAGACACCAATGTTATTCCTGTAGCTTGAAAGACAGCTACTTTTGATAAAACTGGGCTTGTAGCACATTGTCTGCCTTGCAACAATGGGAAAGAGGCACCGTTTATGTTTTGACAACCTATATCTAATGAGTTATTGATGCTGGAAGCCCGAATCTGTGAATATCTTTCCAACTTTACTGAACTTGGGGCCACTACCACCTAAGGAGTGATATATTTAATTTTGAAAAAAGCATTTAGCCATACTGAAAGCTTTAAGTGCTTTATTAACACGGAACTAAACATTTTGTATTGTTTTTTTATCACAGGTTCTGTCTGAAAAGAGGTGGCATCATTTTAAACAGTGAAATCAAACTAACAAAATGTAATGACCAACCAGTGAGCAATACTGGATTCTGCAAAAACATAACTTTTTTAAAAATCTAAATCTTATCTAAACACAGTTAATGTATTAACTTATTTTTGTGTGTATGCATGTATTTATTGATTTATTTAGTACTGTTAACATATCAGAGTTCTGAGTGAGTTTTTCTTAAGATAGGCAAAGGCCATTTATTGATTACATATAGGCTCTTAAATGTTTATTAAAAACTAAAAAGCATTTTTAAAAAAACAACTTAGGCATTTATTGAGTCACTAAAATACTGTAGAGTACAGACCACATCAGCATGATTATAAGCATCCTCTGGTAAATTAACAACCAGATACTGATGTCTCTCACCATATGGACTTCAGGAGATGACTGGGGGATGATAAACTGTGACCTACTGGTTGGGTTCTCTCTGTTCTCATGTTTCTTACATGTTTGTCCCTGACAGCCGGGTCCTAATGTTTTTTGAGCAACCACGTTTTTACAATGATGGTTCTACTATGAAACCAGTTTGACATGTTCAGGTGTTCTTTGTGTGAAAACTCAGAGATTTCAGGGATCAGAAGGTGGTTTTCAACTTTCTTTGTTAACTTTCTGTCTCAACTTGAAACTAAATTTCCTTCACTAACCCAGCCCTCTGGACTTCCAGTAAGCTGTGTTCCTATTGGCTGTCCAGGTGACTGCTTGGTGTTATCAGGAACACCTGAGCAGCTTGGTGTTATCAGGAACACCTGAGCAGCTCAGTGTCTTCCTGCTTTATTTAGCTGCAGACAAACATTTCCTCTGCTTCTCTTCACCACAGAACCGGGTTTGGCTCCATTGCTTTAGCTTGTTCTTTAGGCGTTGGCTTGCAGCTTCCAGCAGTAAAATCGTCTTTAATGTGTTTCTTGGTGTGTTTCAGGGCTTTGTACTGGATAGTTGTCTTGGTAAATGAGGTTCTTTAGCCACAGTTAGCACATGGTGCTGATGTGTGCAGTGATTAGTGGATTTGGTACAGTTGAGTTGTGTCTTTATCTTGGCTGTAGTGAGTCTTTAGAGGTTTTTTGGTCAGACACATTCTGTATTCTTGTTTGAGAACCAGTGTTGGTTGTCCAGAAGGTAAGAGTTCCTGTCCTGATTCTCTGTTCTCAGAGGTTCTCTGGTAGGCTGCAGGAGACTTCAGCGTTTGGGTTGTGCTACTTTGGTTTTTGTACGGTTTCATTTGGACGACTATCTTGAGGCCCCTCCATGTGGTTTAGTGAGGTTTTCTGCAACAGTTCTACAAAGCAACCTGCAGCAGAAGAGCCTTTGAGAGTTTTTAGGAAGTTCTGGAGACCAGACTAGAGCAGCAGAAACATTTGTCAGTAGTTTGAGCAGGAGAAGGTGAGCTTCAGAGTAGAAATGAGATGGAAACCTTCTTGACCCGTGTGGTGAGGTCCTGTACCAAGAGTTTGAGCAGGTTGTGAAGAGTCTGTAGTTCTTTGGTCTGAAAGCACAAGAAGAGTCGACTCATTAAAGGAGAAAACAGGAGATATTGTTGGTTCTTCTGTCGCTCTGCAGTTTCCTTAGACTGAATATCAAGTTTATATTTTAAATGATTTCCCATGTGAGCCCAAGAAGACTTCAATAAACTCCCTCCATCCCCTGGACACAACATATTTTATTACCATGTTAAATGTTTTTTTTTTTGTTTGTTTGTTTTTTTGTTTGTTTGTTTTTTTAATGTTTTTGAGTTTTAATCATAGTTTTTTCTCTTTGCTTGTTTAGTTTTGTCATCTGTGTAAAAGGTGCTAAACAAATAAAGTTGAATTGATAAACTGAATAATTGACTAACTCATGATTGTGACAACAGAAGTATTTTCATTGTGATTTAAGGCTTTATTTCATTTTTAAGGTTGGGTTAAAATCTTGACAGAAAAAGAAGATTAAAGAAATAAACTACATAACAAAAAGCAATTAAATCAAACAAAAAAAATTTATACAATAAAACTTTTAAAGTTTTATTATTAAAAAGATTTAAGAAATTTAAGATGTAATTTTCTAATTAAACATTTAATTTTTTTATTAAATGTTTTGTCTTTTTAAAGGTTTAATAATCTAATTAAATGTTTAGCATTTTTTAAAATGTTTAATATTCTTTAATTTTATTTTTTAAATGTTTAATTATGGAAAATATTTTATCTGTAATTTTTAATATTTGTATTTTAAAAATTTTGTTTAATTTCATAATGACATGTATTGTATGTTGTTGAATTATCTAATTCAATATTTTGTCTGTTTAATAGTTAAACATTAAATACAATTAAATTATATGTACATATACCACCTTTTAATGTTTAGTTTTCTTTTTAAATGCTTCATTGTATTTTCTGTTTAATTCCTATTTGAAGTTTTATTGTCTTTAAGATGTAATTTTCTAATTAAACATTTAATTTTTTAATTAAATGTTTTGTCTTTTTAAGGGTTTAATAATCTGATTAAATGTTTTGCATTTTTAAAAATGTTTAACATTCTTCTTGTTTAATTGTATTTTTTAAATGTTTAATGATGGAAAATACTTTATCTGTAATTTCTGATATTTGTATTTTAAAAATTTTGTTTAATTTCATAATGACATGTATTGTATGTTGTTGAATCATCTCATTCAATATTTTGTCTGTTTAATAGAGTTAAACATTAAATTACATTAAATTATATTAAACAGACAAATATTGAATGAGATGATTCAACAACATACAATACATGTCATTATGAAATTAAACAAAATTTTTAAAATACAAATATCAGAAATTACAGATAAAGTATTTTCCATCATTAAACATTTAAAAAATACAATTAAACAAGAAGAATGTTAAACATTTTTAAAAATGCAAAACATTTAATCAGATTATTAAACCCTTAAAAAGACAAAACATGGGCGCCCATATAGCTCAACGGGTTAAGCGGGTGACCCATGTACAGGGGCTGGTCCCTGACGCAGTGTCCCGGGTTCGAGTCCCGCTAGTGGCCCTTTGCTGCAAGTTTTCCCCCGACTCTTCTCCCGTTTTCTGTCTGTCTCTCACTACACCTATCCAATAAAAAGACAAAACATTTAATTAAAAAATTAAATGTTTAATTAGAAAATTATATCCTAAAGACAATAAAAGTTCAAATAGGAATTACTTAGAAAATACAATGGATTTAAAAAGAAAATTAAACATTAAAAGGTGGTAAAACATTTAAAAAGAAACACCTTAAAGATTTAATCGAAACATTAACAGACTGTCTGAAGGTTCAAACTAACAGAGAACTACTCAAGAACTTTTAAGATTTCAGTCCTCAGACTGTGTGAAGGTTCAAACTAACAGAGAAGTACTCAGGAACTTAGAAGATATCAGTCCTTGGACTGTCTGGAAGTTCAATCTAACAGAGAACTACTGTGGGACTTAGAAAATTTCAGCCCTCAGACTGTGTGAAAGCTCAGGTCCTGAGGACTCGGGAGGTCTGGAGGCTTTGAAAGTCTTGGAACTGAGAGTTCAACCCTCCAGCACAAAGGCTAAAGTCCAACCTCCTGAGAAAAACGATCGAGTCGAGACTCAAGTTAAAAAAACTCGAAAATGGCAAAAAAATAGATGATAAATGCGCAAAAAAATAAAATAAAAATAAGTATCTGAGTGAGTAGCTCAGGAGGTAAGAAGAAAGATTACCAAGTGGAAGGTAGTAGGTTCAAGACCCACCACTGGCATTTTTCTTTGTCTTTGTCTGGATTTTGATAAAATTTAAGAAGGGTCTGGTCTTGAACCAGCGACCTGCAGTTCTACAGATAAACCCTTAACTCAGTGAGCTACAGATCAGAGGAAAAGAAGCAATTTCGTCGTCCCTTTGGCATCGTAGTTAATAAAGTGACCACATGGGTGGAGCCAAGGCGGAGTCTGGGTAGAGAGTAGGCGGGGAGGTGGGTGGCGGCCTCCCCCCTCTACAGACCTGACCGTGAACACTGTCGACACCCACCTGAGGGAGACGCTGCCTAAGATCTCAAGGCTGCTTGGTCGTGGTCTTTCTGGCACGTACTCTTCCAAGATGAGCCGGGAAGTTTAACACTGATGGAATGACACCAGGTCTAAGCCGACAAACTTCCAATTCCTCCTCAACCCATAGTCTCTGGGAAACCTACATGGAGTAAGAAAAGTAGACAGAGAAGTAATTAAGTCTGTAGACAACATATTAAAAAGAAATCATGCTAATAAATTAAGTACAATAACCGAATTCGCCAATATACTGGAGACCAGAGCTATTTAATTTGATAAGTATAACCTTGTTTAGTAACATTTCTATTATTTGAGAGCAGTCCTAAAGAACTGCCTGTAATCCCAATCATAAAATGGGTTTGGAGGAAGAACATAGATGGTAATCTGGATATACATGAGTTAGGCTTTATAAGTACTATTGGTTGTATTGGTGGTAGTAATAGCAATGTGACTACTACTAGTAGTAGTGATAGGACACTACTGCTGCTGATACTGGCACTGCTACTACAACTTGTAATACTATTACAAATGCTGATACTACTTCTACGACTCTGACAGCTGTTTATACTACTACTGCTGCTTGTACTTTTAGTATTACTACTACTGCTTGTACAACTATACTACAGCTACTATTAATCGTCTGGTATTTGCTTGTCAAGCTGCTAGCTCGCATTAGTGTTTTGCTAGTGGCTAACTAGTTAGCTCTCATAGACTGGAAGCTCTCAACAAGATTTCATAATGAAAAAAGAGCCAAACACTATTCTTACCTATGAAAAGTCATTCCAAGTTTCCTTGTCTCAATCGTACGACGTAGTGTGTAACTGTATGCGGCACAGTGAGCCAGGATACTCGTTTCCGTTTTCACGCTGTCTATATCAACGGAATGCACTGAATTGCCCCCACTAGCTTAGCCTCGCCGTAGTACGCAGCTGAAAGGGGCGTGTCCTATCTACTCATTCATATCTATGAGAACAACAGTGGCTGCACATAAGGACGTCTGACGTTGATTAGCTGCGTAAATACCATTATATACAGTCTATGGTAAATACGTATGTGAATCGCATCATTGGCTGCAGCAGCCAGTCACCGGTAACTCACTGACTCACACTGAAAAATAGCACAGAATGAATTGTTACGTGTTTATTTTATTTACAATTTAGGTTGGATTTTTTTTTGTGCGCAGCGCAGATTTTCTGTGCGCGGAGACCGTGTCAGCAGTGCGCAATTGCGCACGCGCGCAGCTTAGAGGGAACAGTGGTCCCAAAACTGTTGATAAATTATTTCTCAATAAAAACTCATAACCAGTTACATAAGCACACCCTCTTTACTGACCTCTTTACCAATAAACCCCAAGACATACTTTGCCAAAATCCATAATAATCCATAAAATCTTTATTTGCACCAGCCCCATGTGAAAATGACATCAGTCTGTATTTGTAGAGCATCTCATGAATGTAGCAGCACCGTTTAAATGTTTCATAACACAGAATATAAGCAAAGAGTATATAGGGATACAGACAAACATGGGAAATAAGAAACGTGCTCTTCAATAGTTATTGTCATTATTATTACTAGTAATATTATTTTTGTGTCCACTACAACCCATACAATCATCTAGTGTAGTCAAACAGGAATGTGTGCATGGCGAATCAAATCCAAAACAATCCATGAACCAACGACCACGTCTTGATTGCACTTCATATTATTGACCACTAGATGTCCTACTCGAGCACTGTGTGTCATTGAGGCCTCGAGTAATGAACCATGTTTTGAATGAAGTGTCGAAGCTTCAACAAAGCCTCGATCAGCCATCACTCGTGCCGACCATAGATACACATAGACTAGATACGCTAGCGCGCTGTCTTCTATATAAACTATGGTCTGACCAATCACTGCTCTCTGGCTCCGCCCTCTGAGAATGTTGTTGTCGTTTGGCTCCACACTTGCTGATGACCACTTCCTGTCTCAGAAAATGAAAAAATGGACCTTTTTTCGTTTCTCTTACTGATTTTACTTTCTTGTTATTCTAAATATAAAACGAAAATCAAAGCATTTTTTAAAAAAAAAAAATCGTATATCCCTTTTTGATCATGAAAAGTAAAAACGCCTTGTATTTAAATTTTAATTTTTGTATTTTAAAACGAAAATCAAATAACCACTCGTTTTTTGTTTTTCAATACCCGTTTCAAAACGGAAAATCCAATTACCAGATCCGTACACGGACCATGGACCTTAATACTTTGTTGTTTTTCATTATTTTGTTTTGTTTTGTTGTGTTTTTTATAATACGTGAGCTGACAAATTTTAAGCTTTTTAAAACTACTAGTAATATAATAAATACTCGAGCGTGCCTCTTCTATGCAAAAGTCCACGTCGTTTTGTTCTGACCTCATCAAGATGGTGGATATGAGTAGTCGCTTCCTTCCGGTCGGGCCCCCAGAATGCTTGTGATGACCTCACGTAAATGGCGGACCGCTTTTGAATTTTTCAGAAAAACAAACATCTGTTAAGGTAATGCAATGACAAATGCGAATGCATATTGTACAAAACAATTACATGCTGTCAGTGTTCGACATTAATGTTGTAAATATGATTTTATGACGCTACTTACTAGCAACTATTCGGGTGTTTGGCGTTATCAAGTTTACAAATGCTATGTTGCTAACGGTTGTGAACACACGAACTGGCAAACAGCTGGTGTTTGCATGCTAGCTCGGTTAGCCGCCACGTATTACAGGATATTTTAATCAAATATATCAATCAGCGTAAGTCTTTCGGTGGTCTTCTCTCTGGTACAAACTGCATGCTAACAGCTAGTGGTCACTTAGTAACCTAAATAGTTAAGCTAGCAAAGTAGGTCAGCAGTAACCGTGCTAACAGGTAACGTTACATGACCTACTGCCCTGAAATACCTCAGTTTACTTTACCAAAAAACGGAAATATCGAAGGTATAGAGCTAGTAAACATTATGTGCCTTGCACTGGAAATTCATGTGTTGCTATTTTCTCATGACTAATAGAAAAAAAAATGTCATTTCCTGACGCCCTCTTTTGGGAATGTGGGTCATTCTCTGTTGGTTATTGGACAAACAAATTAGTTAACTGAATAATCCTATCACTGCTAGTCTAGATGATTGTTCTCTTCCTCTCACTTCTTACCTTGGTAAGAGACAGGAGAGACTGACATGGCAGAGAGAATGGCAGAGATGGAGGAAGACATAGGAGATGTTCCAGCCGGAGAAGATGACAACGACTCGGATAGAGAAGATGAAAGAATATTTGCTTGGATGGGAAATGATGACATGGAAGAGGACGAAGAAGATGAGGAGGTGGAGGATGAGCAGCAGTTGGACACTGAGGCATCTGAATTATTCGAGCTGGACACCCCAGCCGAGCGCAGTGGTCACATAGCAGTGGTTGATAGAAACATCATGTATGTGTGGGGGGGATACAAGGTATGTATACAAATGTTTTTACTACACATGTATTTTTCCACAGTCTCCATATTTTTTTCAATTACACTATATCCTCTTTCTCTGCTAGAATTCTCAAAACCACGGATTCTTTGACTTGTATCTGCCAAGAAATGAGGTCTGGACATACAACATGGAATCAGGAGTGTGGTAAGAACATAAAAACATTATCATCGTTTCTGTGAAAACATTATTTTTTACACAAAGTAGACAAACGAAAGACTGTTCTGGATGTTTACAGGACAAAGCATGTAGCTGGTGGTAACCTGCACACATCGATGTCGGGTAGCTGCGGGGTTTGTGTTGATGGCGTCCTCTACCTTTTTGGAGGTCATCACGCCAGGGGAAACACAAACAGGGTAAAGTTTGTTTGTTACATAAAGCAAATTCCTATTGTCTTGTTATTTTCAAATGGTTGCATCATGTTTGCTCATCAGACCTTGAGGCCTGTTAGTGTTTGTGCTGATCATCTTTCAGAAGTGCCGTTTTCTGTGCTGTGCTTTGTAGATCTATCGGCTGCCCCTGAGAGCTCCCAGCCTCAAGTGGGAGGAAATGAGGGATCTTAAAGGGCTTCCTCCATCGTGCAAGGATAAGTTGGGGTGCTGGGTTCAGAAGAACAGGTGAGGGGATGAGAGTCTTTTTATGCTTTTTGATGTTAAACATTAACATGCTATGCAGATCCCAGGTATTTGGTGTACTTTAAAATTTCAGCAGACTGTTTTTTATGGATAAATAAGCTTTTCTGAAACAAAATGTCAACTTAAATCTGTTTTATGCTGAGAAATATTAATTTACAAATGTCCACTAAAAAAGTAGCAGCGCAAAACAGCCTCTGGACAGCTAAGAAAAATGTGTTTGTCACAAAGTGTCAAAAAAAATTAAATTGGGTGTCCTGACTGTTAAATGGCATTATATATTAAACATCTGTTGCACTAATGTGGCCATCAAGAATTATTCTTCGTTCATATCATGTTTCCACAGTTTGAGTTGTTGATAAACAATGAACGGATAGTTTTTGTGAGAGGTTTTTCATGAGTTTGTCTCATATTATGTGTTGGCAGACTAATATTCTTTGGAGGCTACGGTTACCCAGCACAGGGATGTCCTCGAGGGACTTTTGAATTTGACGAATCATCTTCTTTTGTGGTCTGTAAACAAAAAATCCTCTTCCTATGATAAACAATTAATTGTAGGTGTTTCATAGTTGAATTCGTGTATATTTGAAATTCCATCTAATTCTAGTTTTTTGTTTTTAAAAAGGGAGCAAATTTAAGATCAGTCTATTCCACAGAGCCAAGACTGTTTGTCAACTGTAAATGCATAGTTTTTGTAAATTACATACATTTGTTTCATTGGATAAAGACTGTTGCAGGATCATGGATTCAACTGTTAACGTATTTCTTTGGTTTTTGCTGCTGCTGCTGCAGTGGGACAGCCCTGGACGAGGCTGGAACAACCACATCCATATCCTGGACCTGGAGACATCAACATGGAGTCAGCCCATCACCACAGTAACAACACCAACTTCACCACAAATACTTTCACACAAACACACACACAAAGGCATCTCACCGCCTAGGAGCAAACAACAGCCTCTGCCTTGTTTTTCAGAATTCCTGCAGCTCTAACATTAAATAAACTATTCTGAAGAAACACATTATCTTGTACATTTTCTCTGTCTTGTTTTGTCCTGATGTAGGGCTATACGCCATCACCGAGAGCAGCTCATGCCTGTGCTACAGTTGGCAACAGAGGCTATGTGTTTGGGGGACGATATAAGGTAGGCAGGGGGAAAGTGAAATTTCATTCACCCTTCCTTGTGATATTTTTTACTTAGCATTTTCAAAATGCTACCTACATTCGTGTAAAAAACATATACATATATATATATATATATTTGCTGGCCACCAATCCCAATGTATTTTCCTTTATCCTCAGAACTTCCGACTAAATGATCTGTACTACATTGACCTGGACACATGGGAGTGGCATGAAATGTAAGTTTGGTTCCTCATATTGCACACTAGCGCACACTATAAAAGCTTGTGGATCTATTTATCAGAGCAAACACTAATTTGTACACGCAGATTCATGAGGTTACTGATTTGGTTTATGGTCAGTTCAGTCCTTGAAAAAACACACACTTTTGTTCATCCTAATGTAATGAGCAAAGAGGGAACCACACCCAACACCGGCCCCACTATTAATTAGTGTGCACCAACAGTTACTCATCTACTTCGTGAACATGTTTCCTCAACCTGCCAACATTGTGTCAATTCTGTTTTTCCTGCTCCAATATTTCCCCTGACTCTCCCTGCTCTGCTGTAGGAGTGTTCCCCAGCAGGGTCCTGTGGGCCGGTCCTGGCACTCCTTCACTCCAGTGTCACCAGACCACATCTTCTTATTTGGAGGTTTCACCACAGAGAAAGAAACACTGAGTGAGTCCAACACTTGACCTTGAGTCGCTACTAGTCATCTCAAAATTTCGCCTGATCTCATAGAGATATTCTTATCTTGCTTCTCAGGTGATGCTTGGCTATATTGTGTGAGCAAAAATGAGTGGAAGCCTTTCAAACACAGTCACACAGGAAGCCCTAGGTAGGTATCTGGTTATGTGTTTGTGGATTATTCTGCAGCTCAGTGTAAATGGAGACAGTATGTGACATTGTGATTGTGTATTTTAGGCTGTGGCACACAGCGTGCTCTGGTCCTGACGGAGAGGTGTTTGTGTTTGGAGGGTGTGCCAACAACCTGTTGTCTCATCAAAGAGCTGTAAGATGCACATTCATGCAATAAAGTTAATTCATAGTTACCCAAATCAGTTTGTTTTCTACTGAATTTGATTTTTTTTTGCTTTTTAAACTTGACAGGCTCACAGCAACGAGTTGCTGGTTTTCAACGTTCAGCCCAAATCATTAGTTCGGTGAGTTCGCACAGAAGCAAAAGCCAAGCTCTATATAATGCGAACTTTGTTTTTTGTTTTTTTTTAACATTTGAAACTGAATTTAATATCTCTCCACTATTCTCCAGGTTCTGTATGGAGACTGTTCTGCAGCACAGGGAGCGTTTGTCTAGCTATTGGGACTGTTTGCCTAAACACCTCCTGCACAGCCTCAAACAGAGAATGGCACATGTCAACACTCTGGGCTCCTAGAACAAGAGGAGGCCACTCATAATCATTTAGTCCGGAGGATTACAGGATAATATGTATGTATGGAAGATGTGAGTGTTTCTTTCAAAGCAGGTAGTCCTTTTAGAGCATTAGTCTGATGTGTGTGGACACTTGTGTACATCAAAAAAACATCTCTAAGCAATAGTGAACAGCTGTGGACCATGATAAACACACTAAGGTTCACAGGCGATCCTCTAAGCTGTTTGTCACCTTTTTAGGCTTATTTTCTTATAATTCTTTCAAGGCCAGTAGAACCTTCAGTGTAGTAGCAGTGGTGGTGAAGCTCAGACTGTTGTTAGGGCTGTAGATAGAAGAGAGCAGAAGCCCTGCACTACTTTTGGTTTAGTTTTAGTATTAAGCTTTCTTTGCTCACAGTCACTTTCCGAGGTGCTTCTTTCATCACTCCTGAGTAGCTGAAATGTGATAGCATGGATTTCTGTCTATATTATAACATGTACTACTGTACTGGAATTGTTTTTATACAGATTACTTATTTTTTTGGCAACTACAGCTTTAATGATATGGATGGTCTTTTGTTTAAATGAAACGTTTTTTGTGTAGTTGCAGATTCCCATTTAGCCTAATACATGGAGAGAAAACCCCATTCATGTTTCAGCTTTTCAGGAAGACCCCTGAAAGAAACAAAATGGATTGTGTTGATGCTTGTGGGGAAAAAAATAGAATTTGGAATTGCAGCAGACTTCAGCTCTTATTTTGGCAGCTTTCACCTCATGATTATGGTTTATCCTGTAGGCATGCCCAAGAGTGCAACGAATAGTTATGATTTTTTTTTAAAGAACGCATGATGTTAAACACAGATGATGATTTTCAGATTTTCACTGGTCTTCCTCAAAAAGCAACATAAAATGTCATCATTGTCTGAACACTAAATTCAGTGGAGCAAAATCCAAAGTGAGCTGAAGCAGGTTTGCTTTAAGTGCAGTGTTTACAGGCAGTATGTTCTTTTAATTTTAATGATTACTATTACTAGTCCTTGGGGTGATCTTGAATACTGATGCTTGCTTGATCTTGGATGATTTAAGTTCTCACAGACCTAAAACTAGTGCTTTAAGCTACACAAGACTATCTACTCTGGAGCCACAGAAATGTTACTTTTAGTTTGTATATATAGTTATTTATATATTTGTGAGGAAATGTGTGGATTCTGTGTTCTCAAAAAGGCTTTCAGAGCCTGTAAATTGTCACAAGTGGCTCCTGTAGCACTTGAATTGTGTTTAACCAATAACTTAAAATACTACGAGTGTATTGGATGTTGAGCCACATTGCACTGAAATGCCTCATGTCAGTAGGGCTTTGTTTGTACTTGCCTGGTTTGCACAAAGTTCCTTTGATGTTGTTGTTTGTTTTTTTTTTAAATTATAGGATATGATGCATATTGTTCATATTGCAATGCATAATTTGTACTAAAAAAAAAATAAACACATCCAATAAGTTGTGTTCTCATATTCAGCTTTGTTAATTTACATGTTGCTGACCAACAAATACAATCAATCTTTAAAATAAAAGAATTCTTATTCAAATGAGGGCGTAGTACTGATGAACGAGCTGCAGCCCTCATGTTTGAAATATAGATGAAACTTGGCAGAGTGTCACTGAACTAAATTAAACTGCAGTTCTGTGCTTATGAAATACTGTAAATTGAAAGTCTTGCCAGTTCTGTATTCACCCATCTCTCACTTCTTCTTGGCAGCCAGCAGGTTTGGAGCAGACACCTTAACTTTTCCTGGCATGTTTCTGGACAGATCTGAATCCTGCAACACAAAGGGACAGCGTTTGAATCATAACATCAAGAAAAGCAACTACTTGTTTACGAAATGGTTAAACAGACAGTCATGAAATAAAACCTCGGTCTGCCCAACGGTCAAAACTGTAATAACATTCATATAAATCAGACAAGGTGTAAATTCCTAAATATAGTAAGATGGAACCTGAATGTTTGATAGTTTTCCTTAATAAATAAAAATAGATTTGATTATTAAGAGTGCCCCCCTCCACGACCCTAATGAGGATTAAGCGGTGTATAGGTGATGGATGGATGGATATTAAGAGTGCATATTGTTTTTCTAATGGTTGCTAACTTTGCGACTTTATCAGTCATGGCAGAACTACAAATGAGCATCAACATCTGGCTGTGGTCAAATAGTCTTTTTTGTTGGTTTTTTTTGGCTTAGGAAAGTTTCTAAGTGAAATGACCTTCAAATAATAATTAATATGCAGCCACGATGAGAGCTACTCGAATCCTCTAAAAGCTAAGGAAAGGTGCTTGAATACTTCCTTGCATATTTCCTTTGACATCAGATACATTGGTCTACTCTGTATAAAAGTAAGGAGATAAAGTTGTCACATGTTGCGGCAGCAACATTCAACACAACATCTACTGTTGCAGTAACAGTAGTACAGGTGCAATCACGTTCTTAGCGTTGCTGCTGGTACTTCTTATGTCTTTAACCCTTTGATGCGTAGACCACATCAGGAGATACCCATTTTCCATTGGATTTGGGTCACTTTTGACCCAGGTTATGCATCAAAGGGTTAAGGATTCGACTTCATATCTTTCCTTGGCCTCCTGATGTTTTCCATTGAGTTTAGGGAAAAATGTTTAAGTACCAACATAGGACATTTTTTTGACAGTTCGACCACAACCTTAGCCTTCCATTCAGCAGATAAGCAGAACACGGTTATAAATTGTTTACCTTGACACTGCGGAACAGGTCTTTCTCTCTGGTTGAGGCCTCTTTGGCTTTCATGAAGCTGAACACAGCAGTGCGTGCAGCTGTTAAGAACAAAAGCAGAAGATTGCTGTCAATTCTAAAATTCCTTTTTCACTGGGAAAACATTAAGCAAAAGCTTTATGAGTGTCACAACAGATGACCGTTCTTACCTTTTCCTTTCTTCTGAGAGCCTGGTGTCAGTTTCACTTTGTGTCTGTGGAAAACAAATGACTCATTAGCCTGCAGATGCTTCATTGTTTTCCCCTATCTCTTACAAAAAGGTTAACTGCACATACTTGTAGTTGGAAAGGGCAGTGTAGGGAGCACAGACTGGCACTGCAAACAACAGAACGTCCTCAGAGTGAGGCTGGCCTGTCAGAGAGGTGAGCAGGTTCTCTGCTTCCTGGAGCAACAAACACAGATACGATTCAAAATGAAGGATTTTTGAAGAGTATTTTAGAAGGAATGCAAATGTCTTTCTATGAAAAATACATTTGAATATTTTCACTTGAAACCAACCTCTGCTCCGGGGTTGTCCTGGTCCACATCGTCTTCCTGGAAGAGAAGACAACATTGATGACTTCAGGGAACAACAAAATTCACAAGCTGTCAAGAGTTATTCAAAGCTACACAAGTCTATACTATGTACATATGTTTAATCTGTAATGTAGATTTGGAAGTACAGGTAACAATGTTAACATCACCAGACAAACAGTATATTTCCGACACTAATACTGGATCCTTATTGAATTCAACATGTCCTGTCATCTACCTTCTCCTCCTGTTCTGCAGGACCTCCCTCCTCCCCTGGCTGCCTCTCCTCCTCCTCGCCTCCTGTCTGCTCTGGTTTCTTCACAGCTGTCTCCACATTACGAGGTTTCTGCTGTTGTTTCTGAGAGGCCGGTTTCCTAATGGGCTCCTCTTTGCCCTTCCCTTTCTTTCCTTTCTTCCCCTTATCCTTCTCCTCCTTCGTGGAACCAGCCGACTATGGGAGAAAAGCAGCAGAAATGTTAAAGACTGAGACAGTTTTAAGGACATTCACACTGCAGAAGAAGACTTGAAGATGGGTAAAAGCAGCATTATGGCAAGGTTGGTGTACCGGCTGTACTGGGTCGTACTTGCTGAGGGTCACACAGCTGTGTTTTTTTTGTTTTTTTTAGAATTCATCCTCACCCCAAGCAGCTGCATCATCAGCTCTCTGTCCTCTTCATCCTGGTCTTTGTACTTCTCTTTGATCTTCTTCATTTTGTTCTGTAGCAACAACAGAAGAAACATGATCAACACAATGCAAACTATGAGAAATATATGAAAGACATGATACGGTTGATTAAAAAAAGCTTTATTTGACCATTTGGATTTGGTTACATCATTTTTTACATATTGATTCTGTCATTTAAAAAACCATTACATTCTTTTTTAGTTACTCATGATGAAAAAAAAAACATGTATAGTCCTACTGATGTTACTGTTCATGGCCTCCTATTGGCTGTTAATTTTTTTTAGTTTGCATTTTATTTCTCTCGTATTTCTCTTGTCTAAATTTTATATTTCATAAAACAGCAAGATTGGCCAACTGAGGTTTTTAAAAACAAAATAATTTATTAATAAATGCTTTAAAGCTGCGTTGCAGTTGACCCTTAGCAAAGGAAAGAAAAAGACAATGCTTTATCCTCAACGTTCTCTCGTACCTTTTGGCCTCTCTTCAGTGGAGCCTGTGAGGTCCCTCCTCCACTTTTGGACCCCTGATCCACACCCGATCCACTGGATGAAATCTCAGTTTTCTCCTCAGCGTCATAGCCCTCCTGCTTCTGCTTCTTCCTTTTTTCTTCTCTATGGTTGAAGACAAAAACACAGGAGGATTCAGTCAGTGACTGGCTGTGTGGGTTTTCATTTAAAAAAATAAAGGCCATTTAAAAACCAGCCATCTTCATCTACTTCACATATAAAGAAAGATTTGCTTTGCATGCATCTTGATCCTCACCTTCTCTGCTTGGCAGTCATGTGTTTCTTCCCTTGTAAATCTGCCTCAGCCTGAAGACAAATGAATGAAACATTATCAGTCAAGGAAGTTACAATAAATTTAGATTTGACTTTGATTGAATGACTCAGAGAAGGTAACAATGACCTGAGCGGTGGTTTTTTTTTTGAAGCCGGGGTGCTGAGTGCTCCTGGAAATAAGAAAGGAGAATTTAATTAGGTGCAATTACACAACTATTGTGTTGGTTAAGTAGAAACTGTAAAGGCTTTTATATTCTTTGATATGCGGCATTACTACCTGCTGGGTTGTAAATGAGAGAGGGAGATGGTGGTATCTGGAAAGCTGAATTCTTCACTCTCATCATTCTTCATCTCTTCTTCCTGATCACTGTCTTCCTCTTTAGGCTCTTCTTCCTCCGCGTTGCTCTGTTCAGACAGCATCTCTCCTGTATTTGCTGCAGGTCTTTCATGAGCAGCATCATCCCCCTTTACAATCTTTTTCTCCATCTCCTTGTTCTCTCCATCTCCTGTTTTCTCTTCCCCCTGATCTTCGTTACTGCTGTCATCCCCTGCAAAGGCAACAGAAACAGTTACAGCACCTGCATATAGCTTTAACTATAACACTAAATGAAAGTGTCCTTCTACCTATCAGCTCCTCTCCCTCCTCTAACAGCTCAGCAGTTCTGGACGTGACGTCCTCCATGTCCTCCTCGACTGTTTTCACCTTCCGCTCCCCACGGTGCCGAAACACACTCTGCTCATCCACCTGCAGGAGGCAGAAGAAGAGATGAAAGTTGTTTGAAAATGATAAAGAGTGAAAATGCATTTACTGCTTGTGATGATATTTACCTTGAAAAGGAATCCAAAGCCCATAATCAAGTAAGAAGGAGGGAGAAAATTCTTCTTTCCTGGAGAGAGAGAAAAAAAAATGAAGTCCTCTTTCGGAAATCATCATGATTCTGTTTCTGGTTAAACTTATTTAAATTTTAATGTAATTGAATGCTAGTGTTTCATACCTCTGATCATGAAACTTCCAGTTGTCAGGTACTCTCCAGTAGGAGCTGTCTTAGACACCTGAAAAAATAAACAAAATACCACTAATTAATTTAAAAAAAAAACATAAGGGTGTCAAGATATTGGATACTTAAAACATGATTACTGTGGCCAAAAAAATGTACAATATTATATTATTGAAAACGTCTAATGAGATTCTGTTTACCTTTGTTTATTATGTTTATTTAGTTTTATCTGTTTTTGACAAATAAATTATACTTAAAATAATGATTGTAAGGAGGTGGGGATGATTTTATGTTGTTCTTCTGGTGGAGTGCCTACTAAATGGAGCCAGATTATTTCTGATGTTTTTATGTGTATTAGTAACATAGTGTTTAAATTTCACAGTTATTATAAAATACCAGTATATCACAACACCCATAATTTCTACTACATCAATATTCTATTCATATTCAAATGTTTTGCATTATCAATTTTTACTTTTCTGCCCTGTGCCTGTTAGTTAAAAGCACCCAGTACAGTGTGTGGACTCAAGCAGCATTATGAAGTAATGTTTCTGAGTGGGTTTCTGCTTTGTTTTACGTGCCATACCAAGAAAAATACCAGCAAAAAAAGGAAAGGTTTTTTTTTTTTTAAACATACAGTTATTGGCTTAACAAATGTTTGATAAGGAATGAAACACACTAAACATGGTTGTTATACCTCAAGGATACACGCAGTGGATATTTGTTTACATGAAACAGGTTGAAGTTTCAGTAAGTTATGCTGCGCACTTTTAAAAATGCTGCAGATTAAGTATAATATGAATCACACATATACAATATGATGACAACTTATTAGGCTGCCTAATAGTCACGACTCACCTGATGATGATGAACCCACCAAGCACTGGTGATGATCTTGGCATCCCAAGCAGCGCTGTAGCACACGGCCATCGTGCCAGCTTCAGTCAGAGTGCGGGGAGGGATGGGATCCCCTGGAGGAAGCAGAAGGGGAGGTGAAATACTAACAGGTAAAAAAATGACAACATAGGGAACTAAAAATTTAGTCATGCAGTGAAAAATGCAGTAAAAGGCAAAAGTGCAAATTTACCTGAAGGATTTTTGATGACGCAACTAGTTGCTCCATGTAGGTCAGCGTGAACATAGATATCACCTGAGAAAGAAACAGATGATGTGACAAATCAGCTTTAAAAATGTGTTTACAGCAAGAGTATGTGGAAGTGGGATTACCGGTCCGGAGGTAGCGTTTCACAATCATCTCGTTCTGCTGCTGGTCTCTTCCTGCGATGACAAGATAATTCTCAGAGCTGATGAACCACAAAAACTTTTCAAACCTGCCAAAAGAAAAGAGATGTTTGAAGGAATTAAAGAATCCTCTTGGTTGTACGGAAAGCTCAATAGATACACATAGTTAACTGTGTCTTACCAATAGACTTTCCTGGCCTTCTGGATGGTGGTTACTGTCTGAACTTCCTTTAGTGTTTGCTGCGTCTTTTTCTCTGCAGATTTCATAGCCTCCAGTGACATTAAATTGGAAAAACATTTAGTAGAAATTCTGAATAAAAACACAAAGCTGTCTACATTACTAGCAGTTTTAAGGCACATAACGGGTGTTCTATAGAAAACCAAATGATTTCTGCAGATCATACAATTATTCAAAAATCGTGAGGAAAAGGCAGTTTTGTCACCTTATCTGCCGCTTCAATGGTTTTCTGTTCCTTCTTTTCAGCAGTGCGTTTGAAGTCATAGTACCTAAAAAAATAAATGTGTCCATTAGCTGTCAACCATCTCCATCAAATGCATATTTCTGTGTTTAAAGCCTTAAATGTAAACCTACTTTTTGGCATTGGCGTAAGCGGAAAGGCCAAGATCCACATCCACCAACATGGGCTTGTTCTTTTGCAGCTTCTTGTTCTGCCCTTTGTCTTTATTTTTGTTTTTCTTCCCTTTCTCCTCCACTGTGTCCTTGTTCTCTTCCTCTTCCTGGTCCTCCTCAGAAATATATGGATTCCTGGAAGAAAAAAAATCACACAAAAACGCACTGATATACGAGTTGGACTTCAAATGATGTAACAATTAGTAAGAGGATTAACTGAAGTTTATTGCTTCAGTGACAGTCTCACTTTAAAAGCATGGTGATGTGGTTGGTCTGCAGCTTCAGCTCCTTGATGGCACACGCCACAGGGTCTCCAGCAGCTTGTGCTTCTTTGACAATAATGCCAATCTCAGTCCAGTCCACCTGGTTGGCCAAAGCGCTGCGCACCACCTGCAGCGCCCTCTCCACCACAGGCAGGTTCATCTCCACCAGTTCACCCTTTACTCTGTCCACCTCCTGCAACACACAAGACAAAATTCCTTCAGTGATTCATGACAAACTGGATGACTAGTGCAAATGTCTATTACTATTTTGCAGCGACACCAACATTAATGTTTCACAAACACATATATGAGAAAGCAGGAACAAGTATGTGAGACATTTATTTAAGAAGACAAACTGGAGAGCCATCTGTTGCTAACCTGTGCTTGGTGCAAAGCTTCCAGCCTCTGCTCATGGTCCCGCTTCACATTTTCTAACTTCTTCAGAGCCTGTTTCTCCTGCTGCAAGGCCTTCATATCGATCTTCTGACTCTCCATCTTAGAAAAGAACTCGTCCACTGCCTGTTTGAGAGGATCACATTGCATTAGCATGCCATTTTAGCAACAAGGATTTCAATCAGTATTCTTTACCAAAGAAGTAAAACCAAATATGCAGCCAAGCTAATACTCACCTTGTCAAAAGTATCAAACTCCAAATAAGGGCTCTTTGTATGCTGGGCGAAGAGGAATGGATGGAATTCATCATATCTGTAAGTGGGCATCATTGACATAAACTAATTAAGCATAATTTAAACAGGAGTACTCTCTAATGTAACAAATTGGGCATTAGACAAAACGTAATGTACGTAAGCAGTTCTTCACTTGGCTTCCCCGGAGTCAAACTCGGTTTCTTTTCACTCTTCTGAAGGATGTAACCCTGGAATTTAAACAAAAGTTGATGAATATTACAAATGTATTTCAGAATCCCAAAGGATTTTTTTCTCAAAATAAAGACTGCTTATGAAAGATCTCTTACGTACTTTGCCACTGAAGTTCTCAGTTTTTTCCATGTATGTTTCTGCAATCTGCAGGGCTGCCAGGATTTTAGGTGCAACTGAAAAAAATCAGCCAGATCGAATGTATTTTCCAAACAGATTTACAGGGAAAAAAAACAAAAAAACATTATTCCAGTGGTCCTACTATACCTTGGGCAGCATCAACCTGACTGTCAACTTTGACAAAGCCTGGCAGTCCTGCTTCTATCAAACTGTGTTCTATCAGAGTGGCACCGTAGGCTAAAGATGCATTTGGAAAGGACACAAAACATGGTTCAGTCTTGTTTCTTACATGATAAAAGAAGTTTGGGGGATCTGAAATGAGAAGAAAGTCATATGTATCTGCTGCCTGGCTACTTACGAAGGTGAGGGTTCAGGATCCTTTTCACTTGCTCTCCATTTGGTGCTTTGCTGAGGATTTCAGTGAGTCTATATAAAGACAACAATAAAGGAAGTCATGATATATGTTCACTGAATTGTGATGGAGGGACATTTTATCCAAAAACTCAACAAGCTCATGTAAAAATATGGTTACCGTTCCAAACTGATGAGGGGTTCAGGGGGCCTGGCGTTCTCCACGGGGTATCGCTCTCTCACAGCAATCTTAACATCTTCTGCCTCCGCTGTGCGAAACCTCAGCAGATTCAGGATTGTGTACTCATGGTCTGCAAGTATGATGTTACCCTAAAAATGGACACATGCACGCATCAGTGTTACAGTTCTGATTAGGGTTGATTTGTACAGTGCTGGCTGTGAGACATGTAATTTAAAGTAGCATCTGAAATAAAGCAACTTCAAGTGCAGTTTTCTGACCCTGTCATATAGTTCGATAATCAAGTGGTAGGCAGCCTCATCTGAACCAAACTGCATGTCAACAATCCTGTCAATCCCAAGCTGCTTAACCTGGGTCAGTCGGCGTGTCTTCAGATGTTTTCGGCACTATTGAGAAAGAAAAGCTGCTTTAAGGTTCAGTTTTATTACAGGATCCAATTCAACAATTAGCAAGTATTGATCTGTGGGAGATATGATTCAGAAGAAATAGAAAACAAGTGTGTGCACTCATGTTAGTGTTTACTGCATAAATCCATTTGCTTAGGGATGAAATAAAGCAAAGATCTGACTGTGTAGTTATCACATGAAGGTTTAAGAATTAATTACATCACATTAAAATTCATATCATTCCAATTAGACTAATAAAGAATGTTTGCCAGCTCTAATGAAACAAAAATGGTATTTCAGAGTGACATGACATCATCAAGACTTTCTTACTTTCATTGCAAAGCCTGAAGGCATCATGTTCTTGGGCCATTCGAAGTCTGTGGAGTGAATCCGAGTCCCAGACTCAATCAGGAGAATAGCTTTGCTGTCGGGCCTGAGACAACAATGCAGCACTCGGTTATACATCCTGACTGAAAGTGATGGAGGCAACTAAATACATTTGCTAAAGTTCTGTGCTTAGGTGCAGTTTTGAGGTACTTGATGAGCATTTTAATTTAATGTTAATTTATCTCTGTACTCTACTGCATTTCACAGGAAAAAAAACAGAAGATATTTTTTACACAACATTTAACTGACAGCAACAGTTACTAAGCAGATTCAGATTTTACACTGAACACAAATATAAACACAGAATATCTATGGTCTTTTTGAGTCACAGAAAAAAGGAAAAATCTTTTGGTTTTTTTGGGTTAGAAAAGGGTTACATTTAGGCAATTATGCACAAAAAAGTCCTTGACCAATGATTTAATCGACACCCTAGTCAGGTGTGGCTTTAAAGGACAGTGATAAGATAGCATGACCAGCACACAGACACTCCTTTGACCAGAGAATATAAAAAGGGATGTGAAATGCAGTTTTATTCAACTGACACAATGCCACAGATGACAAGGGAAAAACAAGAACCAGCAGTTCGCATGCTGGATGTTGGCATGCCCGTTACAGCCATAGTCAAACACTTGAATGTCAACAGTTCTATTTGTCATCTATGACACTGTTTCAGACATGATACAACAAGCAATCTGCCATGTAATGCTCTGGGCGGACAACAACGTGATCCTGTCCTCCAAAATGTCCAACAACTTTGCCAAACCTTTCAGGAGAGAATCAGACAACTTTCTACAAGCAGCGTCAACAACCTCAATAACAATGCGTTGCAGATGTGTGACTGGTTACTGATTTGTGATTTCTAGTCTACAACTTCACTCTCCATCTGCTATAATCATTTCCAGTAGAGTTTGTGCTTGGTTGTTTAATGCTATCCATCTGTTGTAGAAATTCCCTACGCTGGAACAATAGAAACTTATTCTATGGTTTAAATAAAGGAACTATTTGAATAAAGTAATACATGTGGCATTTATGGTTTGTTAAGTATACGTATAACCATATTAGTCATTTTAATTTTTTAATAGAATATAATACCCAACTGTAAAAACATTTTTTTAAACGCTAAAATGCTCCTATTTATTTCTTAATGCATCAGCTGTAATTGTCAAATAATTTAATTAAAAGTTACAGCCTGCTGCATAATGACTACTTTTGTACTTCATGCTCATATAATTCATACTTATCACAATTCATTAAAATTACATGTTTGAATGCAAGGATGTTGTGCAATGGACGAATTCTTGTGGTATTCCTGCTTTACTTTGGAGCTTCAAGTCTTATGAAACATTGCAGTGAAACTTTCAAAGACTCGTTTTCAAACTGTCCTTACTTTTGTAGACGGATGAGATACGTCTTATTATCGATGTCGTACACGTTGTTTACCCTCATGCCAATGTAGCTGTAAAAGAAACAGGTGGAATAAATGAAATGCTGAGCAACATCTGTAAACAAATCCACACAAGCCGTTGCTGCAACAGTCAAACGAGGCTAAGTTAGCTTAGCCTAGCAACAAACCACCTACTTGGCATTAATTTCGGCAATAACTGCCCTGATATCCACAGTGGTGAATCTTGTTTTCATAGTGACTTAACTCCTGGGTGCAGATACGGAAAAAGAAAAGTGAACGTTAAAAGAAAATTCACATATCTGGAGCAACATCAACAAGGAAGACGTACAGGGAAATGCCGAGCATGTGCAGATAGGACAAATTAGACGGAAGCCGATGGGGCGCAAAAATGAGCAGGTCCACGCCTTTTACACACAGAAGTGAATAGAGTACATTGTGTATGAGATGCATTCGTGCCCGGTAACGTCACGCTATTATAAATGCAGTAAACTAGCGGCTTTGCTCCTGCAGGAACTGTCTCTATAAATGATTAAACTCATGATCGGCTTCTGGACATTAAATGTGCACTAATGATGCACTACTCAAACTGGCTTATTGACGTGAAAAACAGGGCAAGCCTTCGAAATGCGTGCAAAACACCACCTAACACAGACTGGAGCAACAGGGGAAATGTTGTGGATCTGCAGAACAACAACCCGCAGCCTAACGAGAAAACCTCCGAGCTCACGGTCGCCACCCACCTCTGGAAAAAAGGTAAGAAGGTTGATTATGGAGCCTGCCTCGTCAAATATCGGGGCCTGGTGTGAATAATTCAGCTTGACTGGCATTTTTTCTTACGTGGCAGGGCTTACTGTGCTGCGTTTTTTTCGTTTAATTCTAAGTATTATCAGGCTGGAGTCAGAGAGTCACACATTCAGCCGGAGTTTCCAGTTTCCTCCTCAGGTCAGAGTGGAGGGCGAAGGCGTGCTCCGTTACCAAGGCGACGGTCAGCTAACAGGGCACGCTAGCGGGGCTAAGCTAGCACCCACTTTAGTGTCCCGTTGACACGTCGGTGCGTAAAGAAAAACACACATTTTCAAACTTAACATTGAAATGTCCTCTCCAGACACCCATGTTATGGATATTCGACTTCAATGCGGCGGCTAAGACTCAAAGGAATGCATTGTAAGTAACGAGGCTGAGCGGAGTGATGACAGGTCTGACGGGCGGTCGCATGTCGATGAGATTTCTCTTCAAATTTCTAGTTTGCTAGCAGTTTTAACCTCAAAGAATATCTGTCATTAGGTCTCGGGAACAATTAGGAACGCATACGTGGATGTTTTTCATGAATCATGTTTCCATTTAGATCTTTTTGCTATAGTTTTAACCAGTATTTTACGTTAAATGTCTCCAGAAGTATGAATACAGGCGTGTCATACACTTGACCTCTCCTGTTAATAAATCTGGCATAGGCAATGGCACAGCAGAACTGTGTGGGAGTTTGGCAACAACACAAGGATAATTATTGATCAGCACACAAATTAGACAGGTCACAGTTTTTACTTTGTGAAAATGGCACCTAAAACAATACTTTCACTCAGATTTTTAATAGTCTTGAACAGTCCAGCCACTTAAACCAGCACAACTATCTCCTTAAAGAGTGAATAAAAATGGTGTCACCTGGTATGACTTCAGCTAAAATAACTATTAAATCTTCAATGAGTAGTCCACAAACGTCAGTCTCCCAGTAAAAATCTAAATATGTGCTCTTTGCTTGCAATAAACAGCTAAAATAATGAGCTGATAATGAAAATCCGCAGCCCTACTTGGAATTCCTTGTAAAACATTTGGTCTGAATTAGTTTCATATGAATGCAGAGCTCAAGCAATTAGTAAATTAACTGATTAGTGAAACTATTAAAGATAAATCTGTCAGCAAAAATGCTAAAAGACAATAGTTATTGGCTCAAAAATATAAATATTTGCTGCTTTCCCCAGTCCTCTTTGATGGTAAGCTGAATTTCATAATGTTTTGGACTGTTTTTTGGACAAAACCTTTGGATATGCCAGCTTGCCATTCTCAGAACTTAAGTTTTTTTTTTCTTTTTTTTCTAGGATGAAAATAATAATTAGTTGCAGCCCTAAATGATTGTGAAAATCCCAGTTGCCCACTAAAATCACCATGGGCTTTGGGAGTGTTCTAGTTTTTACTGTCTACTGAGCACAGGGTGTCCCTATAGATTATGTAGCCTTGTTTTCTGTTGTTAGGTTACTCACAAATAGTAGTGCAATAGAAATGTACTCATGCACTTGTCCTTCCTTTTGTCCGTCTTTGTTTTTTCTTGTATTTTTATTTTTATTATTATTGTTGTTGTTGCAGGCTACAAAATAATCAAGAAAATCGGGGAGGGTACGTTTTCAGAGGTTGTGAAAACTCAGAGCCTGAAAGATGGGAAGTTTTACGCCTGTAAAACCATGAAGCAGACAATTAACAGGTATGTGTTCTGCACACGCCTGCTAATCCTGTGCACAGGCAATCAGTGGTGGTGTAGTTTTCCCATACTCTGTTGTGTATGGACCCTTGAAACTTAAGCCAGCAGCTTGACACCCCCCTTGCCTTAAGTATCCTATTAGATGTCAGTTTGCTCTGCCTTTGACCTTGCTGTGATGAGGTAACAATAGATGTCAGCGCTTGAAACGTGAGTGGACAGTGCACTGGTTTTTGACATTGATTATGCACCTTAAATCTGTTCAGCCATTTATTATCTACCATTATCTACAGTGTTTCCATCCACTGCAGTAACACTATGCTTCTACCACATTAAGTTATATTATAGAGCTGCATGTGCTTAGTCCAGTTTCCTCAACCTCGTCACATAATACCTCAGATTAGGTAAGCAGATATGAAATAAAATACAGTACACTGTATTCACAAATTTGCCACGTTGAATGCTCAAGCATCTTCTGTTCTCTGTTGATAAGTCTGGAACAGGCCAACAACCTGCGGGAAGTCCAGGCAATGAAGAGACTGAGCCCTCATGCAAATATCATCCAGCTGCACGAACTGATTTTGTGAGTACCGATGTGTTGCTCATTTTGCAGTGAATGTAGCTTCTTATGTGATGAGGAATTTCATTTTGGCTTGACACAATGTTTCAGCGACAAAGAAACTGGAACCGTGTCTTTGATATGTGAGCTGATGGAGATGAATATCTATGAGTACATACAAGGTAAGTTAGCAAGTATGACAGCAAATCGCTACAAATGGAACTTTAAAATGTAGTTTTTGTGCAAATTGTAATGCTTCTTATTCCTTGTAGGAAGAAAAACACCACTGCCTGACCAAACAGTAAAACACTACATGTACCAACTTTGCAAGTCACTCGAACACATGCACAGGTGACAATGACAAAACTCAAGTTAAAATTAAATGAAAAAAATTACAATTTGTTATTTAAATTTGCTAAAATTATTTTCTTTTCTTTACAGCTGTGGGATCTTTCATAGAGACGTGAAGCCTGAAAATATTCTCATCAAAGTGAGATTATTGTAATTAGTTTTACCCTTAAAGAAAAAGTGGTCATTTGTTTCTGAGCTGTTTTTAAAGTAAATTTTGTACGACTTGCAGCAAAATGTTTTGAAGCTTGGTGACTTTGGCTCATGTCGGAGTGTGTACTCGAAGCCACCGCACACGGAGTACATCTCCACACGCTGGTACAGAGCCCCGGAGTGCCTCCTCACCGATGGGTATTACAGCCTAAAGATGGACATCTGGAGTGCTGGATGTGTCTTCTTTGAAATCATGAGGTATTTCTGCAGAGGAAGGGAACAAAATTCCACCTGGAACACTCCACCTGTACATTATTAGTTCAGTTAATGCAATAACAGTGCATTTGTCCATCTTTCTTTTGTAATTTGATCCTATCTGGTCACCTGTGGCATAAACAAATGTGAAACAAAAGCGATGCAAATGCCTTAGTGAAGGCAGTCGTATCCTATTATATACCCCTGTGTTTCAGCTTGAATCCTCTCTTCCCGGGAGGCAACGAGTTGGACCAGGTAGCTAAGATCCATGATGTGTTGGGGACACCAGATCAAAGCCTTCTCCAAAAGTTCAAGCAGTAGGTGTTCATGTTTAGATGTGTTGTCTGAAGAGTTTGTCTACTTGTTACAGAAGCAGCACACATAGACTGTGAAAATATGTTTCATGTACTTAAAAATAACAAAAAAGACTCGTCTTGTGTTAACGCCTGGCAGGTCGAGAGCGATGCATTTTAACTTCCCCCCAAAGAAAGGCACCGGTATCTCGCGGTTAATCCCTAACTGCCCAGCTCCGGCTCTGTCACTGCTTTATCAGATGCTCGCCTATGACCAAGATGAACGCATCACCGCAGAAACAGCCCTGAGGCACACATACTTTAGGGAAGTCAGGTAAAGTGCTTTAGATCAGAAACAAACATTTAACATCTCTTAACTTACAGCTGACATCTCAAACATATGACTTTGTGACTTTTTTTTTAATCAAATTTGGATGACCAGGTTTATTCTTTAAATTGTAGAAGGTCCAAATGTATTGAAATATTACTTGCTGTTGCATCTTTCTCCCAGGATGGCAGAGAAGAAAGCAGAAACTCTTCACAGAGTTTCTGGGACTATGGATGGAATTGGGAGCAGTGTGATGCAAAACTCTTTCGAACACATCTGGCGACCAACCAGACTTGGCAAACAGCTGAGGGGAAGACACACAAGACAAACGCCTTTAATGAGTGTAAGTTCCAACTCTAATGGCGAATGTTGAAGTCCACTTAAATGAAATTTCTAAAGATCATCTGATACCGTCTCTTTTCTTAGCACAACCTGAAGCATGTAGCAGACCCCCTCATCAGAAGAAACGTCCCCCATTACCCAGCAGAGCTGCCCAAGATTAACATGGTCGTACCAGGACCACAGATCTCCTTCCCAGTCTCCACAATGCCTGCGTGTACCGTGACTCACCGAGGCACACTGCCAGCCATCACGTCGAAAAAGTGCCAGTCACAGTTGGCCAAGGTAAACACAGCAGTACTACACAGACATCAGCCTTTTTACAGTTTGGAATCGTTCAGTCATTTAAGCCTCTGCAGAGTCACATCCACCAAGGGCACTGCGGTGCTGTACCTAGTGAAGCACAGCTGAGAGGTTCGTTATAAATATCAGGGGATGTTTTGAGTGTGCTTACTATGTGACTTTAAGGACAAAACAGGAGCATTAGATTAATTAAACAAGTGCCTCGCTAGTGCTTTTCCATCAGGGCTTTGAATTGGCATTCAGTCTGCATTTCCTCTCTTCACAGCCCCGGGATGAGTCACACCGCGCAGCTTTCAAGACCTACTATATGCCACCTCTGGACAGAAAACACGGAGGCTTCTGAGAGCCAAATACACTGAAGTATTACATTTACAAATGCCTTTTAAAACGGGATAGATCTGTACTGACAAACAGATATGCTGAGAGGACAGGCTCTATGTTGAAATCTGTAGACATGCTTGAGAAAGAAACGCAATGAAGTTGACCAAAACTGTCATCTTACCAGTTGTTACAACTGCTACACAAAACTGTTGAACCTCAATTGTAATAATGAAATTCAATGTGACCTCTCCCCAAATAAAGTGTTCTTTCATATAATGTTGGATTAAGAGTGAGTAGGTTTAGTTTTACTTGACCTAGTCAGGTGTTATACATTTACAACCCTTTGACAGACTTTAAACTGAGCCTCATTTAGTACAAAAGCTAAATAATATACTGTATTTGACAAGTGAAGAGTATTTTACCATTAGTGATCAACATTTTCAACTTCTTTTAAAGTAATGTGGCACCTTTAAAAAGTAGTCACACTTCTTGAACTTGTTCAGGTTGTATTATTTTACAACTCTGAATTAAGCTATGTTGGCACTGATCGGAAAAAAAGACTTAAATGTCTACGTGAAAACAAATCTCATCAATTCCTCACCCTACACTGACAACACGCATTTTCAAATGATAAATTAGATGAGACTCCAAGTTTCTAATTACAGCTGAACAAGTGACTTTAGGTTGAACACACTGGGGATCAGGAAGGTCCAACGGCCGAATAATTAATTTCCTGGTCGAGAGAGAAGATTCATTTCCTGCAAGAATAAGACTCTAAACGTTAAATGAAAACTACACAGGAGAATTAAAATGTCCTGGAAAAGCCAAGTTAAAGTCTAGATTTCAATTCAACTGAGACATAGTACAGAAGCTGGAAACATTTAAATGCTACATAGTAGTTTTATTAATCCATTGAGCTTCAAAGTTGTAAAGTAAGAAAAACTCCAAGGTCAGGGTTGAAGTCTCTTTGTAATAACCATATACTTGTGATAGCATGTCTTTTAAACTACTATGAAATATGTCCACCTGATTCCAGGGTAATAGTCTTCCTGTACAAAGGTCAACTGCAAAAACATTCTCATTAAATCGTGCTCCGTCACAACATTGTGTGTGGAGACATACTTTAAAGGCACATTTTGTGCTCTAGCTGTAAACTAAATAAACAGCTTGGAGTGGGCTACAAAAGACAGAAATGGAAGTTAATAGGAATTGACCTTCCTTTTAGATTAGCTATGTATGTGGAAACACGTGTTGATATGCTTGGATATGTTGCAGACTGGGCCTTAGAAAGTCAGATATTTGAATGTCATGTTTAGAGTGTAGCTTGACCTGTACCTTCATACCCCTCACTTCAGGCACTATGGCTTAACAAAAAAAAAAAAAAAAAGAAAAAAAGTACCATTTCATGCAGAGCTGTGAGCTCATTAAAACAGACTGTGAATCAGTCTGCACTTTATTGTGTTTGTTATTGTGACACATTGTCAGAGTAAAAAATTATCAAGTATCATTTGTATGATGTCATCATTAACCTGCATTACAAATGAAACAGAATATATGCACAAACTGCTGACAGAAAAATGTTAACAGAACAGTCATGGTTTTTTAATGAACAATAAAGTGGGATTTGTAAAAGGACTTAAAAATAGATCGGCTTCACCAGTCTGTCTCTTGCAGGGGTCACTGAACTCCAGCAAGTGATCAGTAAAACTCCATTAAAAATGCATTAGTCTCAAATGGGAAAGACTTCTTGGTTGAATCTCAAGTTTCTTATCTGCAGTCCTTCATGTTTCTTTGTTAAAGTTCTTTTCAGGAGAAAATTGGAGGGTATTCACCTGAAAAGAAGACAGCTGGTATCAAGTTGAGGAGAGTCTTTTGAGGTTCAACCATTTGCCAGACTTTCTGAGCATCGTGGACTTCCAAACTTGAGAGTCCGTTCCGTAAGGCTACAGCATTTTCATGATTGTGACATTTGAATTTTGAGATGCAAGTACATTACATGTGAGTGCACAAAAAAAGAACAGAAAACAGTGTATTCAAGATTATTTTAATATTATTAATATGTATACTTTAGGCTTTAGAAATATAACTATCAATGACAAAACTTCCACTGGAGTAATGGTAGTTTGCTTAGGCCCCCATCAAATCAATTAATTACAATATACACACTATGATACAGAGCAGATTCAAATCTGAAATAATATTAAAATAAATGCTCAATAGATAAAGGTTTTAATAGTTTTTATCATTTTCTTCTCCTATTGTATTAGCCATCTGTGAGTTCTGAACACACCCAAAAATGTAAAGCCATTTTCTTCTAATAAACTAATTTAAGTGCAAACCTTTTTTTTTCTTTAAAGAGACTATGATTGCAGCATCCAGCTTTATAGATTCAGATTTCAAGACTGAGGATGTTAAAGCCGAGTGCAACAAGGCAGTCCTCAACCCTCTTTTTTTGTTCCATTAGAGTAGTTATAAAAACAAACAACAACATAGCTAACAAAATCAGTGCAAAGTCGCCAATGGGGAGAATCTACTTAAGAAAAGACAGAAGTGGTGGGTGAATGTGGATGGATGCAAAATTTTCAGATGCTCACGCACTTGGTCATAAAAGGATAGCTCTTTCAAACTTCATACTTTAGTAAGTAACCCTGAGCCTACACTGGGTTACATAACAAAATCTTAAAAAAGGGGTAAAGAGATTATGAAAATTAAATGAACTATCCCTTTAATCTCAAGCCATAATTGCCTGGTTTGCATCTAACAAAGCGAAGCCTTAATTTCATAGAGGACAACAGTCTGATGAGATCGGACATGGAAACAAAAAAGATTTTTAAAAAATTCTAAAATATGTTAAAACTCCAGAGAACAATTGTACTTGAGCGCAATAGTCCACAATTGCACCGCACCTTTTCCTGTTCCATTCCTCCTCTAGGTCAAGTGAGTGATAAACAAAAACAACAGAAAAGCCATTAACAAAACTGGGAGAGGGAGGGGTATAAAAGAAAAGGAAAACTTGCAATGCTTGCAGGGTGAAGAGCAGCATCAGACTCTGGGTTGCAGGGTTCTTTAGCAGCAGAAATATTGTGGCTATACTACTGTTCCACTGGGAGAGCTGGCTTGGTTTTGGGATGACAATAAACCCTGGAAAAAGGAAAACAAGGAGATTTGCATTGGGAAAGTCCACATACTATAGCAAAATCAAACAACAAATAGCTCATTCAAAATAGCTCTCATCTTTCCTTATCCCGGTCCCCAGCATTAAATCAAAAGCCTGTGCACAGCAGTCAAAGTAGATGCGTAGTGTACAGTGTGAGACTAACAGTGTCTTTGAGAGGTTTTCTTGATCAAGGCACTTTTTGAACCCACGATTGGCCCATTGACTTGTTTCTTCAGAAGACATTTTTTACCCCTGGATTCAACCTTCAAGGGCATTTAAGGACAAACTATCTTTTCTATTGATTGGTTTAAATGAATCATCACGTGTACAACTTTTTCCTCCAGCATCAAGTTAAGTATCCAATTAGGATGAAAATACAAGGGAGTTTTCAACTGTGAATGTCGGACTTGTTAAAAATAACTAGCTCACTGCAGTAACTACAAGTCAGACTTCTAGTGATATTCCAGATTCAGACTATCATGTGCCTCACTTTTGCAAAAATCTCTCAAACCACAAACAAAAGAAGTGTATAAGAGTGTACACACATATTAAGCTGTAAGCATGTGAAGAACTGCAAAGATTCTTTGGGCAAATGCAGAGCTAATTTATAAAAGCTGAAATGTGAATCAATAGCATTTTATCAAATCCAAATCCTTTCAATTATTAATTCTGATTAAGTTCAGCTTTGATCATTCGCAAATAACTGAAGTTATGAATTCAGTTTCGATCTGTGACCAGCTGTCGTTGGACAAGGATCCTGAAATACTACAGTTTTCCGTGATAGCTAGCACTTAATTAAAATAGCTTGTTCATAACTTGTAACCTCCAACCTGAAAACAAGATCAGAAATGTTTAATATGGATTGTTTGACGCACTTAACAGCTGCAACAAGATAACACCAGATAATGAGTTTCAAGTGTTGATTTGATAAAGAAGAGCGTCCACTCTGTTGAACAGCACAAACACAGATCAGTGGTGGTTGCAGAGGTATGTGATGATGTCTTTTCGCTCAAACAGTCTTTGGCAGAGTTCAGTCAACGGCTTGGAGAGAGCACATGGACCAACAAGGTTTCAATGGAGCTGTTACAGCATTAACAATAACTTGATACAGCTGATATAATCTACCATTGGAGATGCTGGTCACTGTAACCGGAGAAAGAAACAGTGGCTATAAATGAGAAGCTGCTAACTTCACCTGCTTGGTTTGACCGTTAGACTTTGCCAAAGGGAGAAAAAAAAACAGGAGAGAGATAGTCAAATGAGAGATTTGTTTAGCTGCAGAGCTTAATGAATACCGGTATTTTGCTGACCAGAACTGGATCCAAACTGACACCAGCTACCAGAACCCAGCCCCTAAAAGTGAGAGTGACTTGGCTATGCTGCTACGCTTTGTGGGATGATTATGGTGAACCAATGAACATACTTCATATGGAAAATGTTTTTCTTCATCTCACGGGTCTATACAGAAAATTCTACTCTCAGAATAGATTTTATAACCAGGAACTAGATGTTCATAGCATAGGTTATATCTAAAACTTAGGCATAATAGTCTTTTACTGGAAAGCAGATATACATAAAACAAAGTCTGATATGTTACTTGCCTGCCTGCAGAATGACAATTTGATTATAAAAGCTAAAAATGCTATTCCAAATGTCCACAGTTTTTTGTATGCCTTCAGAATGTCATTTCCTGGTTGCTTAAGACTGACAGACATAACATCATGGCGTCAATTTTCCCCACATTTCCTACATTAAAAAGAACTTACCACTTTGCCTGGCCTCGCCCATGTGCAAATAAATCCCTCCTGACAAGCAGTCACTAAACAGTCCTCTAAAAATATGAGTACAGTCAGTCTCTCGTGTGCTATTTTTTTACAGATGAGTGGCTCAAGGAGGGGCACATCCTCCATGCGTGGACACAGCAGGGTGCCCAGAGTCTTAGCAGGGTCCGTTTTGGTTTTAGTCAGCAGGTTGAGCTTGTCGCTGCTCTTACTGCTGATGTGACCCATGCTGTGGTTGCGTTTGTGGTCCTTCTCGTGGTGGCGCTCCTTCCGATCATGGAGTGACAGTGTGGCAAATTTGCTCACACCTGTAGCAATGGCACTGTCCATAATACCACTGCCGATTCCACCACCGCTGCTGGCCTTGTTGGTGTTGTTTGCTGTTGTTGTTGTGGTGCCGGCTGAATGGGGTAGGCTGTTGGAGCGTGGTAATGTGGTAGAAAGGGAGTTAATGCCAGGAGTATTGGCACCACTGTTGTTTCCGTTAGTAGTGTTACTAGAGGTGTTAGTGATTATTGTAGCACCCGCGGGAGGGCTGGTAGCATTCATCACGTTAGTATGTGTTCGTGTCCGCGAGAGCGGAAGATGGGGGAAAAGGATGTCCTCAGTGAGGTCCCATAGGCACAGTTGGGTGTCCTGACCCACTGAGCCAAACCGGTATGTGACACTAACAGGCCGGCTGTCCGTGGAGTTGCGCTTGGAAAGTCGAGACTGTGTACTGTTGGCGCGATCTCGTCCGAAGTGGATCATCTGATCCTGGAAGTCCTCGTCGCTGCCACTAAACTCCATTGGGTCACTCTCCTCCACACTGGTGGTGTAATGGTCAAATGCCACCACACTCACCCATGACTTGTGGCCGTGACCTCGGGCAATGACTCTGCAGTCCAAGAACGACCACACAGTCACTAGATCGTCCTCTCCACCTGCAACTATGTACTTTCCATCAGGGCTCCAGCACACACACAACAGGCCACCAAAATAGCTCTTCATGGTGCCGTGAAGCTCAACAGCATCAAAGTTGAACACCCGTAAGAAGCCATCTTGGCTTACACAGGCAAGGAACTTCCCATCTGGAGAGAAGGCAAACTCATTCAGAGCACCCTCCCCCACTGTCCATTTTAGTAAAGGGTTCCGCGTGGATTTACTCTTGCAAGTGTGTACAGAGAAGTTCTCTCCCTGTTTGAGCAACTGGTAGTGTGGTGCTGTGGTGCCGCAGGTGTGCTCCACATTGTACAGGTACATATTCCCACTGGCATGAGAGACCAGAAACAGGCTCTCAGAGCCTGGCACCCATTTCACACATGTTACTCTGGACTTGTCTATTAATCTCTGTGAGGAGAAAGGAAAGAATGAGATTTGAGAAGAAGATGGGGAAGGAGAGAGCGGAGAGGAAGAGGAAAAAAAATTTCAGCACAGTATCATGGAATATAATCAATATTTATAACAAGCTGAAAGTCTTACACTTTAATACAAAAAGTCTTAAGTCATTACAACTTTTTGGGGCCAGCACAGTTCAAGGTGGTAGGCAGGAAAAGCACAAGGTAATAAAGAAAACCTGTGATAAATTCTTTGAACACATTGCTCTTTTTTGCCATTCAGATCTTTTACATCAGATGGCAGAAGAGTTTACCACAACAAAACATAAAAAAATGATTTTGTTTTCTTTTTATGTTATTGTTTAAGAGAAATTCAGAAGCAGTGCCTTATATGAGTAATCATTTTAACACAACACCATCAGGTGTGAGTTGTAGATTAATTACTGGTTCCTCTGTGGGGCATAAGCCTAATAAATTGTGTGGGATTAAGTATGATACAAAAAAAAAAAAAAAAAAAAAAACCTTTTCACCCAAAATGGTCTTTAAAAAATATGGAAATGTCTGTCTGGTAACATGGCTCAACAAGTGAATCAATACCACAAAAAGTGATAGAATGAAGAGTAAAAACGTAAAAAAATGTACACAGCGTTTTTATGTCCTTCAGAGACCTACCTCCTCATTGAAAAGCTTGCTTGTCTCCTTCTTGATGGGGTCAATGAGCTGTACCTGTCCTGCTGAGAAACCCACCAGCAAGGACACACTTTCTGCTGTAGCTGTGAGGTGGTTGAAGTCATGACACGTGGGCTGCGTTCCCTTGTAAATGCGCTTGTCTATGGGCTTGCTCAAGTCCGCAGCCTAGAGTGAGAAAGAGAGAGAGAGCATGAATGCAGATGAAGTAAGTTCAGTAACCTTTAAATATCTGAAATGACTTTATGCATTTTGCTGCAAGATGAAAGCTACTGCTGGTCAAAGTGTCAGGACAAAAAACACAGGAGCTGAGTGTGCAGTTATGTCTTTTTTCCTGTGTTGCATCTCAAACACACTGCAACAGAGTTCAGAGGACTTGAAAGAACAGTGTTAATTCCATTGATGAGACAGGAGACACCGAATTTGCTCTTCAGCCCATCCTTTAAAAGCAAGCTGCTCGGAATTATAGTGTACAAGAAGTGACTGAATGTAAAATAATACTGTACAACATTTAGGAACACATCAAACAGCTCACATTCCCCGAGCAAAAATGAGGAAGAACTCAAGTACAGAGGTATGTCCTTTCTCTATAGACAGGTAGTTGCCAGCTGTCATAGTGTAGTTGCTGTTTAAGGAATCAGGGAAATAGCAATATACTGCTCCGAACAAACTATAGGGCATATACTTTAGTTAACCAGTATAACAACACTTCCATTTGTTAATGATTTACAGTTTACACTACTGGCCGAATGGAAAATTCTTTTAAGATGATGACTCAGTAATTCCTACATTAGTGCTGGATGTAACATTTAGCCCTTTCTGTCAAAGAGCCAAAGTGTCAAATTAGGTTAAAAAATGTAGTTTAAGTCAAGTGTCCAGTCAAATTTACAAAAGCACATGTGTAATGTCTCACAATAATGGAAATAAGTCAAAGATTTTATCATACTATCCATGAGCAAGACTGAGATATTTAGCCATTTTTTAGAATTACTGGAGTGTCAATGAACTAAAACAGTAATCATTGTACGAAACAGTGTTTGGATGGTTTGGCATTACATAAAAAGAGCTTTACACAACAAGCCTCTGTGAACAGGTAACGAGGTTTTAGATTCACACAAACAATAACATAACCTGCTAAATTTAACTGTGAACTTTGTTTCCCATTTTTTCCAAATAGGCGTAGCCACGTATAGACAATAATATATCAGAACAATAAAATCGCAGTAATTTCCTGCTTCTCTTTATGATATTCACCTGATAGGCTACATTTTACATTTCATGAAAAGTTTAACTTGCATAGAGTGACAACACTGGGGTAACTGCACAGTTTTGCCCTCATACTACATACACATTTAAACTCTAGTTACTGGTAGTCTTTAGCCAGTCTTCAGCTATTTTACACTTGAATGATAGCATGCATGGCACTCACATGTTTCTCTATGACTCCAATAAAGGCTGTGGCACATTGCACCAGTTTAACAGTCAGCTGATCCATGATGCTAAAGCTACTGTGATAGAGCCAATATATATATATACACACACACACACACACACACACACACACACACACACACACACACATCTGCTTTACGGTTGAATTAAATGTGGCATGTGGAGAAATTACACCATGATACTGAATGGCATCTGAACAGCATAAGGCTGAATATCTTGACAAGGCTAGATAGCTAGAATTATGTGATTCCCACGAGTTCTCCACCTTCTGCATAACTATGAAACTCATATATTCATCTGATCAACCATCACGAGGAGTCGAAGACTTAGATTACTTCTTAGTGACTGGTATTATATGGAGAACCTACAAATATACTGTGTAGTGTCACAGCCTTTCACAGGCACGTATCCCTAGAAATTACAAAATCGAAATATGCTAAGTCAGCTGAGTTTGATCAGGACACAGGTTTAGTCCAGGCACATCCCCAAGCAAAGAGCAGAGTGCTATTACATTAAAAAGATGACGGCAGCAGGTAGTTTGCTGCCAAACATTTGTCTATACTCTGAGTCTGCATCATTGTGATTTGCCGATACCTGTCAGTCAAAGGGACGTCGACAGGTGTTATGTGTCTGTAAAAAGCTGTCACTATCGACAGAAACACTTTCAACAAAAACTATACCCGTTACAGAGGCAACTCCAACACTGACAACTTCAACCATAAGAAGCGTCCAACTCTACACCAACGATATTTATGTAACCTCAAGAAACCTATCATACAGTTAAAATAAAACAGAGCGAAGGGCTGGGGACGGAGTTTAGCCCCTGGCCTCGAAGTAGCCTTGCTAACGCTAGCCAGTTGCGTTGGCTAGCTAGCTAAGTGGGCTAGCTTCATCATAGCTCCAAGCTAACAAGCTAGCTGCCAGCTAATTTCAAAGTCAAGCACCTGTCAGAGTTATTAAACATGGTAAACACAAGCCTAAACTTCGGCAACAGCCGAGACAGCAGCGATGCGTGTTGACTTGCAGTGTCTCCAATTTCCGTTGACATTAGCCGCGTTAGCACGCTACCTTTCTAACGCCTTTGTAGATGTAGAAGTAGAGCTCACGGCCCACATTGAAACAGATCCTGTCGCCGTTGCCCGACTGGTCGTTGACGTTCACGAAGGAGACCTTGACGGGGTTGGAGCCTTGCGAGTTGAAAGGCACCCTGTTGGGACGGCTGTATTCGGAGTGAGTGAGGAGTTTGTAGACACCTTCCCGAGTGGTGAACTGAGTTTTAATTTCGTTCATCTCCTTCCCTCCTCCCTCCGCCGCCATCTTTGAAATTAACATTCATCCCTTTCCCTCAGGCCGGATCTTACGCACGGATGGGAGCGGGCATTCCGACTCTCCCGTTCCCCCCAACGGTTCACCGGGGAACTGGTGCAGGGATGCTACCGGTGATACTTCAACGTTGTGACAGCTTTGTCACTTTAAATAAACCCTTAACTTTAAACAAAATTGTATAAATAACGGTTTCTAATAGAAGTATAGAATTCATTTTACTTTGGTGGTAAGTTATTGGTTATGTAAATGTGCAAACAGCATTACCAAGTAAACAGAAACCTTCCGGTAGATTTAAAAAAATGGAATTATTATTATCATCGTTGTTGCTATTATTATTATTTGTTGTTGTTAATTTTTGCCGATTTTTTTTTCACAAAAAATAAGCCCTTTTTTAAATTGTTAATTAATTAATTATTGCTGTTTGCTGTTGTTGTAAAGTTTGTCGTAAAGTCAGCAAACAATTCAATTCAATTCAATTTTATTTATATAGCGCCAATTACAGTCAAATTGTCTCGAGACGCTTTACAGAACCCATATGCCTGACCCCCAGAGCAAGCCAAAAGGCGACAGTGGCAAGGAAAACACCCTTTTAACAGGGAAAAAAACCTCGAGCAGAACCCGGCTCTAATGTGGGGGGACCCATCTGCCTGCTGGCCGGGCGGGTTGAGAGGGACAGAAGAGGTAGAAAGGTAGAGATAGAGGGATAGAAGTAGAGGGGTAGAGGTAGAGAGGTAGAGATAGAGGGATACAGATAGAGGGGTAGAGATAGAGAGGTGGGGGGTGGGACACAAGGACCATAAAACACAGCCACACATCTGAAGCATCCAGCATCCAGCTCTGGGACCAGGGACACTCGGAGAAAGGACACAGAAAGAAACAGAGTGAATGTAATGCAATAATGTTATATATAGTAAATACATAGGTAGTTAGAGAAGGGCTCAGTGCATCAAGAGAGGTCCCCCAGCAGCCTATAGGCCTATAGCAGCATAACTAGGGGCAAACTAAAGGGACGTCAAGAGGGGAAGTCAGTTGTGCAAATGAAAACACCAGCTCACCCCGTCAGGGTCCCCCAGTCAGCCCTAACTATAAGCTTTGTCGAAAAGGAAGGTTTTAAGCCTGGTCTTAAAAATAGAGAGGGTGTCCGCCAGGAACCTTCCGGTCAGATTTTGCAGATTTTTTAAACCAAAAAAAAAAAGCCGTTTTTTATTATTATTATTATTATTATTATTATTATTATTATTATTATTATTATTATTATTATTATTATTATTATTATTATGCAAACACTGTATTAAAGCAGGAACTGCGTTGTTGAACTGTTTGCTGGGTTATCAAGTCATCTGCTGCTTAAATAGACAATACAGTCTATAGCTGCTTGGCCATATGAAACAAACAATTTCAAAACTCTTAAAAAAGCAGTTTACAAAATACAAATGATAAATATAATTCCCCTCCTGAGTAACTAGAAATTGTCTGTTTTAATTTCTTTTTATACATTTCTTGCGTAATAGTGGCTTTGCTCTTCTTAGCATTAAAATCATTTTGCTGGTGGGAAGAAAAAAACTAAAGAAATGGGTTTGAGCTGTGTAACGTTTTAATAGTGCAAAATAAGTTTGTGGTTTAATGTATATGAATGTACATGTATTCACTTTTTTCTTTTTTATACTGTTAACATGACTCATATGTAGGGTCATTAAAAAATACTTTTTTTCTGAAAAAAAACAGGCTTACAAAGTGGTCGGTATGAGTTTAAAAACTACAAAAAAAAACCCACATTTAGTCACTCATACACAACAGAATAAGTCTGTCAAATTCTTGAAATGAGCAGACTCAGTGGCGTTTTAAACTCATGACAGCTGCTGGTGTGCATGCTGCTCACCTGTGGCCACACTTGGCTGTTTCATATCAAAGCCACCTGGTGGTTAATTAATCCAAACATTTCCTGCCTGCATTGTCACAGCATCTTTTCAGTATTTTACCTATTTTAGAAAAGTTAAACATAATGGCACATAGGACAAGACGACAACGTTCACTTCAAGGTCTGTGTCAGTATTTTCCGATCAAAATCTTTGGTTTTGTAACATGCTGGAAGATTGATGCATTGTTTATGACCTTAGACAAGGCCTATTCGTACTGCAGGACTTTAATTTGTGATTTAGTTGTGTAACAATTGAATCATTCCAGTGTACATTGTTGAACTATATATTTTTCTCTGCATTCAGACCAGAGTGATAGACAGGAACCCAACTGCATGGACCAGCTCACTCAGAAGTACATGGTAGGTTTAGGTACCCACTGCTCATTTCACAAGCCTATCTGCAGGCTCTCTGATTTGAATTATAAATTACTTATTGTTTCTCCTGCTGTGAAATGTTCATGTGAACTAGAGTGCCTCTATTTTGTGTAAGGAGATGTGCAGAGTGACATCCAGCACAGATTCTGACTCAGAAATCAGCGCAAGGTGGTCAGACACCAGCACTATGGTACTGCTTTATTTCATGATCTGAACACTACGTACACACACAGGCACAATGGACATGTAGAATGTACATTTATACAGCATAGCTACTTTTTAGAATGGCTTATTCTGTAGAATTATAACATGTTTCTTGGAAAAAAAATGCACAAAACAAAAGATAAGATCAAATTTCTTTCCTAGAACCTTATCCTGTATGCCCATTATCACTTTGGTTTCATCCCTTTTGACTGTGAAATTCTAGTACACGGCTTCATACAGAGATGTTGAACTAAGATCATTAAATTTAGAAAGCTTGCACTGAAGTTTCTAAGTAAAAATAACTACTATGTTGTTGTGCAAAAACTGAATTCCTGTTTCTCGTGAGTAGGGGTGTGTGAGCAGTGCACCAGAGAGTGAGACTTCGCAACAGTCAGTGCAGTTGACACAGAAACCCGGCTCTTATTCTGAGGTAAGCATTCTCCTTTCTCTCCTCAGTCCACGTGTGCTGCTAAAGGATCTTGCCGTTCCATGTGCTCATGAGTGAAAATGCGTGTGCTTGTAGTCTTTGGACCCGTACGATGGGAGCTCTGAGGATTCTGATGAGTCACACATCGATGTGGGCGTCTCCAGCAGGCAAACAAGGCAGCAGGGAAAAGGATGTCGCCTCTTGAGCCGGAGCAGGCGATTTATCCTTCATCACCCTGCTTCTATTGCCTTCAGGGATGCGGTGAAAAATGGGATGAGAGACTCTGCAACAGAGAAGCAACGTCTTATGGATGTCCAGATGAAAAGCAAAAGTGACTCTGAGCTGTTGGCCTGTGGGCCTGACACTCTGCCCTCCCACGGTGATCTGGATGGTTGTAGAAATCTCACAGAGGAAAGGATTATTGATTCAACAGCACAAACCATGAATGTAGAGTTACAACTTGATGATTCAGGCTTACATGCAACAAGATCATCCTCTTCTCACACCCCAGTGAATGAAAGCCCCTCTCAGGTACTAACCAGCTCCTCTGACAGATTCCCCAGCTTTCTTTCCAAGAGAAAGCTGGCTCTGCCTGGAGCAGAAGAAGTGGAGTTTTACCAAAGAAAGAGGCAATGTCTTGTCGGCATGGAGGAGGGAAAGACCTCTGCATCTGAGGCACTTTAGAGTCATCTAACCATATATTGAAGTCACATTAAATGTCTTTTAAAGATTTAAACTGGACTAAAAAATTGTAAATAGTTATTTGAAAACGCACATTGTTCACTCATGTACACTAAATATGTATTCTAAAGTATGATAGCTGCTTTTTGTTTCAAAATCAGCTAAATATATTTATGCTGCTGTGGTGGGTATTTAAATTTGAGCATCACCTGATTTCTTTTTTTTTTTGTCACAGGTTCCACATGAAATTTTTGTTAAAATGTTGAGTTGTTTGAATTTTATCTTATATACACTGATCCAAATGGACAAATGCAAAAATTAAGGGATGCATAAATCTGCACTGGCAGATTGTAATAGGTCAACTACTAATGTAGAATTTCCACAGCCGATAGATGGACTGTAAGGTCTTGTAGTGTATTTGTTTCAAATGGGTTAACCTGAAAATGCACCCCCTCATCAGGAATAATGTTGAATTCCATATATTTTAAATGTTTACGTTCAGTATTTGCACCGACTTAAATGGACAAGGACCCAAAACTCAAATTTGTCTGAAACCTTTTTGTATTTGTCATATTCTTATAAGCTTGCAAAGTTTACATTACTTCTACAAAATTGTTTTTATTCCAGCAAAAACGTGTTCTTCCCTCCAATCAACAGGTGGTAGAATTACACTTTAAGGTACAGCATTTTTAAATGTCTTTGCCTTAGTTCAGTGAAGCCTTCACTTATATTTGCATCAAGTTTTGAATAGTAGGCTTATAAAATGTATGACTGTTATGAGGTCAGTGACTAATAGCTGCAACTGAAGATGAGGTTAAGGGCTACTTACATGTGAACTTTGATTTTCTGGCCTGTGCTAATTTTACTCTCTGTAAATTCACATTAATGTTTTTGGGTACATTGTTGGTGATATTGTTCAATTTGGGAATCCTCATTTATAGAAATTAACAGTGGCAATCTTCTCACAAAACAGGCTGTAAAGTGACAAGAAGGTAATTTGTCAGAATATATTGAGTCATTTCAACCGACAGGGTTGCCTTGTTTGATCATGTCAACACAATTTATCATTAAAAAAAAAAGAACATTTGTCATCTGTTTTTTTTCAGTAAATGTTCACCTGACTTGAAAGTATGTCTAACAGTATAGAAAGCACCAGCGTCTCAACAGAAACAAGAAAACACCATTAATGATACAGATTAAACATTTACTAGAAGAAAAGCTGAAGGCAGTTCATTGGTTCCAGCAAGCTTTATTCAAATCTAAAAACATTCTGGCTCTTTCATTAAAACACTTTCAACTTTTCTTTTCCAACTGGCATGTTCTCTTCATTCACCATCTGACAACATTCCCTGACCTTCCAAAACACTTTCCAAAGACACTAACAATGGTTAAATGGTCATTACTGTTCCACAAATGTTTCTAAGTTTCATATTGGAATGCAACAGGCTACAACTACTTTTAATGAAGTGATTACATGTGGTATAATAATGACTTTCTAGTCTACAGGAATAACTGGTTCGTTTACTCGGTGCACAGGACAGCAACTCCACGCTCATAGAAGCTATGAGGATCTTCCTTGGTGGCAATGTCAAAGTCGACAGTGAAGATGAGGTCAGACCGAGTGAAGTTCAGGTACACGGGTAGAGTCACCTGCAATGAGAAGAAAAACAGTGATGAGGACAGCAAGGCCAATGCTTTTTTTTGCCCTAAACTGTTGGAAAGCACAGATTAAACACAAAAATATATAGTTGTTTTGTCTGTCCATATGTTGTTCATACCATGTGTCTCTTCTCGGCATTGCTTTGTTTGATCCAGCGGAGCTGAGTGAGAGGCAGCTCGGTGGAGATGGTGGTGGACAGAGACAGCTTGTTGTTGGCACAAGTAGCTCCCTGCAGTTTCAGACCTGGAAGGCATAGTTGACATGTTTACATTAAGAACCTCTAAAAACTACACTTTACATGTTTCTACTGTAATAAACCTCAAATTTATCTTTGAGAAGCTGGTGAGGCTCATTTGACTTCATGTCATACAATATATGTCTAAAGGATATTTAGACCATTCACACAAACACATAAATTGTCATTACCACAGTTCACCTTGTTATGCAATTAGCACAGTGCCTTTCCTTGACTACGGCAGATAACGTGTTTTTTTTTTCTTCTGACCTTTGATACCAAAGCTGCAGGCGTCTAGAGAAGCGCCTTGGGCAGTGGTGACATTGACCTCCAGACACAGCTCTTCCAGGGACCAGCTGTTGGCCTGCGCCACGTACTGGCGGGTAGCGGTAATGTAAGCCTCTGGCACAAACAGACTGCCCAAGCACACATGGATGTTCTGGAAAAGGAGAGACAGAGGGGTTGTGGAACACGAAAGAAAGTAGTCTTACTAAATGCATTTCAGTTACCATACTATTTCAGACTTGTTTGATTCAGTACACAAACAGTACCTTCAGTTCCTTTGCACCCCCACTGGCAGCTCCCTGGGAGATCTGCTGCAGCTGTTTGATACGCTCACTGAAGTCTGCCACCCACTGGATCACAGTCATGGCGGTTGGGACTGTGTACCGACACCAGCTGCGAGGGAGGATTCCTGCAGAAAAGAGGCATGTGTATACCATAGATACTCAATAGATATTCAAAGTATAGTCTGCTATCATCTTTACCTGACTTCAAATAAACGTGCTGAATTTGTAAAAGTAAATGAACAAATCTGGGTCAAACCTTTGACAAGGTCACTGATGAGGGTGCGCAGGTAGTTGGTCTGCTTCTTCTTGCCCTCACACACTTGCACCACATCGGAGAGATCCTGACGAACCTCCTGAAGCATCTTGCAACCCATCTTCACCTCACGTTCGAAGAAGCGGAACAGTGGGTCCTGGTGTATTTGGAAAAAGATGACATTAAAGCAAACACAGGCGCTGGATAGATGCATCAAATATATAGAAAAAAGCAAATACATATTCATCAACTGAAAATCCAACCTGTGCTTGTATTTCTTTCATTTCAACTGGTTATCTCACTAAATTAAAACAATACAAGTGACCAGTTGTCAGTGAAGTAAGTTCTTAGAGTAATTAATTGAAAAAAAGTATATTTTGAGCTTGTTTCAAGAAATCTGGACTGCCACCATACTTATTATTCATCAAGTCATTACCTTGATGTTCTCCACTGTGCGTTTGAGTGGATTGACGGTTTGTGGCATGAGCTGCAGCCAGTTACAGGCGGTGGTGTGGAGGGTCCTCATCCAGGCTGGCTGGGCATCGGATGTGGACGAAGTGCGCTCCTTCTTCTCCGTCTCATAGGCAAGGTCATCCTCATCCTCCAACATCTGCATTTTCAGCATCTTACCCATCATGTCAGTGCCTGCGCAGCCCGGCAGAGTGAGCAGGGAGGGAGGTGGAAGAGAGTTGGAAGACAAGGCCATGGTGGGAGGTAGGGGGAGAAGAAATTAATCGTGGAACAAAGAAACAGCTTACCTCAAGGATGTGTTAATAAAGGGTTTACTTAATCATAAAAGGGACTGTGCCAAACAGATAAAACAGGACAACATCAGGGACGACAAAACACAACAAGACTTCAGGCAAAATTGCCATTAAATGTAACATTCAGCATAACTGGGAAATTCTTGACTGACGGGATCTGTAAAAGAAATAAACGCAACCAACACAAGGTGGCAGGTTTGAGGGAGAAATTAATGGGTGGAAATGAGGATGAAGGGAAGGGGGAGTGTAGAGGGATGGATGTCGCAGCAGCTGGGACTTTGGAGGTGGTGTGGAGATCAACCAGACAAAACGGGGAAGGAGGATATGAACGGGGGATCTGCGGGATAAGGATGTGGGTGGCTGCTTCAAAATTTAATCTGAGGGTGGGATGGGGAGAGTATCTTAGCAAAGCGACATGATGGCTGTGAAATACAGCTGCTGGAGGGTGAGGATACACACACCCATCCTTTGGGCAGGGCACCTTCAAGTACGATGGATATGACTACAGCAAGGGAACACTTTATCCCTGTGTTATACAAGGCCACAACTAGGGACTAGTTGTGAAACCACAAAACTAACGGGTAGTAAGGTGAAGAAAACTGATGGGAAGATTAGAGATTAGCAGAGGGAACACCCATAACATGTTTTTTTGCCACCACACAGAGTATCCAAAGCAGATGCAAAAATGGAAGATCTTGGCCTCAAATTGCAAAGAGACTCCCTGTTAAAGTAAGAGTTAAGAGACTAAAATGGAGAGAGAAATGGTTAATGGTGTACCCTGTAAAAATAACAATATATGGACTGTAGATGGAACAAGAATCAGGAAAAGGTGCAGTCCAGTAACTGTACCAAAACACTAGAGTACAGATAATGAAGATGACTGGCGGCATCATACCCTGAGTGGTGAGCAAGACCTTCTCAGCATTGCTAGGCAATCCGAGCCAAGATGGAGTCTGAGTGTCAGGAAGCATCTCCACCCAGTGCATGAACTCCTCACGTCTGCAAGTAATGAAAATCACAAAACAAATGTATATGTTTAAGATCGTCAGAAAACATTATTATTATATTAATACATTTAGGAGTAAAAGCTGAAAGCCAACTGATACTGACCGAATACCGTCAGGCATCTTGATATCTTTGTGTCCATCAACCTTGAGAGCCAGTTTGAACTCGCTGTCAAAGCTTCCCTTGGTGAAGATGCGTTCCAGGAAGGTGATGAGCAGCCGCTGGTCAAACTCATTGTCAATGCGGCCACCATAGATGGACTGAGCCATCAGGGTTTTCAGAGCCGCCCAGGGAATCTTGTCTGGTGCGATGTTCTGACGGCCCTGTGAGTGCGTGTGTGTGTGTGTAAAGTCGGTTTTAGTTTTTACAGCAAACTGTCAAATTCCTAATGGTAATTTATATACTATATTTAGTATACCTAAAGGTAACAGCTGTGCAAACTTGTGAGTTGTTGATACATTTTTCTATTAACTCAAATACAGATAATTCTTGTGCTTAGGTATATGACTTCTGCAATCATCTCCAACCTTAGCAGTGTCATCCAGCCAGGTGTCGACTGTGTCACAAGCAGAGCGGAGATCAGACTCTCCAAATTCGTATTTCTTGGACCAGCCGAGTGGTGCATAACGCAGACGCTCCTGGATGACTGCATGGAACCAAGCCAGTAGGAAGTAGAGACGTGCACGCTCATTGGGAGCCTGTAGAAATAAAAAAAAATAAAAAATAGAAAGCAAATATGGAGTCAGTACTAAGGAATAATTATTCAACTTTTGAAGTGTGTTTGTGAATGCTTTGCTCACCTTGCACATGCGAGCCACAGGGATGCTGCTGAAGGTCCTGAGCATGTTGGCCTTGACACCAGGAGGAGGCTCGAACACAAAGATGCGACCAGCACGAAGCAGATTCACTGGCACCTGAAAAAAACAACAACAAAGTACTGAGAAAAACAGAAACTTGTGGCCTATAACTGATAATTAATTCACTGAAGATTTGAGTATTACAATTTTTAGACACTGGAAATATTTTTATGAATGATGTGGTATACCTTGGGGTTGATCTCCATTGTAAGGAAAAGCCTGAAGCTGGCATGAGGTTGCATGGAGTGAAGCTTCTTCTCCAGCTGCATCAACCATGCAGGGGCCAGGTGGACGTTCTCCAACATCACCCACCTACAGCACCAAACAGTCAGGATTCTAGTACAACGAAACACACTGTGCATTTTCACAAGTACACAAAAACATTACTCACCTGCCAGACTTGACAGCAGTGTTGATGTCTCTGTCAGCCTTATTGAAACCTTCAGCGGAACCTGTAGACAGTGGAAGTATGCAAACATTTATAATCTCCTCAATAAGCTTGTAAATTAGAGGGGGGGGGAATAACTGCTAAAAAACTAAGATCTGGTTAATGTGACAGTTAACCAAGAATTCAACATTTATTGACTCCTCACCAATAGAAATGGAGGTGATTTGTTTGTTCTGCTCAGCAGCCAGATCTCTGACCAGCCCACTAGCATCATAACCTGGTACAGAACACATCAACACTGGAGTGCTGGGCTTCACCTGCAGACACAAGAAAAGGAATGTGAGCAAGTTATTCAACAAAAATAATAATAGGAAGCAAAAGTAAGTACAAGTAAACATATTTGAAGAAGATTTTTACTACCTCACTGTCCACAATGTTAGCCAGGTCAAGAGGTTGCTCGATGATGTTCATGAAGCTCTCTCCCAACACCTTTGCAACAAAAATGTGCGACATGGCCAGCAGACGGTCAGGACGGAAGGCCTGAATAAGCAGCAGCTGGTGGACTGCCTGGCCGATGGTGGCTGAAAAGGGAATGGTAACAGGTCATGAAGACAAAGAACGCACGTGCTGTACATACCCTGCTGGGCTTTAACGTTCTTGCATGATTTACAAAATATAACAAGTTGTAATACTCACTGGATTGCTTCTCCTCTGACCACAAGTAAGGAACAGCCAGCTCTGGAGTGTTGCTCTCAATCCACATGAAGAATTGCTATAAGTAAAAAAGTGATAAAAATATTCACTGATTTTGTTTGCGTAAGTCATGCTAGTTAGACAGCATTTGTGAGTACCTACCTCGTCAGCCTCGACTTTGTCCACCAAGTCTTTGAATGCTGGCAGGCGGTTGAGCCGGACCATGGCTTCACTCTGATCAGTGGTCAGACCCTTCACTTTGGGCAGTGACATTCCTGTCAGTACAATCTCCTTACCACGCAAGAAGTGTTGGAATTCTGCATCGTATGATGGCTCACTGGAGAAATGGAAAAGATCTATGATGATCAAGAATACTAAGAAACCATCTTTTATGTAATATGACTGCTGACATTCCATCTGTGTAATATTACCTGGTCATGCCCTTTAGGCTGATCTTAGCCAGCAGCATTGCAAAGGTAATGTGGTCCTGATGCAGCATACCTCTGGCCACTCTGTTGAACGCCACCTAATTCCACATAAACCAGAATTAAGCACATGTCTATTACATTCATACCAAAGAAAACAAGGACTTCATTTTCAAAAGATGTAGTTCAAACCTGGAAGAGGTCCTTGGTGATGAGAGCCAGTCTCTGTGAATGATCGCTAATGCTCTTGAGATTGGGGTTCTCATACAGCACCGTGTGGTATGTGTCCAGGAAAAAGTGAAGAGAGTACTGGTAGAGGAAGTGCATCTGAAAGGAGATACAAAACAGTTTGTCAATGTTCATGTTTAATGTCTTGTTCCAAACAAAAACATATAGTACTTAAAATTCAGAGTTCTTAGCTTAGCATCCATTTATGTTTGAAGGAATCAAGAGGGAAAAAAAGTGCTGTGTGAACAAGCAACTGAGATGTTTACAGACCTGGTTGAGAGCCTCCATGGTGAAGTAGATGCTGCTGCAGGCAGAGGACAGAGACAGGTACTGCTGTGACACTGCCTCCACCTCAGCCATGACGATATCCGTCTCCTCCACCTTCCTGGTCACCTCAGCTGCCTCCTTCTTCAAGTTCTCCAGTGTGGTGATGATGGTGTCGTCATCAAGGATGCGACCCTTGACCTCATTGAGCGCCTGCAGCAGGGATTTTTCCAGCTGACGAAGACGCAGCTGGAACTCACCTGAAAGAGGAATGAGTCGAGTCATTGTGGGGCTCTATCATTTCACTGACCTCTTTTTCTACCACCTGTACTTTGCCACTGTGTTACGGCAACTGCTGTGTTCTCTCACCCTGCAGTTTGAGGAGGTCAGAACGTTTCTCATCTACATCAGGTCTTTCAGCCTTTAGGACCTCGTTGAGACACTGGCTCTGAAGGCTGCTGCGTGTCACAGTGAAGTTGACAAATGTAACACGAGAGCACAAGTCTGGTGGGAACTCGACCTGCATAAACAAGAGACACCATACGATACAGATTAATTTTTTTGTACCATAATTTTCATGTTTTGTACGAGTCAAAGAGGAGAGCAATTAAGAATGTTGTTACTTGACCAATACTGATTAAAATTAGCAAAATGCCAAATGATCTTATTTATTTACCAATTATTACTGAGAAATGAATAAAATAAAGAGTCTTCCTACCGTTGGGTCTCGTGTGGAGAGGAAGATGACGAAGGAAGGTGACAGATCGATGTCCTGGTCTCCGAGGGTGATGAGGACACGACCTCCAGTCCTGCGGACCTCTCTGTTCAGCACTGGGTTTAGGATGGGGTCATAGCTTTCTACATCCTTAAGAACAAAAGAAAAATAAGAAACTATGAATACACAAGTTCTCGATGAAAGCTAAGGCACTGTATGTGTTTGACTATTGTTAAAATGCTGGCAGTGTGAAGTAGCTGCTCTTACCTGGACCAGCAGTGGGTTTCCGAAACGCAATGCACTCTCCAGATTCTTCCTGAAGGCATCATCCAGGAAGCTGGTTCTGGTGATCTTGCGGTCTTTGTACTCATTCATTATGAACTCGGTGGCTTGGCCTGATGGATCAATGATTAGTGGGTACCTATAATGGCAAAGATACAGAGATAGAAGTTAAACTTAAGGCCCATAATAAAGCTATTGTTTTGTATTGTATTGTAACAACACCTTAAATATCAAAATTCTGCATAGATTAGGGTTCCTTGACTTGAAGAAAGACACTGACCTGTTGAACCGCTTCAGCATGATGGCATTTTCAGTACAGAGGTCATCAGCTGGAAGGGAGTTGGCTTGCCAGCGCAGCCTCTCATCTGCATTAGACAGGTACTCAGTTCTGGCGATATCTGTACGGAACTAGGGGAGAAAATTAGGACAGCAAGAGTTTAGAATAATGTCTTCTGATATTAGGTTAAAAGAAAATTCCAAAATGTTTTTTTTTTTTTTGATATAGTAGGATATGTGTTAACCCCCTAAGATGTGCTTTGAAACACCATTCAAAAAGTAGGTAAAACAAAAGTACAACATTAAATGCTCAGTGTGGTTTGGTACTGATGAGGTACCCATACATTTTTAAAAAATCTAAACACACTAAGACATCATCATCAACAGATAGATAGATATGGGCTTTGGTGTACTTTTCATGTTTGCATCAATGAGCACAAAAACTATTTTATTAAATATGTATGAGGCTGAGATTTGTAGGTGTGTTGATCAGATCTTTAAATACCTGGATGTTGGCCTGTTGCAGGTGATGAGACCATGTAGTGAACAAGTTCTGTCTCATCTGCTGTTCAAAGTAGCCAGCATAAGTGATGAATGCTGCAGAGAGCAGACAGTCTCCTGCGATGGTGGACATCTGGTTCTTGAATGTCTCACTGGTCTTCTCCCAGCGTTCTCTTTCAGCGGACAAACTCTTTAGCAGGGCTGTGCTGCGATTCACCTGAGAGACAATAAAACAACTGAAAAAGTTAAGACCAGATATGAGGATGCTAATATGAATGAAACCAGAAAGAGGTTTGATGACTAACCTTAGCCTCAACTGCAGCCAGATCAGCCTTGATGGCTTGGGCCTCTGAGATAAGGACAGCATACTCCTCCTTGTAGCGAGCAATGCTAGCCTCCAGGTCTCTGATCATCTGCTCCACTTCTTCAGCCTTTGTCTTGTTGTCCTTGGCATCATCCTCCAGCTTCTGCAGTTCATTACGCAGAGGCTCCACGCGCTTCAGCATGTCAGCATAATTAAGCTAGAGGAGTGACAGAACATGGTTTATATTAGATGAACACCCTTTTTACCAAATTGTTATCCTTATTTCAATGTTTAGGTTTCTGTACCTGAGCAATCGCCCATTTCACCATAGGTCCACAGGCCAGAGATGCCCTGTTGACTTGGTCATAGTTGTAGCTTGGGTTGGAGAGGTAGTTCTTCTTCATCTTCTCACGGATGGAGTCGCTGGATAGAGCGGAAATAGTCTAATAAGTTGGAATACAGCAGCAATTTTTACAGTCAAATACTTCAATGTGAATGCTGAGGAATGATTGTAAATCAGTGGGAATGAAATAGGATTTTGTGGGATACCAACACGATTGTGTACATTTTGTTTGGAGTTGGGAAGGGGTACAATTACTACCAACTTGACTGTAACAAATCACGACAACGACCATAAACAACTATAGCATCATGACCACAGCTCATTTTGTGATTCCAAATCAACTTGGTTTCAAAAAATTCAAATTAAGCACAAATCACAGGTGCCATTCTTTCTGATTAAATGATATAATTTTTGCTTTCATTAGATGAAGACAAAACAGACATTCTGACACTGGTACCTCATTTCCTCAGAGGAAAAGTTGACTATGCTGGTGATGAAATTATCTCTGATAATAACTTGTCTGATTTTTTTCCAGTCATTGGTCTCCTCGCCCAGCATAAGGCAGATAGACTCCAGGGCCAGTTTGACTGCAGCTGGGGGATTGGTCATAGTCCGTAATTCTACTAGATGCTGCCGCTTAATAGAACTCACCGCTAGTTAAGCAGTAGGAGGAATGTGTTTTAAATAGACACAGAAAGAGGAGGGGGAGAAGAGGTTTCGGAGAAGAAATGGGGGGAAGACCAAAAAAGACAGAGAGACAAAGAGTTCTTTAGTGAACAACTGCAAAACAAATTCTCTCTTATTTTACCTGATCTCCTCAGCAGAGAAGTTAACAATAGTAGGGATGAAGTTCTCCCTCATGATGATGGACCGAATCTGCTTCCAGTCAGTGGTGCTCTCTCCCAGGAGCAAGCAAATTGACTCCAGAGCCAGCTTCACAGCTGCGGGTGGATTGGCCATGGAACGCACCTCCACCAGGTGCTGCTTCTTAATGGACTTAACAGCTATCAACATTAGGTGAACAAGGATGAAGATTATGACAAGGAAATGGGCAGTGATGAGGGGAGGGTGTAAGCAGAAATCAAATTGTTAACTTGAAACCCTGTGCATAACAACAGAAGTCTGTAAAATGCAACATCAACATATACAAACACTTCTGTACTGGTTTTATGACAACAAATGAACATCGTACCATTCTGAGCCTCAATCACAGCTGGCTCCACCTGGTCCAAGTCCTGTTGGACTCTCAGCTGCTTGTCCTTGATCACCTCCTGCTGCTTGTACACAGCCTCCTGGATCTCCTGGCTCATCACCTGAAATCAGAGTGGTGACAGTATAGGACTATAATCTAATGTACCAATAAACCCAAATGGCCTGTGTAATGCAGGCTGAAGGGATCATGTCTATCAAGATGATAGAAAAGTCATTTCTTGTTTGTAATAGTGTCAAATTCCTTCCTGTGTACCTTTTTCTTCTCAGCCTCCTGTTGGTCTTTGACCATCTTCTTCAACTTGTCATTGGCTGCAGCATTCTTGGCCTCCAACTCCTGGCTCTTGATTCTCAGGTCACGACGAAGTTCCTCCACCTTGAGAAATAGTCATGACTACTATCAGTTTTGATATCTTGTACAAAATGACATTAATGGAAGAACCAAGCACATTAGATGATGTAAAGAAATGCAAGTTTACCTGATCAACAGTCTCCTTGATCTTGCGGAGACCAACATTGAGGTGCATCTGCTGCTCCTCTAGCTCACTGCGTTTTTCATTGAACAAGTTGGCATACTGGTTGATGAAGTCGAGATAGTGGCGAGGAGTAATGGCCATAGTGTGACCACCACGCTTGGCCAGGCGGTTATTAGCCTGTAAAGATTTTATATCAAGCATTAATTAAGTTATGGGATTTTCCCCAGTGAGAGGTCAATGAAGTTTATCTTTTCCTATGCATTAACAAATGTTAAATGTATTCACTGTTTTAAACGAAGTTTTCAAATGCGCAATTTCTGTTAAAGAAAACCACATAATTAACTCAATAAGAAATTTGAAGACATCCATACCTGGTGAAGTGTCTGATGTACAAACACGCAGCCATTGACAATGGCCTCACGGTGAGACGGTGGCTGAGGCAGTTTGTCATAGACAATGGGCATGTAGTCTGGCACCTTGTAGTTGGGCTTCTCCAGATCCATCTTGCTGGTGAACTCCTTACCCACCTGATAAAGGGCCTCTGTGGACCAGTCTCCAAACCAGTTCAACACGCACCTGACACACAAGACAGTTTTCAGGAAACACAGAAACTCTTTTCTTTCAATGCAGTTTCATATTTGTCTAATACATTACATTCATTCACTATGACTTTTGTACCTGTTGAAGAGGGCAGGAGATGTGGCAGCCCTATCCTTCAGGCCTTCTGATGAGGGGTTCATGGTGAAAACCACATGGAGGTTTCTGATAACCTGGCTTGTGAACCACTTGTAAAGCTCCTCGTGAGTGTCGAGCATCAGGCCCTCTTTCTGGGCCCCCTCCTTACATTGAGTCATCAGGGTGGCATACTCATCTCCCTCAAACAGCCCAGGAACCTATAGAGACCAGGGTAACATTAATATAACAAGAACAAAAAGATCATATACACACAAAAACATATCTGTTACCTCAAAAACTGAAAGCTTTGTCCTTGATTTATTTCAGAAACTAAAGGACAACAAAAAGGTGCAACGGTACCATACGATAAGCTTCGATGGCTGCAAGTTACCTCTCCGTTGGCCAGCAGTGTGTTCATTCTCTCAAGGAAACCAGAATCCAGCACATTTGATTCATCCATGATGAAGGCGATCTTCTCGTTCTTGCAACCTGAGCGACGCAGCACTGTACGGAGATCTTCATCAAAGTCCTCTCCAGTGTATTTCCTGTGCACCTGAAAGAACACAGACACACAAAATTCAATACACAAGCAAGCAAGTATTTTAATATAAGTTCAAATCCTGCTTAACATTTACTGTACCAACCTTGATCTGATAGACACTAAGTCCGTTCATCCAAGCTACAAAGCGAGAGAGGGTGGTCTTTCCTGCTCCACTCACTCCAATTAGCAGGAGGTGGCCCTGAGGCTGACGGAAGATTCTAAAGAAAGACATGAACTTTTGAAATTTACGCCAGAACAAGTATTTCAGATGTGAAATTCTAAGAATCAAAGAGCAGCACAGAGAAAAAATAACTCAGGAGGTGTTACAAACCGGTCAATTCTGAGGACGTGATCCAGCACCTCGTTAAAAAGCACCAGAGGAACGTCCAGCTCCTCCTCATAGAAGACCTTCAGACGGGCCTTCACATAGTCCCTCAGTTCCTCCTGTTCCACTGGGATATAGTCCTGCATTCACAAAATCAAGAAACTCAGTCAAAATGGAAATGACTTGAAGTAAATTCTCATTCTTTAAATAATATTACAGAAAAAGAAATCTCAGTATGGTCATCAGATCTCTAATTTACCTTGGACAGCCAGTTGCTGTAGAGGATGGGCCTGTTCAGAGCCTTCTCCTTATCAATGTTGGGGAAGTGCTTGAGAGCGACCATGTCAATGTTTTCATCAGTCCACCTTCTCTCCTCATCACCGACCAGCCTGGAAAACCAACCACATGATCAGTCTTAAACCGTCATCTAATAAAAGAATTACTCCACATAGTTTACACTGTGGTTAATTAACCTCAGTCTAACAGAAACTAGTACCCACCTATCCTGGAAGAGACGGAGAGCCTCATGTGCCCAGATGCGGATGAGTCCCTCGACTGGAAGAGTCTCAAGAGGCCGCAGGGCCTCAAAGATGCCCCTCACCCAGCGGGTCATCTCTCTGGGGGAGTAGATGTAGTGAGGTTGTGTGTCCTGGGTGAACCGCTCCTAGTGGAAAAAGGGATTGAAGTTAGTTATACAATCACATTAGTAACACCGATAATCAATGAAATGTGCATTTTATATAGATAATTCATCATCTCCTTTACCTGAGACATGGTGTAGAACTCAACCATTGCAGCTGTAAGAGGTTCAGCATAGGTTCGTAGAGATGGGATAAGGCGCAGCATGGCACGATTGAAGGTGCCATAAATCTGGGTGAGAGAGGCTGGACCGGGATAGTCCACATACACCACAGGAACGTGACGCAGGAACCTGGAAAGAGCACAAAAGTCAATTACCATGTTCAATGTTTTGTTTTTCCATTTGAAATATTCCATTTGCTTTGTGTTAAATATGATACTAGCTCTAACTAGGTGTAAAATCTGAGTGCTGTACCTGTGTGTGAGTGGCTTTCTGCCAGGGTCAGTGGGAGGATTACAGGCTCCAACAAACTGGATTCTCTCCAGTTTCACCCAAGTCTGGTCTGAGGTGCGGTAGAAACCTCCATGTTCCACCATCTGCGAGTATTTCATACAGCCATGATTGTACTTTGCACACTTTAAAATATAAACAGTCTTGTTCAAGGATGTGTCTGTGTTTGCCTACAGTGTACTATACCTGTCTGAGGAAAGAGATGACTCTCTGAGTGCCGTACTTGTCCATGTCTGGCAGATTGATCTCATCACAGAACAAAACCAGCCACTTGCCCAGCTGCACAGGGGCGAGGACCACACCATTAGGAGTACGGCGGTACTCACAGTAGTGGTCAAAGGTCTTCAGCAGCAGTTCTGGGGTGGTGGCACTGGAGAAGTTCAGACCAACAACCTAGCAGAAAGCAGTACAAGAAATGATCAATTAAACAATGTTTTCCTGATATTTAATTAGTTTATTCATTGTCATACATAGAACAGTACATAAAATATCACAGGTGCTTGGCACAAAAAAAAAAAATCATTGCTGATGCATAAGGATAACAAACCAGTTCCAAAGTCAGTTTGCAACTGATTGGTTGAAGTTTTAAGGATTGATTATCAGCGTTAAAATTCCTTCAGTCTAGTCTCTCACCTCCATATCAGGCAAAGCTCTGAGGGCGCTGAACAGGGTCATAGTCTTTCCAGAGCCAGGAGGTCCACACAGTACCAGTGGTTTGTGCTCTGCCAGCCATGTGTAAAGCAAAGCCTCATGACGAACAGTGTCCAGGGTCGGAACCACAACATCTGGAGATGCCACCTTGTGGGTTTCAACTTCAATCTGCGGCACCTTGCCCTGCCAGGACTGCCATTCACCAGAGATGCACACCTAAACACAAATAAGACAATGGCTATTCTGACAACAAGAGAGTGGAGTAGTTTTGGTTTTCTTTCAGAAACAGCAGATGAAGAGAATCACAACTGTATCATTTAATAAAAAGAGGTTGTACCTCATAGTCAATGATGGGGACATTGGGAGCAGAGGGGAGGGGAACAGTAGTAATGCGGCGGATGTATTCTCCAAGTTCAGCCCTCATCTTCAACCGTCCATCACCAGAGAAGGACCAGAGCACGGCGTAGATCAAATACCTCTGTAGAGAAATACAATAATTCATCAGTTTTAAGAAAAATGTATCTATTTTTGCAGTGATTAAGTTGCTATAGCCAAGAACAATCATGTATGTGTCTTAATTGTATAAAGAGTGGAGGGTAGAACATTACCTGCATGTATCTCTCCAGCTGATCGATGGGCATGGGGAAGTCAGGGTGGTTATTGTTGTAGAGAGCCACATTACGGCAGGCCTGGTGCAGCATTGAACACAGTGAACCCAAACAGCGCAGGCGGGTAAAGTCCATGATGTGCTCCATCTTTGAGGCATGCTCCAAGGCCTTGATGACGAGGCCTGTGGAGGTGAAATATGGTTGCAGGATTGCTGCAACATCTCTCTGGATCTAGATTAAAGCACACAGTAGAACATCAGTAAAGAATAAATGCTTAACTATTCTTGCACATTTTTAAAGTGTATTTTCTGCCCTTTAATTACCTGCAGCATCGGTGAAGCAGCCTCATCCTCGTCTTCTGTGCCTTTCCTCTTGCGCTGAGCTTCATCTTCTCCCTCATCCAGTGGGATGCTGCGAATGCGAGCCAGGAAGTTGTTGAAGATCATGTCAGTGCTGAGGACATCCTCACTGAACCACACCATACCACAGCGGGACACAGTGGCTAGGGTGGCATACTTCAGGTCCTGTACTTCAAACATTACACGCACCTGGAAAGAAAGAAAAAAAAACTCAGGGTAAATACAAACATGCTTCAACCATCTCAGACTACAAAAAGACAAAAACAGACACCTGTATTTTAAGTGTTGTGCTCTTACATTTGGTGGTAAGCTGAGACGCTCTCCATTTGGCAAGGTGAGCAGCTTGTTGTCGTCCAGGACTGAGTTAAGATTTTCAACCCACTCTGGGTCGACGTCACCATCGAAGATGATCCACTGTCGCTTCTGCAGTTCACCTCGAACATTGTCAATGATTCTGAAATTCAAGGCAAAGACATTTTACAAATATTGTATTTAAACATTCATACTTTGCAAGATGTCTTTAAAAAGTACAATTCTCAATAAATTGTGAACTCACTTCCTGAGGATGTGCGTGAACAAGCCATCCGTCCATTCACGGGTGTTGGGATCTAGGGTTCCATACAGGTGGTCTTTGCTGATGGCCTTGGGATCGATAATGTGTGCCACACCTTCAACACCCTCCAGCCTCTCCAAAGCCTTGAGCAGCACCCTCCATGCCATGGTCTTTCCACTTCCTGAAGGACCCACCATCATCAGACCATGGTTGATCTGTGTGATCTGGTACAGCTGCAGCACCTTCTCCACCCACATGCTACCGACATCGTCACCGTCTCCGTAGGTGAGGTACATCTCCCCACAGACCTTCTTCAGCTCCTCTCTCAGAGCAGTCATCTCTCCACGGTGGTACTGAACTCCAGGGAAGACGTCTGACAGCAGGCTGAACAGCAGAGGGATGTCCTCCGCCACCAGCTTGGGGACCATGGTTTCACATACACTCTGGATCAGGATCTAAAGTAAATGGAACAGAAACTGAGTGAAATGACCAACATCCCCAATTTTTTGAAAACAAATTTACTTGAGCTGCCAAAATTTTGTTTTAAATAATAATAAAACTTGACTTTCAAGTCCAAATGTCTATAGCTTTTATACCTCTTGCTCAGGAAGGTTCTCAGCAATCTCATTCTCATCAACATCCTCTCCACGCTCAAGCTTCTCCCTTTTGATCTTCTGGATGCGCTCACGCTTGACATTGCCAGCACTGATCAGCACACTCTTGAGTGCTCGGAGACCGAAGTCATAATGGCTCTGGGATGACAGCTGCTCATCGCAAAGTCTGAAATAGAGGCAAGAGATTAAATTAGAGAAGAACTTCTACAAAAAACCCCCGTACTTATATGAATCATGTTAGATAAATAGAATACGTACTTGAAGAAGGGTACAATCTTCTTTGCGAGGATCTCAGCTGTTCGGAAACCTTGAGAGTAGAGCATGACCTGTGCGATGAGCTGGCGGTCAGGCTTTGTCATGGCCAAGCTACGGAACAGCTTTTTCAGATTGTCAGGCAGGTTGGAACGGCCAGCATATCCAGGGTTCATGGTGATGAAGATGGCCATATCTGGGCTCACCTTCACCTGCTTGTTCAGGAGCTCTGTAGTAACAGGCACACCTGGGAAGGAGACAGACGATGGGTTGTTTACAATACAGCCCACCTGCACAGTTTATAAATTGGTGATGAATACAATGACAGACATCAAGTTGGTATTTACTTGATATGTACTTACAGTATGCTGGGAAATACATGCTGCACTCCCATTAACACCAAGTCTCGGTAAATATGTCAAATCTAAATATATTACTATTGTTTTTTAAAATTTATTTATAATGTGTAGCTGGAGTTGATTTCTTGTTAAGAGTTTTTTAAAGCCGCTAAATGCTTTTCACATTTTCATTAAGCGACACCTGCTTTGTATATTAGGACATGCAAATTCCCCCACATATTATACATACTCCTGTCTCTGTTGGGGTTGCTGTGCTCCCTCAGGGCCACCTGGATGTACTGGACCTGCTGTGAGACAGCAGACAGCATTCTCTCCTCCAGACGATTGAACTCGTCAAAGCAGCCCCAGGCTCCTACCTGGCACAGACCCACGAAGATACGACCCATGGCCTAAGGAAGAAGAATTCCACAAAAACAAGGAAACATTAACAATGAATAAAAGAAAAAAGTTGTAATGTAATGTTTTATTAATCTCTTAGGGTATTTTGGCATATATGAAAACAGTCATGTACCTGGAAGTCGAAAGTCTCATCACAGTTGAAGACCAGGACAAACCGGCCGAGCTGGTGACCAAGAGCCTTCACTGACTCCGTCTTCCCTGTGCCAGCAGGACCTAGATGGAGGACAAATTCAGCAAAGTTGATCTTTTAATGTGTTTCTTATAAACAAATTCTCAATTTCTTGCAAGAAAAAATATCACATTCAGCTTCCATACCAAATGGTGATCCTCCAAGACGAGCCTCGAGAGCCTGTGTCATGGTGAGATAGCAACGGTCTGTCAGTGGGGTCTGGACAAGCTTGTCCTGGACACCCAAGTACTCAAAGCCATAGTTGAACTTGGCATTGGCCATCTGAATGGACAGCTGTTGCAGGACCTCCGTCTGCTTGGGGTCAAAGTAGAAGCGCATCTGACTGAGCCACTCAAAGGACTTGGGGTTGTCGATCTTGTTCTTGATCAGAGTCCTGGTCACATCACGCTGGTGCACCAGCTCGGTGATCTAAGAATAATGGGAAAGATGGATTTCAGACATTTTTCATTTTTATAACAATCTTTTAGAAGCATACTTTAAAAAATTCTCCCTAACCAGGTGCTCCAGTTTCCTCCTGCGGAGTGGAGGCTGCTCCATGAGCACAGTGTCAGCTAACACGTTGAGGGTGGCCTCCACGTTTGACAACACTCCTTGCATGGGTGACATGTCTCCACCACCAGAAATGGTGGTCAAGGCAGATTCGATGTTCTCAGACCAGGCAATCTGGGTTGACAGGACCACCAGCTGAGCCTGAGGAGCAAGGACAGAGAGAAAGTGACATTAACACAATGCTGGATTTGAACATCCGCAATAGTGTTGGATAATGAGTTGACCGCAGAATTAATGCTCTCAGTCCCAACCTGGTAACGATCGATCCAGTTGATGTACTGGCTCAAGTCAACGGCAGTGCCCTTGTTGAAGGATGTCACCTCTGTGACAGACTCAGCCAGCAGCTTGGCCAGTGTCACTCTCATTTCTTTCTCCACCAAGGTCAGCCACTCATTGATCTTCGGGTGCTCTGTGATGGAGACTGGTGTCTTGTAGAGGATTTCTTCACCCTCACGTGAGGAGATTCCCAATACCACAGTGTTGTCCTCATTAAGTAGGATGCTGGAGACGCCAGCGAACATTTTTTTGAAGTGCTTCTGGAGTTTGGCTACATTCTTGCTGTTGCCAATAATCTCAAGCAGATCCTCATCTCCCACGAAATAGAACCTGTCAGTAACGAGAGTGATAGGACAAATGGATGTATTAGTCAATAAATAAAAGCTTCAATCAGCCAAATATTTGACAAAATCAATAGCTTCTAAATTTGATTATAAAAATGCTTATTGTATTGTGTATTTTCCTCCCCCTGCTTGCTGTGCCGCTGTATAATCATCATACCTGGGGAATGAGGATCTCTCTCTTTCTAGGTATTCTCCAAGGGCTTTCTGGATTTTTCCCAGAAGGTCAGCCAGTCGCTCCAGGGACCTCTGCACCCCCTGTATGTTCAGCACATCCATCACTAAGGGAGACTTTGTCACCTTCTTCATCAGTGCCAAGAACTCTGTGCTGATACTAGAAGACAGGTAGAGACAAATTACAATATGATACAGCAAAAAAATTGTTACTGTAGTGAATGGGAGTAAACATGACTCTGCCAATATATACAGTTGGTATTGATTTTTGAAAATGGCTTGTTTTATTTACAAAAAATATCCTGTGAGTGCTGGCATAATTGCTGAAATTTACAATGAAATCTCAATATGCTGAAATAAAGCACCACCAATTACCTCTGGAATCTCTGGGTTTCAACAGGCAGCAGATGTTTGATGTCAGCACTGCCTGTAAAGATGCCTTCCAGATAGACCCAGCGACGCTGGACATCAATCCAAACATCAAACAGAGCCATGATGCGATTCAGCTTGTCTTCCCAGCTCAGGGCATCTTCCTCAAACACCTAGGAGAAAAAAGGGAGACAAGCACGGTGTTGATGCCGTTCTGAAAAACTGATATATTTGAAAATTATGAAATTACTGTCTTAATAGGTAGAAGGTGTAATTCTGTTTACCTTGTAGTAAGGAGACAACTTCATTGCAGACACACTGTTAATGTGTTCTTTGACCTTGTTGAAGAGGTCATCCCAGCCTCTAATCAGACGACACTTGTTCTGGTAGTTCACCAGGTCAAGCTCATACGAGTTCCACACTTCACGGATCTGAAAACCAAAACAATAAATTGATTGAAAATAACAATAATAACAACAATTCTAATTTTTATTCAAGTCTACAAACCAGAGAGTGGTTTATAATAATTAAGTTTTAAAGCTTTACAGTTACAAACATAAGTTGCTCCTCTCTTGTGGACCATCCCTCCTCACCTGTTTAAGGAACTCCTCCAAAGCCATCTCTCCCTGAGCTACAAGGAGAACATCCTTCACTACCATCTCATTCTTCTGCAGATCCACATCCCAGATCTGTCCGAGAGTCAGCTCTGACAGGACCCAGTTCACATGCAAACGCTTCATCAGCTGCTTCCAGTGACGGTCTTTCAGAGCCTCTGATTTGAGCTCAATCACCAACATGTTAACCTTCAAAGAGAAAAAAAAAGACAGAGAATTTAAAGTGCACTCTATTTTTCTTGCCGAGTCTCAACTTGGGCTTAGCGGGAAAATTAGTTTACTGACCTTTAAGTATCCTTTAAGCAGCCTCTGAACGTACTCATAGGAGGCATACTGTCTCAGTCTGGCTTGGAAGTTCTTCAGCTGGTTCAGAAGAGCATCCAGACTCTGACGAAGCTACAAATACAAAATACAAAGAGTTATACTTCATGCAGAATCTAACAAGTATAGTACTGTAGAAAACAGTATTTATTTGATAGAACGAATTACTGTGCTTTCAATACCTTGCGAGGCTGTACAGAAACCCATGGCTGCTCTTTCATCTGGTCGATCTGCTCCCAGACCTTCGACAGCTCAGACCACACCTCTTTCAGGTCATGCAGCTCCTCCAAGGCCACCTAAAAGTCACCACAAAAACAGAAATGATTTAAATGAAAGGCGTCTTTTCAAAATGATTGTTGTAATTTGTAAATATGTATAAAAAGATAGAAGTAGGACATGTAACTCATGTGCAATGGGTTAAAAAATAATTATATTCCAAATCTGTGCCTTACCAATATATTTAATATATTATTGTATTTAATCTTCAGCCAAGAACTATAAACATTTCTGTAAATGCATGCAGTCATTACCTGCACCCTCTCTTCACTGCCACTGAGCAGACCAGTATCAGTGAGCTCCAGGGCCTCTTTGGCACGGGCACACTTCTCCCTTTCAACCTTCAGACGGCCAAAGTTGCCTTCATAGATGGTGAGAGACTGGAGGGCCTCCTCTGGACGCAGGTTACCCTAATGGAACAGGTTGTACATTAGATTTCTTAATTTGCTTTCATCTTAGCAGTAAAATATTACAGTATTATGCATTCAAGTGTTCGAGTTACATTTAGGTGTGATTGTACTACATTTTAAATTTAATAGGATAACTCAATATTTCTTACAGCAACTGGTTTGGTCTTCTCCCAGTCATTGAGCAAGTCAGTGGTGCGGTTTTCCACTGCTTTGTCCTCTTGGACTATCTTCATCTGCAGGTTGGCCACTTGCTGCTGGATAGCAGTGTCCTTGCGCTTCATTATGTCGCTGAATGCACCCCATTCACCTTCAATGTTGTCAATGTAGAGCCAAGAAGGAGGGAACTGGAACCTTTGCTTCTCCAGCAAACGCTGTCCATTGCGGAACAACTATGGTAAAAAGGACAACAAATCTGATTACAAAGTGTTTAAATCATTTTTTCAACATAGGAAGCTATTTTTATTAAAGAATCAGTGATACAAAGGCAAGGGAGAGGATACAGAATGTTTTCAGTACTTACGTCAACATTTTTCTCAAACTGCTTGATCTTGCGCTTCAGGGTTTGGACATACGTAATGAAGTTGACAGCATCTGAGGTGCTTGCTGTGTCCACAGAATGTTGTTCAAGATCTTGACGGGACTAGTGAGAAACAGAAAAATGTGTCTAAGTGATAAAGATTATTGTGAAGAATCATTATAATACAAGTGTCTTTCAGTGTACCTAGATAGGTTAAACAATTACTTTTTCAAACTGTACATTACCTTAGAGATCTGGGCATGGAAGTCCTGCATGTTCTGGCCTAGCATCTGGCCAAACTTGCTGAGCACCTCTTTGTGCCAGGAGTCATATTTCAGGTTCACTTTAGACTGGACCTGTAATCAGGGGCAAATAGAAACACTTATCAAAGAGTTCTACTGCTCCCCTTAAAATAATGAACAAAAAATAAACAGCATAAGATTGTAACTAAAATGAATTATTAAGACACAGTATTATGTAACCATTTTAACACCTAGAACTGTCAGTCATTACTACCTTGCCGTAATCGATGACCACAGGTCCAAACTCTTTCCGAGTCTCAGCATTGTCAAAGGTTCCACGTGCTTTGCGGATCTGGACCAGCAGAGCCTGCCACTTAGTGAGGTCTTCACCAAGACGGTTGTAGATGTTTTCAGCTTGCATGTCCCACAAACACTGGTACTGCAGCCACACCTGGACACAGGAAACAAAGAGAAAGTCAATGAATACAATTGGAGTTAAAAAATATAGATATATATATGATGATGCATGTCTAAATTTATGATATAAGCTAAATACAGTAAATAAGGCAGGGGTCGATAAAAACACATAGTAGTCAACTGTCATAATTTTCAATCAGCAGTAAAATAGTTGATGAAACAAGATAGCTCTTACCTTAACATACTGCTCCACCTCATTGACGATGTCTTCCACTGCATTATAGGCCTCCTCTAAGGCTGCAGGACCATCTGGCATCCTGGTCAGAGCATTACGGTAGAACTTCTCCTCCTCTGAAAGCTCGTAGTGGACACCCACCTAATGAGGCAGGACAGACCGGCTTAGATAAAAGCCACACTACACAACATCCAAATACCATGTCTTAACTAAAAAAAAGACCGAACAATACTACATATAATGATTTTAAATCAGAAGAAATTTGTACTAGTATGTTTACTTTACCACAGATATTTCCCAGCTGTTTTTAAGGTCCCTACCTGGTATCTCTGGCTCTGAATCCTGGGTAGAGAAAGGATGACCATCTTCCAAGCAAACATCTCCTGGTAGAGTTTGTAGCGACAGTCTTCAATTGGCGGGTTTAAGTAGATCACCTGGTTAGTGATCCTCAGCTCATGGATGACATTCTAGGAATAAACAAATAAAATAGTAATTTGTCTTGATATGAAAAGTTTCTGCGAGGTTTGTAATGTCTCAATGTTTAAAAATGTAATAAGGCATCACAGTGGTTACCTTGATCTTGGGCTCCCCTCCTGGTTTGTGGCTGACTTGTGGAGCCTCTGTGTCCATGTCCACATCAGCTTTGTCCTCCACCTGGCCACGGAGCACCTGGGTCCAGGCCTTAAGACCAGCCTGAAGTCGCACTCCTAGGATACGTTCAATCTAAGAGAATATCAGCAATATTGGTCATTTTGGCTTACAACAGTCACACAACTATATGCATCCGGGGTAATTCATGCTACCAACCTCGATGTCAAGCTTGTTGACCCAGATGGGCAAGTTGGAATAAGAATGCAGATTGAGGTCATCCACAGCTTTCTGGACACGGTTGAGGATGTCAGAGAATGTCTTGTGGTCGAACATGCAAGTGTCCAGAGAGCGAACCTCTAAATCTATTTTCTCCTCAATCAGTAAGAGGTCATCCACCTGGAAAGAGCAACAACTGGTTAAAAACTGAAGTCTTAAATGCCAGTTTGGAGTCTGTATTTATGCAGGATGTATGCAGCTACTGAATAGTGACAGCTCCTCCCCTCTAACCTTCTCCTGGAAGTTGAAGACAGTCTCAGCCAGCCTCTGAACATAAGGATCCAGCTTGTAGGACTCCCAGACCAGAGTGATGCCTTCAGTGATGAGAACTTGAACCTCTTTCTTGAGCCCAGCCACAAGCAGAGAGATAGAGGACCTCTCCTCCACTTTCTCACATGTACGCTCGTAGGTGCGCACACTCTCGATCAAAGAGATGGCAAATGGGTACAGCTGATTGGCTTGGTGGGCTTTGTTGACGATGGCCAAGGGAACACGGAAGCTTAGCCACTTGAGGTTGCGGACCTCTTTAGACAATGTGATGATCTCTGGCAGGAAGTTGACTTTAAGCTTGAGCATGTTTCCTGTTCTTCCACGGGCACGGGTATTCTCAATGGTGAAGATCCGTCCAGACACACCAAGGTTACGCTGCTGCACCTGATTTACAAGAGAGTGATGACAAATATTTAGAAAATAGCAATTCAGAAAAAACAAAAACAAGCAAATGTTGAGTAAAAATTATTTTGGTCTGTACCTTGCGAGCCCAGTCATCAAATATCTCTTGAGTATTGAGTTTGGCCCTGAAGCTATCTCCGTCCTGCTTCAGCTTCAGCCCTTCCACATGGTTCTCCCAGCCTTTTCCCAGAACATCCTCCACCCTCTTCATATACGCAGTCAGCTGACGGTCGATCTGCTTGGCCCATATGATGGAGCCAGACACAGGTGGCAGGTCACGGACATGGCTCATCTTACAGGCCTGACTCTGAGGGTACTGCACTTTGAACTTGTCATGCAGTGACTCAATGTCATCTTTCACACGCTGGATGAGCTGTGTCTGGTACTCCCGGATGGCACCACGGATGTGGGGGCGAACGAAGAGAGCATTGAAGCGGGAGAAGATGCGGAACATCTCGTTGGCGTTCTTGGCGGTTCCCAGCTGATCACGCAGGCGGGCAGTGATACGGGTCTCCACACGGTCAATGCGTTCATCATAGCGCTTCATGGCAGCTTCCCAGGCTTCCATGCCTTCCTTAGACACATCCAGGCCATCAACCTCTTTAACATTCTCATATGCCAGGTTGACCTCCTCAATAGCATTGGCATCAGCAGCATCAAAGAGGACTCCAGCTACCTTCATGTCTTGAGGCTCAACTGTCTCTCCAGGGGCGTGCTGTGGCACTGCAGATACCTGAAGACAAACAGTTAAACTTTTTTCAAAATAGCCAAATATGAAATCCTGTTTTCTGGGAATCTAAACAAAAGAACATAGAACTGGTTGAAGAATAAGTAAATAATTGTTTGACTTTTGGTCAGTTCAAACGGGACCATTACAGATGCTGATGGTACATTACCTGAGGCCTCAGCACACGGACGATGACAGCCCGCAGTTGCTCATGCTGCCGTCTGAAACGCCTCATGTGGTCCAGACGAGACTGGAGTTTCCTGTGGGCAGGGCTCAGACGCCACACCATCTTCAGGTTCTCTTCTCTCTTCCTCTTCACAATGTCCCTCAGAAGCACCTGTAGTTTCTCATACTCATCCTCCCATGTCTGGAATACCTCAAAGCAAGCTACCATCACCTGCAAACAAAAGATAAAAGGACATTTAGAAACACATGATATTTTGAGTAGCTGAAGTAACTGCAATAGAAATCCATCAGGTTTCAGATTATCCTGGAAATCCTACTACACTAACCTTTTCGAATTCCTCATAGGCAACATGCATGAGCTTCCTGGTACCCAACACCTTCAGGAGCTGGGAGCTCAAGTCCCTGGAAATGGCCTCTACCAGACGGAGTGCTCTCTGGATGGGATACTTGGTATTGCGAATCTTTTTAAGATGAGTAAATATAGCCATCAGGGCTTGGCGGATCTTATCAAGCTCTGAGGCAGAAAGCAGGTCATTGAGAGGAAAGTCTTTCATCAAAGGATTGTAGTCATTGACTGTTTCCACTGCCTGCTTCAGACCTGTGAGGATTAGAGGAAGAATCAACATTTAATCAGAGTTCACTACTTTAACAAAACTATTGCAAATTAAAAGAGTAAAAACTGTGTTCTAACAGGTTTTCACTCACCAGTGTCAGTGTCAAAGCTGACAGTAGCATGGAAACGTTTGCCGTGTTTGAGGATGTCCAGTGTGAGCAGAACCTCAGGGCTTTCTCTCTTCTCTTGGATCCTGTTGAGGGCTCTCTCCAGATTCAACCAGAAACTGATCTCCTGCAAGGCTGTGCCAGAGGCTGGGTCACGATCAAGCTTTGTTACCTGGATGGGAGGGTTAGTGATAGGAACAATAAACCCAGTGGTATTCATGGCAGTACATATTTTTCACATAAACCAGCGGTATTTTGTCATTGTACTGTTTTGCTTAAACCTGACACAGAACTGTTGGTATGCCTCTTACCTTTTGGATCTCCCTGATCCAGCGGTTAACACCAGATTGCAACTGGTTGAGGAAGGTTGGGTCCTCCACTTTGTCGCCAAAGTCAGTAACCTTGGGCTTCTCAGCACGCTCATAGCACTGCTTGGCAATGTTTGTAATGATGGGGTGAATGAGGAGGCTGATCTCAGGAATCTCAATGTTCTGCTGTAGGTGGAGAAGGCCCATCTCCAGCTCAGCGATCTTTTTCTCAACAGAGGGAGCCATTTTATCGCCATCTCTGTAAGTTTACAACAGAGCACAATGTAGAACAGACTTATTTTTCTTCCATTACATTCACTGTTCAATGCAAAGTCCATGATTCAGCGTATTTTCGAGGAGGTTTTGAGAAATAAGATGTATAGGAACATTACCTGTCTGCCTTGCCAGACTCGCGGATGTAGGACTTGAAGAAAGGAGCGACAGCATTGCTGATGAAAGAGTGGAGTGTCTCATAGGGAGAATCCTCACTCAACGTCAGAACTCGGACTTGGGTTGATATGGGCTTGTCTGCATCAATGACACCTGTCCTCTTGATGAAAGCCAAGCTGCATGGGAGAAAATGTAAACACACTCATGTTTAGAATTACCAGAACAGAGCACGAAGTAGCTCAATTATCTTTATGATACAGCTTCTATCAATAATACGCCTTTTATCATAAGATCACGTAATACCGAGTGGCTGAACATTAAACCTCTGTGCAGTGCATCAGACGCATCACTTACCTGTTGGACTTGATCCCATAGTGTATGTCAATGTTGATGTTGTAAGTGATGCACTCCTTCTCCTCTTCTCCCTCATCTCCAACATCCTCTGTATAAAGTACAAATAATGTCAGTTTTATCTGAACAAGTACACAGACTATTCATCGATGAGTGTTTCGATCAGCTGTGTTTATTTGGATGTGCGCCATAAAGCAGCCTGTGTAATAGTTTTTCTAATTTTTTTCATATTATTTAGAGAGTTGCAACAAGTGGTGAGAGCTAAATGTCCAAGGCTAACAAGTCACACTGCTGCTAAGGATAAAAATAAATTATTTGGATGAAAGACAAGATTGAGGATATTTGTGGCTAGTGGGCCAGCAGGATGACGGTGCAATCAAGGAGCTTTGTCTGCTTGCATTTATCTGTGTCCCCACCCCTCTTTGCAAGTGTAGCTTGTTGGAGTATGACATACATCTGCAGACACTGCACGATGCATTGCAGCCTCAGCATCATTAGCGCAAAAACCATAAGCAGTCTGGGGAAGTGACTCTCCGGCTGGGAAACCAAAACCTACACGCTGAGTAGCTGGTCATGTGCAGTAACAAGCGATCGAGATTCAGCACTCACATAAAAATGCATGGAGCTCAGAGGCTTAATTTTCCTGAAGGAAACTGAGGATAATGTGTTCATTGACACAAGCTGGTTCACATGATAAAAGCCCTGGAAGCTGCAAACAACCTGACTTGCAGATATGACAAAGGATTCATTATCATTTGAGCAGGATCATTACGAACTACCGCTCTTTATAAATAAACCGTACTTAAGCATAAAAGCAATGGAATTACATAAAGTTATCGTATACGTATTTTAGAACGACTGCTAACACGCTATAAAATAGTAGCTAACGTTCATTGCAGTTGAATAGTGTTCTGGTTAGCTCAGTTTTCTTCTCCCCACCCTGTGTGGCGCAGTTTAGTTGAAGTTTAACGTTTTAAGGGCGGGACATATCAAGCTTGGATAATGTTGCTAACTAGTCAAAACTCAATCTAGCTAACATTAAGTTAAAAAGCCTCGGTGGTGAGTTTAGAAGCTAATTTGCAGACACGCTGCGTTCATATTGATGTGACTGGGACAACAGTGTTCATAGAGTATTTAGTGGCCAGCTAACCACTGCTTTCTACAAGTACCTTTGAGAGCACTTCTCTCCACCAGGATGGTGTGAACTTGGGGGTCAGCCAGGAATTTCCTCATCTGCTCCACGGCGCTCTTCTCCTCCAGGGCGGTTTCCAGGGAGGCCGGGGCCTCGCCGCCATCTTCCAACAGCAACGGTACCAGTTTCCGAATGTGCTTCTGGAGCACTGAGGTATCAGCGACCGTCTGAACAGCCGACACCTCCATGGTGCCGGAGTTCTCCTCCGTCCCCCCGCCGTCAGACATTCTTCAAAGCGGTCAACGGCGACCAGTTAGGGAGTAAAAGTGAACAAAGAAACAGGGCTGACGTTGTACAGCTGACTGCAGAATCCAGCAGGCTGGTGAGACACTAGACTGCCGCTGTCAAAACGCCGCAATCGTTGACGAGCGTCTTTATTCGCGCAAAGGACTGTGGTACTTGCTGTTCCACAGATGAGTATGTCACAGGACTGTACGAGTTAAAGACTGCAATACCCATAATGCAGTTGAATGAATCAATTTTTTTTCTGTCGTTTTGTTTGTACCATTTGTGACAGATAGGGGGAGAAAGGGAGTAGTCCCCAATGATGCAAAGTGAGGAAAAACTTACTAAAATGTTATTACTTCTTCATTGACCTTAATAATGTTTAGAAATTGTAATTGGTATTACCTTTGCAAATTAGTATGCATCTTCACACAATTTGACTGGCTTTAATGTCAAAAATGCATTTTTTGCACAGTCATGGCAATAAAAGTTTATTCGATACATGCATTAGTTTTTTTTTTAAAATCCACATAAATTAATCATAATGTGTACTTTGATGTTCAACTTGAGTCATTAAAGAAGGCACTTGGACCGATGCTTAAAATTTACACATTTAATAATAAATTTTGGATATACTGCATGAAATAAAATTTTTGGGGTCGGTCAAATTAAAATGATATCCTAGATCTGAAAAGCTGAAATTACAAATTTAAATCTAATAGTAAGAAGTAAATAAGTAAGAAGGAAAGCCTTCCTCTCTCTTAAATCCAACACACATATAAGTGAATAAGTGAAAGATTTAACATGCAAATGTCCTAGTAAGACAAGAAGCAATGTGACATAATGGTTTTGTTGTTTATTAAAAAATATCAGCATATAGTAAAACCTCAGTTCCAAAGAATAACCATAGTTAAAACTATTACAAGCATGAAAACAGCATAAGATGAAGAGCCTGTACACCATTTCCCTGAGCAATATATTCACAATTTTTACACTCATTTGCTAGTTATGTTCCACATTCCACACACATCAAATGTAACTTCCTACACAGTAACAAATGGCTTTTTAAATAATTTATGGCTTCAAAAGTATTACTGACCTAACCTGAGAAGGCACCTGTTTTTTTGATGATGAAGAAGCACAGGTTTAAGAAATACAGAGATAAAAGAGCTCTGCTGGCAAAATATGTTAGCAGTGTTTTGCACTCACAAGAATTTATTTTTATTAATGTACCTACCGACAAGTACATGATCCCAAATTGGAAATAAAGCCTCAGCGTCCAAAAAGTCAGTTCCTATTTTCCAAATCAAAAGGGAATTCCAGCATCATGTTCTGCACAACAAAGTAAAACCAGGCATCCTCTGCACCTTAGGACATGATCTTCATGTCCAAAACAGAATAACGTTACAGTTCATATGTGGATTCTAGCCTTTGGTATGAAAACTAAGCAATGCCTTCATCATCCCTTTGAGTAGACACATCAAATATTTGTTGACAGGTCTGATAAAACCCCAGTCAGCTACACTCCACGATCAGATGCTCAGTCCTCCTCAGGAAACTTGAATTTAGCGTAGACGATGAGCATGACGATAGACATGACGATACACAGTGAACCAATAACGAGGTAGGCAATTCCCAGGAACTCATTCTTTCCACCCATCCAGGACACGTTGCTGAAAACCACCTTCTTTTCCCCGTCAAAGCTCAGAACAGGATAGTCTGGGAGACACATGTTAAGGATATACAATGCAAGAATGTACACAAAAATATAAACACTGACGTCATTCTAACACTTTCACTGAAGCATTGAATACAAAGAAATATTTTAAGGATGACACTACTGATTTGCAGTTTTAGTTTATTTACTACAAATCATGTACATTTGACATGGAGCTGTGTTTTATAACTTTGAAGCCAATTTTCAAGGCACCCAATGCCTTATATGCTAGTGCAATATGGCAATTAGCAAACTCGAATATGTCTTAAGTTGTGTTAAAGTCTACAACTGTCTTGCTTGCATTGTAAATGACCAACAAACGATTTGTCGTAAAAGTTTAACCTTATGAGCATATTAAGGAGGTCTTTTACATAAAATGAAAAGATATCTCTGAGCACTTTACATACTGTAGCTCCTTCCCAGGTAGGTGGCAGTCAATCAAATATTTATTTGCCTACCTTGATTACCTATGCCAGAATATTTGCCTGTTTTTTTGATCACCTGAAAGAACTCCTTAGTCATTGTATTCATTCAACCCAGGTTAGAGCAGAACCACACCCAACCGGTAAAACAGGTTTGGACTACGCTGCTGTTGTAGAATGACACGAAACATGAGGCCATTTCAAAGCCTCACCCCCCTGAGTTGTATTTGATACTTTTAAAGCTTGCTACACAGAAGTAAGAGTATGAAACAGTTTAACATATGATATTGAACACATATTCAATATCATACATTTATCCTAAGATGATATTGAACATGCTGTTCAATATCATCTTAGGATAAAGTCTATCATTTACACCCACTCCATGCTTTCCAAAACAAATAAAAAGCAGCCATTGATTAGCATCATGACTGCTTGTGTGTATTTTCTCACATAATACAACAGAATTCATTTTAGAGTGGACTATTTCAATGGTCTATACCTCTAGTTCTCGGGTTGATTTTACTGGCCTGAAAACATGATTTTCCTCACTCTGTGATGACTGAATGAAAAAAGATAGAAATCAACATTTACTTCCACCACCGACGGCTGCTTCTGTCTACATGACCAGATGAAAGGTCTTTAAGAATTACTTGCCTCATCACAGACTGACTTTGACTTCTGATGCCTTTTTTTGGAGTGTCTACTATGCTACAGTCAAAAATTTATGTTGAAATCTGTAAGAACAGGTCAAACGTGCACCACTTTGAGCTGCATTAAGTTGTACCAAACGTGCAATACAAAAAAAAAATTTGATTGGAACTACCCATACCTCTAAGCACCAGCCATAAAAAAGGATACTGTAGGCAATTTCGAGGGTGTAGTTTCCAGCCGGGAGACCCTCTGCATAATCCCCCTCTGTAATTCGTCGATACAGCTTTCTGAAATTTGGAAGGGCTGCCCTCCTCATCCACACCAGGAAGTCTTGGTTGATGAAGCCGTTGTTAGCCGGGTCTGTGGGGTCCAGCTTGTAAGCAGGTCTTGACCAAAATACAGGTTTCACGGTACCTGCAAGTCGAAGTAGCCCACTTTTAAAGGTACTCCCCAATAACAAATAGTTTTGTTTTTTTTCTTCACCTAGGTAATTTATCTCCATCATGGCACTATTTAAACATGAAAGGCAGCAAATTATAGTGAATTAAAATAAAATTGCTACCGTTGAAGGCGTTCTCGAGGGGTGTGACACTGGGGTTTCTGTATTTGACGTTGTAGTCTGTCCACCAAGCAATCCCTTTACCATCAAGGGGGACCTGCTTCCTTGTCCCATTGACAATCTGATACAGCTTGAAAGTATCTGCAGAAAACAGAGTTGGCAGTGCAGCCAGTAAACTTCATCCCAACCTCATGTGCACAGTTACGTTAAATGTCATACATACCATTGAACATGCTGTTTGCGATTGATCCACATGGCACAATTGGTTTGTCGTTATCGTACTGGTAGGGAGAGCAATCACTACTGGGATTCTTCAAGAGATACAGAAAGCAGTCTTTTCATTGCTCAGATAAATAATTTAAAATCTGTTTTATACGTTAATAAAGCCAGATGGGCAGTTGTACCACCAATGCTGCTTTAGGTATTGCTCATTTTCACAAAACTGCACTCTGATAAAAATATGACTTGTGCCCACTGACAATTTAGCGCATTTGTACTCAACTTCGGTCATCTTTGAAGTCTTTTCCATTTTAGTTGAGAAAATGAAAACCGGAACATGTGCGTGTGTTACGGTGTGTTGTTCACTCACCGTGAAGTATTTCAGGTCTCCAGACAGCTGGTTAGCATCTTTGGACGCCCCGTACCTTCTGTAGTTCTGAAAGTAGTTCGTCAGGCCATAATAAAAGAACACAGGTCCCTGTGGTGGAGGAAAGCAGAATCACAAAAATATGAATGGGTCAGAACAAGAGTAGAGTTCAACCTGACTAATTATAAAGTGTTTGTGTGTGAGCATTTGTCCATTGCAACCTTAAATAGAGTGTCAATGGAGAAGTCCATGCTGCACATACAGTCCTTAGTATCTGGGTCAGAGCACCTGTAGCACGGTGAATCCTGCGCAACCCCAGTGTAGTCTATCTGTGTAGGAAGGAACAAGAAAGATATTATGAATTATTAATGCCTACAACACCTAGTGCTCCCCCTGCCACCCTCCTCCACCACCCCCTGCCTCTCCATAACAGTTGATCAGGTGAGAAGTGAACTTAAAAAGATCAAAACCAGGAAAGCTGCAGGTCCTGATGGAATCAGCTCCAGACTCCTTAGAGACTGTGCAGACCAGCTCTGTCAGGTGCTGCTGCACATCTTTAACCTGAGCCTGAGTCTGGAGAGGGTTCCTGTGTTATGGAAGACTTCCTGCCTGGTTCCTGTCTCTAAGACCAGGAACCCCAGGGAGCCTAACCACTTCAGACCTGTGGCCCTCACTTCTCACCTGATGAAGACCATGGAGAGGATCGTCCTCAAGAACCTCCGTCCCCAGGTGAGCCAGTATCTGGATCCACTGCAGTTCGCCTACCAACCGAACATTGGAGTGGATGATGCAGTGGTCTACCTGCTGCACAGATCGCTGACTCACCTGGAGAAACCCAGCAGCACTGTGAGGGTCATGTTCTTTGACTTCTCCAGTGCTTTCAACACCATCCAGCCTTCTCTGCTTAGGGTGAAGCTTGAAGGAGCGGGAGTAGACTGTCACCTGGCTGCTTGGACCATCGACTACCTCACCAACAGACCACAGTACGTGAGGCTTCAGGACTGTGTCTGATGTGGTAGTCAGCAGCAGGGGGTCCCCACAGGGGACAGTGCTCTCCCCCTTTCTCTTCACCCCGTACACATCGGACTTCCACTACAACTCTGGGAGCTGTCACCTCCAGAAGTTCTCCGATGATACAGCCATTGTCGGGTGTGTATCTGAGGGGGACGAGCGGGAGTACAGGACGGTCATCTCTGACTTTGTTGACTGGTGTGAGCGAAACCATCTGCAGCTCAACGCGAGTAAGACGAAGGAGATGATCGTGGACTTCAGCAGGAGGAGGACACCCCGGACTGCACCGGTGAACATCCAGGGTTTGGACATTGACATGGTGGACACATACAAATACCTGGGTGTTCACCTCAACAATAAACTGGACTGGACACACAATACAGAGGTCCTGTACAAGAAGGGCCAAAGTCGTCTCCACCTGCTGAGGAGACTGAGGTCCTTTGGAGTGTGCAGGACTCTGCTCAGGACATTCTATGACTCTGTGGTAGCGTCTGCTATTTTCTATGCAGTGGTCTGCTGGGGAGCAGGGAGCACTGAAAGGGACAGAAAGAGACTAAACAGACTGGTCAGGAGGGCCGGTTCTGTCCTGGACTGTTCCCTGGACTCCATAGAGGAGGTGGGTGAGAGGAGGATGTTGGCAAAGCTCACATCCATCATGGACAATCCCTCTCACCCACTGCATGACACTGTGGGGTCTTTAAGCAGCTCCTTCAGCAGCAGACTGAGACATCCACCCTGCAAGAAAGAGCGCTATCGCAGGTCCTTCATCCCATCTGCTATAAGACTTTACAACATCAGCATCACTGGCTGATGTTAACATAAACTGGACTATATCATTACCACCCCAAACCATAAAATTTGCACTGACATTCTTGCACTGCACATCTTTGCACTTTTAAACTTTATTTTTATTTTTTATTTTAATTTTTTCTGTTAAGCCACTTTATCCTCATCTCTCACCCTTGTATATACTGTAAATATTATTACTATTGTTCTATTATTATTTTATTCTTATCACTACGTCCACTGTTACATAAACTGCTGTAACAATGTAAATTTCCCCTGGAGTGGGGAGAAATAAAGAACTTTATCTTATCTTATCTTATCTCATCAGATATGTGCTGGTCCACAGGGATTGTATTTTTCATAGACTGTTTTGGCATTGACTGAATGTGTGTCTCCTCTTCCTCCTCTCTATTCGTTAGTGACATTTGATCCCTCATTCCCAGCATGATGACAAGCCTGATGTCATGTCTTCCATTGTCACGGTCTTACCTCCAACACCTGGATGCTCCGAGAAGTGACAAACAGGGCGATGCCAATGCCGATGAATGCCAGACCAATTAGGACAAACCCTGGGATTACAATCCCAGCTGAGAGCATAGGCTGCCATGCAGGAAGCCTCTGCTGAGTGAAGGCGGTGTTGTCGGGCCGGTTGTCTAACTCCTGCTCTTGTTTCACCATTTTCTTGATTCTGTTGGGAGTGAATTTTTATTAGCTTGTAAGCTTGTACTTGTGAATTATATCACAGCTATGGCAAACATATAAACACTCTTCAATGTAATCCAGCTTTCCCTTTTCTTTCTTCACAGAAGAATGCTCCCATTTCTTTAATTTGAGTCTTTATTTTCTCGTTTTGATTTAATGTAGTGCGTTAGGCACAGCTCAAGCAACTCTTTACAGCTCAACTTGACTCATTCCACCTCAAAAGGCTTTACATTACACACAAAAAAATCTAGAATCTAACCTCCCAGCAACACCCATATTAGTTAAGAGCGCAACACAGACAAGAGGACTGACTTTTTCACCTCTCTTTAAAATTATTTGTTGAGAGAAATGGCGGACCTAAGACATACATTCATAATTCACACTAAGTGTTACTTACACGCAGGCGGCTCAAAATGGAGAAACAAAGGAGTCAACAAAACATCGGTATGCTTCCCTGCGTTGTGGGCGCGACGGAGCAGCTCACCTTTACCTGTCTACTCCCACCTCCTCGGCCCATCCTCTTCCTCCTCCGGGCTGACGTATTTTTTTCCCTTCAAACCGTAAACAGAGATAAGCGATCGACAATCTCGATCGACAATAAAATGTCAACTTATCATTATTATTATTATTGTTTTTACATGTTTATACGCCCAAAACAATACACATACATTACGCAGCGCAAAGGTTACGAAATCGAGCCATTGCGGTAGTTTTAAGAATAATTCCCCGCCTTCTTTTAGATTGACATTTATTTTAACCAATCACGTCACTGAATGGTAATGCATAATGTTTTCCACCGACCAATCAGAGAAGAGCTCTTTGAAAGAAGACCTGCTACTGTGCCGTCTTTGTGTTGACATCTGCAGGGGATTGAGAGGTATCGTTAATATTTTCAATATTTACCGTTCACCTTTATTTCCTATAACAACATCTCGTGATGTTTGGAAGTTTATCTATGATTTAGCTCTCAGTCGATCATTACAGAGTGTTTTTGCAAGCAAAGCCGACGCACCTGCTACTGTGCCACTGCTAGCCAGATCTCATTGTTAGCGTCAGCTAACGTAGCATGGTCTCTGAACATAAATTTGAAAGAAAAAGCGAGTGAAAGCGATACAAATGTATTATTACATAGCAGCGTGTGTTGTTATTACACCAAAGAATCATGGAACTAAACTCATGTTTATCTTTATCGAGAACTAAACTGCCGTTTCCTAACGCAGGCTACCATTCTGCTGCTAGCTTTGCCGTTAACTTGCTAGCTAACGTTAGTCCATTTGGCCAAAATGGCAATACGGCAAGACAGATGGATTCTCCCCAACAAAGGTCTCTGTTTAACAGCGATCTGGTTTCAGATGAATTAATCAAACATCAGAGTGCAAAAGGACAAAAGTTCAACCTGAATTGATAATCTCACTTTGATTAACTTATTAAAAGTCTTGGCAATCAAGGGAGCCACTGTAAAGCACATTTTAGCTGATTACCCTGTGCTGGTCGGTGTATATTTGTTATTTGGCTGAGCGAGGTTAAATTTCATTCAGTGTCATGTAGAAGGCCAACATTTTTGTTCAGTAGGTCCTGTTCGTAACCATATTTCTGGTTCTGTCTTCATTTCTTAGTGTTTGAATGGATATTACCAGGTGCACGGAGAAATGGGTAAAACAAGACAAGGTTACTGTACCTTGGAGTCCTCATTTCATAAAACCATGACATTCATGCACAGTTAACATTTTTAAAATATCCAATTATGTTTTTGGATAATATATTCCCCTAAGCCAGGCAGCATTTGTAAATGTAGCTGATTAGGGGTTTTATTTAATGCTTTTTATGTTTTCATTTGTTACCAGCAAGTGTGTAAATTACCAATTTGGCATGGCTTTGTAGTGTTTACAGTTTAGACAAGAAACGAGTACACCCCTGTGCAAAATCAATTAAATATCAAATAATTTCAAATTGCATCAACACTGAATAATTGCCTCATTGTAATAAACAGTAAAGAATTTCCTCTTAAGAACAAATTGAAAACAACTGCTCATCAAGGACATGATAAAATGTAGCTTACAAAGTAGAAATTTGCAACAAAAGTGAATATAGCTGTGATCAGTGATGCACAAGTTTGAAAAACCTGTGATCGATGAGACAAAGTTGAAGACAGCTGTGTCATCGAATTAGCTTAACTGCATTAACATGGTTGTAAAATGACCAATGAACACTAGAAACTTTGTCAATTTTGGACCTATGGGCTGCTTCGGTCTGCATGTCTGCATCATGGCTCCGCATGGAAAAGAATTGCCAGAGGAATTTAAAAATCTGATTGTGAGACTGCACAACGAGGGCATTAGGATACAAGAGGATCAGTGTCCAAGTAAATTCAGTCCAAACACAGTTGCAGCAGTAATTAGGAGGTACAGAATGAGCCATAGTACCACTAACCAGAGCTGCAGGAGTCGTCCTGCTAAAATGATGACACTGGATGTCATTTTAGCATGTTTTGATTAATATTAGCTGTTCATTCTTTGGTCAGATGAGACCCAAGATACATTTGTTCAGCTCAGTAGCGGTACAGCACGTTTGGCCAGGACTACCACTGTGAATGCATAGTCCTAAGAGTGAAGCACAGAGGTGAGAGTGTGACGATTTGGGGCTGCATGGGTGCAAAAAGTGTTACGTTTATAGATGGGACCATTAGTAAGTGTGGATGAACCAAAATGCAAGCTGACTTCCAACCTGCAAAAGCTTCGCAGAATAGGAATATTCCAGCATGACTTTTCAGGATACACTGCTACAATCACACAAGATTCTACAGAACAAAAAAAGGTGAAAACTGACCTGGCCAAGTATGTTGCCTGAGTTAAATCCAATAGAAATTATTTTGAGGTTTCTTAAGTTAGTGTAATGCAAACCCTCTGGCAAACAGCAGTTAAAAAGTTGTTTCTGAAGAATGGCAGATCATCTGTTCAGAAAGTTGTGCAACACTAGTATCCTCTATACCAAGGAGGGTTGGTCTGTCTTCAAAATTGTAGGTGGACATATAAAATATCAAAAAAACTGTGGGGGTATTTTTAATATAGTAAATGTGAACTGTAAGTTTTTCATTTTAACTATGCCAAATACAACACTGTTCGAAGTAGGAGTAGTCCAGTTACTGCAAGGTCATACAATTTTGAATCATTTGACATTTAAGTGATATTGCGCAGGGATGTACTCACTTCTGTTGTATACTGTATATGTTAACTGTGGTAAACTATGACATTCAAATAAATTGGTTGAGAAATAAGTTGTGAATAGGGAATGCAACGACATGCTGTACAAAAACACACACATTAGACATTTGTTTCTTTTCCAGCACTCAACCCACACATCATCATTTTCATCTAATAATTTGTAATTTTATCATTGGTTATACGATTTGGAACATTGAAATTTCAACCATTTCACTGAGCAATGATTGTACCCTCAGATGTTGTATGTTTCATCATTAATGATTCCTGTTACCTGTTTGTTCAGGAGAGGCCTCCGACATCCTCCATAATGCTGTCTAGCAAGAAGTCCGATGCTGGGTCCTCCTCCTCCTCCTCCTCTTCATCAACTGTTGGAGCAGTAGGAGGCGATAGGGCCCCGGTTTCTGATGCCCAAACTGGTCCTTCAGCCGCGGCTGCTGGACCTATGGATTCAAAGAAGAAGGAGAGGTCATCCCCTAGTGGGGAATCTGGAGGAGCCCCTTTGCCCCACCAGTCAGGCCCTGGGGGGGCAGATGCGGACTCAGCTGAAGTCCGCAGGACTAGTCGACGCAAGCGAGCAAAAGTAAACATTTTAGGTTTCTGCACGGGCAGGAGGAAGAAGACATTAGCTGAATCTGGCGGGGGCAGAATTCACTATTTTCTATAGCCATTTGCTTGTTTACTTAAGGGATGAATATTCATTTAAGTTGAAGGTATAGTGTGGCTCTGTTTCTTAAGTTACAAATGATCCCTTTCATCTGTGCCTCAGTGGAAGCTAGAAGTGACAGTTCTTTCTTAGTGTTTGTGGTGTGATATTAATGGTATTTCTCCTGAAAAGGTTTCAGCATTTCTAAGAGAAGTGGGAGAAAACAAACTGGTCGGGAATGCGAATGCGGGTTTTAATGATGCTTTTATTGTGCCTACTGTTGCAGGTGGAGTACCGCGAGATGGACGAAAGCCTGGCCAATCTATCGGAGGACGAGTACTACTCTGAGGAGGAGAGGAACGCCAAGGCAGAGAAAGAACGGAAGCAGGTCATCCCTCCTCCAGCTCCACCGCCAGAGGAGGAGAATGACAGTGAACCCGAGGAACCATCTGGTGAGTCAGACATTTGATGCAGCATGTCAAAACAGCTAAAAAAAAATTGAAAATAAAAGTATGAATTCTCTTTCAAATTTTATCTTCATACAAAAATTCACATGATTTGTAAGGCTTCGTTTGATCATTCAGTTTGTCTCAATTGTAATTTATAACATTTAGTGTTAACCTAAACAAAATATGTATGTTTATTTTTAGGTGTGGAAGGAGCTGCTTTCCAGAGCCGTCTTCCTCATGACCGTATGACTTCCCAGGAGGCCGCCTGCTTTCCTGACGTCATCAGTGGTCCCCAGCAGACTCAGAAGGTCTTCCTGTACATCCGTAACCGTACGGTATGTGCCAACATAAACACAGCACTTTGTGTTTTCCAGACAGAGGACAGCAGGTTGTTTGCTTTAATCATATGTACCACTTAAAGTTATGTTGCTCTCACCCAGCTCCAACTGTGGCTGGACAACCCTAAAATCCAGTTGACCTTTGAGGCCGCAGCACAGCAGCTTGAAGCTCCATACAACAGTAAGACATTAGACTAGACAGTATTTAAATGCTTCTTTAAAAGAAAATACAGAATTGAGATGTGATGTCCTTTTGTTCTCTTTTTAGGTGATGCGGTGCTGGTCCACAGGATACACAGCTACTTAGAAAGGCATGGTCTCATCAACTTTGGCATTTACAAGAGGGTCAAGCCGTTACCCAGTGAGTCCACTTCAGTCATTACACTGGCAAAATAACACTAGCCATTAGCCACACCTTGGTATTAATTCGACACAACACTGAATTTGGAAGGCAAAACAGACTAGAATTTTTTCCACACTAAATCGGGATGCGGAATTTATTCTCCTCCTGCTTGTTGTTGCAGCTAAGAAGACCGGGAAGGTTATAGTCATTGGTGGAGGCGTTTCAGGCCTCGCTGCAGCCAGACAGCTGCAGAGCTTTGGGATGGATGTTACAGTCCTGGAGGCCAGAGTAGGTCACCAACAGGGTTTCTATTGATCTGTTATTGTCAAATTTTGTCAATTAGCTATTGATACAGATGATTTTTGTCGCTATATGTTTACTGTAATTATATGACTAATAGCATTGTAAGATTAGTACTGCTGTCCCTACTCTTTCATTGATAGACAATGAAGTGACCTAAACTTGCCTGCATTTTTGAAATGTTAGAATTGCCATAGGTTTAGCATGTTACGATATATTTTTTAATAAAATTAATATTTCTTGCAGGACCGTGTTGGAGGCAGAGTGGCCACATTTAGGAAGGGGAACTATGTCGCAGATCTGGGAGCCATGGTGGTGACAGGGCTGGGTAAATCACATTTTTTTATATGACTACTGGAAATATAATATCATGGAAAATATAATATATCTAAATTAGAAGTCAAAGCATCCTATAGATGTTTAGTCACCAATTGTGTGTGTGTGTGTGTGTGTGTGTGTGTGTGTGTGTGTGTGTGTGTGTGTGTGTGTGTGTGTGTGTGTGTGTGTGTTGTGTTGTGTTGTGTTGTGTTGTGTTGTGTTGTGTTGTGTTGTGTTGTGTTGTGTTGTGTTGTGCCGCTTCCATTCCACCGGCATACTCAACAACTTAAGTCCAGAATGCAAATGACTGGTTGTGTCACATTTGCTTAAGACATGGACTTGGTTCTCAGTGGCATGTGATTTGAGGTCACTCCTCAATCATTAAGCAGAACAAGATTTTTATTTTTTTTTTTAACTGTCAATTTCTACAGTTACTTAGATCATCCTCTAGAGGGTGATAATTGCCCATGTATATGATGTGTCACTGTTATTTTTGTGTCTGATTAGGAGGAAATCCAATGGCGGTGATCAGTAAGCAGGTTAACATGGAGCTGGCCAAGATCAAACAGAAGTGTCCGCTGTATGAAGCCAATGGCCAGGCCGTGAGTATAATGAATTATCTTAAGCAGTAAGCTGAGTTGCCTCATGTCCATTAGTCCATCAGGACTCCTGAGAGAGTTTGTTGGTAATTATATATTTACCAGAGTTCTAAAAAGACTTAATTTTCTGTTACTATGTGCAAAAATCCAGGTTTTTTTTATGAGAAATTAGTGTATTACTTCACAACTCAATGGATGGCAAGAGGCTAATGGCACTAAAGGCGTGCATGTGATTTATTCTAGCTGAGTGATGCGTGAAGAATATCTGCTTGCTTCAGTCATACTGACACTCTGACTGACACACCCACTGAACATTCCCAGTGCTGGTAGCAGAAGTATGTGAACCATCTGATTTAATAACTTGTGAAACCTCCATTAGGAACAAGTGTTTCCCTTAGCTGCAGATCAACCAGTGCAACGGTCAGGAGGGATTTAGAATTTAGTGTTTTCTGCTTCAGCTCATCTGTATTCTAAGGATGTCTGCTCCTCCCTTGAGTTCATTTCACATCATCTGTATCAGGTTAAAGTCTGAGCTCTGACTGGGCCACTCCATTTTGTAGCATATTTACTTTGATATTGCATTTTTTTTAGTGTTCTGATTCATCACCCAATTTCTACCGAGTATCAGCTAGTGAACAGCCACTTAACATTATCCTGTATCAAGTTTTCAATTCATTTTCCCCGCAGCGATGGCAGACTGTCCAGTCAGTAACTACTGATCAATATGCAAGGCATGGTTTGCATCTACATTCACGTCTTTGAATAGCAAGCTGAAAATGTTTGTGTGGGTTTTTTCTTAGATTTAAAGTAGCTTTTGCCCCCACATTCAAGCTTTTTGTATTGATTATATTCCAACTTTGCTCACTCCTGACTCCATTTAGCTTTTGAGCTGTCATTAGTCTAGTGGTTCACACACTTTTTCCATCACTGTGAATGTTTTAATGGGTAAGTGATGTGTTCATTAACAAAACAATGATTGCTGTGTTAGGATTGTTTGTAATTGTTACTTAGATGAGCATTTGACAGTTTTTAAGACACATTTAAATTTAAATGCAGATAATTCCAGATAGCTCACTTACTTTTTTTTTCTCATCACAATAAATGTTTTTCCATTTAAAAGAAAGAAACCAGGACCTATTGTTGTTTAGTTTACCAGAAGTCATTTATGTCTGTACAAGAGCTCTCTCTTGGCACTAAAATGCTCTGAATCTGGGTTCATAGCTGTTCTGTAAGCCTGTTGTTGTCCTCAGGCAGGGATCTGGCTTTCCATGAGCCACAAAAACACAGTGAATGTTAGACTTTACTTAACTGCTTACGCTTGCGTGTCATTAACAACAGCTCCAGTTCCTCTCAGAACCGAAAACGGATGCAGCCTAATGTGATTAAATTGGAAATAAACAGTGTTTTTCCCTTTCATTTTTGTTCTGTCCACTAAATGGCAGCAACATTAGTAGGATGTTTAGGTTCCTTTTCAGGTTACTTCCATTGAAGTAGAGACTGGGCAGCAGGGCTCTTGACCTATCCACATCATGTGTAACTGGTTTCCTCCTCTGCAGGAAAAGGCAAATTAAATGTACATGTTTTACTTGTGTGCAAACCTGTTTGAGGTTAAAGTTTTGTTTACGTAATATGTTCTCTCTCTCCACCCCTCCCTTCTTGTCTTTTCAACCCCTTCCATGTTCATCTTTTGGTGAACCACTAAAGGGTGAACGGTGCACAAGTGTATGTATATATTTCCATATTATATTTCTTAACTCTGAACCACATTTCATCTCCATCCATTCAAATTTTACTTCATGTAACCATTTTTCACATCCATGTAGGAAATGACAAATTCATCTTAAGCCTTGTGTAGAGTTTTTTAATTAAAGATAACATCTACATAATTGGTAGAAGTCTTGAAATGTTTGTTGGTTCTGCTTACATTTATAAAAAAGTACTTTCTGAGGAATTTTTCGCTATAAATATGCTGGATTATAGTAGATATAAAGTTTGCAGTGAAAGATGTTCACTGCTAGATTCAAATTGACTGAATACTACAAGTGTAGATTTTCTCTTAAATGACCCAATCTATGATTGATGTGCAGCATCTTCTAACCCAAAAATCAGAGTCACCATGTACGCCCAACTACCAGGGCTGCAGTTTGAAAGAGCAAGAGCCCTTCAATCATAGATTGACTCATTAAATGCCCCACTAATACTAAAAGTCTTCCTGCATGTTGATCAAGGCATGAATCATTGGAATCATGAATAATATTTGGGATTCTGTTTGAGGAAAAATGACTGCAGTATTATTATTCTGCTTATATTAGTGGATCAATGATTTAAGTAAGAAAGAAGAGAAAAGTACAGATATGGAGTTCCAAGTTGGTAGAAATATTGTGAATTATAGTGAATACTATCAGTGAAAAATTCAGTTACAGCACAGCGTAGCATACTTTTCTTCCTCTCTGCTGACTTTAATGTGACTGGTGCTACATCCTCTATCTTGTGTGGATGTGTGTGTCCAGGTACCAAAAGAAAAAGACGAGATGGTAGAACAAGAGTTCAACCGACTGCTGGAGGCCACCTCTTACCTCAGCCACCAGCTGGACTTCAACTTTCTCAACAACAAACCTGTTTCTCTTGGACAGGCCCTGGAGGTGGTCATACAGTGAGTACAGCGAACACTTCATGAACTCACGCACAGGAAGTAGTGGCTGATGTATCCAGTACATGTGGATCCGAACCATAAACATATGTAAACACCGCGCTTCTAATCTTGTATCTCTGTGTGTGCAGGCTGCAGGAGAAGCATGTAAAAGATGAGCAGATAGAACACTGGAAGAAGATTGTGAAGACTCAGGAAGATCTCAGGGATCTTCTCAACAAGGTGAGCATGAGCAGTAGTCATGCTGCTGATAATGATTGTCACTTTTGATGTACTGTACAATTTTCCAAGTACTTCAACTAAAATAATAAAGCAGCTTGCAAATCAAGTGGCCAAGAAAATAGTTCAGCTTCCTATTTGCACTAAAAATGAGAGCGCTGATGACATGCAGCATACAGTAATATTCAATTGCCTCAAAAGACGGCCTTGTGTAAAGCATAAATCGTCCTACTCTTGAGCCAAAGTGTGGTCAGTCTTAAAATGGAAATAAAACCTGATGATGCTGATGAAAAAGAATGTCCAGTCAATCACAAACTTTTTACTGATTATAGTTCTCACAAAGTTCAAGCTCTGCCTTCTGTCAACCACAATCATCTCATGGCTTACTTGTTCTTAACATCCCTCTCCCTTTCCCTCTTACCTTTCAGATGGTGAGCACTAAGGAACGTGTTAAGGAACTCCATCAGCAGTATAAAGAAGCGAGTGAAGTCAAGCCACCCAGAGATATCACGGCTGAGTTCCTCGTGAAGAGCAAGCACCGCGACCTCACGGCTCTCTGCAAAGTAGGTTCAGTACAGAGAAATAAGATCAAAAACTGAACTGTCATAGACGACCATTACAATCAAATACATTACATCTCTTTACATTTCCTAAAATTTGTACTTTCGAGCTGTAAGCACTTATCTAAACTGGATGTTGTCCAAAACAGATTCCTTTGTGACACTTTCATTACTTCTTGGACGAGGCAGAAACATGACTGTAGGACTTAAAATACTCAGAGCAGCTGAGTTTAAAAGCTATTAATGTTGAACTATGTTTGTGGTGTTGTGGGTATTACATAGTGTCTGTGTTTTCATTTGCTGTAGTTTAAACTAACAGTATTAGATTTCATAGCTTGATTATTAGGTGTATCCATGGGTCAGGAGGTCGAAAACCACAAACTGTAGGAAGGAAACTTAGTCTTTGTTCTGAAGGGTAGCATCAATCAAACGAAGATCAAACGAGTTATTTGTACCAGTATTATAATGCTAAAGCAGTGCTAGCATGTAAAGGGGATATTTTATGGATTAGTAGGTCAGGGTGGATGCCCCACAGAATTTTAATGCCGTGCTGTCTAAGTAAACCAGACAGGCTGTGTTTAAGTGGTTTAATGCCTTAGTCGGATGTATTATTAGAGTGAGTGCTGCTGTTTTATTTTTGGTGCGGATAAATCACCTCCACTACTGCTGTGTGTGTATTTTAGAAGGAGGTTTTAGTTGGTTTAAACACAGCTGGTATCTGAGCTGGATTCGTCTGCGACCCATCCGCTGTCTGAGAAACCACTTCAAGGCTTTGAATCACAGTCTGATGGTCTTTATGTCTGCATATGTATACACACACACACACACACACACTTCGAGCAAGACTCAATGAGCATTTAAGTGTGTGTATGAGAAAATGACACGTATTTATGACTATACCATATAACAAGATTTAAAAGCCAGCAAGGGATGGCTGCGTCAGTATATTTTTGTTGTAATATTTCATGGTCTTCTTGCCACTTTTAGTATTTCCCCAGGTCAGCTTGCTAGTCTGCAGGCATCCTTCCTTGAGACATTAAATTTTCTAGACTTGACTCAGTGTCCTGGGGCCTGACGCTGTAGGTGGTATTACCAGACACGGCGCTGTTGTTGTAGTTTGTTCTGTTGCGGTGAACTGATGAACGGGTTGAGTCAGCCCTTTCTGTCAAAACTGCTCGTCCTTTCTACATGACCTGAAACCCTCTGGGTGTGTACCTTGTGTATACATATGTGCACACACATGCACACACGCACACACACACACACACACACACACACACACGCCTGCTACGCACTTTCACCTCGTAAAGACAACACTCCTTAAGTCTGACTCACAGTTCACATTATTGTGAAATATCATTCAAGTATTAATGCCTAGAAATATTAGCATTTCATTTATGCATGGCTCCTGAAATCTATATTGAATTGTAGCTGTAGCTGAAATCTGTCAAGATGTTGATGTAAGATGCCTGATATAGAAAATTATTAACTTGCAATTATTTGTTGTTACAGTTAAGATCAAGGTATATGGAAATGCAAGAGATTTCTCATTGTTTTTCCAATTGTGTAGCCTCCTGATGGTGAGATTGTACTGATGAAATTTAAATGTGTGGGTACAGTTAATACATATCCTTGCTGTCTGCCTTGTCCCTTCGTAGGAGTATGATGAGTTGGTGGAGATGCAGGTCAAGCTTGAAGAAAAGCTCCAGGAGCTGGAGGCCAATCCACCCAGGTAACATTTCCCTACTAGGTTTCAGCATTTTCATCTCAACTGCTGCTCCTTCTCTTCATGTTTGATATCCCATTTGTCATCACATATATAAGGGTTTACATCACCAACATCTTGTATGTGTTTAGAAAATGGATTATGTGCACCTAGACCAGTCAAAGTTGGGTTTCCACATCATATGCACATTTAGCATTTTTTTTTAGAAATGTTTGCAATATATTGCTGATCCATTAAGGCTAGGAAACACTTTATACATTATTGCAACTTGTTTCTCTGGTTTGGATCAGTACATTAGCCTGTGATGTAACTTCTATTGTGGATCTTACAAAAGTCAAGTCTCTGTTATTAATGCAGCAGGTTTAAAACGACAGACACTGAGCCAGAGTGCTTTCCAATAGAGGAAAAAGGACTTCTGACTACTTTTATTAATTGTTCTTGTCAGGGGCTATTCAGGTTCAGTATGACAGACTGGCTATGCTGAAGTGTTCTTGGCTAATATGACTGGAGGGGAAATAGCTTGCTTGCTTAATGGTTATAAAACAACTTGCTTGTTGGAGCCCTGTAGTCCTTAGCAATACATGTTTACCTGTGTTTTGCCCTGTAGCAATTGACCTTCTCAGTTAATGTGATGTGTTGACAAACTTATTGTTAAATTAACAGCAGTTTGAGCTATGCTAACAATAACATGTACCAATCTGTTCCTCAGATGTCTGAATAGCTGTCAGGATATCTCACGTCTTTTTCCTTTCCTTCTTTCCCACAGTGATGTTTACCTGTCATCGCGGGATCGGCAGATCCTAGACTGGCACTTTGCCAACTTAGAGTTTGCCAACGCTACACCCCTCTCCACCCTTTCTCTCAAGCACTGGGATCAGGTACGTACATGCACCCATTTTGAAATGTCATAAGTGTGCAATGCAAGGCTGTTAGGAATAAAAACGCTTGAGGTTCTTAGAATCCTGTATGCATAATAAATTATTTAAAGCTGAAATTTCATAGATTTTAAATAAAATTCTGTTTAATTACATTAGGAAGTTTACTGTGCCACATGTTGTTATTTATGTATCCGCAGGATGACGACTTTGAGTTCACTGGCAGCCACCTAACAGTAAGGAATGGTTACTCATGCGTTCCTGTGGCCCTGGCTGAGGGCTTGGACATCAAACTAAACACAGCAGTGCGGCAGGTCCGATATACAGCATCTGGTACGTACACAGGACTGTGTTTGTGTCTGCCACTTAACAAAAGTGGGGGGAAAATCCCACAATAAATTGGAGCTTCTGAAGTAAAATTCACATGAAGGTATGATGAGTCTTAAAAGGCTGCTATCTGTTTGTTGTCCAGGCTGTGAGGTGATAGCTGTCAACACTCGCTCCACGACCCAGACCTTCATTTACAAGTGTGATGCCGTGCTGTGCACTCTGCCCCTTGGTGTGTTGAAGCAGCAGCCCCCTGCAGTCCAGTTTGTCCCCCCGCTGCCAGAGTGGAAGACATCAGCTATACAGAGGATGGGCTTTGGCAACCTCAACAAGGTTGGACTTCTAAATTCCATATGGCATCATCATTTATCTCACTGTGCTTCTTTTTTCAGCCCAAACTACATCCATATTTGCCTAAATTCAAGACATAAAACTGTCACATGTTTGATGTAGCCAAGATGGCCCCGAATGGTCTGATGTTGAAGTGGGAGGCCAAAGAGTTTGATGTTAAACCCTCATCCCCTACAGGATAATATATGCCAGCTGTGGTGATGTGCCAAATTTTTTGTACTACGGTTATAACTTCTTGGTCCTGAAATGAGTCATCATGTCAAATCGGAGTTCAAGCCTCTTAAATCTGTAGTTTTTCCAGCAAGTCTAAAGGTTTGGTTCCTTAGGAAGACTTACTGCTGTTTCTGCTGCAGTGTCCTTATGCTGGCAACTTGACCTTCAGCTGCTGGAGGGCTCCTGCAAGGAAAACACAATGATTATTCATAATTTATTGATTGCATTCCTTGGGGGATTTACATTTTCCGCTTATAAATTGCTAAATCTGCACCCCCTACTGTATTTAACTGATTTTCCCTTTGTGTTCTTTTTCCCCTTTCATAAATTAAGTCTAGGTGTTAGTATACAGCCAAAATAGGACTTATTTTCCCTGCAGCCTCCAAGATAAGGGTTGTTTTCTCACATGGAAATTGGGAAATCAGATTGAGAAGATGACAGTGTATGGAGAGGTGGAGCCAGAGCCTTTTGGCATGCAAATGAAAGATGCTTTTTGGCCATGTGTTAGTAATCCGATCAGAGTGCTCATTCTGCGTCACTCCTGACCCGCCAGCTCCTGCACACTCTCTGTCGCTGAGCATCATCCGCAGCAGAGTAGTTTTATCTCCTAATGCTGCTGCAGCACTGAGGAGAATGCGGCATTATTATGCAATCTGAGCTGCTACTAATGCCGTATCTCCAGCAGAGGGAGCTCTACTATTCACATGGTCAGAACTACTGCTGGCTGTAATTGTGCTGAACATGAGATGTACTTCACAGGCAGCTGGGATTTGGACTAAAATAGGCGCTTTGATTGTTGTGTGACTGTTCTTTTTTTTTTATGTTCCTCCCTGTTTGAAGGTGGTGCTGTGTTTTGACCGTGTGTTCTGGGATCCAAGCGTTAACCTGTTTGGTCATGTCGGCTCCACCACTGCAAGTCGGGGCGAACTCTTTCTTTTCTGGAACCTCTACAAAGGTGATCAGATCACATGCGCATCACATGTTGGTATCGTTCAGATAATTGTGTGCTCTTTGTTTCTGTACACAAAGCACAGTAAGTGTCCTTAACAAATTGCGACTTTTCACTTGTCAGCCCCGATCCTACTCGCTCTAATGGCTGGTGAGGCCGCCGGCATCATGGAGAACATCAGTGATGACGTTATTGTGGGCCGCTGCCTGGCCATTCTCAAAGGAATATTTGGAAGCAGTGCCGTACCACAGGTATGTCTGCGCATCATCTGTAAAAGTGAAGCTCATGCCACTCTCTTGTGTAGCATCTTTATCTTAACTCCACCACACATCATTTTTCCTCTCAAAAACAATGTCCATGTGCCACAGCTGGCAGTTTCTTAAATTACAACTTAATTAAGTTTGTTATTTACAGAAAAGTAGTGGTGGGTTATATTTTCTCAGCTAGACCATTAAGGGTTTTTTTTCCCCCAATGCTTTCAGTGGAATGTAAAAATTCATTCCTGAATTGACCCCCATAACCAGCACAACTTTACACAGCGAGCATATGTGAAAGCACTCACAAGGGGAGCCGCGTCCAAACCACCCGTCATTATAAATCATTTACTTATGGTTTCAAATGGACTAAAATCATATGCATGCAGGCCAGCGCTGGAACTGTTCATCATACAGCTGTTTACAGGTCCCTCTAATACCATCATGGAAACTCCTTCAAAGTATGTGTTGTTGTTTGTTGTCATGACAGCCAAAGGAAACTGTGGTCACTCGCTGGCGTGCCGACCCCTGGGCAAGGGGTTCCTACTCATACGTAGCGGCAGGTTCTTCAGGCAACGACTATGATCTTATGGCACAGCCCATCATACCTGGGCCAGCTATACCAGGAGCCTCACAGGTAATAAATCTCTATGCTGCAAGCTTACATTTGGGTGAGAATGTCAGCGTGTATGTGTGTGAGAAAGTGAGGGAGAGAAGGCATCCCATCCTGCCCGCAATATTCAACCAAACCAAAGCAGAGCAGTTTGTTCCCAACACAGATGTTTTTTGGCTGTTTTGATGTTGGCATGCAGATTGATGTGAACAAGTTATATTTATGTGTTGACTGATGAGTTCTGACAGTTTGCCCCCACACTGTCCCCCCCTCTGTCCCCCACTAATCCCCTATTTTCTTTTAATTCCTCATTATGTCGGAACAATTCAAAATCGATCCCAATGCGTTTTTGTTTGTTTTTTTTCCCTTTTCTATCTCAGCCCGTCCCTCGGCTCTTCTTCGCCGGTGAGCACACCATCAGAAATTATCCTGCTACAGTTCACGGGGCCTTGCTCAGCGGTCTTCGCGAGGCCGGGCGCATTGCAGATCAGTTCCTGGGTGCCTTGTACTCGCTCCCCAGACAAGCCACCCCAACAGCCACCACCAACCCTCAGCAGGCTCAGCCCACTGCCAGCGTCTGAAGTGGCCTCTCTCAGTTTGTGCCAACTCAGGACTGGCTGACCAACTACAGTAGTCTGTGAAAAAAACATAAACTGGTGTCTGTGAGTGGAAGTCCCAGAAACAACTTTGCGTTTTTGCCTTCAGAATGAAAAAATGAAACTCGTGAGTCGATTTTTCTGGCCGCACGTAATGTGGAATTGAACACCTTTCATTGGAGCATTTCATTTCTTCGGACTTATGTTCCCAGCAAAGCTGAGAATATGCATATACCTGCATTAAACTAACAGAGATGGACTACAAATACTGAGATGTCATCAAACAATAAGTAATAAATCCTGATTTTATTGCATACTAATTGAATAACCCATCTCAAACTTTCTAAATGTGCAGCTTCTCCGTCTTCAAAAACAAAAGTACAGGATTACTTTTGGTACTTCAAGTGAATTTAATGTATTTGACCTGATGTGGAGTTCATCAGAACCAAATGTCTATTTATGTGCCCCTTTTTGAACATAAAGGAATGGCTGAAAACCTCTTTATGTAATGCACACACAACCTAATATCCAGATGTTATCCATGGTAGATGACCAACTCAGTAGCACAGTCTGTCAAGCCTCAGTCTGTTTTGCTTTTTAAGGGAAAAGCAGTTGTTACTCCAGAGGTCTTGTTTTGGTTGTCTTCAGCATTGATAAATACTGTAGCTGTATGCCTCTTAAATTGAATTTCTGTCTTTCAGGTTGCTGAGTGTAGTGAAAATTGTTTTTAAAGCTAAAAAGACAGATATGTAGAAAGATTTGTGAATGTTTTCTGTTGCCATAGCAGTTTGTCATTCATTATGGTTGTCAACACTTTTTTTTTATTTTGTCAAAAGTTTTGTTATTAAAAGAAGACAGAAAATTGCATCTTGGTTTGTGTTTCTTGAAGATAAAACAAGAAAATGTAAAATAATTGTGCAATATATGTGAATTACTGGCAGCTCATCGATTCACAAATGGCAATGCTTAACTATTGGTTGTACCAGGCTTTCTTTTTGTTTTACTATCTTCAATTAATATACATTCTTCTGAGTGCAGCTTACATTTTAAAACACACACTATAGTTTTTTAAATGGGAAATGGTGAAAAAAGTAGCCATTGTTTACTATATTTATAGGCAGCATGATACAGATGGGAACTCACAATTAATTGATGTTACTAGTTTTATTGTCCTTTTAAAAATATAGAAAATTTCCTTAACCATTTTCCTTGAAGAGCCCTAACATCATGAAATAAGATTTTCCTTGTTTGTGAAGGACTAGCTCAACAATATATTCTGAAAATATTAGTTTTACACTGCACTTATTCAGTAAAACGATTTAATGATCAAGAATGACGTTAAGTGCATATATATCTTTCATCCATGCCTGGATAGACACATTTATGGAGAACAGGTATCAAACTCTGAAGCTAGCTAGCTTGTAACCCACTAGACGGGATGGTGTCACATGTATACATAACATATACAACACTGCTATGTATGTTAATGCTAAATAGCAGGGTTGATAAATTTATGGTATAACTAAAAAGAATTAAAAATGAGAGGCCAGAAAACTACTTAATTAAAAATTGTTACAGGAAGAAAACAGCTAGACAGCTAGCGATGCATTAGCTCTGTCTCAAGGCATTAGCTTTGCATGGCTAGCAGGTTGTTAGCCTAACTAGTGTGACTGTTACCTGTCAAAAAAGATGGAGGCAAACTCAAAATGTTCTTCAGTCACTCCCACAGCTCTCTCTTCTTCTCCTAAAAGGTCTTGTGTTTTTTGAGCTATGTACCGTTGTTAGCAAAGAAGGTGCCAGAAAATTAGCCATAGCTCATAGCCACAGCTAGCACAAAGAACCTGATGAGCCTCGTTAATAGAGTCGCTGTGATTGGCTGGTTACAAAATAGCTAATTCTGATTGGTTGATTGAGTCATACTGTCAGAGAGGAGGACTCTCCAACCAGGGACCGCTCGCTGTGAAAAACGACACGGAGGCTTCTCTGTACTTGCAGCAAGGGTAACCACACCAGTGTAACGAGACACGTCTAGTGTAAGCTACGAAGAGGTGGTCCCTGTCATCCTTTATTTATACAGGTGGGGTTACAGGATAACGATATGCAAGTAAATGGGAGTGAATAAAGTTGAATGTGGGTGTGAGTGAAGAGAGGTGGTCTATGAGAGAAGCAGAGAAAAGGAAAGGTATAATGAGTGTGGTAAATGCATAGCTTATATATGAAAACATCATATGTTACAATCAGGGTTAACACAGTTCACAGTACAACTATTAATGATAATATAAAAAACCTTCTAACACATACTGTTTTTTTTGTTTGTTTTTAAAAGGGCCATCACTCAAAGACAAACAGACATATTTTTAAAAAGTAAGTCTTCAATGATATACTTTTAGGGACATGCGACCAAAATCAGAATGAAGTAATATCACCTACTGCAGCTTTTAAAGTCACATTTGTAAGAACACAGATTCAACTACCTCCTGAACTGCTATTACCTGCATATGTGCATTGTTTTCTCGTACATGCAAGTACAAAACTACCATGGCTGCTTCTGCTTTGACCCTCCGCTGACCCTCCTTCATTGCACGTCTGGCTGCTTCCCAGGGTCTGTGGTACTACTGTGTGTGTGTGAGCGGGAGAGATGAGGGTCCCTGGCAGCAGCTCCACATAGTGGGGGATCTGATGAATGAGGGGGGAGATTAAAATGGTCAACCATGAGCTATGAGCTTTTCAGGGCTCTGTGCCCCTCTGTTTCCATGCACTCTTGAGCGTCACAGGCCTTGTTTTCCCTCAGCGCTGCGGTTATTATTATCGTGACCAAAGGAGATGTTTGATGTAACAACAGTAATTTGAGCTGGGGTTTTGGACTGCAACACTCAGATATTTTCACCTCCCTGGTAAACCATAGGCTCAGAGCAGTGTGTAACTGTTGACTGGTGAGGTTGTTTTTCATAATAGCCTGTAGCCCACATCAACTGGTTACTTGATAGAGAGGCAGACAGAGAAAGTCGGAGTTATAAAAGCCCTCTGGATGAGTGACCACTGTGTTCCTGAGCTCATCACAAGTGATTCATAGGTGTTGGGTGGAATGTGACACTTACACAATTATCAACACCTCCCACATGCTGTTGCATGAATTTTTGACAGGATAAATCCAGAAATTATTACTGGTCACTGCACAAGAGCTTCAGTTGAAGTGTTCCACTTTTTTGACACCAGTGCCAGTCACTGCTTTGACCCAGGTTGAAGTATCCAAACAGCCATTCATGCTTTTCAGAGGATGAATCCTACCGACTCTGACTTTCCACTGAGCTCCATTATCAGACAAAGTTTCGGTGTACTTTGGTTTATGACTAACATATGCAAAGCTAACGATATTCCCATAAGCCTCGGCTGTACTTTGTTATTGCCACTAAAAAATGTAAAGTGAACACTGTGTGCTGACTTATAAGCGTGTTTGCAGTGTCACTGTGAGCAGGATGCTGAAGTTGTTGCTGTAGTTGTAGACGGTTGTTTCTTTAAATTACATGAAATCCGATTTTATATGTGCAGTTATCGAGGTTGTTGCACTTCTAAGTCTGAACACTTGATCTCAGTAACTATTTGGATGTACTCACACATTGAATATCCAACTCACTTGTCCTTTAACGCCCCTTCTCACTCCTTCATCTTCCACATTCTCCTCCACTCGCCTGGAGTGCCACTGAATCATTTCCACGGTTGACTTCACAGCACTAATTCAGGTCAGGCATCGGCGCTGAGGCTCAGGAGTACCAGGGTCCAAACAGGCACCGCTGTGCTGTAGCACCTCCCTGCATTTCAATTTGGGACAGATTAAAGCACACCAGGGTTAACCCCTGACTCTCAGCCATTTCAACTAAAGACACCTGACACAGAAATGTATAACTAATTGTCTTATGCAGAGTTGTTAGTCAGCAAACAATTGACTGGAAGTGGTCATCATTAATTTTACTTTTACCTTTTTACTCACAGCTTGACTTGACATAGGGGGAGAAGCAAAGGTGCTACTAATAACATTTACAGTGGACCTTGAAACTGAATGGAATTCAGCAACTAATTAATATTATTTAACTAATTTAATACATTTTTACTGATCAATATTACTGCCATCAGCTATATAGAACAGAAATAGAATAGCAATACTTTACTGATCCACAAGGGAAAATTCTGTTGATACACTAGCAAGCATAAAGAGTAAAGTGACCACCACAATATAAAAATATAGAAAATAAAATAAAAAAATGTATGTTACCATGTCAAATAGTGACAATAAAAAATAAACAGTGAACATGGCAAATGAAATCTCGTATTTTCTAAATGTATATTTGTTTACATATACACCATATTTATTATATAATTATTGTTATTGATTATATTTTTTTAATAGCTGCAATAAGTAATCTCCTTTTAGTTCCAGTTTAGTTTAGTTGTAGATATAAATAAAATGGTTCAATTTAGCTCATTAACCAAATGTAACAGTAAAATTCTATGCACACATTTGTGCAATAATATTAAGTTTATTGCAGAAATATACAATATATTACTCACAGATGCCATCTTACCACATGGATACGTTGAAATTTTATGTGCTGATATTTTTTCTGTGTTTTTACAGAAGTTTTTATATTACAGATTTGCACTAGAGTGCTTTTACATCATCTATTGGTATTTTTAATTAAGTAAAGGACTAGTATAGTTCTTACATCACTGTAAATATGATGCAAAGTTGCACCATTTTTTGCAACTTCTCAAAATCTAGGCTGCTATTTAAGTATTTTAAGAAACTTTAATCAAAATGTGTACAGTGGAAGGATTTTATCGTAATGGCAGAATGTTTTAGCCATGTTCAAGGGGATTTCTTACTCAGTATATAATCATTATATACACAGCCGCCTACAAATGTCAGTCTATATATAGTTATACATACATTTTTGAAGTTCAGTCCTGCAAATGAAAGCAAAGTAGCTGAGTTCAACATGCTGAGGCTTGTGCTCTGTACAAAACTGTCTGACAAAAGTAGGAAAACACCAAGCAGCTTTAGTTGATTTAGGTAGAATGAAAAAGTAAATCACAAGAACACCCTGCATTGCTGCTTTTTTTAGTAAAGTAAGTGCAACTGAATTCATAAAAAGTTGGATTTATCAGACAAGATCAAGCAAGATTAGATGGCTATTTAAAAGTAACCTACGGTTGCAGGAAAATGAAATGCTGGCTTTCACAAAGTGAGGTGTAGCTGTTTAAGGGCAAGATGTGTGTGTGCTGACTTTGCATTCCACAGCAGCTTGTGGTTTTCCTCCTTATACCTGACCAATTTGCCTTATTTGTCTGCATGCTTATTTTGCATACCGTCAGCTGCTGTTCTTTCTTTCTCCCCTGCTGTAGAAACGAGCAGATTGGATTCTCTCTCACACACACGCACACACACACACTCGCACACACGCACGCGCACACACACACACACGCACGCACGCACGCACGCACGCACGCACGCACGCACGCACGCACACACACACACACACACACACACACACACACACACACACACACTCGCAGAGGGTGTACTGCTATGAAAACAAAACTCGCCAAGCTTGTTCAGCAAAAAAGCATAAAAAGAGACGAACATACACAGTTGTATTTTACACAGGGAGCAGCTCTGCACTCGCACAAACACAGGTTTGGACACGGAGACGTGTTACAAACAGGTTGGTTTTTATTTTTATTGGAATACATATGGTCTGCTTTACAGTTGGCAGCTTCGAGAGACCTACATGCAGAGTGCGCCAGCCACAGTAAGGTTAAAACATGCACAATGTATTAAGTCTAAAACAGAAAATAAAAGAAAAAACAGCCTCCCCACACAGTCCACCTAGCATTGCTGACACACACTGAGAAGCGAGAATAAATCATAAAACACTTTTGAGCTGATTTTGTTACATACATTGTTGTGTTTGACACCTCTGTCTGTCAGTCTCCTTCGTTTGCACGCAAATTTTACTTAGCCATAAAAAAAATAAATTGATTGTACAGGCCAGAAATGTGGATGTATGAGTGTAAGAGAGATGAGATCCAGTTAAAAATGTCTTCTTTTTCTAAAAAGTTTTAATTAATTATTCCCGTTATGATTACTCGTGTGCGTCTTATATATGTATATATATAAATGAGTGTCTGAGGCCTGCACGCTTCTTTCTTTGGCAGCTCTTACAAACATACAGCACAGAAGATGTACAAACCCTGAATTTATGAGCGAGGGAGAACAGAGCAGCAGCAAAAAGAGGCCAGAGCACTGAATGGTCGCCATTAAAATCGAGACGACACATGGTGAACCGCTCAGCGCCGCTGACCTGCTCTGCTCTGATAAAATCCACATAACTCTCATTCTTCAATGACTATGACACAACGCCGGCCTCTCTCTTTGTGTTTTGAAACGGGCTTCCTATCTGTCCCATGGTGCGTCATCACGTCTCCAGGTTGTGAGAAATGTCTCGCATTAAACTAACAAGAACACATAATACATGAAGTAGAAGAAGAAAAACTCTCCAGGAGTGTAATACCAATGATGAAGATACATTACCTTGCAAAAGAAAAAAAAAATCATTCTTAAAATCAAGATAGACAAACAATATATTTCAATAATAAGGCCCACTTTACAAAATTACAAGATTTTCCTTAAATAAAATCTATCCAACATAGATTCCAAAATAAGACATCTTTTGTTTAACAAAGAAATAAAAACATACATAAGCAGAAAAAAAAGATATAACCCTCAAATTGAATGTTTCCCCTTTATTTCAGTATCTCGGAGACAGGGCATCCATCAGGGGAAACACTCACACTGTCTCCAACTGTAAACTGTAAATACTGTGGAATGATTTTGGCACAATGTTAGAAGGCTGAGACACAGACATAGCAGCATGTCACACCTCAACACATATGTTCAAACATGATTCCTTCACTGAGTGCAGGCCAATTTTACTTTAAACAATGAGATGATTATAAAATACTCCTATTTGGCTGGTGTATGGTGCATATATATATATGTATATATATATATATATATATATATATATATATATATATATATATATATATATATATATATATATATACATATATACATATATATATATATATATATACATATATATATATATATATATATATATATATATATATGACTGTTACATTCAGCAAACAGCTACTGAAAACAGACTTAAAGTACAATTACGGGGCACAAAAGAGGGAAACTTTTTGACGAAGGGGGACTAAGGGGGCATTAGTCGTTTGAGGTCTTAAAGTTAAGTGCTGGTTAAGTGCAGATTACAGTCTACGCCACCCAATGACACCATGACCCTGGCTTCACAATGGACGCCTTTGAGGACATGGGCCTGCTCGCTGCCCGCGAGCCATTTCTACCTCACCACTCCAATCTCCACTAAGTACATTCTAGTCTACTTTATAAAAGGGAAAAACAATGACTTGTAAATAACGGATGTTTATACATACACCAACATAGCTTAAGAGGATTTCCTTAGCTGGTATTTGAGCAGGAAAACACAAGCAGCCTCCTTTTCTCTCCATTGCTGAACCACATCTTCTCCTCATATCATACTTAGCGTTGCCCGAAATATTCTACTACGACACCAGCTTTTACACCGGTGCTCTGAATCAGCACGTTCAACAAAAAGTGCCATCGTTCACAAATCAGAGGAACAATCACAAACACCCAGCAGTTTCTTTATAGCACCACAAAAGCCTTAGAAGTCTGGAAACCTGGAAAGTCTTCACTCGAGTCCCAGATGACCAATCAGTGCATTCCACCATGTCAACACTGTACAGACTGTCGCCACTGGAAGTGCCGAATAAGACTCATCACATGCGATGTTTTGCACATATAGACAGAAGCCGTGGCTGGTCTTCTTGGCACACAGAGCCCAGCTGGGTTTCATTGGACGGAGTGGACGTAGAGCCGGGTTAGCTGTGGTGTTAGTGTACTTTGGGGCCTTGTAAGGAAGAAGGCAGCGTGCATAGCCGAGGATGGAGTTTCAACTGTGCTCTTTAAAAAGCCTTGCTTGCTTTGAACCCTGTCTCCAGGAGGGAAACCCTCCAACGCGTCATAAAACCTACAGTTTCCGACAGCTGGGCTCTTCCTGGGACCCCCGACTCGAATGGTCTTTTCAGGGAAAGAGGGGGAGAAAAAGGTTGAAGAGCAGAATAAATTAAAGGTAGAAGAATGAATGGAGGAGAACAAGATGAATGAAAGGCCTCACAGTGTACTCTGCCATGCAGTGATTGTCTGCATGGAAGAGTATCACCGATTGGATGGAGAGAAACGTGACATGAGAGCTTTATTTGGGGAGGGCAGCAAGGCAGGATAAGGGTCGAGGAGGGCATTGGTGTTAGCACGTGCATCACTACGTTGCTATCTACAGTAATCCTGACCCACAGTGACGTCAGCCTCAAAGAAAAACTAAAACGTCTTGAGCCCTGCATGTCCGCTCTGACACACACACACACACACACACACACACACACACACACACACACACACACACACACACACACATTTGTCATTCACTACCTTCTTGCTCAAGGACTTGCAAAAGTTTAGAACACACTAGTTCACGTGCCGAGCCTTAAATAAGGACCATCGCTGACATATTAACAACACTACACACCCACTGAAGACCACGTGTAACTGTGGAAGACTGATCGCAGGCAGAGCTGGACATTCAATACCCAGTGTGTTTTAATTATCCACAAAGTGGACATCACTGCCAAGCTGTCCGTCTTCCTCTCTCCTGTATTTAGAAACCCTGAGTCAAGATGTAGAGACAGGATTAGATGCAGCCCTGACCTCTGACCTTCCAGCTACCCAGGGAGCTGCCCATCACTGCCTGGTGACAGGCCTCTGGCCTTCAATAAAACAACTCTCTGAACCAGCAACAAATATGACTGCTGTTTAGAGCCAAGGCTTTCCTTCTAGGAAATGAGAATCCAAGGAAAACGCAGAGAAACAGAGGAAGGTGGAGGACAAGAGGAGAGGGGAAGAAAGGGACACTTGGCTTCTCTAAAATACTAAAAGGGAAGTTGGAACTGGTTGAAAAGATGAGAGATTGGGGAAGAAATGGCTTTTCGTCTTGGTAAATGAGAAGAGTGGCAGTACAAACAATAACAGAGAGAACACAGAGGGACTATATCATCATCAAGTCATGGCATGTGCACTGAGAGCTCTGAACAGTATGTCTGGTCTGTTTTTACTCATCATAAAGCCAGCAGTGGCCATGAAGAAGCCGCATGGCAATCCTTTCTGAGGCTACGCTGGACCCTGCGACTCTGACAGTCAAATCCAAAGGACACAGCTTTCTGGGCAGTGTGGTCTATATTCTTTAAAAGGGTACTTTGGAGTTGGGTTAGAAGAAAAAGAAAAACTCAGGGAACCTAGTTTTGACATCCCTCAGGGAGGAGTTCCCTCGGAGAACCAAAATACTTCTACAACGATCCACATGACAATCCTTAAATTTAAAAAATATAAAGTTAAAAAAACAAAGTAAAACAAAATGAAACCCTACAATCAGTATTGCATGTCATTTATCTGCACTCTAAGTGTAAGAACATGGTGCAAGTCTGAATTTGTTGGGACAATCTACCTCTCCTATTGTATCTCAAGGCACAGATGAACATATTGTAGATATTTCTAGCAAAGGGTAAACAATAGAAATAAACATTAGTGAAAATGTGCATTCTGAAGGTAAACAAACTTTTGAGTTTGGACCTGGCAAACTTGTTTTTACAGTCATCACCTCCTGTATCTTAATGTACACCACCATGACTGACATGGTTACAGACACTGTATGGGGGACAGTTTGATTGCATAAAATCTCCTGCTTGCATAAACAGTAAAGTGACAAAGTGGCAACAGACTGAGCTCCGGCCACCAGGCAGACCTCTTCACAATTAAAGAACCTGTACATATATGGGTACTAATAAATATTACAGCTAGATGGCAGCTGGTAGAATACAGGAGAGCTAAGAAATGTACTCAGACTGAATCAGATCATCCCCAGCAGGGTCTGACACAACAGCACTGAAATCCACAACAGCAGAAGAACCAGATGGAGAGCAGGCTTGAGAAGTCCCAAGTTCTTTAAGAGATCCAGAACTTGGTCCACAGTTGTCACAGTTATGGTTGCGTTACTTTGTCTGCCTTTTAGCAGATTCAAGAGACAAAGAATGCAGTTGTGCTGGATTAATGCATCGAACCATCAAGCAATTGGTCATTCTCAGCTGCATTCCTTAGCAACATTCACAAATTTTGTTCTGGGATGGAAAGTTTACAACGCCTGTTGTTCTGCAGTGAATCTTGACTCAATAGTCTTAAAATTCCAGCAGGAGCCTGTAGAAAGACTTTACAGTTTGAAATTGTCAGCATGGTTTCTGTCACATGTATGCAGTGAAAACACCTTATTTTTTTACTGGCCAGTGGCTAAATCTATTCTATGGCACACTCACGGCTGCAGTGGCCCCCACCAGTGACAGATTGCTCCAACATACAAACCACAAGTTGATGTTTTATGATGAAACAAAAAAAAAAACAGTACACCTCTATAGAAATATGAAACAAAGAATCTGGGATGATTCGCACGGCGAACCCAGTCACATACAAGTTCAGTTTCTTGTTGGAAGTCCAACCCCTTGGGTCTTTCCTATGACTGGCTGGTGGACACTGAAAAAATGCCAGATCAGGTTTGCTGGTAGTCCAAAGTTCAATGTTCAGTTCAAACCGAAACTCCACTTTGCTATGGCTCTTAAAAATTCACGAATGAGGACAGTTGCAACAGCTGGAAAAGCACCATGGAAACTGTATCCTGGTTTAAGGTTATAAACACTGACACCCCCACTAATCTGTTTTTTTTTTTTGTACATGTGGATTGCACGTCAGTGCATGCAATCTACGGTCTTTTTACTTAACATGATTGAGAAGAAAGGGAGATGATGATGCAGAACAGGAAGCGAATTACACCAAATCAAAACAACAAAAACACAAATAAGGTCCCAGTCTGTCAGAAATAATGTTTGTGTGTATGCGTGTGTAGACACGCTCCTAAAATGCGGCCAACCAGCAATCCTTGAAGCAGACTGCATGCTGAATCACAATCTTTCAAGTGCGCTTCGTTTATTACTTGGAAACATGCAAATGGCCGTTCAACATCTAAGACCCCAAATTACATCCATTCTGAGGTCAGTTCATGCCGGAAAGTGGTGAAATGGATTCAGAAATAAACCTAAAGTTAAAAATGTGCATGTGTTTGTTGTTTGTGGATATATCTGCATGGTTTCCAAATGTATGTGTGAGATAATTGGGAAAAGAAGCCTGTAGGGCCTTCCAAGCGAACGGGCAAAAATATTATACTGAAAAGTGGGTAATTCACTTCCTGTTTTTGGTCATAATTAAAGTAGAGATCTTTTGGTTTGTGAAGCGCCATGACATAAAGGTGCACTGCTGATGACTGAAGTTCGGGTTTGTCTTTTCAGTGATGAAGAAACGTTGAAATCTTGAAGCAAAAGCGGCACATCCAGCTCCGCTGAGGTTACTGTAACGGTCCTCAGAGAAAGGCATTCACGCTTTCATGAGTCCTTCTTCCTCTAGCTCTCTTTAAACCCTCTCTGGCACGCAGGAAAATCTCCAGCCCTCCCCAGCATGCCAGCCTCTCCCTTGTCAAGTTTCAGGATTACACGATAATACATCCAACACAAGAAGCAGAAGAGGATCCGTGGGCTGGTGAGGTGACCTCAGAAAAACTGTACAGGCACTAGCTTTCCTTTTATACCTTTTCTGGCACAGAGAAATTTCCACATAGTGAGAGATGTTCATGTCTCAGCGTACACTCAGGGTCGGGTCTGTAGTTTGTTGTTCTATATTGCTGAAACAGATATTTTCTTATTTTACTTGTTGCAAAAGCTGCAGGTGTTTTCTGCTAGAGATGGTGGTAATATATGTAGCCATGAGTTGACGGGAGACCGGTGTTTGGCCCTCCTTGTGCCGATGAGAGCTTAATGGAGTGCTGTAAAGGAAAAAATAAAGCAAAAGATCTCAGTAAATCCTTCACATTGAAATTTTTTAAAACATATCTGTTCATCTTATTTGGAAACATAACAAGCCTGTGTTCTCTTCATAATTTCTTTGAAAGTTTGCCAGAGAGAATAAAGGTAATTTGGTAGTAATTATAGGGGAAATAGTGAATGTGTTTAACTTGTACACTTCCAATTAAAATCATTATCATTAATTTACAGCAACATGTGCACAGCAGATCCACTAAATGTGTAAATGTGAAGATAAAAGAGGAGTTTATAAGTTTCCAATTATAAATTAATATTTAATGAATATTAATCTAAACATAAATTGAGCTTTTACATTAAGGACATTTTTCTTTACAATTTACAATTTTCTCACATCTGTACTAAATTGTTTTTTTTTCTAGTACTTCTCAGGAAAAAAAATCTTAATTAAACAAATATGTACATATGTACAGAGCGTTTCTCTCGGTGCTTGCTATCAAATTCATCTACAGCAGAATTTACCTGGAACCGTCTTCTGCAAGGATTCTTCTGGAGGCTGGATAGTAGTTTTTACAATGATTGTATCTCAACTTATTTAATGACTACACCAGTGAGTATAAGAGCACCTTGATTTTGCAATTTTGATGAGGCGGCTCCTTAAGAGACTTGACATTGTATCAGGGGTAATTAACATCTTTCTCCATTAATTTAAAGAGTTTCAGGAGTCAGATGAAAAGAAAAAAAAGACTTCTACCTGTTCTCTTGCTGTCCTGCTCAGATCCAGTTGATCTAATGATGTTCAGACTGACGGTGGCTCCACTGTCTGCTTCCTGCTCCACTCCTCCCCTCAGCTCTGGCCCCTGATCCTTGACCCCGACTAGACCAGAGCTCCCCTCCTCTGGAGGAGGCTCCTGACGTCTTAGACGACCGGTCATAAGAGCTCCCCAGGTGGTGTGAGTCGCTGCTGGGTAGGTGTCTTCTCCAAGAGGCCGGGCTGTGGCTCGGGTTTGGACTGGGGTCTAAGCTATCAGCAGCCTGAAAGAAAGAAATAATGAAAGAAACAGTCAGCAGCTGCAGCAATTTGTGTTTTTAATAAGTGGATTAGTTGGGCATGGTCTGGACAGAAACATTAACACAGAAGTCAGGTAATTCAAAACCATATTCTGGAGTTGTGTATAGGAGTTTTGGGGCATTTTGTTTGTTTGGTTTGGGGCCTTGTTTGGACCTTATGTGGGCATTAAATACATGCTGTTTATGTTAACTGGTGTGTGACAAGGAAAGTCTGCCATGTGGACTTGTGCCAGGGGAAAAATCCCCAACCAAAAACCCCAAACATACCCCAAGCTGAGAGATTTATAATTTGGTGGGCTGACTAGAAAACAAACCCCAAGTTACTAGTCTGTGGTGGCTACAACGGCACGTCCCCTCTCATAACCTCAGTAACCCTGCTCGAAAAAGCGAGAGTTAGATGACGATGCAGTTCCTAAAGCACACAGAAACAGCACCCCGCTCCTGTAATTTCAACTTTAAAAAAGCACCATAATTAGTGACATTTGGTGGGTTGGAGTTGGCTGCTGATGCAGTTTTAGAATGCATTCTCGCTAATTGGCTTTAATGGAGCCCTGCTGGACTGCCTTTCTCAGTCTCCAGGGGTAACAGACAGGAAATCAGTCACCAGAAATCCCTGCCAAGTGGGTGTGTTCAGTGTGGTCACTTCCTGCTCCAGTCACTGGGGGAGGAAACAGCAGAGTGGCATATTCTCCTTCTATGGTAAGCCACTGCTGCAAGAGCTTTCACAAGGTTTCCGTGAAAAGGAATAAAGTGTTCCTCCTATGCTCAACAGGAGGCTTCTACTGTACAACACACTGAAATGGAACTAAAACATCAACATCTGATAAAAATACATGGGACAACTGGGTTGTATTAAAGAAAGAAAAGGGTTGAAATTGCGACAATGAGTGAAATATACTATATACTAAATGTTAGATTAATTGAACAGCTTTTAAAAAAAGCCTTTCAGTTGAATGTGCCACTTCTTCCCCCATGTGGTTTAAAGTTCATTTAAGAAAATATCTGGGCAAAAGGACACGTCAGCCCTGTAAAAAAAATACTGTCAAGTCGGTGGATGTGCCACAGCAGGGGAACTGGCACAACAAGTGCTGCTGTCAACACAGAACCGCTGCTGTTCACATCTTTCAAGCACATTTTTAGGTTGCAACACTTAATAATCTTTAGCAAAGCAGCACTAAGATTTGACAAAATAAGTAGAGAAAACGTGGGACCAAGTTCTGCTCTCATACCAACATTTTCATGTCAAATGAACAGAACAGGACACACATGTTCTGACATATTTAAAGTAATAGTTTGACATTTAGGAAATAACCTCATTTGAATTCTTTCCAAGAGTTAGATGAGAAGAATGATACCAGTCTAATGTGTGTACTGGAAATTTGAAGGCACAGCCAGTAGCTGGAGCATAAAGACTGGAAACGGGGAAACAGCTTAAAAAAAAAAAAAAAAAAAAAAAAAGAAATTCAGCTTCCAGCACCTCTAATTAAAGCATTCTATCACTTTGGTTTATTCTGTACCAAAACTTAAGTGTAAACGCTCCAAGTTGTGAGTTATCTACTAGACCATTTCCTTCCTCAAGTCTCTGCTCACAGTCAGTCATATTTAAAGCTTTTTTTTTCTTTTTTGGCACGGAATAAACCTAACAAAGACGTAATATTTTGTGAGTTTTAGAGTGGCTAGTAACAGCATTTTCTTTTCATTTAACAGACAGGATAGCTGGTTCCCCCTGTTTCCAGTTTCTATGTTAAGGTAACAGTGGTGTCAATCTTCTCATCAAACTCTTAGAAAAAAGCAAAGAGACACATGTTCCTTTATTCAGCATGTGCAGAGGGATCTTTCTTACTACATCAGTACATTAAGAGGAGTTCACATTAAAAACCAAATAGAAGCTCTCCAATGCAGAATGGTGAGCATCACATTTAAGAAATATAACAAGTAGCATGTTGGAGCTTCTGCAGAACAAATTATATCCTCGTGTTAAATCTATCTGCCCTTGGTCTCTCGCCCAATTTACAGGGAATGATGTTGCTCTGCCAACCCAAACTCTTAAATCTGCTCTATAGCAAGACAATACCCTTGACGATCCAGGTGAAAAATTTCAGGAAAGGTGAAATTTACCTCGATGATGAGGATGATGATTGGTTTATTGGTTATGATTTACAGAAGCCATTCATTTATTGCTTTTTGCAGTCTCCGTTCAACGATTTTTCTAAACTGCTACTGACAGTGTCACACAGCTGAACTCAGAGTGTTATTCCAGAGGGATCTTTCTATGCAGGTCACATCAGGCGAACAGTGAATAGTGGAGCAGCTCTGTTTCCACACTTCACCTTGCTGCCACTGGTTTCTGATTCAACAAAGGATGTTTTGGTATCTCGCTCATCGGCCATATCAGCCCCGCTGTCCTCGGCCAAACATAAGTTCATGGCTCATTCACGCACAGGCTGAGGTTTCCTACTGCTACAATGGGGAGGAAGTACTACAGTGCAGTTCTGTTCTGGAGACTGAGGTGCAGAGTGACTGCTACAAAAAGCAAGCAATTCCCATTTTAACACTGACCTGCAGCCTGGTTGGCCTTTTCATATCAGAGTTGGTCCTTAAGTGTGTTTGGAACCATGTCCGGTATGGCCATGATAGCTAAGGTACAATAACAATTAAAAACACTGTCTGAGAAATAATCTGCAATCATTTTAATAATCAAGTAATTTTTTTGTCTTTTTTTAAACAAAAAAAATCACATACTTGCTATTTCCAGTTTCTTAAATATGAGGATTGGTGCTTTTGTTTGTCGCACATGATGGTAAACTGAATATCTTTACAATTTGGAGTTATTGCAGAGACAAAACAAGGGATTTAAAGATGTCACTTTGGTTTAGTGGAAATTAGACAACTGGTATTAGCAATATAGTCTCCGACTGCAGATAAAATGATTAATTAAACATTTTGCATATTAGCTGGTAAAACCAATCATTAACTGCAGTCTTAATATGGTCAAAATGGCAATGCTGATTTGCTGGGTAATGGTTTTCATGTTCACCATCTTAGTGGTACCATTTACTAATTTGCGCTACACATAAAGGGCAGCAGAAGATGATGGGGATGTCATTAGTTTGGCAGGTATTTGGTTTTCAAAAGAGTCACCACAGTTATTACAATTCTTACTAAAGGGAGCTAGTTCCATGATAATCCATTCCACAATTATAGACACAACTGAAAATGGCAACATCAAAGTGGTGTCAACAGAAGTGATAACAAACGTCTTAATCTCCAGGACAATTCTAGATGTCTGCAGCAAATCCTTTTGAAATCAGTTGGGATAGAACAACATTACCATCTGTAAAAAAAGGTGCACTGTTAACAACGGATTAGACAAACCAGAAACCTGAAGTCAAAGCTGATCAGCAGCCCCAGATTTGGGCCCTGATGACTGTGACCTTTCACAAAATGAAATCATATCATTCTCTGCCCGACACAGGTTTGAATAAATGACATCCAAATAAATAAAACATGAGTCTAAAAAAAAGAAAGCTAATCAATAAGCTATCAGTCTGCCCAGGTTGCTCCAGGGTACTTACGGGAATTGGGAGTGTTGTCTCCTCCTTAATTACTACTGATCAATATCACCTTACTGATCCACAGTAAGCTGATTTTCAGTCCGCTCTACTCTCATCGCTTCTACATGAAAGATGGCCATAAAAATTAGAGATTTTAATCTCTAGAAAAAACACTATTTCCTGAAAGTACACCGAGAATGTTCCTGTGCTCATGTTTTTTTTCAACTAGTCATTTTATGTTCAAAGTGAATTCATGAGGAGTAAAACAGAAACAAATGTAGAGCAACAACTTAGATGGATCAACGTTTGGCCAAAAAGAGAAGACTAAAGATATCCAGTTAAATAACAAATTGATGGGATGTCAGTTAATGATGACTAGAGTGCTTCCATCTACAGCCTTGTAATAATACAACCATCTTCTATCAACCTTTGACACTGCAATCACAGACTAATCTTAACCTTCCACTGTCCTGACTTACAGCTGTATTTATCCAAGCCTCTTGGGAATGGATGCTGTTCAGACCACTGAAACGTTTTGAAAATCCAAACCAAAGATGATCGGCTGAGCTCCAAGACATGCTTCAAAGTCTGGTCATGTTTAGAAGCATCTTTTTTTTTTTTTTTTTTTTTTTTAAACTGTGGCAATTTTTGCTCATAATTGCTATCCAAATCAAGTGACCAGTTCATGCATCAAATATAAAGATGAACAAGGATTTACCATACCGCAGAGTCAACCGAGTGGCATTTAGGAAATTCCTACAACAAAATTACAAAGTGCGCGACTGACAAAAAGCTGAAGGAGAGATAACAAGACAGCAGTTTATCAGGTTCTGGCTGATTTACCGCATCAGAAAGGGGACTCATTTGAAAGCTAATGACCAGGTTCCCCAAGGCTCTCACGGATGAGTGATGTGGGGTCAAAAAGAGGAGAACAGGACCCTTATGTCTGTAAGGCTGTAGTCCTGAAAATGCAGAGCAAAGGTCGAGGCCATATGGTGGAACTGAGGTGCACTGACCTCGATAGAGATCCTCAAATATGCTACTCAAAGTCATTTTGTTCACGCCAGGGCTTGATGACAAATTAGATGATGGGCAGATGAAGAGCAAGTGAGAGAGGAGGAGTCAGCATCTATAAAACAAAAGCCGTTGACACTCTTTGTGTTGGTCTATATCAGTGATGAAAGGGGGCGTTAGAGGGTTGAAGCTCAGTGTTAGACAGATTTCATGAAGCCCATTGAGGCTAATGAGAGGGAGGGGCCCTGCAGGCAATTACAGCTCAAAGACTGAGTTAGCTGCTATGTTTTTATACAATGGTGAGTGGGGAGAAAAGAGTCCAGCTGAATGTTCTAATGTCTGCTGTCTTTGCTGTGTATAACTATAAACTATGCTGTAATGGTGCGTATCTGTATGTAAAACTGAAGACGTGACATAGAAGCAGAGGAAACAGCTGCACAAGTATTCATGTGGACCACTGCAGGCTGTTAGTCTCGTGGCAAGTCCATACACTTAATTTAGCAAAAGAAGCTATTTTTCTCTTACATGTAAAATGTTGACAAAACAAAACAGGAAACTGACAATGAAGAAGCCTGAAAGTGCTAAAATCCATATGAGCTAAGAATGAAGCAGGAAGGTTAGAGCTGAAATGTTTACCTGATTAAATGATGTCAATAACCAAAAAAGTACTCAGTGACTGCTTGATCGTGAATTTACACCAGGGTACTGCCAGGAGGCAAAGTTTTGATGGGAATTTAATGGACAATTAATAAGATTATTCAAATAACTGTTAGTGAAAACTCTAAATTAATTCCAGAATTTGAGAGTACATATGTTTTGTTTTGTTTGGTAGCTAAGGACACATTTTGGTCAGTACAAAGAAAGTGTTTGACCATAAACCTTTCAAAATTCAAGCTTTTATTCTTGTTAACATGTCCGCATTGCTTTTTTTATATGATGGAAGACAAATTATGAGAGAAACAAGCAGTCAATGTTGTGGTTGAGTATTTTCTCCTTGGAACTACAATGTACTGATGACCATCTTAAAAACACATTCTGATTTCAGGGGTTTATATGAAACAAACAAAAGGATATAATCCTGTTCTTATTCTTCTGCAGAATCATTTTGTAGTTTAATAATGCATGGTTGAATTCCACCAATATTACAACTTGCTATAGTGTAGCGCAGAGTCCCTTTACAGTAACTGAGTAGTGTGTAAGTGAGCTAATGTGCCTGAACTGCAGCAAATGAGGAAGGGTGAGTGAAGAAAAGCAGGGACTTCATTGATCTATAAATTCTACAGGAAGCAACAGTGTAAAGCCATAGCCAGTCACTTTAAGGCATAAAGGGATTATTAATAATGGAAAAAACTTCTACTATATAACTTTGACACACAGAGATGAGTTTTTGGGCGTTAAAGTAACGACCAAAGAGCAAGTTTAAACTGGGTAAAAGTTCTCAAGGTTCTCCTACAGAGCCTATGAAGCTGATAAATGACCATGAGTTGCACTACTAAATGCAGACCACTTCCATCATGACTCAAGCATAGCAGCAAAAAAAATGAACAAAAACAAAAAAAACCCCCAACACATTACAGGATGTCATCATACATAATATAGTGTGTGAAGTCAAAAAAAGAAGTCTTACAAAATCTCTCTAGGATGATTTTCCACCGTAAATTTATACAAACATGAGACAAGAACATTTTGACTGGATTTATCTTTATCACACTACATCGCAAAAGACGCCAAAGATGATGGATGGGGGAGCAGACGCTTTGTATGTGTGTGTCTGTCTCCTTGGCGACATCCAGTTTATTTATAGGGGAACATATTGGGATCTTACCCAAAGGCCTGTAGTGGAGCCTATTAGTCAAGCTGACAGACTGATATGTTATTGCGGCCATAGAGCCCACTGTGTAAGCAGTGCTACATCCATCTGAGAATACATTATATACCAATAGACAAGGAAGTCAATACTGTATCCCATTAGTAGTTTTCACCTCGTATTTCTTACGACTTGTATAAACGCTCACACCCCATTAATTCAAATGCAGATATGCTCACATGTGAATACATAAGTACACACACTTTGTACTGCTTTAGCCTCGTAAGTGTTGGAGAAGTAATATGTCAACTTGGCTGGGAAAAGTTTTGTCATACTAGATGTGAAAAATGTACCAACTGCAGGTGGAAACTTAAAATGAAAGCCATAAATATAAGCTACACACACCTTTGCATACATTATGTGGAGGTGAGGACTCCAGTAATGTTTGTGTAGAATAGCTTTGCAGGCGGGCAGGGTTGCACACTGTAATGTGGTGGCACATTTAAATAAAAGAAAGCTATTTTCTTCTCCTTGAGGTTTTCCTAACCTTCCTTTCCCCCTGTTGAGGTCTTTTTCATTTCCATCCTCCCTCTTTTTCTTTGTCCCACCCTTTTCTCTTTGTGCTTGCTGGGGCAGCAGGAGTGGGGCCTGAAGAACTGCTGCGCTAAGCTTGAAGTCACAGAGCCTGGCGTCAGGGAAAAATACAAGCTGAGCTCTAATGCAAAGTGAAAACACCAGGAGCTGAGAACTGCGGCTGTACTTTCTGCATTCTTTATCTTCGAGGCGAAAATATTTGCAGAGCGCTTTGGAAAGTACCTTCACCTGTAAAACAACTCTTATCTGATAGAAAAGGGACTTTAGAAGTGACATATGCAGCAATACCTCAGGACCATTTTTGATTTATGTCCAAAATACTTGAGAAATTCCCCATGAATGCAAACACAAGACCGCTTTTAAAAAATGGCAAGAACAAAACTGTCTGAAAATCAGTTTAAAACCATATCAATGAGGAATATTTGATAGATTTCACATTCGATGCCAACAAACCCCTTTACAAATACCTCTCAGCTCTGTACTAGGAAACACTTGTCATATTAATGTAGACAAGCAGACCATGTGTTAGTCAAATTAATCACTCTCGCAGTAAAGTGTTAAACCTGAAGTTGGTTGTCCTACCGGTGGTTGTTGTGAATATGATCGGCTCCAGGACTGAGAGGTAACAGGTGCGTGGGGTATGGTCCTTCCCAGGCCTCCAGTTTCCATACTGGGAGACTGAGAGCGTTTTCCTCTGCGAAGAGCTGGTTCCTCGACTTCTCTCGTGCTAGTAACCACACTGTTGATCCTGCGCATGTACACCTAAGATAGTAAAAAACACAAACATGAAGCATTTAGTTTTTGTGTCAGAAAAGTACACAGTTTCACCTCTGAGAATGAGACTTTACATTGTGTTTATAGTCTCACCTCTGCAGGGGACGGCTTGACTCCCTTCTGTGCTGCAGCATTACCAGCAGCCCCTGATCCACTGTTTACTGATTCCTCTGTATCAAAGGTGGTTGCTCGATAAGCCCTCCATGTTGTTGCAGCTTCTGCTTCATCTTCAGACCCACCGTCCGCTGTGGCCCTCGTACCTCCTCTTCCTCGACCTGCCTCATCTGCTGACATGGCGCCTTTGTTCCTCCAGGTGCTCCTCACAGTCACATTCTTCATGTCTGGTAAACTGTCTTCTTGTGAGTGCTGGCCTTGTCTTTGGCTTCTCCAGCTTGTGACCGTGGTTGTGCTACTGCAGCTGCTGCTCTCAAATCCGGACTCGGTGTCATTGAAGTCCGCGGAGGTGGTGTCGGGGGACTGGAGGCTGAAGTTGCTGCGTTGGCAGCACAGGTGGCTGGTGGTGGTTTCCACCCTGGAAGTGTTGTGGAGCTTGGACCTTGATGAGGAATCACTGTGGTTGTCTGCACCACAGTCCTGGTCCTGGCACGACCGCAACGTGATCTCACTCTTGGGTATGGAGATCTCATAAGGGACGGAAATACTGCCATGGTGGTCACTGCTGGGGCCTGGCAATGAGTAAAATGGTATCACATATTGTATAAGAAAAAGCATTTCCAGATAAAACAAGCTGACAGTAACACTGCGCCCTTTATAATGTCTGATTTGGGATGGAAATTTGAGTCTTTCTTCAATAGTTTTGCACTGATTTATGTATCTATTTATTTTTTGTAGCCCTGCGGAGTAGCTAACATGGCTGAGGACTCATAATCTTGAAACTGCATGTTGTAATGTAGCTGAAATTTAAAATTTATCATGGCACCTGTATCATTAAAACATACCCTCTCTTTACATCATTATCATGCGGCTCTTCAGCTGAAAATGGAAATAACTCTACAACAAAGTTTGCAACTTTAAATAACAAAATTTAGATATAATTGAAAATATTCTATGCAAATTGACACACACATGCAGAACCACAATATTAAAGCAAAATAAACAAATAAAAATAACACACAAATGCGTTGCGTTTTGAGTTAATGTGCAATAATCACAGTACATACATGCTCTACTCCAATTCGATGGTAGCATATTTTATGAAAAAATGTTGAACTCTGGGCTCAGAACAGGATTTCTGATGAAAGGGTTTGATCTGGTATTGCTTGGATGGTCACATAACAATGTTTTTTCTGAGAACAAGTAAAATGCTGCCTTGACTGTAACAGTTTTGCATAGATTAACTGTGTAAGACTGACTATAGTACTTATTAAATTGTTCTGTAATGTTAACACCTACCTATGAGGATGTTACTGGTAGATGTGTGTCGTTCTCTGACAGGCAAAGGTTCACTGGACACGCTGCTGCTGCGACTGCTGGTTCTGGAAGAGCTCGGGTCATTGGGGTAGATGGTGATACTACTGGTCATTTTACTAGTAGTGGTCACGACTGGTTTGGTGGAGATCTTGGGTTTGCCATTTGCAGACAAAGGTTCTGAAATCATTACTTCCTTCCTGTCAATCTCAATAATGGCAGGCTTGATGACAGCTTTTGACCTCAGCGCCTCCCGTGGGCTGCACACTCGCTGGATTTCAATCCCTGACGGAGTGTGGATAGGCCCCTGGTGTCCTCCTTCAGCTAACTGTGTCCTGCTGTGCAGCTCCTCATCGAATGAGCTTCTGGAGGAAGAGCCCTCCGAATGTGAGTCGTGGACATGGGGGTATCTAGCATACCTGGAGGTTGCAGTCCTACTGCTTACAGTCGTACTAGTCGTCTCAGCTACAGGGTCTGGTTCAGAGGGCCTTGAACCAGTAGATTCTGTTTCAGAGGCAGAGGAATGACCCTCTGACCCCGGGTCACTGGGCAGCAGTGGAGTGATGTGAGATCTGTAGGCTGTGTATGATCCATTGGCTTTGGATAGACTGGAAGTGACCGGTACAGAGACAGACTCCTGAACTGGGTCTGCTGATTCCTGATCTGAGGCAGATGCTGTGTCCTTCTCTAGTGCAGAGATACTGTTCATGTTACTGGAGCTTTCAGGCACTACATCAGAGTTGTTTGATTCGCTATCACTACCAACGTACAACTTTGAAAACTTTTCTCTGCTCTTCTTAATGTCCCCATCAGCCTGTTTGTGAACTGTCCTCAGCGGCTTCTGGTCATTAGCAGCTGGAGGGTAGCGACTAAGAACAGACACCTTTTTAATATCACTAGAAGTTGTATTTACAGAGCTGTATGTGGCTCCTCTTGTCTTTTCCTCAGTTCCCCGTCCTGTGTCTCGTATTCCGTTATCAGATGAAATCGAAGAAGTCTGGGTTTTGGGTATCCTTCTGCTCTTGTGAGCAGGACTGAGGGCTCTCCTTACAGATTTAGGAGAACTGTCTTCAGAGTGGCTGAGCTCTTTGCTCCTCAGTTTCGTTTCTCTCTTATGTTGAGGAGAGAGTTCCCTGTTTCTGTGTTTTGGGGAGCTCGGTTCTGAGACGTTTGCTGCACTTCTATATTTAGGCTTCTCTTGTCTGAAACCTCCCTTCAGAATCTCTTCATTCTCAGCTTTGCCATTCTCCAGGACCTTAGCAGGGCTGTTGGTGCAAACGTTAGTGCTTCCATTGCCGTGTTTTTCCACGTTACTAATTCCATTTCCTCCAATTCCACCTTTTCCACACAGCTGCGTCCTCAGCTGTTCCACCTGTTCACTCAGTTGGCGAGCTCGGTTGCGTTCTATCTGAAACTTTTCGTGAAGCTCACCATTCTTGGACTCGGAGTTCTTTAAATCCTCCTCCACGATCTCCAGCTGTTTAAGACGGTTCTTCAGCCTCTCTACTTCCTGAGTCAGCTCCTTTACTTTGTTGTCCTCCTCTTGCAAACCTTCAAGACTGCTGTTCTTCTCATTCTCAGATTTGTTCACGATACCAAGCTTATCGTCAGCCAGTTTTAAGTAATCCACGCTCTTCTTGCGTCCGGCCAGTTTACTTGTGAAGAGTACTGTGGATGAAAGCTCATCTTCAATTCTTGGCCTCATGAAATCTGCACGACCGGGTTCTGTCGACATGCCAAGGCGATTCTTCTGGTCGTCCAGGTTTTCTGTCAACATTTGAATGATCTTCGCATCCTCTCTCTGTTTCTCTAGTAGCTTCTTACGCTCACTCACAAAGGTCTGGGTGAATCCCTTGAGTTTCTCAAGCTCCATAGCCAATGCCAGCTCTGCTCCCTCCAGTTTTTTCCCAGACCCCTCCACCTCCTTCAAACGGTCTTTGAGTGTCTCCAACTCAGACGAAAGCTTCTTGGTCAAATTCTTCTCCTCGTTGAGGCTAAGGCAGAGCTGGCTGCAGTCTGACTTGCTTTTCCCAAAAGCTTCTTCCAGTTTCTCCAGTTCAGCCATTCTTCGTTGAAGACGTTCAATCTCTGCCTTTAGCTCCTTTGTAAGGTTTTCCTCCTCTTCCAGTTTCTCTCTGACTGTGCGACATAGATCCTCAGCTTTGCGTACCTCCTCATCTTTACCCTGGATCTTCAGGAGACGTTTCCTCAGAGCCTCTACATCACAAAGCAGGGACGAGTTGCTGCCTTCTGCCTGGATGATCTTGTCCTACAGAGAAGAAAGTTCAACTATTCATTAACCATTTCATGGATTTGTCTACGTGACTAATTACTTATGAAATGCAAATACATCAAGTCAACTGGTACTGACCTGCAGGTCGAGTAACTCATCCTCAGACTTTTGCAGCTTGTTAGTTGCTTCTTCCAGTTCATCCAGCCTTCGGCCAAGACTCTGTAGCTTGTGCCGCAGGTGGCGGTGTGTCATGTCTTTATGATCAGACATGACTACAAAGTTCTTTCTGTTGTATCAGTGGGATTTGTTTTATTGTCCAGATTATTTGATGACAGCGTTTTGGGGGGTCCACATTTGTGTAGCAGTGACAGCAAGTCCTTAAAGCTCTTTTCTCTTTGCAGTCTGTCTTGCTTTCTTTTTGCGAACGTCTCTTTAAGACTTCAAAGGTCCCTTAGAGTGTTGCTTAGGAGGCAAGTCTGTCATCTGTAGGAGGGAGAGAGGAAACAACACTCAGTCATCCCTAATTTGTCAATGGCAATCATTTGTATTTTAAAAGTAGCTCAGTAAGTGAAGCAAATGAGTCAAAGAAGATAGACATTAGCAGACAGCTGACTGCAGACTGTGCCACATGAACACAGCCAGCATGTAATTTCACAGTTCCACCTAATTGCTGTGACACAAACCATAGGACAGGAGCAAACAAGGTCAAACAGAAGACAAGTACTGTAAATATAGGGCACATCATTTGGCACACACATGGACAGTTTTTTTCATTCTGCAATTTATAGCATATACAAATATGATCAGGAATTAGTTTCTAAATCACCATTAAGCCAGTTGATCTTTTCATTCATAAAAATAAACATTACGTTATCAGTGGCAAAGGTATGATTCATCATTATGGCAATTAAGCCTGCACCTCGCTTCCTTTTTGCCATTAAACCCTCATGCATTTCACCTTGCCCGTCTTTTGTAGGAGCTGGAGATGGCACAGCTCACATGTGTAGGTGGGGGTTTCAACATGCCTGCACAGGCTTCTACACGCAGACACACACCCACACACTTTGTTGTCTTCCTGTTCGTTTATTCAACATCGATTCCTGCTTGCCTGCCTGCTTCTGCTGACAGCAGCATATCTCAATAACACGGCCTCCTCCATTACATTGTCAGCCCGTCCAGATTTTATGGTCCTTTGGGACGGCGATGATGATGAAAGAAACTGTGACAGAGACTGTAAGATGCCCTCAAAATCCCTCCAACATAAGGGCATTTCACATAATTAAGAAATCCCAAAATTGCCACAAATAAGGATATTTAAGCTGTGGTGTCCTTTTCTCGTGTTAGTCAGTGTTATTAGGTAAAAGGAAGAGGTTTGTACAACCATTATCATGTGTTAGTTTCCATCTGTAACCCCAGCATGGCTCAGTGTGATGAGAGCACAGATTATTAGCACACCGCGGTCTACCTGTCAGCAGGGCCTCTATAAATCTAACAGTCAATGCTTTTGTCTCATGCATGATTCAGGTAGTGGCCTTTCCTAAAGCCCATTACTCCCCTTCCCCCCATCATTTTGCCGAGCTTCTCCCTCTGACCACGAGGGAAAATCGACCTGAGGGTAGGACACAACATCTGCACACATCATCACTTATCGACCCCTTAGCAACCGGCTCCATGCTGCTCCAGGTCTCCTCTTTCCTCTGGTTTACAGGACTGTGTTCAAAGATTGCCTTTTCAAAGCTACAAACCACTACATACATGGCTTTCTTTTACATTAAATAACTTCTACCGCTGTAAAAAACATCAACCAGTGCAGTAAATTCACTAAATCTTTTTAATCTATATGAACCATGTGTGTAGATGGTACACAATAAGGTATAACATACCATTACAATTTACTCTAGGATAGAATAATATATTTTCTACAGTTTCATTTGGTCTAAAAAGCCAAAACCACTCTTCCCACAATTCATTAAATGTCTTGTTGAACATAAACCAATGCAATAAGCTTTGAAAGTCAATATGGGAGAGATTACTTTATGACAAAGTACAATGTAAACTCAAAGCGTTCAGCTGTAGCGTTTTAATTATTTCTTACTTTCATGAGGTCTAGTGGTTTGGTAATCTTCTTGGTATAGTACAAGACTTTAAGGAAATAAAGTACACGGACTGAGGAGGAAGAAAGGGGAAAGACGAATGGAAAAAAAATGGTGGGGAAAAAACTGCTAGCCTTGCTGTCCACTTGAATGCCAAAACACCTTAGTCAATAAGTCATTTTGTGATGCATTGGCATTGCTCAGCTGTGGCTTGTTAAGTGAGTTGTAGACCAATTTTTCTCTGTTGTCTTGAGCTAGTCGCTGTGGTCCAAAGTTGTCCTGACTGATCCTCTTCCAGTGGAGTAAAAACACTACGAGAAACTCCCATAAATCGATTAAAAATAGAGAGCGCTCACTGGTAAAAAAAATATTTCAGTTCAATTCTTTATGACAGTTCTCCAGACTGTAGATTGCATCTCAAGGAAAATGTACCACTGTAACTACTGAAAAAAGCATGTTTATTTTGTGTGTCTCAGTTATTCTAGACACCATAACTGCATAGAAAATTTTCCCATATTGGTGATCCTTCTGTCCTGACCCACTCAACTATCAAACATTTTGGTTACTATTTTGATTTTAACATATTCCTAGTTTGGTTTAGCTTCACAAAAAGCAGCTCTGGTTGAGCCCCATCCTGGTTAACAATGGCGTTTTGCTAGGTCCAGTTACTCCTGTCTTGGCAGGCTGCCTACCTCTCTCTCATTCTCTTTTATTTCTTTGCCAGCTCTCTACCTCCCTCCCTCATCTCTCCCCTCCATCTCTCTCTGACACGCACACCAGCACAGCCAAGTTGAACGCTTTTAAGGGGTGGCAGTGCGTGCAAAGTGACTCTGGCAAGGGCCTGCCTCTGCCAAACCAATCAACATACCTGCTTCACTTATGGCAGACCCGGGGCCTCATTAGCCACATACAGGACAACACAGGGGGGAATTAGAAGAAGGTGGAGAGACGAAACACGTGGAGGAAAAAAGAGAAGCAAAAAGAAATTTTGTGTGAATGAAGCAGAGGAATTACAGGCCAGCATCAGACCAGAAATTCCTTCCATTTCAAGACCCGCTCAGATAAGCACTCATAAAATCTAAATCTATATACTCAGGAATCAGGAGGATATTCCTAACTTTATGTATTTCAATAAGAACATGGAACAGAGAACATATTGAAAACATGGAGCAGGATGGATAACAAGTGAAGGAGGTAGGGCAGAAGGTGGGCTTGTGAGGTATTCTGACACATCTCAAATTGAGTTTTATTCTCCTGTTCTGTGCTTTCTCAGACAATTATAGAGAACCTGGAGGGGGGCAGGAGCTGTGAGGGAAACTGACCCCTTTCATGAAGACACATTCCTAATGATGGACTAACCAGGGCATTGCCAGTTCCTCGCTCTGCCTTGTCTGCTTTTAACCAGGCCGCTGACAGGCTCTCCTCGGCCTTCTGTCTCTACAGAGGGCTCATCTTAACTGGGACATTGTCTGGTTTGTACAGCCAAGTCAGAGAGAGTATGAAAAAAAAACTGTCTGCTTGGAGCATCAGGTGGGTCAAGACAATGTACAGCCAGACAAGTTTTCAGTCAGAAAGATTCTACTGATTGGTTCTGACCACATTCATGCCTTTTGCGACTGACTGTGGATTCACGAGTGCATATGGATTAAAAAGAAGACTGAAAACAATTTAAACCACATTCTGATTAGCTGCTCAATACAGCACTGTATAACTCTGGCCCCTTTCACTTCCTTGAAATCTGGAAAGGATGTTCCCTTCTTGACCTTTTGCTCCCCTCTACAGTCCTATTGCTGCTGGTACTACAAACAAAGCACTGGAACTGTTGATCGGCAGCAAGTCTCGATAACCAGGGACTACAGTTAACTTGAGATGAGCTCTGTCTTAGTAAGTCGTAGAGGCTCTTTAGGTAGAGAGTACAGGGTGAAAGTCACTATGGGAGTTAACTGACAGAGGGAAAGGATGAATTAAGCATGGTGGATCCAGAGACAAAGACAACAGTAGCAGACTAAGACAGAATAAGCCAGGAGCATGTGAAGGTAGGAACACAAGGACAGAGTGTCATTGGCAAGGCTGGATTACCAACAAGTAAAGCTTGTAACTGCCTCAGGGCCCCCGACAGTCAGGGACTCATGTCAATCATTATGTGGCAATAAGTCATTTCCCTAATAGATTTTTTGCTTATTAATACTACAGGCACTAATAAAGCCCATTAAAAAACTTGAAAAGCAGGGACCTTGAGGCACCTTGAGTGTTGTCAAAACAGTTAATTCAAATCTAGTTTTTCAGGGTTGTAGCTCAGTTAATATGGACTGTATTTTGCCTATAATATAATAAATTTGTGCTTACATAAACAAAGCAGTTGTTAATTATTTACTAATACATGCAATGCACAAACAGTACAAGAAAAGGGGATCAGTAGGAGAACATCACTGTTTTTGGCTTTGGGATCCATCCTGAGTCAGTACTGTCCTAATACGATGCATTCATTGGGAGGCAACACAAATATATCTTCTTCTTTACGCCTAAACTGCTGCTGCTATTACTTTCCTTTGTTATAGGAATCGTAGGTTGGCATGTGTAAAACTGGTCACAGAATCTGCTAACTGTTAAACCTGATTTAGTATGTGCAGCAGCGAGAAGCCAATAGGTGTTCCACAATTAAAAAGACAAAATAAGAACCAATTTGTTTTGGCAGATTGATGAAGATGCAGGGGGAGGGCCAGACAGTGATGCATGCAAAAGAAAGGGAAGACCAAAGAAGGGAAAAAAGTACAGCGGCTTTTGTCTCAGACCAACAATGCCAGCAGTTCTGGAAGTAAAACTCAGTTGAAGAGGTCCATCTACTCTGCCTGCACTCTCTCAAACACACACATACACACACACCAAGGTTACAATCATACACCATATCATTAAGGCTTTAGCCACTCTCTTCCTGCCTGCCTGCCTGCCTGCCTTCAGTACATTCTGTTCTCTCCATGATAGAGAGAAAGAAGGAAAGAAAAAGAAAAAAATCCCCCCTCTCTGTTGCACTTGACATTCGGTTGGAACTTCTGGGTTTGAAGCTCTTCTGCCTCATAAACGGTAGTTAATAAAGGGCCCCAGTCCAATCAAAATGCCTTAACCACATCTTCATGTAGAGCGTTACTGCCGGTTTGAATATGTGCAAGTGTGACAAATACTGTGTGTTTGTGTATGTTTGTGGAGGGACAACTACAGTGGATGGATGCTGGCGCAGCAATGGAAGCCACAAGATGGTGGAGACCTGATGCTTGGCCTGCATTTTTCCATTTTTCCAAGAAAGAGAAAACCGGCATCCCATAATGTTCGGTTTGCCGTTTCCTGTGCTGTCATGTTACTTTTTCCCTGTTTCTTTCACCCTTTCGGTTTTTTACTGCTTCTGGAAAAATGGTAACAAAGTGAAAGGCAGTGTTGCATTTCAACAGAAAAATGGGTAAGGAGCTAAGGTCGTGTAGCTCGTTCATTAGAGCAAGCTGAACCGGGATGTGGAACACCTACTTTGCTTGGATTTTTCCTCAAGATCCCGGGTGAAATGGCCCCTTACAGTATAAGTACTGAAATGTGGTGAAATAATGGGTAAACAAAACGTCGTCTCTAGTAGAAAAATAGATTTGTTTATGGGAGAAGACATGAAAGTTAACCACAATACCACCATAATGACAAAGCAGATGCTGTCTGCTTGTCAGGGCAATATCACTCAATGTTTAACATATTCCTTAGTGACATTATTTCGCTTTACTCTCATCCCTTCGACCAGTTTTTTGCCCTCCCTCTCCCCACAGAAAAAGAGACTGAGGACAAAATGAAAAGGTGACTTGATAAATTACTCTTTTGCTTCATTACTCTTGGGGGCATTTCCTCCCAGGCCTGGGTGCCGATGACTGGAATCACTCAGCATGAACAATTCATCTTAATTCATTTTGTATTACCAGTCATTTGTCAAAGCATTTTACATTTTATTCATTTACTTTACATCACATGGAGTGACAAAACCAAGACTAGAGAGAGAAGAAAGCACAAAAGGAAACAACACAAGTTTGGAACAGGTGCAGAGCAAATAAAAGTGTATATAAAAAGAAAGGAAATCTGTGCACACAAATTTTTCAAACTCTCTCACACAGATATGAGTGTGACTCAATGTCACATGTCTCACTCTTCTGTATCTGAATGACATATAAAGAAAAACTTCCTTTTCCCAAAAGTGGTCAAAGGTTTTGCTTAGGTTGGTGACACAATTCTGTGAATATCAGGGTCAAGTTTAGTTCAAAAGCATCATTGTAAAGTAACCATCCTCTCTCAGGTCTTAGCCCAGTAACCCAAAGCCTTTTCTAGGGCTCCCCTCCCCTTCCTTCCTCTCTCCTGTCTGTCTACATCAAGAGTCTTGTTGCTGGGGCTTAAAACCAGCACTCTGCTTGTAGGGGTGGGCACGATAAGGAGATGAGAGAGGGAGGAAAAAGAAGGAGGGGAAAGTGGAGAAGAAGAGAAATGCCAGAGAAAGGTGGAGGAGAGTGTAAGACAGATGTGGCAGAGTGAGGGAATAAAAAATCCAGAGGAGTTACAGTGTCTGACCTGTCAGCTCTTCTGGAAGAGTACGACGGTTCTGCACATGCACTAAATTTTTGGCTTCTCTGTTTATGACCTGATTATAGACGTGACTTTGAAGAGGTAGAATCAAACTCAAAGCCCCCAGAGCTCATTGGCTCCGCTCCTAATCTTAGTGGCTGAACAGTAAATTAGAGCATGTTCTTCAACAGAAATCAGCGCAACATGCAGGATTACATCTACAAGTCATGGCTGCAGGAACGAAGAAGCAGAGCAGAGTCCGGATATTAGATGCTCTATTTAAAACAGCAGCACCCGAAAATACTAGCCAGTCAGTAGCTAGCTTGTCCTCAGGCAGATCTGCAGCCAAGGAGATCTATAGCAACACAGAATATCACAGAAATGCAGGCAGGGAGGATTTAGTGACTGGTTGTGTATCAAAACACAAAAAGGTCAGTTTACTTGCTACTATTACCTGTTACTGCTAATATCCAACCAGGAATCTGATGGGTCTAAATTAGTTTTGGCAGGTCTAAAGCTGCTGTTATGCTTGAGCCTTGGTCACTGCACATGCCAACTGTGACATCAACCATAACTGTATATACTCCTGCTTGACTCGCTGCTATCTTCTCCTACATGATGGGTGTCACTGCTGAGAAAAATAGACTCTACACTGGTGGAACAACAATACATCTGCCTCTGTGAGTCCTGTGCCATCTGGGCATCCCAATGTTTCCACACCGGTGGATCGCAGAAATGCCTGTAGAGACGGATCTGCTCACAGACTTGTGCCTTCAGCTCATCTATTTTCTCTATGCATCAGCTACGATGTGCATGCCAGCTTACAAAAAATGGGAAGTGCACGACCAAACGAAACGTCTTCAAAGCCCAAGTAATTAAGGTTACTTCTGGCACAAGCCACCATGTGCAACATCCAGCAAAAGTAAACCATAACCTGGTCAGTTAGGCATTAGACTGATAAACATGCTGGGATGTTACACTGTCTGGTATTGGCTCATTGTAGATGTGCTGTATGATACTACAATATATCTCAGTCTATACAGAAAACTGCAACACAGAAGATGTCAAAGATACTATACAATAGTAATTACAAAGTAGCTAGCCCTCCAAAGATAAATGAAAATTTTGTTTCTTAAATGTTACATGCCTCACTGTTTCCTGGTCACAAAGCTTTAACAAAGTGCAGGGAATTCTCATTTTAAATGCTTTTCTTAGACAAAGCAAAAACAAACAAGATTTATAACAATAGTTGCTTAATTTTTTCTCTCATATCCGTATCAGCCTCCAAAATTCTACGTCTGGTTTGTGTGTCAGTATGTCTAGTAGAGGGTCCTAATCAACTTGCAATCAGCTCTGATTACACAGTGGGTTTGTATCTTGCAGAGGAAATAAAAGAATCCAGCATGCTAAAATTGTTCACAGCCCACATTTTAGACTGGTGAAGCCCTCTACTACTGATGAGTGAAAGCTGATGTCCCTCCTTGCTTTAAACTTGTGCTGCTGCAATCAAATGTGGAGAGTTTGGAGAGTTGCGATGAGCAGCCTCTAAGACATTCGGGAAAAGAACTGCATAATGCAACACATTTTCTGTCAGTCCATTCACTTTGGATTAGGTAAAAAGTCCTAATATTCAGTTTTAGGTAAAGTAATTGCTACAAAGAAGACAAATATTCAGTTTTTAGTTGTTATATGGGTCTACATTTTACCTACATTCATACAAACTACCTATGGACACCTCCACCAGCCATATTAAATATATTAAGCAATACTGACACAATGACTAGAGTCCACTCCCTCATTGTTATTTTAAAAGAATAACATTATTTAAGACTACAACTGGGGACCCTAATGAGGATTAAGCGGTGTATAGCTAATGGACAATGGAAGACTAAAACTATAAATGTAAATACAGGCCCAGTTAAAGATATTCCTAATATATGTGAATATGTGCGGGGCTGTGTGTATAAACACTTGCAAATGTACTCCAGACCAACGCAAGTTTAGGAATACTTTTGTCGAGGATGTAAACACCCACATTTACATCCCATGTGACTTGCCATCAGGTTTCTAAGAAATACTTCCCCCTTCTAATCTGGCATGTCCTCAGCCTGTTGGCCCCTGTGTTTGGGGTCAGAGGTCACTGACACTGTAAACATGTAAAACACTCCACATGAGACACTGGGGCAAACAGGAGTGAGGCCCTGATTAAGAAAGCAGATTGTGGTATTTTTGAGCTGAGCTGAACTAGCTGGAATGTGGAAAATAAAAATCCTTTTTTTGTTGCTAAATAATAGCGGTCGTTGTACAGATAACAGAAAACACATGGGTACTTCCAATATAGGAAAGACGATAAAATGTTGTCTAATAAATATTTGTCATGGTGCTAAATTCTGGCATTGAGAATTTCAGAATTTAATAGTCAGCAGTTTCTATGGGTTTGTGTGTATGTGGGCTGTTGTCTTGTGGATGAAACCGCGGGAAGTCCCAGTTGTGAAGTGATAGACAGGAAGACTCCATTGGAGACGTAACTGTTAATTCATATGATGATATTAGCATGATAAGATAGGATAATCAGACCACAGAGAGACAAAGCTCATGGTTCTTACACCACAAACTAGCAAATCCTGAATAGACAGCTAACATGAATCTATTTAAAACATTGATCAGATCATTGACGACACTAAATGGCAAATCAATGAGGAAGTACATATACGTAAGCTGTCAAATATAGTGGAAAAATGCTATATAAATATACCTGGGATATTTTTTGAGGGTCATCCAATATGTTTTTTTTTTAGTTTTTGCAACAAAAACTAAAATCTTGGCGTGAAAAGTAAGAACTGCAGACAGAGGGAGGTGGCTTCAACAGAGTTAATGCAGCTCATTTTAAAATGAACTTATTTTATCAGGAATCTGTTTAAAAAATAATGATACTAATAACTGAAAAAATATGGAATATTGGATCTATTCAGCCAAGCTGATAATCACTCAACCCATTAGTTTGCTTTTGTGTTGTCTGTCCACTGGAAAAACCTTCACAAGTTTACTTTTCAGCTGTAAAATGTACCACACAGTAAACATATACAAAGTAATTTTAAGCTCAACCTCTAGCGATAAGTTTGTTAAACCTTGGTAACATGTGAATTTTGCGTTTCTATTAAAATCCATAAGCCAAACGAGAAGTCAATGAGACGACTGAGCATTTCTCTCTTAAAACTGCAACGTCTCAAAAACACAGATTGAGATTTCCAAGGTTTCATACTTAACAAACCGAAGGAACTGATCCTGTCAACTTGCGCGGCGGGGCTTTCCATATTATCATTATTGTTCCTCAGAATAGGTTTTCCAGTTTTAACAGATATGGCTGAATTACTCTAGTACTGCACCTTGCCATTGTGTAATGCAGAGTCATGTGTGAGCTGGTGTGCTTGAGCTACAGTGTGTGGAGGAAGACTTCATAGATCTGTACTTTCTAGAAAAAGCAACAGTGCAGAGTTACATCTAAGCCATTCTAAGGCAAGAAGGGATTATTTTCATGGGAAAAAAACTTCTAAATATGAAACTCTGATAGAGAGAGAGAGCTTTTAGGCCTTTCAACAATGACCAGAGAGAGTTTAATATTTTTTTTAAAAAGCTGTTTGCAAATTTTATGTGTTAATGTAAGTTAATATTAGCCGATAAATAATTATTGGACACGTTCACCTCTCACATAATAACAAGGGCCTGAAAGATGAATGTGGGTCTATATGTGTGTATGTAAAGAAAAGAAGTCGTATCAAATCTTCATTTAACATGACTCCCTATTTTCAGAAGAAGTATAAACTTAAGTTTCTATCTTTTACTTCATCTAAAAAAGGACCCAAACACCAAATCACTTTACCTTTACTATATATCTCAATAAGCTGTGCGTGTTCCCAAATTGTACACGTCTCTGCACGCTTGTTTGATAGTGGTGGTCAACACTAGTTATCTATTTAAAACTTTCAGCATACGTCAGCTAAAACCCTTATACAAGTGAATAAGTGCCTGCTGAAATGTGAAGTTGTCTGTGGTGATGAACTGCTCTTTCAGGAATGTGTGTGTGTGTGTGTGTGTGTGTGTGTGTCACTATTTCACACTGATAAGTGAACACGAAAACATCACAACATGATGACACTTGTTAGAGTCAACATTAGAGAGCCAGCAGTCTGCGGATGTCTGTGCGAATAGGTATGAGTCAGGTTGAGAAAGAATGAGGTGAGGCAGATGGAAAAAAGTTGAGTGAGAGCTACAGTGATGAGGACATGGGAATGACAGTCAAATAATTGAACCTTTTACACACTTATTCATTCATTTCCACCTACAGAGGTGATGTTTTCTGTTTGTTTATATCTTTCTCAGTTTGAGTTGGCAGGATATCTAAAAAAAAATGTTACACCAGAGAACAAGTGTTTCATTGTTTGATCACATCATTTGGCACTTTATTTATTATTGGATTCTTTTCAAAGTTTGTATTTTGGAACATTTTGTATCTTTTGGTTCTTCTTTTTTGCATGTAGATGCAGAACTGAATTTTGAGGAATGCATACTCTCATTATTTTCTAGCTTTACTTGCAATTGTGAAATGACTTGACTATACTCACCCCAATAAATCAATATTTACAAAACGTATTGCTCCATTTCCAGTCAGATCATAAGAGTCACACAGACTCACTGGCACAAAGTCTGCAGACACACAGTGCAACGTTTAACTATGCACCAGGTGCAGCACACAAATGCATTTTCAGGTTGGTGAGTTGAGATTTGTGATAAAAACGCAAAAATGAATTGTCAAAATAATAATGTGAAAGTGTAGGAATAAGTAAGAACTGGTCAAAAAATGTGTGTAACGCAGCATTAGCCATGTTTGCATAGAATCGTCGAGCAAATTTGAAGTAAATCTTTGAAATTTCGCAAATATATGAGGTGTATTCCACCAAACGCAAAGAAGACACAAACAAAACTTCGGCCATCATGAGAAATATGAGTTCAAGTCTGAAGGAACTGCTTTTAATCAGGCAAGTTCTATGCTCACTTTAGCTGGTATCAGCCATGTTTCATGCTGTCTAGATGGGAAGACAATGAAACAAGCATCAATGGTTAATCCATTACGTGGTCTAAATGCTCACTATGTCAAAACCTACTAAGAAAAGGCGCTTCCATCATCTATTATCTTTTTTAAAAAAATATCTGAAGTAAGCATAAAAACATTTTCTATTTTTCAATTGGGGATGTCTTTGTAAAATCTGCCATTTCCATTCACTTTTTCTAATATTATACTTCAAAATGCACATAAAAATCTGTTATGGAAGCCTGGCTATGGAAATCATGTATTATACTCGATGCAGTGAATGACAATGCCATTTGAATGGAATGATGGAAGGGTATGACACACAGGCGAAAGAAACTACTCAAGTACAAAGCCAGAACAGAAGGTCAGCAACTGTATATTTTGCCATTTCATCCAGAAAAGGTCAGGGACAACAACATCATCTTATTACTATTCATTCTTTTCTGTCATTGCCTTCTCTACCTGCCTCCTTCATCATCAATCCTGTCCCCTTTCATGCGACCTCTAAATATCATCCTGGTCCCCATTTCAGCTGCTGCATTTCTTCAGTTTCCTTCCCTTGACCTTGATCCTAATTCCCCTGCTTTCCTGCTGCATTGCTATGTGCTTTCCTTTGTCTCTAAAAGAAGAGGGGATGACAGCTGATCATCAACCTCTGCAGTGATAATGGATTGGGCATTTTACAAGGCTAACCCCCCCGGCAGCTAACCCACAAACACTGTCATAGACACATCAATAGCTCTCAATGCACAGCCCTTCCACCTTCTGCCTGGCTGCTTGACATCCTGCTCATTCATTGCTTTCCTATCCCAGCACAGGGCACATACACACACACACACACAGATGCTCAGTTTGCTTGGCTGAGCTTGGCAGTGATTCATCAGCCTGAGCCTTGGCATTAGCAGCCTGCTGCGGGTGAATGGAGACCTCAGTGGCTCTCCGATGGGGAAGGAAGAGAGAGAGGGAGAGCAGCGGCGGTAGAAACGCTGAGACAAAACAAATGTGCAGAACAAAATGTGCGAAATAATGCGAGGTAAGCAATGGAAGACTGAGAGAGTGACTGGCAGAGAAGCAAACAGACGAGGGAGGAGAGAGAGAGACCCGCACAAGGGGAGTGACTCCACAGAATGCAGAGCAGGTAGCTGCCAGAGTGGATTACTGCAGCAGGAATGCAGCACTGGCTGCAGGATGGAGGAGAGGAAGAGGAGGCAGAGGAAGCAGGAGAGGTTGCGGGAGGTAAAGTGATGACGTTGGATATCAGAGGAGAGATCGGGCCCTGTGGGATACTGCTGTTCTTACAGATTGTCCTTACAGTGGATTGATTGTAAACGTACATCGAAGCAAGGAAAAAAAGATAAACTCAGCAGCATATTATATTTTACATCAGCATAAATCACTCTTAGCTGCATCTGTTTTTAAAAGAACCTTGCTAGTGACCATGAGAGGAGTACATATGAGTGGGAAGTGTCTTTAGTGGGAGCACACTCAGATGAGAAGCTCCTTTTCCTGTTGTATTCTCAGTTTTTCTGGTCTTTGTCGGTTTTGGACCATTCAGGATGAATTCAGCTCCAGGAGGATGTGAACTAGCATCCGGAATAATAAACTCATCTAAATTCAGGTCAGTGAAGAAGCACAGGACACGCCTTGGCCACATATTGACCTTAAAAGGTTGTGAGCTGACAGTTGACGAGACAGTGATACATACACTGTGTCTGCTGACTAACCCGGCCTGATGTCAGTCACACTAACACACAAACACACCAGCTGCTGTCCCTGAGAGCACTATGATTGTTTATGACAATTAGTGCACTATAGGGCTGAATGATTTGGGGAAAATATACAATTGTGATTTTTCTCACAGTGACTGTCATTTGATTTGTAATATAATGTTTTAAGTCAAGCTTCAGTTCAAAATTCACTGTGTAATACATTTAAAACGTGATGGAGCATTACCACGAGACACTATCAAAAGTGGAACTGTCCTACAAGGAGGAGAACCACTAAAAGTTTCAGTCTGCTCAAAACAGCATTAGTCTCATTATTCAACACTCTGCACCTCAAAATCTGCCATCAGGACTGAAGGTCATGTTATCTTTATTTATCAGAGCCAGAAACTGTGATAAAGAATAATTTTAAGCTACCCATCAGTTTTAACCAAAAAAATAATGGTTAAAATTTCACATCTCATTTATAAATGCACCAAAAACAAGCCATATGCATTGACTATTCTGTCAAAAACAAAAAATTTGGTGCTCCTCGACACGGCCGCGAATGCATTTGTGACTCAGATACAACCACCAATCAAGCAACAAAAAAATCAGGGACTTTTTGTCTGAACTATAATGTATTCATGCTGTGTTTAATTTCAGGTTTTGTTCAATTATTGTGAAATAAATGACAAAAAAAATGTAATTTTTTTTTGGTTCTTTATGGTTTATGGCAGTATAACTGTGGTACACAACAGACATTTTTGAGTTTTCTCAAACTCAGTGCTTTCCCTAGAGCACTGATCAATACATTACAGAATACATACAGCATAATATACATCTGTGTGTGCCACTCCTGTGTGACTTCAGGCTTCAAGGAAGGAAATGCGGCGCCGGCATTTGTGCCCAACAGGAAACAGACTCACAAAGAGCAGAGGAGGGGCGGAAGAGGCAAGAAGGAGGAAGAGTGAGGAGGAGGGGGAGCGGAAAGGAGGAAAACATGGGCAAGGGATGAGGATGACGAGAAGAAGAACAAGGAGAGAGGAAGAGGTGATGGGATTCAGTGGAAACGGACAACGTTGAAATTCAGTCACTATAAGGACAAAGGACATTATGAAATTGTTAATTATTGAAGAACACTTCATTTACTTGACACTATGCTAAGTTGCATCCTTCAGATGCTGCAAACACAGGGAAACAGCTAGCCTGGCTATGCCACAGTACAGAATTGGCCCTTAAAGTCATACTTTGCTCAAAGGGGTGGTCACACGCTTTACTTCTTAAGAGAGCAGCTGAGAACAGTGTCTTCTCATCACAGTGAGGGTGCTGGTAATGCTCTTGAAATGCTATGTACTTAAGTACTGGGTGGACACATTACCCCCCCCCCAAAAAAAACCAAAAAAAAAACAAAACATAAATACAGCCTTGGATGCGCCTTTTAATGAGTTTTGACACCCTAATTTGGTGCAGCAACATAAAAGCCCAAAAATAAATCATTATCCAAAGCATAGCGGGGCATAACTTACTTAACTTCAGATGCATCCTTTTGTCCAAAACACATCAAGCTCCTCTCCACAAACTCTCCATCCTGTGGTTAAACACACAAAGAGGGCATGAGGTTAGTAAAAGTGAATGCACCGGTCATCATAATATCAAGACACTCGCTCATGGCATCTTTCACCATTGTTATGTTTGGCAGCTGGCGAGGCCCAGAGCCTGCAGCCAGGCTGACAATGCATTCACTGTAGGGGAGATCGTTCACAGTCAAGCTAGCAGGCTGAGAATGAGCTAACTGCTCAGATATGGGACACATTCGGAGGCTTTGCAATAGACTCATGCATGAGCAGACAAGAAATGTTTGGCCACGACAACAGAAGGCCCTATTCAGTTCTCTGGGGAGGCACACACACGCACCATTATCATAATCATCATCCTCCTAGAAGCTCTCATCTGCTTCAAAACATGTGCAAACACACACACACACACACACACACACACACACATTCATGCAGAAAGCAACCCAGACTTGAAGCATTCCATGACAGTAGCATTCCATATGTTTGGTTAAGCACAGAGAATCCAGATTTAAGACTGGAGTCTGGACTGAATTTAAAGGATGAGAGAGGGAAGTGGAGAAACGGGGAAGAGGAGGGGAGACTGAAAAAGAGAGGGAACATTTCTGTTAACTGTAAGCAGCAATCAGACACTCAGGTATATAACTGGGAATTAGCATTAACTACTGCCTAACAAACTAAACTTTTAAGTCAACACGTACTGGACGTCTTAAGGAATAACGTAAAGTTTGAACATTGACTGAGCAAACTCCATGTGCCGATGAAAGCTGCAGAATAAGCCCATGAGCCTCTTATGTTAACTGTCCATTAGGACTTCTAACAAGGAAGAGGAAATGGGAAAAAGATGGGAAAAACTAGCTGTAGTTAACAGTAATTTTCACTACTGATTAAAGGAAGGCAATGAAAACACTCCACTATCTTCCTAAATAAATTGTCGACGCTAAAGACAGATGTTTCTCTTTTCACTCAGGCTGAGCCAAATAAGGAGTCAGAGACAAGTGATGCCCTCAAAGACACTTTGATCATGTAAGCAGCAACTGATGGACATGGAGAATCGGTCTTTTAGCTGCTCCTGCCACTCTCAACTCCTTTTCGTGTCATCCTGTCTGTTTGTTCCAGCACATCTTTTCTCCACAGGAAGGAGACAACCCCGCTGCTCAGCTCTGTCATGTCAGATTCATAACGTCAACACAGGTTTTGCTGAATCATCTCATGTTCTCACGCTACACGACAACACTGCACAAAACCAAATGTCTAATTCTGCCGATTTAAAAACTGGGTTCTGATCAGTAAAACTGGATTTTTAATTGAAACAAGTGATTTTACAAATACGGTTTGACACATTCTTCACAATCCAGAAGACGCCAAATACTCAAGCGACCAGAGACTATGTCTGTCTGTGTTTATGTTGTTGGGTTGTGTATTTTACATGTGTGAGTTGGAAGGGGGGGGGTCGAAGCTATTCATTCAGACAGTTAGCCAACCCGTAACCAAACAAAACTGAAAACAGCTGTCTCCCTCTCATCCCTAGCTCCCCCTCACGCACACAGCATGTCAGGTTGTGGAGGTTTCATTATGTTACTCAGCAGAAAAAACTGGACCAGTGTGAGGTGGCACTTCCTCCGGCGTCTCTCTCAGGCCCTCAGCGAACAGTCATCTATTTTCCCACAGCAAATGGCTTTTTTTAGCACATAATTTGATTGACTTGTATTGATTTTCAGATGTAAACATCACAAAATAAGCAGACTAATGCTCACAGAAATTATAAGACATCATTATAATCAATGATTTGGACAGCAGATAATTGTAAACTGACAAGACTGTGAGATCACATCATCATGATGTGATTCTACTGAAAACTTACCAAGTGCAACTACATTGTAGCAAATGAAATCTAGTACAAAAACCTAACAATAAATTCTATGTTCATGTAGGTATTAAACTGTATTGCATTATACTGACAAGCATCAACATCACAATGTGGATGAGCAGATTAGTCACATCACAGGTGGTGCAGGGTAAAGTAAAGCAAATTAAATCAAACACGGCATGTTCCAACTATATTTGCTATTTGATTTTGACAAAAAACACGTATCTGATAGAACATGATTCATACTGATTTAGGGTAATTTTGATGCACAGATATTTTTAAAAACTTTATTCACAAGGAGTTTATTGACATGCAGGCGCCATGTGTGCACAGAAAAACAAAGGATGGACATATGAGAAATGCTGACAAGGAAGATATGATTGTAAAACGACAGAAAACATCAGTCGTATGGATGTATTTTGATGACAGACAGCATTTCTTAATATCACGCTACAAGAATATTGACATGTCTCATAATGGGGTGGATTAAATACTAGTAACATCTGTCAGTATATAGCCAGTGTTACACTTTCCGCATCATACCACAGGTACTGTGGACGCATTGGAATATATAGACGCCAATCTGCTGTGCATGTATAGAATATGTCCTCAGTACATTTTTTTTAATGTACAAAATGTTTTCTGTAATAGAAGTAATTGCTTTTTTGGGGAATATCCAATTTACAACCTGAAATCAGTGCATAACTTTTACGCATAATGAAAAACACTGCAACCTTTAATAATTTCAAGATTCAATAAATGGTAATAAAGAGCTACTAAGTGCATATTTGGTTCTGTACCAAATTAAATCCAGGCTTTTCTTTCCTAACTCTTCTGATAATAGTGGCATTGTTTTGGCCAGTTGAAAAAGAGACATCCTGTGATATTTAGGTTTCATTTGAACTAAAACGTCACATCTAATCTTTTTACTCACAACAAATATGTTATTCGACGAGGATGATTACCGTTTCCGTACAATCAGTGTCAGTATGTGATATGACTAGCGGTCGAAACACATCTGCAGCAATCTGTACATTTATCAGTCATTTAGGACTCTTTGTACTGGCCCACTTAACATGTACAGTCAGTGTGTTGCTATAGTGAAACAACACAATATTCCTTCCTTGAAACTACAACCAGTGATGCGTCAAACAGAGAACAAAAATCCCTGTTCAGGGAACTCGCCTCCCTTTTCATTCCACATAAACATTTTTGTGCAGTGTTTATGTTTGAGTGCGCTTTTATCACATATATAATGGAAAATTGTTGATAAGATAACAGTGTGTATGCTTTTTGAGCACTTAGGCTTTCACTTTTCAAACAGAGTAAATGGAAGATTACGCTGTGAGTTTGAAGTTATTTTTTTTACAGACAAACGTGAAACACAAATGCTCAAATGTAAGTGACACAGAAGACACAATTAATGTAATAGCTGGGCCTAAATGAGAGAGAAAACGAGTGTCAAAAGGGACAAAAGGATGGACCACTAGAAGGAAGGAAACAAAGGAGAAAAACAAAACTCATGTTCAGCTTCTTCTAATGGAGAACATTTCAAGGCCTTAAACTCCATCCTGGGTTCCACTGTCCAGGCGGGCCTCGTTTGCATGGGAGCCCATTTCCTGTGTGTGATTAGCAGACGGGGAGAGTGTGTGTCTGTGCATGCATATGTGTGTGCACGCTGGGGACTGCAGTTCAGAGAGGTCTGGGGTTGTTTTGTCTGCTAGGGGGGAAAGGAATGCCCAAATCAAACACAGTGAACAGGACGCCTAGCAAGAGAGATGGACAAGGGCAAAAAGACAGAAACAGAAAGGAGGAGCAGATACACAGTGAGGAGAAAGATGGGGAGGGACAGGAAACAAGAGATCCAGAAAGCAGCAGACAGAAGGAGCTAACAAAACAAAGGAGGAGGGAACACCAGTGAATAATAGAACAAGAGGCTGATTTTTCATTTGCTGCCACTGCAGACTGCCAACAGCATTCCTCCTGCTGCCGTCTGCATTCCAGCAGAGCTACAAGGTGGAGTATGGAGTTTGTCTACAAGCTGATGAGCTGTCAGATAGAAAACCATCTACATCTCTAACTTCACCGTGAACCTGCAAAACCTGCCCTAATATCTAATGACTTACAGCCCTGCAGCCCTCCCTGCTCCAGAAATAACAGCTGAGGGTTTCACACGCTACTGCTCGCTACACAGATAGGCTCATTCAGACGATTACTCATTATCCAGCAACAGCAATATGACAGCAAGCAATGTCACAGAACAACTTGTTTGGCTTTATAACACAGCTTAACCATCCAGAAACCTCCTGGCATGTAAACTAAGAAAAATGTGAGGAGTCTTAAAGGGTCAAATCCACTATTTAGAATAAACAGGAGGACTTGAAATCAAACAAACTGGATTGGAATGCATTTAACACTCCTGCCGGAATGGATTCTCAATTAACTCATTAGGAGCTTGCATTTTAAAAAGTTTTAAATCTAAATTGTCTTCATTATCAACCAATTTACTGGCTAAACCCACCGAAATTCTGTGTACTATCAACTAAGACAAAGAAGAACAGCAAATCCTTCAATCTAGGAAGCTGACAACAAGGGAATCTTTGGTATTTTTGTTCTAAAAATGACTGAAATTGTAAATTCAATTATATATGGTTAAGTAGTTGCTGGCAATGTTGTCATTTAGGTTTTGAGAATTTCCTTTTGTAAGTCAAAGAGCAGATTTAGCTACATGCCAACTATGTAGGAGACTGTAACTGGGAGGTAAATCATGTCTTGTTCAGCATCAGCATTTCCTGGCACAGGTTTCAGTCTGAGGATGTTACCTGAATTGTTTTTGACCACAAACATATTCTGAAGCCTTAAATACAATACAATGACTTCATTAATCCCCAAAGGGAAATTCAAAGCCTTAGTAGTTCACTCAAATTCTCAGATCAAATATTTCACCCACACTAAGGCTGTCACTTTTGATATAAAGTCCAAACTGCTGTTTGAAACGAAAAAATAGTTCAACAAAGGCCTAAAGAGGCTTACAGATATTCTGACCCACTGCCCCACCAATAAACAGAGCTTTTCTTTTCCTCTTTTCATTTACACAACATCAGGAAGTCACTCTACAGCTGCAAAGTAATGTATGGAAGCATTTTGGATTCAACATTATATGTGGAAACAATGAGGATAAAAGTAAGTTAAAGTCAGGTTGTCTGCAAAATTGATTAACAGAAAAGCTGAGCTAGATTAAATGTATTCAATCTTGATATTTTTGAAGAATACATACAACTGGGGGTCACTAAGGTTATGCAAGTTATCCAAGAATTCAGATTGGAGGGAGATACAACTATCATGATCCAGGTACTTCTAAAATTCTGGCTTTGGCCCCGTGCAGGCAGTTTATACTTACTGTTTAAAAAAACAAACAAGAAAGATCTTTACTCATTGTGACTCTTATTTCTCGGCTTTTTCTTTTTTTTAAAGTTCACTTTCCAAACACTTCCTTGTGTTGTGTGTGTCCGGCTCGGACCCTGCCCAAGCAGGAGCGAGCCATTCCTTGACTGGCAGAGCAGAATTGATAGGCTGCTATTGTTTCCTTTTAAGGTCAATTGTGTCTCAAATGCTTGGCATGGCTGGGAGTGCAGATGCAGCTGGCTGGCAGGAGAGATAAAACACTAATTTAACCACATTCTTCTGTGCAGTCTACACCTACAGAGAGAGAAACAGGGAGGTATGGAATGAGTGAGAGAAAGTATTTAAGGCCAGCGGGGATGGGAAAGATTTGAAGTGGTTTAGACAGAGACGAAAAAATGTATGGCTAGAGGGTGAAAACAAGGTGAAGACTACAAGTTTATCCAGGTGGGTGGGCAGGAGCCACTCCTTGCCATGAGCATCAAGCTTTTCTGTACCGTTGTTTGACCAGGCAGTCCAAACATGCCACCATATGTCGCAGGCATGTTTGTCAAAGCCACAAAAAGATGGTAAACACTCACATATATGCATACTCGCCTAGCCACATAAACATCTCACAGGGTGATGAACCATGCAGCATTTCATGGCCTCAAGTTCACATATTCTGGAACTGCTCGCACTCACTGTAAGTTAGTCTGAATATAACCAGCAGCTAAATGTCTACAACGTAATGTTTAGGTATTCTGCTCCAGAGGGGCGAAGGGGTGGGTGGGGGGCACAGTCAGACCGGCTTAGCTTCACAAATAAACCCAGACATGGAGAGAACAAGAGGGAGCTAGCTGAAGGTTGGATCATAAAATATGCCTGGTATTCCACAATGTTCCACAGTGCACAAATGAGCCACTCAGAGACCTGGGAGTGTTACGGGATTCCTGTGAGGCTTCTGTGTCTGAGTGTGTCCACATAAACACACATTGCACATGCATATGCACACAAACACCTCAATCAAGGGTGAGCGACAAGTTCATACACTTTACTAGTGTAAAAGTGTGCAATCCGGTGACGAGTTTGGATAAAACAACCTCAAATAACAGGGTAAGCAGGTGAATAATTGCTTATGTCTTTTGTTAAATATGACCAACAGGTCTAAAATGTTAGCCTACTTTGCAATAAAGTGATGCACCTAGTGGAAGAAACAAAGGAAGTAAAGCATTGATGAAGGGACCACCAGCAGGAAGCTGATGACTCGTACATGACATGAGTCACTGTGTCCGTTTGTCTGCTTTAGTCCAAGCAAAAAGGAGAGTAAATGTGTCATGATGACTGTAAGCAATTCAAGATGTTTAGGAAAACACAGGGACATCCCAGTGACTACGAATGTTTTAGCCACAGTTCTGAAATGATTAGTTTATTAACTGATTCACTAGAAAACATCAATTAATAAGACAATTAATTGACAACTTGGTAAATCAATTATCACTAAAGTAATTTATTAAGCAAAAATGCCAGGAATTTGCATTGATTGGGGTAACTTAATAACCAAATAGTTAAGAAGCAGACCATATAACACTAGTTTCACTCTATTTGTGGACTTTTGTTGCATGCTATACCCTCTCCCATTGTTTACTGTCTGTATACTATCAACTCTTCAAATAAATCCCAAAATACCCAAAAATAATGGTTGCTTGCAGTTCTACTCAGCCGAAAATTCTTCTTTTCCTATACCCACTTACTACATAAAACTCTGACATAAAAGGGTTTCATGACTCTAGAAATAAAAGCTGCACTTTAGCAAGTCTATTTTTATGGCCTTCACCAAAGCAGCATTGTGCTGCTTCACTTCCCCTGGTCAGGACAGCTAGCATGAGAAGGAGCTCCAAAAGCAACGTTGGCATGGAGGGGAAAACCAGCAAACCCAGGCCTCAGCTGCCCTTAACAAAAAGCAACAGTGCAGAGATCTCCTCCAAAATAAAACCAGCCAGAGACGAGGGGGGCAAAGAGGGGAAAGAGTCTGAAAATAGCCGAGCAGTTGGGGTCTGCATGCATCAGCTCCACAATGATGAAAGTGCCAAAAAACAGACTTGCTAATACATGGATGGGTGGATGAACGGAGGGAGGGATGCCTCTGGGGGAAGAAAAACATCTTACCCATTTAGCTTTAAATTACGCAGGTGAAAACAAAGTACAAAATATGGACAGTAACATGTTAAAACAAGAAATGCGAACGAAGGTCACACCCATCAAAGTTGTGATTACGTTTTAAAAAATATTTAAAAAAAAAACCTCAAAGTCTCAAAAAAAAAGTATGTCAACAAGTAATAAGAGCACAGAAGACGAACTAGCTGAGGACGGGAGAAACAGAAGAGGAGGAAGTGTTGAACAGCCAGGTTGCCATGGCGTCCGAACATTCCTCTCTCCGAGAACATGTATATTTTCTGATCACAAGAAAAATAATCTGCAGGAGGAATTTTATTTTGAGAGCCGCCCTGTAGACCCAAGGCTTAGAGCAGGTCAGACAGGAGTGTGTGAGACTGCATATATCCCTCATACAGTTCGGTGAAAACACCTCATGTATCACCAGACAGATCCTTTATGAAGGAAGAGCACGTGAGGATCCAACACCAGGCGGCTCAAGTCACTAGTAATCAAATGAACAAACATCCACACCCACACATGGGGCAAGCACCTACACTGTACTTCATCGAAAATGGATTTCTGAAGGCCACTTTTGAGGATATTTACATAGGTATTACTAGTCCAAAGTCCATATTTCTCTTCCTCAAATTCTCAGTCATTATAAAAGTTCCCCTCTAGGTATTTTCAGTTCAACATTTTCTCCCTTGGCACTCTGGTCTCAAGGAATCTGACACAGAAATATGTATGTAAATGTGTAAAATTGGAACAGATGAATATATTTATCTTAATTTATTCAGTTACTGTTAAATATTTTTACCAGGATTGTGACATTGCGTGTAGAATAAGAGGTGAGGAATTACTCATTGAGGGCATAACTTCTATAAACTATTTGAGTTCAATGAATCTGAGTTTAATGAATAGTTGAGCATTTTGGGGATTAAGCTGGTTTGCTTTCATGAGGAAATACTACTCTCACATTTGTCCATTAAATATAAAACTAGAGCAGGGAAACCGCTAGCTTAGCCATACATAAAGACTGGAAATAGACGGAAACAACTAGCCTTGCTCTGTTCAAATGTGACAAAGTAAATGATTAACACCTTAGCTTGTATATATTTGATTTGTTTAAAAACAAAGAGTAAAACATCAGTTTGTCATTATACGGCGGGCTCCATACAAGGCTACTTCTGTGTCTTTGTTGGGACCAGTAGCTCACATTTTTGTAGCAATAGAGTCAATATTTTATTCCAGTGTCACATCCATTTTAGGAGAAAATATATTAGAATTTAAAGAAGAGTAACAATTTTCTTATCAAATATCTGAAAAATGGAGGTGACCCAATGGCGGGCGGTTAAGACCGACAACACATGATCACTTTTACCTTAAGTGGGTCCCAGTAAAGGACCACTTGCACCCATTTGAATTGTGTGTCATTCCTCATTATCTCTTTAAAATATATGTGACTCCCTTAGAGCAAAAACAGACGAATCAAAGGAAAAACTTTAAGTGTAACAGTAGTGCTTTTCTCCAACTTTCTGCTACTGAGCTGCAGGGATAGAATGCTCTTCCTCTAAAAAAATCTTCCCTCATTTGGTGTTGTGATGATGGTGGTGGACAGCACTTTCTATGATGTCTAACACTCCAAAACCTTCCACATTTCTTCAACTCGGATCACGTCTGATGACTATAAAAGAATACAATTCACGTCATTTTCATAATCATCAAACTACAAATTCTCTGAGCTCTTAGATTTCCTCTGCACTCATTTATTCAGGTGTTTTCTTCTTATACAGGTGGTTCTCTAATCCACTTTTTCGTACTAAGATCAAAACATGAGAGGCATCACACATATCAAAGCACACGCCAAGACAGCACACGCATTTGATGTCGGCTCTCTGGGCTTCACCCACGAAGAGCAGCACTAAGAGGACGACAACTTATTTGCTATTCCAAATATTCCCTCTCTTGTGACTTTAAAAGCTGCAGGTTTGTCTACATTAATAGAGAAATTCTGCAAAACAAAGCAAACATTTTTCCTCTCATTAAGATGCAAACGGACATTTTTTGAAACAGTTTGCCACTGCATGAACGTGTAAAACAGAGCTATGGAAGTGAAGTCCCTGAAACAAGAACAATGGTGGATATATAGTTTGGTACATTAAGTTAACACTTGCAACCACACATTTACAACTCAACTTGGCCTTGCTGGACCACTTTATGCAAAAGCTGCTGCCTGTAAAGTCAACAGGAACAGCAGGCGTTCGAAATACTGTTGATGTAGACTGGCCTGACTCCTGGATATTCTATAAAACATCAGCCTTGTGGAAAGAATTGATTTTTAAAACAGAGGAGAAAGATATCCGTCTAGAAAAATATCCGTATTAGTGTGGACGAGGCCTAAGAATACATTTGTCTGCTCTGACTTGTGACCTCATGATAAAATGGACCTCTGCTGTGCACTGGACCGGTATCACCACAGTAAACTCCTGCCAACCGCTGTCACGTCAGTCAGTAGCCGTCCGACTGCAAATAACAGACTAAAACATCATAAATTCTAGGGGAAAGAAGCAGTCACTGTAATGCTATGGAAGAGAGGTTGAAAGAGACATATTGCTGCTCTGAGCACATAAACACTCATCAAATTGTAGTGATGGTACCCAAGACATACAAACCCTGCTGCTGGGTGAAGGACTTTGGTTCAACATTATCCTTTTATGGATATTATTGAGGTTGTAGAGTTGTTGTGGGATTTTAGTCATCTGTCAGTACGTAGGTGGCATGAGGAGATATTTTTGCATCTTCAACCACCTGCGTTGGCAGCTTTTCAGCTTTCACTCCATCAAAACGAAGCATGTGCAGTCTGTGCCAACTACCACCACCACCAGCATTACAAGACTGATAGGAAGTAGAGCGTGATGTTCACCTTTCTTCCCCCACGGATCGCTGTCTGTCTGGCTGCTCGGCCAGGTCTCTAAGAAGAAGAATACATCTTGAACCAGACTGGAATGGCTCCTGAAATATGCCAAATATGCCCCTGACCCCCCTCCTTTCCTGAAGACTCAGGCATGTTTCCTAGCCCACCCTCCTTCCCTTCTAGTCCCCCCCCAACCCACAGCATTCCTGGGCTTTACACAGCACCGAACGCACACATACTTATAATCACAGATGACCCACTCGCATAGAAAATGTTAAGGACATTTTTAACACGAGTTTCCACCCAGCTGACCCAGACATGCCTTTTAAGGGTAAGCGGTTCAGATTTCTCTTTTCATTAACTTCCAAAAATACTCCTGGACCATGCAGGACAAGGGGGAGTGACAGGAAAAAGGAGGGGGTCTCCTCTTTAGTGAGGCAAAGGAGAAGGAGCGAGTGAGTGAGACAAGATAACAATCAGAAGGAGAGAGGGGGAATATTGGCCAGTTAATGAGGAGAACACCTAAAAAAATAAAAGTGTGCCTGAGGAATTTACAAGTAACGTCTTAACTTTAGCTCTCCCCTGTTAAAGTGCCTCAGTCCCTTCCACCCCTCCCTCTCTCTGCCTCGCTGTGCCTCCTACATGCTTTTGAAGTCTGTTTCCTTTTGCACTTCTTTCCTCTTTTCTTCCAGGACCAACAAGGTAGCCATTTTTTGAGGAGCCAGTACAGTGTAGGAACAAAACAGCCGCACAGGGGGCTTTCTGTAAAACGACTTGCTGGAGGCTGAAATGTCCAACACTAACCTAAATCCCACGCAGGAACCAGTTGGAAAAAGTAAAAATTCCCAAACCGAAAGGAAACGCTTCTGTTTCAGGTCAACCTGAAAGCATGTCACACACAAACACAGTAGCAGAGTGACCCACATTGTTAGTCAATGTAGTCCAAACTCCAGCCATGTGGGGCAGCTGGCCTGGCCTGGCCAGGTTACCAATTAAACATTTGAGGACTTATCACCTGCAGCTATTGGGATGCATCTAACATCCACAAACACATTCTTGGCAGGAGCGTTTAGCAAAATAAACTCTGAAAGAAACACATAGCTTGAAAGTGAAACAAAGAAGGAGCCGCATCTGAACTGTATCAACTAAAATACATAAAACTGCCATTATGACACAGTTTATCCAGAGGCCTTGCACCTGTAATACGCTGCTATGAATACTGTTACTGTTTGCAAAAGCGGGACAAAGAGACAGAGACTTCAAAAAGATGACTCACACAAGAAACCTTGGCCTGTAAAATCTGAAGACTAAACAAACTGATTCACATTTATCTTTACCGCAGATCACAGAACAAATACAGAAGTGGAAATAAAGGCAAAGCTGGAAAAATGTCAAGCAAAGTTAACCACAAATAATAAATCACACTCTGATGCAGCATCCATGGACTCAACTCTACCTACATCTTTGTATGTTCTCGCATGATGAGGAAAAGGTGGACGTTTGAAAAGTCCAAATGAAGACCAGATGATTTTTTTTTCCCTTTTAGCTACATCCCATAGTTTAAAATCTTACACATGGTCAACAGCAGGGCAGCTGCCTGATTTTAAAGATGGATGTTCATAAATTAGGCTCCCTGAAATATGGAGCTATGAGGCAGTTTAGAAGTCAGCATTATAACCTGTAGATAATTCTGAGCAACTGTGACAGAGGAGCATTAATCTGTGCCTGTGCCACTTTTACAACTTTTCATAAAGGATATCAGAATTACATTTTCTACCAAGATTTTGCTGAAGAAACTCCCGTCTTTTCCGCACAGTTGGCTTTATCATCTCAGTTAGCGTAGCCTGTTTAACTCAGGTAAATATAGCAACAGGATGAGGAAGATTTACAAATATCACGGTGCAGCTCCAGGGAACTGTGAGAATTTCTTCATAAAACAGAGGGAAATAGAAACCTGTCATTCTGTCTTCCCAGCAGCACTTCCAAATTCTGAGTGAAATGACAGTAAATGTTTGAAAAATAGAACTTTTTATCCGCCAAACTTGATGTGTTGCAGTTAGCAGCAGAGCCCAGTGACATGAAACGGGTGACAAATTAGAGGAAAAGCAGCAGAAAGAGTCTCAGTAAGGTTCTGGGCTACCATGTGCTGCCAGAATAGCTTCACAGCAACTTAGTGTTGATTTTCCAAGTCTCTCAAACTCTGCTGGTAGGATAAAACACCATTCTACCCAAAAAATATTCCCTCATGTGGTGTTTTGATGATAGTGGTACAAGAAAAATCTAGGCTATATGTTTCGTTAGGTTGAGATCTGATGACTGTGAAGGCCAAAGCATATGATTACCAATATTTTCATATTCATTAAACCATTTAGCGATCATTAAGTCTTATGTCAGGGGTACTGTTATCCTGGGAGAGACCACTACCATCAGAAAAGAAATGTTTCAGAGCAACTTTGTTTTGATTTGCAGTGACTCTTGCCTCTGAATGGATAAGTGGATCCAAACCATGCCAACAAAACACTCCATGCAGCATAATAAAACTATCAGATTCTCTCAGTGGGGTCAAGGGTTGTTTTTTTTCCTACCTGTCTGTGCATTTATTAACCTCAGGTTTGTGTCAAGTATACAAGAGTTAATCACTGTGCAAACAACTCGATCTGGGAAAACAACTCATTTCATAACCACACACTCATATGTTTGATAACCACCCAGTGACGGCGTAAAAATCTTTTGCAGGTCAGTAACTACCAGAGATGTCAGTTTGGCAAACTGGTTTAATGGAAGGCTGAGTTACACAATCCTGTGATGTTGCTCTGAATCACAAATTACAAAACACAAGCTACAATGCAAAGCCAAAGAGGTTGGCATGCAAGTAAGAACAAAAAAAAAAAAAAAAGAAAAACAGTGCAAATTGGGGCTAACTTTGAAGCTCTACAAGAAGAAGACGCAGCATTTATTTGTCTGAAATACATTTTACAGCATTGTGAAATGTTGTTTTCACATATCCCAATTGGGGTGAGGGTTCAGGGTCTGCCTTGATACAGTGCCCCAGGAGCTGGATGGGTTAAGGGCCCAACAATGGCAGCATTGGGGTTTGATCCTCTGACTTACTGATCAGGAGACCAGAGACTTAACCATTGTGCCACCACAAACCCATCTCTTCAGGATTAGCCAATATGACAAGGTCTGTAATGATACAAAACAAAATGTGTGTTCCTCCTTCCTTCCACTTGTTTTAGAGGAGGAAAAAATAACTTAGGATGCATATACACTATACAATAGTGTGTAGACATGAATATCTGCTGCAGTACACCGGACGCTGTATACACTCCCGTACCTGCAGCATCAAACAAAAATCTCCGTGAAGAATCTGTTGGTTAACAGTCACCTGCACCACACTGCACTACTGAGACCCCAATAGGTAAACATGCCTCCAAATTATAGGGAGCCCACCATCGCTGTTGGTAATGAGGAGGCAGTCTGGCACGGTTTGGAGGGCTAACGATGGGGATTCATTCACACTCACACACGCAAAAGAGGGTGTATGAACAGAATCCATTTTTGCCTTGACATGGAATTCTTAAAGAGTGAGGGCATGTATCAGTGTGTCAGTGTACGTGTTAATGAGAGCCTGAGTGAAGCGTGTGAATGCTCACAGCTGAAATGTACTTCTGGCTACTGCTTGCTGAGTGACTGACGCTCTTAGCCTCTAGTATCTGATGACAGATCTACATGGATGGGAGCAGCACCAAGCAAAAGTGCCCTGGAACACAGAAATACCTGCGCACACACACGCAACCAAGTCACGATTACACAGTAAGTTCAAGCAGTTTGAACCTCAGCTGAAATCACAGAGTCCTGCCCTTTTACTGACCTACTGTTGATAAAGAAAGCCGGTAGGGAGAGCAGGCAGGAAGAGTGGAGAGAAGAGAAGGAGGAAAAGACAGTAGAGGAAAGGAAGGAGGTTAGAGAAAAAGAAAATGTTCACATCCTAAAAAACTTCTGGAAAAGGACCAAAAAACATAGTCTTGCAGTTTGAATTTTCTTCCAACTAGTCAAGTTGCAGTTTACATCTATAGGTTTTCAGACTTGACCTTGACCATTTTGGCCTTTGAATTCTTGAGTTACGGCCAAAAGCATGTTTTGTGAGGCCACAGTGAACTTGGCCTTTGACCACTAAAATATACTCACTTCATCCCTGAAACTAGGAGAATGTTTGTGACAAATTTGAAGAAATTCCCTCTAGGTGTTCGAGAGATATTGCGTTCACAAGAATGTCACAGACAATGCCTCCAGGGAGTAAAACAGTAAATCTCCACACTGGGGAACCTGAAGTCAGAAAGTATTTAGCAGTTCCTCCCAAATGACTGATCACTTAATAAAACAGTTGTTAATTACTGCTACTCAAACTCAAATTGACATAAAAACATTTTTAAAAATTCACAATGAAAATCAAAACATTGGCGGTAGAGAAGGTGAAAATGTTTGCTTGAGAATGTCAGTTATTTCAAGTCAACTGCTGTTGAATAATTTTGTTTTGAACAGCTGATCGTGTCAGCACATAAATACAGCGACCAGCAACAAGACAAAATGCAGATGTACAAATGTGTAGACAGCACATGAGCATCTGGCAGACACACTCCTTCCTCTGAGGCTGCAACAAGTGTTTATATTCATGATCGATTAATCTACTGAATACGTTCATGACTGACTGGCATAGTTAAAAAAAAAAAAAAGCCCAAGGTTACATTTCCAAAAATATTTTTGATGCAATAGAAGTCTACATATCAAAGAGAATCAGTTTAAGATCTGTGATGACAATAAAAAGTAGCAAATTCCTACAAAAGAAATAAATACTGGAAGCAGATGTTAAAATAAACATAAAGCAAAAAGGAAAGATTTATCAACTGTCAAAATGATTACCAGTTGATTTGCTGTCAACTCATACATTGATTTTTTCCTTTCAGCTCTTCCTACTACCAGCACATACACTCACAGATACAGTATGAACAAGCACAGAGCGTCACATTGGTGTCTTTATGGCATTCGGCCATCTTCCTACAATTCTGCTCATACGCAGACAGCAGCTCCAGCTGGCCTGCGTATTGTCAACAGCAGCCTCTGTCCCGGATACTGAGTCGTTTATTGCATTATCACAAAACACACACACACACACACACACACACACACACACACACACACACACACACACACACACACACACACACACACACACACACACACACACACACACACACACACACACACACACACACACTCAAAGGACCTACACTCATAGGCTGTGTGTGGGCGCTAATACAAGGCTCTCAGAGATCATGATTCATCTGTGCTATTTCCAGGACGCTCCGTTTGTAACGCCTGCAACATCACTCTGCATCTTCTGCTGCTCTATTCCTGGGTTAGAGGGTTACCAGGGATAAAAATGAGAGTCTACCACTAATAATAACCAACACCAACACCATCCGGTCCTAATCCTATGTCAGCTATCCATTACAGTTTATTAGGATGTATAGGTTATGCTGCATAGGACACTCGTCTGCATGTGTTGGTGCTGACTTTTCCTTTCCCATTTTTACCTCTGAGAACTTACTCTAAGATTTTAAATTGCTTTTTCATTTTTACTGACGAAGACAATTAACTTACCAGTGCAGATATTTATATCTAATTTGATTTTATATAATTTTTATCTTATTGCTTTCTATTTTTAGGCACTACATGACTTTTGTTATATCTTTTGTTTTTTCTGAGCAAATTCTGGCACAAGAATTTTATTCGGGATTAAAAAAGTTTTATCTCATCTATCTTAGACAGACAGAATATTAAGCATCACTAAGCTTTTCAGCTATTTCTAAGTAAATGTGAACACGATGTATTCCATTGTCATGTTTTATAGTAACACATTGGGGGCTTGGTATTTTTTGGTTTGATTAAAAAAATGCAATTGGAACTTGAAAACTTGGGCCCCGGAGAATTATAATGAACATTGTCATAATGTTCTGACAATCTATGGAATCAGGAAAATGATATTCATTCATGGGTTTTAGAGCTACAACTAACCTTTACAATAACTGTCAATTAAATTCCTAATTATTCAATTAGTTGTTTAGTGTAATGTCAGAAAATGGAGAATAATTTCAATCAGTGTTTCCCAAAGCTCAAAATGTCGTCCTCAAAAGTCTTGTGTTGTTGATCGCTCAAAAAAAAAAAAAAATCAGTTTACTATCATAAAGGAGCAAAGAAACTGAACACTATACTAAATTAAGAAGCTGGAATGAGATATTACTAATTTTTTGTCTTTAAAGAATTACTGAAATCGAATAATTGTTTACCAGAAATAATCTTGGATAATCTGTGGATAAGGTATTTTTTTCCTTCCACTGAAGAAATACCAATATCCATTCTTATATCCGTGCACTTGCAGCACATGACGTCAGCGTCCATGTCCTGTAATTCCACACTGATGTGTGATCATGCTACACTAACAGGACGGACCGAGCACTAACCCTGATGTGCGGAGTGGCAGTAATATTACCACCGACAGGCTAAGTTTGACATTCCCAGTGGTTTGATTCTCCCAGGCAGAAAACCTCAATATTTTAATTTAATCCCCAGAGCAGTCATTTAGCCACTCCGTAATCCCCAGGTCCAGTGCTTAGTCTGATAATTACCCTTATTGGACACCCATAATGATTAGTTTTTGGTTTCACCCAAAGCAGTGCAGGCAGTTTCATAGGGCGGTCGCAGCGTTCTGCGGAGTGGAAAACCAATCATGCGTGGTATAGCCCAGGTCATAAAAGAGGAGAGAGGTATGATTATTACTTTGCATGGCAGGCGACAACTCCTGGACAGGACGTGGTGCAAACTCTTCGTGCAACTTTCTCTTTTTGGCATCAAGTCACTTTAAAGATTGCAGAACAGGTGAAGGTGCTGCTGGTGCTTCTGCTGTGTCAACATTAGCCAGTATCACTGTGCTGAGCAATCATGTCCAGAGGAGAAGGTCAAAGAGGGCATCTGCTGGGAATTACTCCTCCTGAGAGCCAACCAAACTTGATGCATAATTTTCCCAGTACTGGAAATGCACGGATCAGGCGGTAATCGGGGGAAATTTAGACATCTTACTCCTCACTTTGCTGCTACTCTCATTTGATTTTCCCTTTGCATTTCTCCCAACATTTCCAAACTGACAGCATAAACTGCAGACATTCCCTCCACATGCGGTGCAATAATCCCACCTAAAATGCCAAAGGAAACCCATTTCGCACCAACATGACAAGCTTCCATGCAAGTGCCTGTGCTGAGTCCAGGAGAAAAGTGGCTTCACAGCAGCACAGGCTGGTAGCTCAGCTGGTATAATCTGCAGCTGGCTGGGAGGGCGAGCCTTACTGGAAAGTCATCAGGGATTTTTTTTGTCTCCTTCATGTCTGAAACAGGTCAAGGCAGGTCCCCTCCATCTCCTTCCCTCCCCGTGTTGCTCTTTACGAGCCCCACCTGGCAGATTAGTATTCCACCACTACAACTACCTTTTCTGCCATTTACACGTGCACACTATGGCTGTTCTGCTGAGGGAGCACAGGGCACACACTGTTCACACTTCACCTCTGCCGCCTTGTTTTCATACATGTATGTGGAGCCCATGCAGCATGACACATTCCATCACATGTGAAGGAAAACAAACACTCGTAAATATATTTAAAAAGAACAAGGATCTGTGGGTGCAGTGGGAATTTAGCAAAACATCCAAGTAGGGCCATGATTTAGTTAGCTATGATTTAATGTGTCAAGTGGTTTACTTTAGAAATGCCAGAAAACCTGCAAAATGCATTATTTTCTATTCATATTCCAGACATGTAAACGAAAAAAAAAAACAGCAAATCGTCCCTTTTGACAAGCTGGAACCATAGAACATGTAGCATTTTGCCTCTGTAAACAAATATAATATTCATTAGTACTATTCAGATTAAATGTTAGCACAAATTAAAGTTTAGGTTCTTTTGGGGTTACATTAAGGTTGTAATCAATGCACACATGAACATTTGTCTCTTCTAGCAACTGCCAAATGGCTCTATTAACAATTAACTATCTTCAACAATACTACAGATTAAAACAAAACTTATATTCAGATCCTCCGTTAACCACGACAAAGCAACTATTCAACCTAGAGTCCACACAGGTAAACACTACGTCATAATGCAAAACATCATGCATGCATCATAAAGCAATAAACTAATAAAGCCATAAAGTACAAGACAGAGGGAAAGAAAAGTTAGGAAAGGAAAGAGAAAGAAAAACACGTGGATACCTTAGCAAAGCTGCAAAAACTAATCGAATACTTAAGTAATTGTCAACCTCTAAACTGACCGACATTTATGTTGATAATCAGTTCTGTCTTTAAGGTAAAACAGTCTACATTTTCTGATTCCAGCTTCTTAAATTTGATTATTTTGCAGTTTATTTCCTCCTCTGAGACTCCAAGCTACTTTTCTTTATGCGGTGGACAAGACAAGGCATTTAAGGGTGTCATCCTGGGCTTTGGGGAACACTGATTTACGTTACTCAGCATTCTCTGACATTTTACAGACCAAACAGCTAATGAACACACAAAAAAAATTAACACATTGTGTTGTCAGAGTGTCCAGATTGGGAGTTTTTAAACTTAGAATAGCCAAAATACAGCCTGTGTAAGTTCAGTCTGCATACTGTTTGGATATCATGCTACTATAAGAACTGCAGTAGCCTCAACCCAATACATCTCCCAAATAACACAATATATTCATTCTGTAAACATCATGTTCATAAATTGTGTTAGCCTGAATGAGCAAGCACAGTTTTCCTGCTTTTTGTCCCACTATTTTGGGGGAATTCTGGGTCAAAATGGAGCCTTTATAGGCTAGTAGCTCTGCTGGCTTACAAATATCATCAGGAGAAAGTGAAACAGTTTTACTTCATGTATTTTAAGAAATACCCTAAAATTCCTGACCACGTAGGAGGAAAGGTACATGTTGAAACAGCTGAGAGAAAGCTAATGTACTTGGCATGCAGAGGCTAAAACAGAGGCTACATTAATGTCAAGACTGACAGTTTTAGTGCATGTTTTTGACTCCATAACCTGAACTGGAGCTTCACATGCAGCACCTTGGATAAAAACGCAGTCATGCGCGTGAACGCAACATTTGCGAGAAAACTATGCTACAAATATGGCTACATTTTAGCAAAAATAGGATGCAAATGGTGAGAGCGACGCTACATTTTAACCACCTGAGGTTTTCGCCGCAGACCTGGATGCTTCCTTTGGCTTCAAACCGAGCAGAGGAGGAGGAGAAGGAGGACGACGAAGGAGGAGGAGGAGGGTTGAAAAACTTGCCGCAGTTCAGACTTCTGCAGTCCCGACTGACTGAACTCAGGAAGCCGCTCTGAAGCCCATAAATGCACTCTGTCCCCCACCGCCGAAAACACACGAATAAAGTGTTAAAATTTACCTCAGAGGCTCCACGACGCCGAACAACGCAACGGTAAATCCACAACTTCACACGGGTCGAGCTCATGCGGACGGTCGGACTCGCTGCTGCTGCTGCGGCCGGGACAAGTTCATCCACATATTCTCAGACCAGACCAGAGAGTTGGAGGCGACAGAAAAGGAGGGGAGACCGCTTTTTTTATTTGCTTTCCCCTTTCCCTCCGCCGCTTTCGTTGGTCCTTTCCTCTCGGATATTCCCCTCCCTGGTCCGTTTGAGATCAAACCATCACATTCCAGCGCGTCCTTAACAATGAAAAAAGGTGGGTTTTCCTTTTCTATTGCCGGAGGACCCACCCCTCGGGATGACTCTGCCCGGTCTGACCGCACAGAGAACGCCCTTCCCGGCTGCGAGGTCCCGCCTCTTCCACAGAACACAGGCCAGTCTGGCCGGTGAGCGGATTTTATTGCAATGTCGACTCTCCAGACATTATCATCACCAGTTCCAAACCATAAAGATAAGAATTTAAGCGAATAAACTCCCATTACTCTCAACATTGTTTATCACACTCCCATTATTTTGCAACATAATCAATGGCAGAAGGCTTAGAAGGCACTAAAAAACACCTGTAGCAATGATAGAAGTCATTCAAAGCAAGCAGAAATTATAAATCTACTCACCACTGGCACAGACTTATTATAAAAGCCCTACTATATTATTATTAGGCTTTCATAGTGTGCATAACAATCCAAAAGCTACAAACTGGTCACCACAAAAACGCTCCGAGTACAGTGAAAATCTGCAAATGCCATAATTAAAGTTATGCAACAATGAATGTTCTTAGTGGAATTTAAGGGAGAAGTTCTCCAAGTTTGCCTGGAAGAAAAAAAATGGATGCAACATGTGCTCCCAGGTTCCTCTGATAAACGTGACTCGTGACTAAACCTCATAAATTTGATTGAGTGCGTGACAACTACAGATAAACAAGAACCCTTTGTGTCTTATTCACCACAGCTATCTGTTTAAGGTTGAATAAGAGAATGACCAAATGCAAAAAATGACGGTTAAAACAAAAGTACACAAAATGCAAAAAAATAAAAAAAAAAAAAAAAAAAAAAAATCAAAAAATGAGTATTTGGTATTAACTTCAACATGCCTAGTTATAAAAAATAACACAAGATTGCAGTTAAAGTTTTAATTTATCCAGTTCTAGTGGTTCAAAGTAGGTTTAGTCTTAAAGTATTTACATGCACGTATGAATAAACTTCTCCAGTAGCAACACAATATTGATTGCAAAGTCTAAGTTTTGATTACTCATCACAAAGCACAACAATCTAGACTGTTTTATTGTCAGGGGTGGACTGTGGCCAGTTTTCAGCATCCCTTTCAGAAAATATACAACTATCCATGTCAAAATTACACCTCAGTTTTAAACAAAATCTTTAAAAAAATACATTTCCTTATACCAAAAGATGCTACACCTCTGGTGCAAATATTTTTATCTCGTTTGACATAAATGACAAATCGACAGTGACATAATAATAATGATGAGTTTATTCTAAGTCCGTTTTATGGCCATATATCTCAATGAACTGTCACTTTATGAGCTTTAGCTCTCTGTTCTTTCACTCTCTATAGAAACTAATAAAAACACTATGAATTGTTCTTGAAATCTGTCCAGTTTTCCTGCTCACATTGCTTTTAGAATATAAATTAATATGATACACACTTTTATAATAATAATAACAATAACACCTTTTATTATTTGGGGGCCTTTCAGAGTGCCAAAAGACACCAGGGTGAAAACACATTCAAATAAACAATATAAAATTTAAAGATGTAAAAAATTTAAAAGAAGGAAATTTTGCAGTTTTTTAAACAACAGAAGACGAAAGAGGAAGGAAGTCAAAGAGAGTATGCTTGTTTGAACAGCTGGGTTTTGAGATGGGATTTGAAAATGTCCAGCTTTTGATAAAAGTGTTATGATTTGCTGTAACTCTCTTGAAAATTAAATGTAGAATAACTTTACCCCAAAATATTGAATACCGTGACAGCACAGTCGCATTCAATCTGTCTGTTATCAGTGTCCTCCTGTGCGAAAATGGATAGCATTGTAGAGTTTAAAGGTCGTCCAACAGTTTGAAACAGGCTCCACCAAATCTGTATCTGGGTGTATACACTTTAGTTTTAACTGTGGTGGCACTGAGTGGGCAGAAACACTGCGCTAATTTAGCATAATAACTTGGACAGAGGTGTATTGTTAACTTTGTTATTGCAGCAGGATTATGGTGGTGCAGTAAATTCTTCAACAGTTGTTCACCGTCTTTCAGTGACGTAAACAGGGGGAATAATTTCACTGAGATAAAATACTTCCTAACTGAATGTGATAAGCAGCCGTCTGACCAGGTGAAGTAATTGTTTTAGTATCTCCTGAGCTAATTCTTGTGAAACTCTTTTGTATTTGGCAGCACAGGAGAACACAGACACTACTGACATTTTAAGATTGCCGTGCTATCAAAAATCTAATCTATATGGCCTCATTGCCACTCAAAAGTAACATCAGCAGCACTGTTGCTCTCCATGTAAGGGAGTGGATACTGGAAATCTCACAATCATCACTGGCCATGACTGTGTTTCCTTAAGCACACAGTTTCTCTCCGACAAATCACCATAATGTATCTATTGTATCACTTGATTTAATGGGCTAAGTGAGGTATAAATAATGTCTCTCTCCAGGTGGGGAAATGCCAAAGATGCCAAGTAATCAAGGAGAACTGAAATGAAGCTTTTGCAAGCCAAAGGCATAACCAGACACGCCTATGACAACTTAATACCACAGCAGGGAAGCCAAGCACAGGTGTTTGTGAATATGCATGAATGCGTCTATATTTTTTATGGGTTTTTTTATGTACGTGTGTGTTTAAAAGACAATAAACACTGTGCTAGAAAGAATACCATCTCAGTTTTCAGAGCAACTTGTCTGCTTTATACATTAAAACAACCCTTGATCTATGAGGAGACAAAGCACAAAAGATCCACCACTGCAACAGAAAACAGTGAGATGACTTTTAAGTAAAGACAGGCATGGAAAATGGTTCTTTTTATGAGGATGCGTGTCGGTCATGTTTCATCCATCTTGAGAGGTTTGGCTCATGCACAGACAAGTTTCTGTCATGTTGGGAATTTGCCTTAATACATTAGATGCTATAAATGCATTACACAGACTGCAATCTAACGCATGAGGACGGGATACCAGGGGAAAGTAATCTCCTACACGGCATACTGCAGCGCACACAGACAAGCTGATTCAGGAAGAGCAGGTTTCTGGCCAACATCCTTCCTAATCAAAAACATCCTTCACCAGTCAGAAACATTAACTTGTTTATTCCTGTAAGAAGTTGCCCAAATCACAATCAGGTTATCCAAAAGATTCTCTTAAAAGAGGACGGTTTTGCTGTTTGCATTTCACATTTTAGCTATTTTATCTTATCCAGAGTGACTTGCAGTGGCTGCAGCGGCAGATTATCTCTAATAATCCTGCGCAGATCACCAAAATTACAAGCAACCAATAGTACAGAAAGCAAAGCTTGGGTCAACAGTCACTCGACAATATTCCTTTGACTACAAAATGAGCATGTAAGAAATAAAATGAGAACAAAGTGGGAGGATTTTATGTCACAATATGGCTTATGCTGGAGCTTTCCTGCTTTATGTCCTTTTTATAGTGGGGATAAGGATTAACATACTTAATTCAGTGTCCTCTCAGTGTGTTATGGCCCGTATTTAAACAGATGTAACCCTGATGGATCAAAATGTGGGGCAGCCTGTCATGTAGGGAAACATGCACTTATCCAATGCATCAGGCACACGCTATGTCTGAGGAGACCCTTTATAAAGACAACCTCCCTTGTATAATACAGTCATGTGAATCTCAACAGTCTTTCCAAGTTAAATCAATAATAGCTGACTTCCAGCTGCTCTGATTAAGTTCTGCTGTTTGAGGTTTTTATATCTTACTTTGGAAATACACAGAATGCCCCATGAGAGGGAACAAGCTCCAAATCCTTTGATACGTATAAAAAAGTGCTGTCCTACTGTCAGGTTTTATATCATTTTGAAGTACAGATGCCTCAGCCTGTCTAGTTCACCCTCCCATGGCCCTCTCTTTCTCACTGCAGGGGGACATTCCTCAATCCTCAGCCTCTGGCATGCAGTAAATCTGCCTGAGAGAGACCTACACTCTCCAGTCTGCCAGGAACCCTCTGCCAGGCAAGCAGGACATACAGCTATTTATCAGGTCTCAACCTCATGCTTTCTTTCTTTTCTCCTGAAGTGAACTGTGCTTAGGAGACTTACCGCATAAATATCTTGTGCAAAATAGTCTACTCAGGTGTTTCGTGTCTGCCAAAGGCAAAGTGCCTCAAGGTTAAGCTGAGGTGAAGGAGCAACTGTTAAAAGGTGTTAATGAGACAAGAGGAGCTCCACAAAGGCAGCTCCCTCCCTTCCTGCATCTCAGCATGACTTTTACTTCTGACTATACAGCTCTTCCAAAGTAGCTATCCCATTAAAAGAAAGAAAAAAAAAGCAGTTGAGCTCTTGGCAGCATTCCCTCTCTTTGTCTCTGCACACCTGGACTGAAAGTCCACTCCTTGAGAGGAAGGATTCCTTGGACTGACCTGTGTAACGGTGCAGAACATCAGCAATCACCTGCATGAATCTGGATCAGATTTTTTTTTCTCTCTGCAATGTTTAGAGGCCATACAGAGGACTCTATCTGAGAAAAACAATCAAGGCTTGCAGGTAGGCACTGGAGGAAGGAGTAAAATCTATGAAAATCCCTTAAAAATGAAGTTAACAGAGGAAAATTGTCTCATGTCATAAGTTTTAAAGTTCAAATAGTACACGATATTACTACAATAGTTAATTTTTTTGTTTTAAACATTGATCAGATGACTACTGGTGTGCAAAATAGGTCATTCATAGTCATAAACCATCAATAATTATCTTGTTTCATTGCAGTTAACAACTGTTCAGTTGTAATGACAATCAAAATTGCTGCCAGTTTTATGTCTGAAGTAGACAAATCATCATCATGGTCATAGTAGTGTTTTCATCTGTGTGAATTATTTAATTAGAAAAAATCTAATACCACTCTCATGTTTGTACAACTAGCAGCCGGTTAGCTCAGCCAAACACAAAGAATGGAAACTTTGGGAAACTAAATCCACCATAGTTACATACTTATGTCGCTGGATTGCACTTAAACAAGTCTATATAATGCTATATACACAAGCATTTTCCCCAAATGTCAAACAGTTCCTCTAATATGTATTGAAAACACAGTGCAAATTTTCAATGGGTGCTTTTTTTCAGGTTTTTCAAGTTTCTAACACCAAGCATAACATTTATTCAACTCATTTTCACATGTCACATGACTTCAAATCAGAGGAACTCACGTTTAAAAAAAGCCCAAAAAGTCGATTTTTTGAGTAAAACCTATATAGTAGAATTGATACATGACATGCTACCGCGTCCAGTAGTTTATACTGAAATCCTGGGTGTGCTAAAGGCAATCCTAGCTGACAGTGGGTGAGAGGCCTGATAAATCCCGAACAGGTCACTGACAAACAGACACAGACAGCCATTCACATTCACACTATTGAACAATTTTGAACTGCCACTTCCATGTGTCTGGACTCTGGGCAGAAACCAAAGCCCTGAGAGGAAACCCACACAGACTCAGGCCTAACACACAAAACTCCAAGCAGAAAAAGGCCTCAGCCGGGCAGAGTACACAAAAACAACATGCATCCAGCACCGTACGTCGACCCAAACCACATCTCACATAGGCTGCTCTCCATTTCACGACCGAGACAAATCTCAGCGACTTACTGTGGAATCTTTTGAATCCACACCCAAACCATGAGCAACAAGTCGCATGTGAAAAGATTTTTACGGTGTGAGCCAGCGCCGTATACCCGGCAATGGCACAGCATGGAGGGCACAACCACCGAAAAAAGCTCTGCTGTCTTGTTCCACTGCCAAGCCATAATAACAGCAATAAGGTTGGGGAGGCTCGTTAACCTTAATCTAGGAATTACACTGTGGCACCAGGGAGAGGAGGACGTGTTGTGTTTTGTGCTTGTACATAGGAGCTGGAATTAAACATTTACCACAGAGGGGGTGCTGCTGCAGCTTTGAACTGTGCAGAAAGGCAGAGTGGTGGCTCATGCAGTTCACACAGAGCCTGACTCAGATCACTCCCCTACTGTGCCCTGTTGAAACACTGAGCGCTTTTTATTAGTCTCTGCTGCCACTTTGTGGTTAAAATGCATCACATCAACTGCACAGAATCTCCTGCCAATGTCACATACAGGAAGGACTTACCAGGATAATGTTGACGGAAATTAGTTTAATTATGGGCCGAGAGCACAATAAATTGATGACAGGCTAAAAATATCAAGGTATGTCATCACAATATAAGTATATGGCATCTATTCACCCTGCAGTTCCTCCCATGACACACATACAGGCATCTTTAGAAAGCCTTTTCTTCTTCTTTTGTGGTTTTATGGCAAGATGCAGTTTACCAGTCTATTAAATCTGATCATGTTTAGAGGTTAAACCACTGAAATATAGGTTAAGTAGCTGAAATGAGCTAAATTTCAACAAGTTTTGTCAAGAAAATGTTGCTTTCACAATGAAATGCATCATATTAATACGCAAATAATGTCATACATTTATTTCAATTTAATCCAATTTCAGACTCAATTCAAAAAGCTCTATTTGTCCCCTGATGGCAGTTTATATAGTATATATGTCATGTACATCTCAATAAAGCACCCTAAAATGGGCAATTTTGCACAATACATAACTTTTTAAAATTAGAAAACCCGACAAAATCTTGACTTTCACTGATAAGACTCTGTTGATGTTGTTTTAATGCTGCATTACCTTCACCAATAACACTTGCTGCTCATTGTCCTTAATGCTACGAGGGCAGAATGAATAGTAGAGATCAAGTCAGATGAGGTTCAGAACATTTTTATGAAATCTGATGATGTCTTTTTGGAATTGTGGTGGTAGGAGCAGCAAAAGGACACTGCTCAGAGAAACTTTTGTAAGAAATTAACCTGAAAATATCAGTAATCATGTGTGTATATGTATTTTTCCATATGATTCTTTGTATTGCGGACAATAGGACGACAATATATTGGGTGCAGGGTGTTCTTTAATACCAAATGTGCCACTGCCCCTTAAAATGTTTGCATATGTTACTGATGAGCTGCACAAGGAGTGATGAAGGCAAACTAATGCCATTAAATTAAACATCCATCAAATCTGTATTTATTCTAGCCGATTAATTGTCATCATTCCAACTAATAGCTCCAATCATGACTCACTGATGAGACAGAAACTTGTTTAATTAGATGGCTGGCCGCCTGCAAATTAATTATAGACATTAATGAGATGTATAATGTGGGAATTAAAGAGAAAATAAAGCAACTACTCGGAAAGTTAAAGGCGCTTTGGTTTTAATTTGAGGCGAATTGAAGCTGGTGCTTTGACAACTTTATCCTCGAAGGGACTCAGAGCAAGTTTAAAGTGATATTCGTATTTCAGCAGCAGACACACTGGGAAAGTGAATCACCTTAGCTTTGTGAAAAATTAGGATAAAATTGCTGCATTTTCTTGTAGTTATATTTCTACACCTATTAAAGATCGATGTTGTATTCTCAAGAACAACAGAGGAATCAGTAAGACACCAGCAAAAACCTGCTTCTCTATTTCTTCAAAGCAATAAAGCAGTAAATCCATATTCCAGTGATCAGTGGAACAGGAAATGCCGACTGCACAACTCCAAAATTGCACCAAAGTGGGCGTCTCTTTTCATTTTGACTGTGATGAACAAACACGTGAAAACATGGAGGTGAATAGGCCTCTTGCACCATGTGGGGCTTTCCCAATAAGACTTGAAGAAGTTCACACCTCCTCTGTCTTGACTCTTAACACACTCCTACATGCACACTCTCACACACACAAGTCCTGTCGGCCGGATGAACACAGTCTGAGTCTGCTTTACAGCTGCAGCAGCATTCCTAGTGTTTACACCCTGAGAGACGCTGAAAGTTGAAGAAACAGTCTGGTAAGTCGACAACCTATAATTTGCTGCTGCTCTTATTTGGTGATATTAAGACAGGCAGACAAAAACAAAGGCTGTTTTCAACTGTGAGACGGCAAATCACAATGAGTGTAATGTAGTGTCTGAAAACGTACAAATAAACTCTTTAGTGACCAGCTCAACAAGAAGCATTAGGAAAAGAAAGAAAAGCTTAGTTTTATTGCTGATATTTTAAAAAATAAATTCATTTCTTGTGACTTCTTTGTGGTTTGTGTAGAGCTGAATAAAAAGAATGTGTGGTTTAATCGGGAATCTGAAAAAATGGCCTGCCACATTTTACCCTTCCTTCATTTCTTTCTGAATTGGATAAATTAATAAAATTAGTAGATTTTGGGAACTGAGGTCTTATGCTCATAAATTGTCACTGTTGATATTTGTTCTCTGGTTTTTCTTCCAAATTATGTTAATTGTCATAGAAAATTAACATATAAATCATATAATAACCATTAAGACGTCCGTTAATTGCAATGTATTCATCATTTATAAAGGTTGGCTTATTAATTAGCACCAGTATCCGTATTAAGAGGAACCACTTAATGTATTGCAATCTTTTCTGAAACAATCAGTTTCTAACAAAAACCATTCTAAAAAAATGCTATTGGACTTACATGTAAGTTGTGACAAAAACAAATCACTGCTATAATAATTCACTTCACTTTATGTTGCCTAGTTATCTCTCATTGCTTATTCTGTCATAACCCGTATAAAAGACACTACTTAACGGGCTTCAGCATGTCTTTGCTTTTACAGTTTAAACTCTTGTCTTGAATATCTGGTCAGGTCAGACAGAAACTGGAAGTGAGCCTCCCTGGTACAGATAAACACATTCCACAGACACTAAATTCCTAGGAAACAGAAAATTACTATTAGTAAACCTTTGAAAGTACTAAGAAGTCACAAATAAGGAGTATTTTGGAGTAATAAAATGGAAAACTTTGTGCGTTTTTTGCCGGGGAATGTGATCTTGCCAATACAGGGGTGTGTATGTTTAATGAACAACTCACCTAAATCTCCTTATAGTTCATTTAAGTCTCACTGTAGCGGAGCAAACCACCTATTTTTGTATTTTATCACTTATTGAATTGTAACTGCAGACACAGATTCTTCTCTTAGGTTAACAGATGACTTGATTTTGTGACTTCATTTAATGGTTGGTCATTTACAGCAGGAATAGAAGAAGGATCAAGTAGAAGTTGACTTTTACTCTTATGTCTGACTTTCTGTTTTGAATTCAGACAATCCTCACTTTGATTTCCTTTGAGTCACTTAAAATCATCAAAGAGAGTTTGATATCAGTGCTTATACAGCCTTAATGCCAGTGAATCTTCTCAGCTCCTTACCGCTTCAGTATTAGTGGTTTATGGTCACAAATTCCACCTCAGTATCTCACTATTGCTCTGTAACTGATTTAAGATAACGCATAGTCGATGAATGCTGCCATTTATCAACATTTGCGTCCTTTAATCTAAAATATTCGCCTCTAAAATACAAATGTTTCATATGTTTCAATAATCTGCCAGTCGCAAAAGAAGAACTGACTAGAGATGAACTTAGTTACAGTAGTGACGCCTTCCATATACGTGTTTTTTATGGAAGTAGACCAGACAGACAGCAGAGAGTGTGAAAATGCTCTATATGTGATGTGTTGAGTCAGAGCAAGACAGAGAGCAAAGTCTACGTGCTGCCAGTGAGGACGTGAAAGCAAAGCAAAGATAAGGAATGTGTTTAAAGAGCTTTTATCAGCTGATTTCATTTAAGGATCAAGATAATGGGTGGATGGAGATCAAGAAAGTGGAAAAAGTGGACGTAAAAGATGGAAGAAAAAAGAGAAAGGAAGCACGTGTGAAAATACACTCAATAATAAAGACGAAAGAAAAGACACAAAATGTTACAAATACAGGAAACACATTTGTAATGTTACTCGATTAACATTACAAATGTGTTAGACAAATTAGTCCTTGAAGCAGGTAGCGTAGAAATGAAAGTTAATTTATTATAATGATGTTAAGCACTTGTATGACTACTCATGCGCAAAATCAGTGGAATCCTCTAGTTGTTTCCTTTTTTTCAAATCAGTGTATTTCAAATTAGCAAGTTCTTGCTATCATGGTGTGTTTTCCTTTATTTATTCATTTATCTTTGCTTGGAATTGCTTCGCTAATGCCATGTTTGAACATTGTTTACTTGTATCTGCTGTAAATTGCATTATCTTCAAATGCAACAAAAAGTCAATGAGCCCCTTTCTAACCTAAACACCCTCAGGCAGGATTTAAATCTTCATCTAAACCCTTCTAAAGTGAAACATAAGGAGCAACATTTGCTTCTTCTTCAATTCTGATTCAATCAGCTGCTCAAACATACTGCTTTGCACTTAAAACACCGGAATGCTTGGTGTTTTGATTGTATTGATATATTTTGTCCTCCACTGACAGAAATGCTGGTGACCACTCAACCAGTTGACATGACAGGAACCCCTCATCTGGGCTCTACAGCCGTCGATAACTCAACCTTCCTGGACTCTGAGTTTCGCTATGTGCTCTTCCCCGTCGTCTATGGCATCATCTTCATCGTGGGCGTCTTTGCTAACATCTACGTATTGTTCGTTCTCCGCTGCCTCCGGGAAGCCAAAGCCATGGGCGAAATCCGCATCTACATGACCAACTTGACCATCGCTGATCTCCTATTTGTGTCTGCCCTCCCTTTTTGGATCGGGTACTACAGCCGTAATGGCACTTGGGTCTACGGAGACTTCATGTGTCGGCTGACGGGCTCGTTCTTCTTCATCAACACCTACGGCACCATCCTCTTCCTGGGAGCCATCAGCGTCAACCGATACTGGGCGGTCACTCGGCCTCTGGACGCGGCGTCTTCAGACCACAGGCGTCGTGGGATCATCGTGTGCGTCGTCATCTGGGTATTCACCCTGTCGTTGGCTGTTCCATATCTGGCATATCCAGGAACCAACACCGACTCCAACAACGTCACTCGCTGTTTTGAAGGATACCAGAACGAAACAAACTTTGAAAAGAAAAAAGTGGCTGTCACTCATTTTTTAATAATTGGAATGTTCTTCCTTGTCTTTTTCCTTGTTGTGGTGTGCAACTTCCTCATCGCTCGGGCCTTACTTTCTCAAAATGTTCCTCAGTCAGAATTTCAATCTTCAACAATTAAACACCGTAAGTCCAAGAGGACCATGTCTTCTTCAACGACAAGGCCCCGAGGGGTGAAGCGGAGGGCTCTGCAGATGTTGTTGGCAGTAGTGGGAGTATTTGTCCTGTGTTTCCTGCCCCACCATGTAGTTCAGGGTTTCTGGACGCTGGCAGTACTGCAGATCACAGAGGGTTGGGGCCACGTGAACTGGGACGAGAACACTCGTCAGATGCTCAATGACATACATCAGGTCACTTTGGTTCTCATGGGCCTCAACTGCATTTTGGATCCTATGGTTTATTATTTTGCCACAAGGAAGTTTAGGAGGTTCATTATGGCACACCTTAAAAAGTTAGTGAAGGGAGAAGGATGCTCGCATACAGTCACTTCACAGCTGTCCATGGACAGCAGGAATCATAGCCAGAGACTCCAGAGTGAGCACCAGCAACCCAGAGACGACAGATTCAAAGATTAGCAGTATTAAAATGTAGATATAATGACTATCATGCTGCTGTTAAAAATGGCAAAATTTACGTTCTTTTGATGCATCTCTTGAGCTCAGCAAGAGTTCAAGTGTTTAGAATTGGTGGCTTTACACCCGCACAGACAATGTAGTGTGCAAAAATGTGTGAAAAATTATCTCACAGTTAATATTTTGTCATACATGTAAGATCTGTGGTCTGAATTGCACCAGTATTTCTGCCCTTCCTGTGTGCAGCACAAACTGAACTGCAGAAGTTTTGCAAGCAGAAGTAAGTAACGCTGACGATTCTACAGAAGGATGACGTTGAATGATGGAGACGTTAGACATGTTATTTCAATCTTCACACTGGTGTTTTTGGCACAAAGTAGGGCGCTAAAAGCAGCAAAGAAGTCAAGGATGATACAAATATAAAAAGTCTATGGCCACCTCCTTTTGGGCATATCAGGCACTCGAATAGACACACACTTGAACTTCACAAACTGGATATTATATCAGCAAAAATGTGATAATGAGATTGTTGTCTGCCCTTAGGGAAGTATCTTTCTTTTTTTTAACATTGCTTGGGCAACTTATTTCTGGTATTGTGACACTAGGGAACAGAAGTAATAATGCCTGAGTTGTGTTTCCCCTCTGGCATCCAATATTGTGACATTGCATCTACGACTCATGGTAAAAATCCCATGATTCACTGTGAAAAAGAAAGCCAGTGCTTGTAATTATTCAGCTATTTGCTGTATATGTACAACACTGTATTATACATTTTCGGCGAGCTTATTTGTTTTTGCAAATCAGATGTATGATGTATTTTTTTATTCAGAGTAGCAGCTTTATTATCTTGTGCAGTGTTATTTTGATGTTAAAAAAGGAAAATGAGCTGTTTGTTCATGTATATAGCCTTGTCTTTTAATAAAACCATTATTTCCGTGTAAAGTTGTGATGTGATCATTAGAATAAATTAAAAATCAGTTTCTGGCACATCAGTAAGAAGGAACACAGCAGATAGGCATCTACGCTACACACTTTGAACTACACAGCCGTGGGTTTTTAGTACGTTCAGATTGCGATACATGACTTTTGTGAAAATAGATTAAATCTAACAAAGGCAATTCACACACTGGTGGCAAACTTCATCTATCAGATTCAATGTAATGCAGAGCTCTACATGCGGATAAGACTCAGCTTGAGTCATTTGTCATTCTTCCACTTTTTATTGCACATCTCCACCTTCTCTCTGCTCATGATTCATCATATACTTGAGTACACATTATCCTGAGTCATATTGGTGGGATCCAGATCTGTGTACGCTGGGTTACTGCCTGTGTAATTTATGTACACATCTCCGTCACTGTCACCCTGTGGCAATCCTCCCCTGGTGTAGAGAAAAAATGTGATGAGTGTGTTAATAAATACAACTCAGATCAAGAGAGCAAAGTCCAAACATTAAGATTAATGCAGAAATAAAGTCTTCTCTCATGACTTACTTTGATGCCATTTGGGGTCCAGGCAAACCTTCAACAAAACACAAGAATTAAAATGATCCACAGAACGTTTTGATTAGAATTTGCAAGCGCTCAACGGTCCACCTTACCTTTAACCGGGGTGTTGGAGGTGGATGTTGTGCCACCAAGTCTTTCGTAGGAGAGCCAGAAAATAATTGCAATGATGAAAACCCAGGACAGAAGAGAAAGGACGAAGCCAGCCATTCCTAAATACTCTCCCACTGATGTAATTTGGGGGAAACAACACAGAAATTTAGGCTTCGAATTTAAATGCCACAGCACAATAACAGCAGCTGAAAAGATTATTATAGGAGATTATTTAGATTATTATAAGATTGTCTTGCTAATATTCCTAATATTGCTAATACTGTAATGGCTTTGGACGATAACTTACCATTTGCAGAGAATCTTGCGACTTTCCACTGCTGATGTACTTGATTTTTTAACATCCAAACAAATATTAATACCTGCTTCCAAATTAAGCACTTCTATAAATTGTTCTATTGATTTCTTTACCAAGAATGTCAGGTGACTGTCTTGTGAAATATGGCAAAACTTGATCACAGCATGTTATTGCATGTCATTGCATTCATTCAGCTGCCAACTGTTATAAGCCCTGAAGGCACTATGGAAGTAGAACTGGTGCAAAATTAACATCTAACAATAACTTACCTTTGTTCAATAGAGACCCGACTAATGATGACTATTATTTACCATCAGCATTGCGATAAAATGGGCAGCATTGTTGTGGAGACCTGCAATTGCCTTTACATGTGCAGACTACAAACCTGTTGCTTGGATGGAGATGATATAGACTGTGTGGTTTGGGCTCCATATCCTCTGAGATAACTGGTTCTCAGCAAGGCAGCGGTACTGTCCACTCTGCTGTGGCTCGGTGAGCATCAGGTCGCTGCCATTGCCCACTACTTTCCAGGTCTGATGTTGCAGGTGTTGCCAAAACCAAGTGACGTGCGCCGACATGTTACCAGTGCTGCAGCTCAGACTAACGCTCTGACCTGCTGCGACTGGGTAGTCTGGTACAGCCACCACCTGCAGGAAAGAGAGGTCTGTGGAGAAACAGAATGCAGTAACAGGATATCTCTTTAAAGATAATATTGGTAATGCATACTGCATATATTTTTGTTTTTTGTCTTACTAGTGACATGGTTCTGCTACTGGCAATGTCGGTCTACGGTGACCTTTTGATTCTTCTTCAAAAGTCGTCATGGGCTTATGATTTTTTTTTTTTTTTTTTACATTAAAATGCTTCAAAAAGTAGTGGATGGATTCCCATGAATTTTGGTTCTGACATTCATGTCCCTGACTTTTCACATACTGTACATGTTATAAGTTATTACTTTTGCTAAAAAATACTGCAATGACCCATCATAATTCCTCTTGGTTATCACTTATGACCCACTTGAAGTATGACTGTGTGTCTATTTGCAGAGATCCTGACCTCTGCCTGCATATTCTTCTTTTCCTATGACTTTGTGTCCTGTGCTCAGTACCTTTATGAGCAGCAGTTTTATGCTACTGGGTGTGTGGCCTTCAGCCAATAACAACGTGTAAATGAGGTCATGACATACATGAGGTGACGGATCATAATAGCTACAAATATCACGGCACAGCAGAAGTAGACCAAGTAGAGAAAACTCATTGCAAAACAAGAGTGAACTCATTGTTGGCTTTAACATACTGACAAATACTGAAGGAGAGGATTGGGTGATGGCCTAGTTTTTGTTGGACAGTAGGAGTTGGAGGTCACCTTAGATTATTTTCTCCTGCACATAGACTATAAACAAAAGATGGACATAGCTGCTGTGGTGTTACCCATTAGCTTGATGACGACCGTTTTGAAGCCTGCGGTTTGGCATTGGGGCATCACCAGCTTTAAATTTTGAAACCAGATGTAATGAGTGAGGTATGGGTGTAAAGCCCATGTGGAAGCAACCTGTCACTCCAAGGGTACCCTCAACAAAGTACACCCCAGGTTTTCATCTATTTTTACTTTAAATGTGACAATATTTTACAAAATGAACATCATGCTCTATTAAAAAAGCGTTAAAAGTAGTGATTAAAACCATAAACCTACTAGGAATATGTTTACTGAATTAACAAATCACGGAGGACGTAGAGCCATTTTCTTATTGACTTACATACAATCAAACTTCTTTTTGCAAACAGTCATGTCGCCCCCTGTCGGCTATTAAAATGAATGTAGGCTTAAGGCGTATTTTGAACCCTAAGCCTATCTTTAATATATAGTCTATGCTAAAGGATCCAGCTTTTAAACCAGAACAAATGTAACAGTCCAACAATGGTGGCTTGTAGTGCCTCTTTTAGTTAAAGAGGACCCAAGTTTGGATGTTGTATTTGCAAACAGTGGCCAGTATTTCCTGTCTAGTATACCTTTAACTTTATCAACACATTGAAATGTATTGCTTTACCTCTAAATTCTGATGTACCATTTAATACCAGCAAAATTAATAGTATTCCAATGAGCCTCAAATGCACTTCATGATTAATACTAATTGGCAAATGCTGAAGTTGTAATGCGGTAAACTAAGATGTTAACCAAAATAAACATCATATTTCTGCATACTTTAGCACCATTCAACTCAAAACAACACATGTAGGGTACATCGGTGTTCAGCTTCACAGAGCTATCGCCATACATTATTTTTTAATATGTGTACATTATTGATATAAACACTTAATTTGTCGATACATTCTGTTTTACCTTCATGAGCCGCTGTAGTTTCTGGCATAGCAGTGCTGTTAATCGGCCTTGTCTGGTTTTCAACTGCTAAAACATCAAGAAACACAAGTAACTCACAAAAAAACATTTGAAAACTAAATTCTGGATTCTTTTACTATGTTCACAAATCAAATCGTCTTACCTGTGCTCTCACACAGAAGTAAAAGGAGAGTAAAGCCAAGCAGCATATTGTTGGACGCAAAAGAAAACACCACAGGTATGTCGAGCTAACAGGTACAAAAACGAATGAATGTGTTGCAATCAACGCATAGGTGAGACTGGAGGAAGTATGAGACTGGGAAACTGAAAGAACGGAAGTATCAAGTTCCTTTTTCCGAATAATTAAAGCAACAATAAAGAAATAATGTTTAACATTAACCCGCTTTTTATATACAGGGCAAGAAGCAGCATGCAGTGTTGGCCTTTAAACAATTGGCAAGGTGCACAAGCGGCAAAAATAGAAGCACAAATCAGCAGAGAAACATAATTAAACCCAATCTCACCCAAGAAAAGCCCTCAGTTTGTAACATTTACAATCTGTCAGTCAATGTATGCCCTGCGGGAAGAGAGCTTACCAGACCTCGCTAACTTTTAATGCATTTTTTAAATTCACAGCTGGCAGGCAAGTCTATCAGACACTCCACACACTTGGTTTGAAATGCTTCATATCTCCGACAGTGGTCACCTTCAGGCTCAGACTGTGATGACAGCTCAGATTGTTGCTGTTGGACAGTTTGACACCGGACCTCTCACCTGAGGCAAACACTCAGTGGCTGCCAAGACGGATCGGGAGGAGCAAAGTGGATTTTCAACAGTTCTGCACAAAGCACAGAAATATAACACAAACATATCTGAGTTTATATGCATATGAAAGGAACAAACAACAAAAAATGTGTATAATCTTACAATGCAATGAGTCAGCTGCATGAAAAGTACTTCTGTTGGTAGAAATATGATAGGTTTTAGTGTCATTTTCTTAATTTGTGGATTCACCAACCACTCTTGAGTAGTTTTTGCATTAAAAGTTTTCGTGAAGTTTTTGTAGATTTTTTTTATTTGTCAATACATCTTCTCAAACAAGACTCCCATATGTAATTATAAGCTTTAATTTATAGTCGAACAAGACTTTAGGTATCACATTTCACTAAGCTTCATTCACATTGGAAGAATGTATTGCAGGTGGAATACATTTCAAATATACTTTTGTCACTTGTGAAGATATATCTACACATATGCAGTCATGAATAAAAAATGACACACACTTGTAAATACCCCATATATCCTGGCAGTCTTGAGTTCCAATAATTCAGAATTTTCTATGCTGGATTCATTGAAACCGATGCATCTTTGTTACAAAAAAACATCCTCCAAAAACATTTTGGTTCTTTCGCAGATTTATAATAAGTTTTCTAGAAATATGACAACATCTGCTGGGTCAAAAATATAAATATAGCAACTTGAATTATTGATTTTGGTGATGTAGAAAGTTGTGTTAATGAAATTTTGTTAGTGGCTTGCCCTGTTAACTTCTCATGAGTGATTATGATTGATTACAGCTGCTGACTCCTTTGAGCCATTTACTAAAAAGGGCCCATTTGATGAACACTACAGCGAGAAAGTCTGAGGAGCATAACAAAGATCTGCTAAAACAAATCATTGAGTCAAAAAAAGGAGTCAACTCAAGACTGTCATTATACGTGGTCTTATGTAAACTTTTGTTAACCACGATATGTTGGAAGATCACCCAAACCTCAACCATGACCAACCACGAATCCCCAATGAGTTGTCTGTTGTTCTAAGAATGACCAAAAGCCTAACATTCATTCAAGGTGTATCTCAAAACTGTACAGACATGTTTTTGTCCCCTTAATGTAGGTCAGAAAAGGCTTTTGGTATCTTGATTTAATTCCCTTTTATCGTGTTTTTTTTTTTTTTCCTGTTTGGTATGAAAGCAGAACAAGTCATCTGTCTCATGGTTTTTTCCATATAAGACAGAGATGTAACCACTCTTGAGGTAAAGGCGTGCACATTGTTTTTGCACATGCAATGAACGAGTCAAAGAGTTATGTCCTTAAAATGTAGGAAGTGGTTTCTCTTGCGCCATAAAACTGTTGCTAAAACGAACTGACAGCTGCTGTGAATTTCTGCACAGCACGAATATATAGAGAGGGAGACTTAGGCTCCCTTACACACAATAAAATAAAACTTAACAGGTTTGACCTAAAGCTGCTTTGCTCAGTGTCAGTGCTGTTAACAGCTGTTGATGACTGCTGAATGTGCAATTATGCAACAATTTGCCAGAAAGTTCATTGACTCAACCTAAAAGATGACAATACATTATGTAAATGAGGTGTTTGTGACTTGTTTCTGCTGCAAGTTTAAGTGAATGCAACAACACAAAATACCCACACTCAATCGTCAGTAAAAGTCCAGCATTGACGTTGTGCAATGAGTACAAAATTTGTTGAACATAAAAATTATTATTTGGGCAGAATGGCAGTTTTGATAATAAACACATCACTTTAACATGAATTTAACTGCATATATTGTACAATACCAGTTAAAGCACAGCTCCAAACTTCAAAAATAAATACGTAAACAAGACATATGGAATTATATAGCCCACAAAAGTGTAAAAAAGGGAAAATGTGTTTTAAAGTTTTTTCTTCAAAGTAGCCACCTCTTTTCAGTTTTGCACACTCTTTCACATATTCTGAGCACTTGTTTGCTTTTCCTTCACTCAAACTCATCCCAGACCTCCTCAGCTGGATATATTTTGGGTTATTTTAGAGGTCTGCACATTGGATGCAGCGTTCCAACACTCTTTTTCTCAGTCAAACAGAGTTTTGCTGGAGGTGGGTTTTTGGGGTCATTGCAGTGTTAAAAACAAAAGATGGCCTCCACTAGCTACAAACCAGATGGGATGATCTGCTGCTGCAGAATGTTGGAGGTCCCATACTGGTTTAAATGTCGGCTTAAATCGTGAATAAATCATTAACAGTATCATCAGCTACGCTTCCCCCACACCATCATAGCTCCTCCTCTTGGCTTCATGTTCAAAACGAGACACACAGGTATGCATTTGTTTCCCTTCTTCAAGTCTCTAAAAGACACTAGTTCAAAACAAAACTGTTTCTTTGCCAAAGTACTTCTCTTGGTCTTATAGGTCTCCTTGTTGTTGTTGTTGCTATTTTTGTAGTTGTTTATTTTATTGGTGATGTTGTTCATTTTATTTCTGTTGTTGCTTATTTTATTTTAGTTGTTTATTTTATTTTTGTTGTTGTTTATTTTATCGTTTTTGTCATTTATTTAGTTTTTGTTGTTGTTTATTTTATTTTTATTGTTGTTTATTTCATTATTTTGTTGTTTATTTTATTTCAGTTGTTTTTTTTTAATTATTTTTGTTGTTTATTTGTATTTTTGTTGTTGGTTATTTTATTTTTTTTTATTGTTGATTTTTGTATCTGGTACCTCTAATTAATAAACCAGGCCCTTGCAGCAGAGGTAACTGTTAGAGTTGCTTTCTTTGACAATCCTCATAAGAGGCAGCATCACCACAGTGTTGGATGATTTTTACAAATGCACTTGAAGAAACTTTTTAAGAAACTTTTCTTATTAAAATCTTCTAGATTTATTGATCGTTATGTCTTGGACTGTCAAGTGTCTTATATAACATCATATCAATGATAACAATAGCTGAGGAGGGAGTGTGTATAAATTGACAGCAGCACAACCAAACTGATGGTCTTATTACAAGAAGGGGAAAAATACATATATTGTTTTACTTTATACACACTGTAAAAATGGTTTCAGTTTATTTTTTTTAATAAACTACTTATTTTACAAAATTTCTCAGTTTTGTTAAATTACAGATAATATCTAGGAAAATCACAGAAAACAAGGAATAATTTGCATGTTAACTGAAAAACAAACAAACAAAACAAGCCAAACGATATGTATGTATTTGTTGTTTTAATTTTACAGACTTTTTTTTTTACAATGTTAACCCTAACCCATAAAACAACAACAAAATACAAATAGCATGCCAAAACATCCACATAAAAAAAAAAATCAGTATTTTCACAAATAATATTTTGTTATTTACAATGTGTGACCGTGGAAGGCATTATTATTATCATGTTTTTTCCTTCCCTTTTAAACACAGATTTTATAGAATCTGCAAACTGAGTGATGAGTCGCCTCATAAATACACGGAGCACAATAATTCTCACTCATTTTTGTTTGAGTTGTCCATATAGTGTGACAGTAAATGTACATTTTTTTCTTTCAATGTCTTTCATATTATTTAAATTGTCAGCGCAAGACTCACAGCCTTCTCTTTCATAATATACCAATGGTGAGCAAAAGGAATTTACGATACGTCCTGCATTAGTGCATGAATTCATCCTGAGTCACCTGTTAGTTACCATTTTATCAACCCTTTTCCCTGTTGAGGCACAATTTAAAACCCTATAAACTCATTTGTATTTATTAGTTTGACTAGTTACATTTTGTTATGTTACCTTTCGCAATAAAAACAGAAAAACAACAGCAACTTTTTCCACTTCTACCTGGTCAATATTTGCCGTAGATATGAAGAAATGATCAAAAAGTTCACCGAAAGCCTGAAGTTTTTATTGAAGCATCAGCTGCGGAAGTTGATTGCTCTCAGTAATGCTGCTATTTTTAGCTTGAGTTGGAACAACACCTTCTTGCTGACATCGCTTCTGCTATTTCCTTTTCTTTTGCAGTATGAAATCTACTGTGCGATAGTGTTTCTCCTCATGCCCTTTGGCCATCTGTGACTTCCTCTTAATGAAGTTGTGTACACCAGAGGGGACAGTTGTTCCTCTGTCCCCTCTGGTGATGGCAATACCGTGTAATTATCTGTCTTTATGTGTGTGTGTGTGTGTGTGTGTGTGTTTTACCTCCAGTCATTACTCTTCATTATTTTTCTATTATTCATCACTCATTCATTATTCTCCCTGCACTGCTGGCTTCACTCAGGTTCTCACCACAGACACCGTTACAATCATCCTGCAATAAAGTTTGTGAGATACGCACATATGTAACATTATCCCACATGTCGATGTTTACTTTGACCTACTGTGACAAATATAAATAACATAATTTGCATACTTTATGAATTAGGTGCCTCTATGAACACTGACTTTGTAGATCTGTAGGGGGCAGCATCCACCCAGCAGTTAAAGAAGCTGGTTCGTGTGAGCTTGGACAGGAAAAACATGAAGAAGACTGAAGAAGTCGTCCCCTCTGAACTTAGACATTATTTCACTCCTTCGCCTTAATAAATTATGTCAATCAAAGACTCATAAGTCTTCATTTCTTCCATAAGTGTGTTCAAGCAACATCCACAACATAATATGGCTTTTGTGCGTATAGAGAACACTAAAAAAGAAAAAGAATTGGGGCCAAAAAAGTCAACCCATGTGCATTTCCACAGGTATGTTGAACAAAATAACTATATTAGGAATTAGAAATTATGAGCTGTGGTGGATTAAAAATAAAACTTACCTATACAAATACATTTTTTTTACATCAGTGGTAGATGGAGGAATGAATGCATGTGGAGGAAAAAAAAATCTATATGACAAAGACTGTTTGGTGAACAATTACCAGATAATCATATATGTTAAATGTAACATAAATAGAGGAGAGCTATGAAGACTGTAAACAGACTCAGTAAAGTCAGTTGACAGTAATATCTACTGCATCTAAAATTGGATAACGATAACCCACATTAGAATTTAAGAGCAAAACATCTGAAATTATAATTTCTTCTGTCAAAGATGGCTTGGTCTGGCTTTAAACCTGCAATAATGGATATTTTTGGCCACTTGGAGGTAGTTGAATTAAGATGCAAACACAACAATGGCAAATATTACCACTTCAGTTAATATAGGAAACTTACATTTACTTATTTACAAATCTAAGAGTTAAAAACCAACATTATAAATAAGAGTCACATTTCTAGCCACATGTAGAATGTAAGTTCAACATTCACTCATTTTTATGGTACATATTTTAACATTACTGTCATTTCTTTCATTATTATGATGATAAAAAATATTGATTGTAGCCACTGTAACTGCAAAGACAGACAGTCAGGCTACAAAACACACAGCAGCAGTAATCCTTTGAGACCTTTCGGTAATTAAGTGTCGGCTCCATGTATCTGAGAGTGAGTTTTTCAGCTTCCCTGAGCAGCTACAAACTCGAGTCTGTCTCAGCGAGAGCTTTAAATGAACACATAAGCAACCACTGGATGGAGCTCAGCACTCAGAGTTGCCACTTATTATTTGTGCTTGCATGAAAGCCCCAGCTATGCACAGCAGCTTTGCTTTTAGGCATTTTTTCATGTACTGGGTGTATAATGAGAAATGAGAAATCCATTAGGCAGGTCTTCCAGTGGAGGGGAAGATTGGAAATGGTCAGTTGAGGGCAAAAATATTTAGAGTATTTTAATGCAACACAGCAAACACAATGGCTTGATTTTTACATTTTGACACCGTGGGATTAATCCAGTTTTATATGTAATAGGGATCTACATGCATATGAAAAGTAGTCTCAGGTTGGTAGGTTAATTCCCTTCAAATGAATTCATGCACTTGCCTTCAGTGTCTTTGTGACAGTCTCTGGCTCTGGGGCGTTTCTTCAGTTCACACTTGAATTCCTGCTCCCCTCCTCTTGTGCTTTCAGTTTGTCTGAACATTCGCTCAGTGGGGGGTTACAGTCACTTCATTACGAGGAAAATACATTATTATGTTGTTGAGTGGAGATTCAGCCAGTGATATCCTCTCGGAGACAGTTGTTCTTGATGACCCAAATGAAATATGAAAGTGTGTGTGTGTGTGTGTGTGTGTGTGTGTGTGTTTGTGAGCACAGAAGCTGAAGGAACGCACTCATCCCTGCATCATTTTTTGATGGATAAGTTTCCTCCCTCCTCTCGTCACGCGTTGGTTGTCACAGCGATGACGAGTGGCTTCCTTCTGCTTTTCTGGCGGGTGGTGGGATGTGACAGTCGTGCAGGCAGCTGCCAGCATGCGTCTCTCTTGTTCTTCCTCCTACAGACCCCCCTCCTCCTCAGCCGTCACACTCTTCTAATGATGAACTCCTTTTCTTATTGTCCGTTTTTACCAGACCTCTCCTCAGCAGTCCACAGCATCTTAAATTATGAATTTGATTTCTTTCTTCCCGTCTCTGTCGGCAGGCCTGTGTGCTGCTTCAGAGAATAATAACAGTATTGAGAACAGCAACAGCAGTGACAAGAGCTATTACAACAACATGCAACACAACAACAGAGTACAGACAGCACTCAACTCCAGATGGGCGCTTCCTGTGCCAGGCAGGAAATGGCACTGAGCTCCCCCGCCATCATATTTCATTTTAGCAGAGAAGAGAGATGATCATCACTTCATCTTCAGCACATCCATTCCCCCAACGGGTGAGCTGTAAATTCATTTCAGTCTTTTTGTTCTCCTGCTTTGCGTGGATCCCACTTGGGTTGTTGTCATCGTTTGCAGGAAACAGAAGGCATTCAATATTTAGCCTCAGAGCCTTTGCTGCCGTGCCTGCCGTCTCTTCTGAGTGGAATGGAGATGGTTTGATGGTGGCTGACCACACGCCCTCATCTGCAGGACATACACATGGATGCAACAAGAAAGTTCTGTAAACAGTCTTGCGAATATAATAAAGTAAAGATCAGTTTGAAATAAACAAAAAATGAGTCATTATGAATAAAGGAGCAGTCTGCTAACAGCTGTAAAGGAGTGTTTCTAAAAGCTGGGGGATGTGTGTCACAATTTGGGGAAGGAAATTTAGAAAATGTAAGGTCAGTTTGCCAAGTAGGTAGTGTTTAATAAATAACATATTTAAACAGATAGATACTTGACTTAAAGAAAAAGACTTGAGACACTGAACATCAAACATTTTCAGGACACCAACTGTTCACAGAAGTACTAAAGATCTGTAATTTGTAATGTGCAATATATACAATGCGCAAAAATGTAGAAAATTTGTTCTGCAAAAAGTCGACAGCGTGCAAAATGACTTGCATATATCCATCCAACCATCTATCCATCTTCTATACATCCCTTTCATATCTAAAATCTCAACATAACACAAAGTAGAAATATAGATATTAGCATACTGAATTGTAGGATTTGCATAATGTAGAGATGATGATGGCAAGCCTTCAAATATTTGACTAAAAACCAACCGTTTTGCATTTTACAAGCAGAAACGTTCCAGTGAAGGATGCTGCATTGTGGGATTTAGAAGTTTTTGAAGCATGACTCACTGGACCGCGAGTCGGGAAATCTTGCCTTCAGTTGAGTTCATTATTTTATTAAACTGCCTTTTGCAAGTCCGACGAGCGACTTCATGAATGCGGTTGTATTAAATCACTGGAACTCTTTTCAGGATATCTCTGCTTCTTTGAGTTTGAACATTCTTTGTTAATTCAGTGTAATCCTAAATGAATTAATTATTAAAATATTGCTCAAAAATCTCCAATGTTTAATTTAATTTGACCTTCGTTTAACCACAAGGGTCTCTTGATGGAGCTAAAATAAAACTCAAGTGAACTTAATTTGATTCTTACAGCTCAAAACCACAAATTAGCCTCAGAAAGGCTTTGTAATACGTGCAAACAAATATTACTGTTATTTGTTACTTCATTTTGTTGCATTTTTTTGCCCTCAATTCAAATAAGAAAAAATTACACGTATGACATAATAATACAGAATAATATTACATCAAAAAGAAAAAGGAGTAAAGAAACATTAAACGTATTGCGACAACTGAGAAACACGCACATCTCCTATGTCCATGCATGTGTTTGTGCACGAATGTACTGTACATGCGACTGCATGAAATATGTGTGTGTGAGATTCTGCATTATCCCTGCGCTGCACAGTGCAGATGATGCGCTCAGTTCTGCTGTGTAGGCCCTGTGTTGAACAGATGTCACGGACGCTGATACTGTCCCCGTGCTGAGCGGGAACAAATTACAGGCCGATACACACACAAAAACACACTCACAGAATCACACACACACACACACACACACACACACACGCACACATGCTGCAAATATAACCTTCAGATTACAGATGGCCCCTATCAGAGGCCACTGGCTGGATTTGCAAGATGTAAATACTGAAAGGGTAATCCAGCACAGGACAGAGGGGGGTCTAACATGGGGCAGGATGGGCACCAGATGGTGGAAGTGAATATATGTGTGTGTGTGTGTGTGTGTGTGTGTGTGTGTGTGTGTGTGTCTGTTTCAGAGTGAATGTTAAGCACGCTGAGACGCTGACGTTGGGATTATGTTACTCTGTTTTTGATGTGCCACAGATGGACCTGGAGTTTTTTGTTCTCGGCACCAAACGCAGGTGGATAATAGCCCTGGACGTGAAACACCTCGATCCTTTTATCACCGTCTCTTTGCCCACGTTTGCACCGAGGCAAAGGGGTTGCGAACTTCCATTATTAGTTAATGGAGGCCTGCACATCGGGTGACCTTGGGTTGCATGTGAGCGGAGTGAGGGAATGTGAGCACATTAATATCAGACAGACAAAAAAAAAGTAGCACAAACCAGCAAAAGCGGGAAAAAGAAGCTGCTGTCATGCGAGCGAGGCCTTGTTTCATTCCTCGACTCGCGGAGGTCACAAGCCAATCGGGCTGGCATGCTATGATACGGCAGTACCATCCTGGGAAACATTTTCTCCTGAACATTCTTTTTCATTTCCTCCTCCTCCTCCTCCTCCTCCTTCTCCCCTCCTTCTTCCTCCTCCACCCCCGTCTATTACACCCTTTTTGTCCTTGCCATAATTTCATCTCTTTGCACGTCATTAGCAAGCTGGCGCCTAATGAATTTCTTATCTCTCTGAATTCAGTGGCTGTTGTGATAACGTTTATTGTTTTCACTTTTAATATTCCCCACATTGGAGGCAGGGGTGTGTGCATGTGTGTGTGTGTGTGTGAAAAAAAGGAAGGAGGATGAGAAGGGAAAGAAACAGACAGAAGTTTACACAGGAAGACAGATCCAGAAACAAAGGGAAGCTCTTACCAGTGGTGGCATTTTTGCCTCAGCATAATCCAATATTTAAGTGTAATACGTGCATGTAAGTGAATTAAATGCATATAAATGCATTAAAGTGTGCAGTACAAGTGGACGGCGGCATGCTGGGAGGGATGCACTACATGGAGAGACATCAAGAAGAACAGGTGGTACGAATGACAGAATGAGGAGAGCAGGAAATAGAAAAAAAAACAGGTTGCTCAATCTTTTTTAAAAGGGAGAAACCTTAAAGGGGGAAAAAAAAGAAAACAGGAGTCACTGACTGGAAACTGATACAAGGAGCAAGTGGAGAAGCTTAGAGATGATTAAACAGGGGGGCAAGAAAGGATGGGAGGCAGATCGAAGGACAGCACGGTGGCAGATGGGAGTGTTCTGGTCTGTTACTAATGTTTCTCGGAAGAATTAAAGTCCGGGAAGAGTTCAGCGTACGCGCACACACCGCCTCATTCCTGCACGTGCACGCCGTCATCTCGGTACTGGTGTTACCGAGGGCCCCTGTAAACATCAGCAACCCCCCTACCGGCTTTCCCTCAGCTGTAGTTAGTGATTTAGTGACCCATGCCACGCCTCACACACACATACCGGCATCAGCTCCAGTAGTAGCGCATGGTCGATCCAAAGTGTCACCTCGCCAAATATGGGTACACACATATACACACACACACACACCGCTCGCTGGAAGTGTTAAGCACATCCTTCTGACAGCCTTCCCGATAACAGAATGCATGCGGGGTGTGATGTGAGGGGCAGAGAGGGAGGGAGAGAGGGACTGAGTGAGTAAAAGAGGAAGGGGAAGATCGGGCAGACAACTAATAGCAGCTGTGTCACACTGTCAGCATTAGTGTAAATGTAGTGTCAAAACAAGGCCTCAGTTGAGCATTTGAGCTGCATGCCGGCTGTAGACAGACTATAGGGATTAATGCGGGACAAATACAGTTATTTAATTCTCTTTGCTCACGTAATTAATGTTCTGTATGTCACCACTGCTGCTCTGGATTAGCTCAAACTTTTTTCACCCCTCACCTTCTATTCTTTATGCTCTGTGTATGTCTCTACTACAAATCTCCATCAAGTATAGCGCACACAGACACCTACATATCCACCACTATCTGATGCGTACAACTTTTAAAACACACAAAACACTACAAAACCTAAACAAAGCCTTAAAATGACTTCATTATTACTAACCTTTCCACCCTGGAGATCCATGCACCACCACATGTCTGTTATTAAAACTCAACCTGCCATTCCAGAATGTTTCAGAATGTGTGTAGCATTGTTGTGTTGTACATCAACTGCATTAAACTTGGCAGCATTTTTAGAGCAGGTTATATAGCATCATTGTCGCTTAGGTGTGTTAAATATTTTCTGATTAACGATTTCGACTGGGCAGAAGTAAACATACCACTTTTTCTTGGAGTTTTCCAGATATTTCTTAAGCCTTGTGATGAGAACAAGTATTGTATTTCCCAAGTGTCTCTTAACCATAGAGCCCACAGTTATTGAAGTTTTTGCAGGTGGAAATGAAAAAACAAACAAAAACCCAATAGCCTTGGGTTTAAGGGGTCACAACATCAGATTATGTGCTAAAGCAGGACCCATCCTCAGTGCTATTGTACTTTATTTCAAATATCCACTTAAATAAGTGATAATCAAGGAACTGACAGAGAGTTAACTTTTGGAGCCCAACTGTTGCACAGAACAGTTGCCTTCTTTGCCCTTTTGGCAATCCAGCATTGCTGCCACTAAAAGTTATTACTGCCCCTACTAAGTATCTTGAACTGACAGAAATGTCAGACATGAAAAAAAGTTTCATATGCCAATTTCTGAGGTTTGCAAAGATATAAAATATTCTATATTAGAAAGATTTGATGAAAAATGTTTGATTAAAGCACCATTTTTTTTTCTCTACAGTAATACTACTATTTACTAGTTACCGCATGGACAGCCCACCGGAGAGCAACAATCCTTGTACCACATGTGGACTGAAATTACAGCAACATTAGTGTTGTGCAAAAAATGCTTTTTGGTTTATACAGAAAGAAAAATAACAGTAATAGCAATTGCAATACAGGAAACAAGAAAATAAAAAATACAACAAAATAAATCAACATAAAGATGAAAAGGTGACTACAGTTATGCCATTGCCTGTATTATTGGATACTGAATGTTATAAATATTTTATTTCACAATAAATTGTTTATTTTCTCTTCAGAAAATACAACTTTAGAAAACTAAACATATGGAGTTGCATTAAAATGTTAGAAAAGAGCATGTAATGACTGGAGTACTTGCATTTGTATGTGCGATCTCTATAGTACAGTTTACCCACACACAATCTGTCGCATTTACTCCATAAAAACAAACTTCAGCACCCAATAACTATGGCTCATCAGCCTCCAAAATACTTTGAAAACGGTGTCATGTTAAAGACTCTATAAGTCTCCAGTACCTAATACTGCATTATTTAGGGGTCACATTACGAGTGCTTTATCTAGTGTCACACTTTATGGCTTTTATGTGCTTTGAACCCTTTGAATGAATGAAAGAAAGCAGGAAAATGTAACTCCTAGATCGATATGTTGAAGGACAACAGGCAATGAGTGTGAAAAGAAGTGACATGATCACACATGTGTGCAAAGCTCTCTTGAAGTAAAGGTCAGAAAGAGGTAAGCTGTGTGTTTAGAAATGATTTTAGCCCCAGTTAAGGCTGTGGGGAAAGGAAGGGAGGTCTTCTGAGAGGCTAACGCTGACTTTCATGCTTTCATTAGACTTCAGAATTCCATTTTGAAGCCATTTTACATCCAGCTGCTTAAGACAGAACTCATAAGGGGATGTGAAAAAGGTGCAACTCGTGCATCTCCTGGGCATGTTAAGAGCACTTTATCCCCTTCACTTTCATCTTATATACATGCATGTATCAATTAACAATCAGAACACATGCCATGTTAGTCAGCTTTCATGGAATCTCAAGTTTTACATTCTGATTTCCAAATGATTCTGCTCTCTTGGAAGAGGACCTCACACCCTTCTCATCCTGTTCTGCACCGGCGGCTCAGACAGCCATCGTACATGGAGTAGCGAGTCTACACAAGGACCCAGAAGCTTCATTATACTCCCACTCTCATCACAGTACACCCAGCCAGAAAGCAGCCACCGTGTTGTTCAGCGCTGCAGTTCTTGCCAACTGCCCACATGTCCTGGGCAGGACTGAAGTGGGCGCGGCCTGCCGAGAGACGCTTAACTGCCTCAGCAGGAACATCAGGAGTGCAATTCTGCTAGCTGTCCCCACACATATGGCCCTGTTTTTCATTTTTTGGGCGTACACACAAGTCGGGGAATGGATGAGGAGAAAGAGGCAGAAAGACAGAAGTGAAAATAGAGGGGCCAGGCTGAAAGAGAGAGATGACCGGACAAAGACAGACTGAGAGGAGAGAGAGATGGAGACAGAAAACTGGAGTGGCAAGAAATGAGTAATCGCGGGAGATAGAGAGAAAAGGGTTGAGAGGGTGTGAAATGCGAGAAGAGAGTTTGATTTGTTTTTTAGCAGTGTCATGCTGTCACAGAAATGTGTTTACCAGCCCCTGCTTTGCCATTAGTGACACTTGGGCGCTCCTGTAGAAGAAACCAAATAGGTTGATAACTGCCTCATGTATCCTCCAAATATCCCCATAGCTCTCCATCTGTTGGACTGTGTCCTTCCGTATGTCTCCTCTCCTCTCTTCATCCGTCCCCCCCTCTGTCTCCTTCTCTGATCTTTTGTTTTTTTTGCTCTTGTTCCCGTCTGTTTTCCTACTTGTGCTCAGTCTTCGTCCAAGTTTGAACCACTGCCTGTTGTTGTGATGGAAAACTGAAGCTGCAAAAAGGTTAGAGAGATGAACAGCATTGACATAAGTGAGAGCAGGGCAGATGTGAATGCTGCGTCCAGTTTTGTAAAAACACCTAAAACCTCCAGTTTCTTAGGGAGTAGAACTAATTCATGTCAGCAAGTTTAACTCTAAGTTGTGGAATTCAAATTACCAAAAACACAGGCCAGTTTTAAAACAGTTTATCTCAGTTTGTATCGTTGAGACTGTTGCATTAGTTGTGGCTGCCTATGCCCTTGCAAGGTGAGACCAATAAGATCCAAGACCTTCCCTAAAAAATGCTAAAAAACTGTTCCTGATTTGAATGTGCCTGCTCTTCCCTTCAAAGTAGTCTTCTCGTGCAACGATGCAACACTCCCAGCGCTGGAAGTCCCGTTCTGTGAGTGTGTCAAGCACCATCTGCGACGCACACTGGATCTCTTCGACAGTGTCAAAATGATAATGGTTCCACTTGAATTTCATTCCGGGGAAGAGGTAGAGGATGCAGGGAGCCAAATCTGCCAAATAGGGTGCTTGAGCGTTTTCCGCAAGGCATGTGTTAGCATGATGCATGAGGAAGTTTGAGCCAAATGCTCTTCTCAGGACATTCTAATAGTTTATATATATTATATTATATTATGTTTGCTCCCAGGCTGCATAGTGGTGTGGTGGTTAGCACTTTTGCCTTGCAGCAAGAAGGTCCGCGGTTCATGTCCTGGCCTTCCCGGGATCTTTCTGCATGGAGTTTGCATGTTCTCCCAGTGCATGCGTGGGTTTTCTCTGGGTACTCCAGCTTCCTCCCACTGTCCAAAAACATGCAGAGGTTAATTGATGGTTCTAAAATGTCCATAGGTGTAAATGTGAGTGTGATTGTCTTTATATGTAGTGTATGGTAGTGTATGTTCCCTGCCTTCGCCCTAAGTCAGCTGGGATAGGCTCCAGCCCCTCCACGACTCTAGTGAGGATTAAGCGGTGTATAGATAATGGATGGATGGATGGATGGATGTTTGCTCCCTGTGGAGGATGGAGGTCCATGGTGAAAATCCAAATGTGTATCTGCAAGTGATCAGAACAGGACTTCCAGAGGGGGTTCCAAAATATGGCAGGAGCCCTGGGAGCAGTGTTTATAAAGACTTCGGAGGGGGGAGCAGCCAAACTTAAATCAGAATTAAATCTTAGAATTTATTGATCATACTTTATATATGTGGAATCATGGATGCCTGTACAAGATTTCGTAACAATCCATCCATTCGTGGAGATAATTTAATTTGGACCGATATGGAGGCCCGACAGACCAATATACTAACATTTTCACACTGAAAGTCACACTACTAGAAATGCTAACAACTGGAGCTAAAGTAATTTTTCCATCAACACACAATGGACAACCAAGTAAACAATGTGCCAAGGCAACTGTACAGTGTTCTCTATTTAGTATCCACCTTGATTTAATTTGTCATTTATTGTAGAAGCATATACAGTCATGGAAAAAAAAATATTAGACCATCCTTGTTTTCTTCAATTTGTTCATTTTAACGCTTGGTACAACTAAAGCTACATTTGTTTGGACAAATATAATGATAACAACAAAAATAGTCCATAAGTGTTTAATTTAAGAGCTGATATCTAGCCATCTTCCATGGTTTTCTTGATAATAACCAAAATCACATAAGTCCTTACATCAATAGTTATGGCATTGTACTGCCAAAAACAGTGCTTCTAAGCATTTCATGTTTTCTTTTCTGTCTGTTTTAGTCACATGATACACACAGGAGTTAGTACTTGATTGCATAACCATTGTTTCTGATGACTGCAGCCATGCGTCTTGTCATGCTCTCCACCAGCTTCTGACATTGTTCTGCTGTCACAGAAACCCTTTCCTGTTGCACAAATTCAAACAAATTTGCTTTGTTTTTGGGTTTGTGGTTCTCCATTTTGTGTTTGATGATTTTCCACAGGTTTTCAATTGGATTTAGATCTGGTGATTGAGCAGGCCAAGGCATGGTTTCAGTGTTCTGATTCTCCATTCAGGCTTTAACTGACCTTGACATGTAGCAAGGGGCATTGTCTTGTTGGAAAATCCAGTCACTGGAGGCAGGAAAGAGTTTTCCAGCTAATGGAAGAAGACCGCTTTCAAGAGTAGCCCTGTACATGATCTGGTTCATTCGCCCTTCACACAATTGCCCTGTTCCAATCATACTGAAACAACCCCAGATCATCACTGATCCACCTCCATGTTTTACTGTAGGGGCAAGACAGTCTGGTTTATAGGCTTCTCCAGGCTTCCTCCTAACCAGTAAGTTGGCTGGAGAGGGCATTGGGATTTTTATACAAATATCTTTTTTTCAATATTGGACTTTATTAAATCTCTTAACTGTTAGCCTACAATATCACCTATAAAAAAGGTGCAGCAAGTGATTACATACTCACTTCTTTTATCACCTTTTTCATCGTTCATGAGTTGCAAAACACCCTTTCAGACTGAATAATACACTAATGCTATTCACACATTTTATTTCTTGTTTTTTTCTTTAAATACTACATCAATGCTGCCATGTCTGTAACCTGTCAGTCACTCTCATACAGTAGTGCTTCCAATTTCATAGCACTTTTGTCTTTCAACCAGGCTGTCTGTATATCCTTTACCTGCATAATAGCCTGTGTATCCGTCTTGCTGCCAATCTCTGCAGGCTCTGTATTTTGCCCTTTAGCAGCCTGCAAGGGCTGCTGTGTGTTTCTGCCAGGCTGTCGACTCACTTTCTCCTTCTCAAACTCAGCTCTTGCAGACTGCTTTAACAAACAGAAAGCGTCTTCACCTCCTCAAGGCTGGAACTGACATTTTGTGAGGAGCTTACAGTAAGTCCAGAATAAGACGCACTTACACCAAAAGCTGAGTGACACCAACAACCTGTACGAAATGAATAATTTAAAAATGTTCCATGCTCGTTTTTATCAGCAGAAAACTGACCTTGACAGACAAAAGGATGCTGATTTTTCTTTGATATACTTGTAATGATAACTGAAGACAACTTTTCCTATACAGATCAGCTGTAAAATGGCTTTTGGGATAACAGCATTGAGCTTTCCACCTCTGCATTGAGCCATCCTGTCAAAAGCAGCCTGGAGGTGAAAGGTGTGACTGCGCTGACTCCCTCTGTAGCTGCTACTAAACTCTTTAAAGGTGTTAAGTTCCTCTCGTATTCTGGTGTCAGACCTGTCTCAAAGCGGCGCTCAGAGAGTGAGACGGAAAATACCCTTTTTAATATTTTAACAGCTCAAACAGCTAGAGATCAGGCAGAGTGACAGAGACAGGTAAAGCGGTTTGAATCCAAGGGTCAATACAGAGAAGAGAGCTGAGGCATAGTGTACCAGTCAGAGGACTTCTTTTGAGTCAACATTGCAGTGTTGATTTAAAGCTGTTGACTTAAGGGATGGGAAAGAAATGGAAGAAGACAGAGAAAGACAAGGAAGAGTATTAAAAATGATGGAAAAATATCAAATACAAAATCTGTTCTGTGGGTGTACGTCGCCATCTGTATCTCCATGTGCAAGTGAGTTTGTGCAAGTCCATGTAGTCGCGTGGCTATGCATGTGTGTGTTTGTGTGCCATCTCGGGAGCAGCTTGTGAATAGGAGGATTTAGGAGGAAGAAGTTTGAGCAGAAATCTTGTGGCCTACAGCTGATAACAGCTTTCCACCTGGAGCCTCTTAACAAATACTTGGACCACCATCAATCAACCAAATGTCCTTCAGAGAGACACAGAGAGAGAGAGAGAGAGAGAGAGAGAGAGAGAGAGAGAGAGGGAAGGAAAGTGAAGTTTAGGAGTGACGTAATGCAATGATGATTGAGGCCCTGAAGCAATACTGTATGAATGACTTCTAAGATTCAAGGATGGAAAAAATGCGCACATTTTTTGGCACTTTTGCAATGTTTTGTCATACTTAAAACTTTACAGGGCAAAATCAAATTACTAATCACAGAAATATAAACACCCTGCACAGAGGTTCGAGTGTTTTGTGATCCTTGGAGAGCTTTACCAAGGACTTTGCCTATGTGAACTTAAAAATCCTGGTTCTGATCCGGTTTTTGAAGCATCCTGATTTTGCATTTGTGCATGTGAACATCATATTTAATTTCGTAAACCCGTATAAGCCCTTAATCGCGCTAGTTGCAGCACTCTGAATGAAACAGGGACACCGTTGCATATATACGTTATCCCCTGATGAATGCAAACACAAACCAAGCAGTGTTCACCACAAATACCCACTTTGTGCAACACTATGGCCACTCTCATCAGTAACACAAGTGGTGCTGGTACTGCTGTTCCCTCTGGTCTAATGAATGGTTCAACTGTCACTGCTGGTAAAAGGATATTCTACTCACACACAGAAATTTTCTCTCTGCTTAGGGTTACTGGGTTCCATCAGGGTGATCTTTTCCCACCAGTCACGGCTGTGTTTCTTTGTCCTACGTGCTGGCAGTGACAATCTAACATCAGTCAAACTGGACGACATCGCTCTTGTCTTCTGTTGTTGGCATTAAGCTGGATATGTCAAATCCACAACAAGATATTGGCATTTAATTGTGCTTAAAGACTGCACTAAGTCAAAATGGCCTCATTTTAAATAGCTACAGTCTAACAGTTAGAAGGATGCCAGAATAATTGCTGATTTGTGTGCAAACAGCACACAGCAATCGATAAGCAGGATACTAGTATTTATCATGTATATGAAGATGTGGATAGTTCTCTGTGCTGCATGTAAATGCCGTATCCTGAATATGATCAAAACTAGGTTACTGATTTGCATGTAAACAAGCTCAATTAAAATAGTGACATCCCTTGGGTGTCTCTACTTGGATTTAGGAGTCACAAATTTTTTTGGCACGTATCCTGTGTTACGAATTGGATGTGTGGAGACAAAATAGAGGTTTTTGCTCACCTGCAGGGGTTTCACCTTACAGTGTCAGTAAGTAGGTGAAGTGACACCACTGCTGAGCGTGGTTACGGGTGCAACAGAGCACATTTCTGACTAGATTACTTGACAAGCTGGATGCAATCAGCAGAGAAACACACTCCGTCATACCCTGGTATTAAGTTACTTTTCAAGTCTCCAACTTTATAAAGATGCCATGGCAAATTGGTGTAGCAGGCTTTTAACTCGAGCAGTCTACGGCTACACGAGAAATTAATGATAGGAAATCTTAAACTTTATACCCAGAAGTGATTTGGATGCACATGGTGGCCCATCAAATGTCTGTGTGTGTGTATGTGTGTGTGTGTGTGTGTGTGTGTGTGTGTGTGTGTGTGTGTGTGTGTGTGTGTGTGTGTGTGCACGCACATCTGTCCGTCTGTCTGGTCCCAGCCTAATAGGCCCTCAGCCCTTGCATTGCTGACAGAAAATCAATGACCCACTCGGTAGGCCCAATACTTCTACCTCAGTGTAGAGAGAGAAAGAGGGAGAGAGAGGTTGACCCACCGTAAACACTATGGATTCATGTCCGAGGCTTATGACGGAGTTGTCACACATCTCCTTTCACTGAATCCTGATTTCCATTGTGCACTCTAATCTTCCTGGGCTCTCATGCTCATACACAACCTTGTGGACTCGGACGACACACAGATTAGTACACCAGATGAATAATTCCATTTTTCCTTTCTGAAAAGCATTAGGCTCCAGACTTCAAGACTAACGTTCCACAATGGGGTCAGGTTAATCAGATTACTCACAACTATAGAAGTCATTAACCAAGGTTAGAGAACAGAGCAGACCGGCAGAAAAAAATAAAAGAAGAGGAAAGTGGAAAAGAAGAGATCCCCACAATTAAACAGCACAAGTGTGGACTGTGTATAGTCTTGTGTGCATTCCAGCAGTCAAGTGCGGTTCTCGCTGAGTCTGAGACAAGGAACGTGGGAGCTGTGTGAAACTCTGCGGTGAAGGTGTGAGGACTCAAAGTTAAATTGGAATTTTAAGATAAAATGAAATGAAATTTTAATGATCCCTGTGGGGGAATTAGTTTAGAGCAGAAGCAAAAGTAATATGATTTAACAGCAAAACTGGCGATACAGAACATATAAAATAAGAGAAAACTGAAAATGAAAAAAACAGAATGAGTGAACTAGGTGTCTATTTTTGCATTTACTTTAAGCTTTTATATTGACAGCTTGGACTTCAACTAAATAAATTATGGCATCTCTTATGTGTGCTATGTACAGGATGGGAATGTGACATGCATTTACAGCAGGTCGAGAGTTTCTCTTTCGTTCTCTCCTTTCTTGAAGCAGCTGAAATTCAGAAATCATGATCAATAGCTGTTCCCTGCTGAGGAAGACCATGAAGTTGAAAACTGGTTGATACATCATTACTTGTTTTAGCAGAGCCACCCAAACATGAAATGTTTGCAGTCAACTGACAAAACCTCAGAAGCGAACTCTTATCTGTGGGGAGCAAAGACGTAGTCGTGACTTTGTTATGGAACCGCAAAAGTCGACGAAAATAAGACGTCAGGGTGGTCAGATGGGTGAACAAACTGTTGTGCTCTGACATGGGAGACTGCATTTTCCCTCCCTGGACACAACAATGGTTTCTTGTAACCATGACAATCATTGTTTGCTCTAAACCTTATAAAAAGTTCAACATTTTGGGAAATATGCTCATTAGTTTTCTTGGATAGAGTAAGATGAAAAGATCAATACCACTTTCGTGTCTGCATGGTGACTTTAAGTCTGGAGCCGGCAGCTGGATAGCTCTTAGGCTGTTTTACAAGGCTGCCTCATACACACAGACACCAAAAGAACTGTGACCTGTTGTTTTTGCACTTGAGCTAATGAATAGTGGGTTAAACAAATGCGATACAAACATGTTTCCAGTCTAAGCTACACATATTTACATACAGATACGAGGGTGCTATAAATCCTGCCATATAGGTCTCTGCAGGAAAGCAAACAAGTGCGTTTTCCTGTTTATTTCCTCATTTTTGCAATGGTGTTTTGTAATCATTTTGAAGCCCACTGTTTTATCACAACCAACTGGGTCGGGCCGAACCGCACTGGATTCTTGATTAATGGCACAAAATGTAACGGAACCGAAGAGAAGTGACCGGAACTGAAGTGAGCATAATAAAATGGGACAGACTTAGAGTGGATGGAGGCAGGAGAACAGAACCAAAAAGAGAAGGAGCAAAACAGTATGTTGTTGAGCAGAACAGATGGTCATACAGCGGATTTGAGCAGAACAAAATGAAATGGGTTGTGGCATAGAGACGAATAGGCCACACAAGACAACAGAATGCAACAGCAACACAGTGGGATGGAATAAATAAACAGTAAACACAACACAAGTCTAGAACACAGAGCCCCAGCAGGGCAGGGCAGATGTGAATGGAATCAGGCAGCGTAGAGGAGGTCAGCGGACTCCCACCGCTGGCTCTGCCTCCCACTGCTGTGTGGATTCCCCTGCGAAACACTGGATCACATGGTAATCTCAGTTTAATACACAAATCCCCAATCCCAATCCAATCAAACCTCATACTCCCAGTGGGTCAGGCAGGCCAGAGCCCACCCACTCTCCATCCCCTCCCATCATCTCATCGAACACCAACATCGCTCGGTGTTGTCGCTCGGTGGTGTAAGCACATGAAAGGATTTAGGTGTTTGGTGCAAAAGAGTGCAACACTGGAGTGGAAAAGCTTTTGAGGAAACGATCCAGCCTTAAACATAACCAGAGTTTGGACGAAATGAGTGTGAACATTCGATACTACAACAGTCAGATCAAAAGATGCATGGAGAGTCAGAATAAAGAGCTTTATTTTCTCTGACGCATATGTAAGCACACGCAGAAATATTGTAATCCAAAAAAAAAAACTGAGGTAGAGAGATTGTGTGTGTTAGTGTGACGGGGGGGGGAGGATGTGTGAGTCCGTGTGTGTTTGTGTGCGTGTAATGCCCAGCCGGCAGTGTTTAATGCTGTCCCAGAGGGTTTTAATCCAGATTATCAGGAGTATAAAGTCACTGAGTCTCCCTCTCAGCTCAGCCTAGCCTGATGCTTAGTGTGCACAAGCACACACATTACCCTCACTGTTGCGTTCCCGTTGTCAATCCGTCTGTCACACACACACACACACGCACACACACGCACACACCCACACACAGGCACACACCTACACACGCACACACACACACACACACACGCACACACACGCTCACACACACACACACGCGCGATAGGGGGAGTCCCTGTTGTGGATTATCCTCTAGGGGGAGCTGTGTATCCAAACACTAAGCGCCACTCTGGTCGGCGTGTCTTCAAAGCAGACATAGTCTCCTCACGGATGCAGCTCACTCTGCTGCGTAAAGACCTCAGATCAGCCGCACTCAGCCTCACCTGTTTCAACATATTTGCAATGTTATTGTTGCCTCATTCGACATTTATATGACGCCTTCACCTCAAAGATCCTCCTTTGTCGTACAAAATATGAACATCTGATCCTGTGACATGACAATCACGTTGTAGGTCTCTCTATTTGGTCAACAGCAGCACAGGTCAGAGTTTGCGTTCAACTTTAGACAGCTGCTCCATCATCTCCATACGGCGGTGCGATCTGCATATCGGGCCAGTTGGTGTGGATTAATTTCAGCGTGTTTAATCTGATGGTGGAGATTGATGCGTTGCAGCAGGGGGAAGGCCGGTCCGTGTATGTTTCCTCATATTTGCCTGCTCACTCACACGTCCCAGTGACAGGCCGTCTGATTGGATCACAGCCAGTCATTTTCCACTCAAATAGAGAACAAATGAAATATCTCTGCTACATGCAGTGCTGCTGTATGGTCAGGAGGTGAGGAGACTTTTCCCTTGTTTTCCTTTCTCGCTCTCTATATATAGTGTTAGCTATTAAAACTCTTTCATTTAAACTCGGTTCCTCGTCTTCTCTTTAGCTCCTAATGTTGCTTTCTCCTGTCACATCACGCTGCTTCTGCTTTTTTTTTTTTTTTTTTGCTCTCCCTCTTTTGCATTCTCCCTGCATGCATGTTTCCTGGCGCTCTGTAAATTAGGCTGAAAATGGTAGATTAACCTCTGGAGATGAGAAGCTTTCCTAATGTGCTCTGTTCCTTTCACTCTTGTTCTCTTTTCAGTAAAGCACTGCATTACAATATTATTTAATGGGAGCATCTAATTGGAATCAGCTGGAAAGCAAAGTAACTGGGTGGCCAAACCTTTCACTAGGCTGCGAGACTCAAACATGGAGGATTATGCTCATTAAGACACTGTGGAGGGGGAGTTACTTAGTGTGTGTGTGTGTGTGTGTGTGTGTGTTGAGAGAGACTTTGTTGTGTTTCCACTGGAGCAGCGATCTGCAAGGTGTCCTTGGTGCTACAAGTTGGTGTTTCTGGTGCCATTCACACATTAACAATTGCTCCAAATGTTGTGATTTTAGAACAACGCTACAACTGTTCGGCCTCCAAACACTAAAATTAAGCCGAATTATCTGTGTCCTCATTCTGTGGTCCTTTGTTGCATTTTTCGGACCTCAATAACCATGTGTCCACCCACCTCAGTGAATTTCCTGAAGGATGAAACAAGCCAGCTACCTTCCTGTGCGGTTTACTGGCTTCCCTGTGGTTCCCACTGACACCGAGTTGAGTAAATACACCGTGCTCATGTTTGCTGCTCCTTTAAACAATTACAAAGGAAGTGTTTTTAGCAGCTGTGGGCGAATCTCCTGGTTCCTTTCAGCGTGTGATTGCATCCCCATAGTAGGTGTTGCGATGCTTAAATCAAAGCGTAAAACCTCCTTCTGTTACCCTGCAAAAATTCTTTTCTTCTGTTTTACGGCTTGGTCAGTTAAGAGGCAGAACAGTGATTCATAAAACACGCAGAGGCTGTGAGTGAATTGTATTTCTGATTAGTGTTTAACAACTTCACACAGCTGATTTGAGAAAAATGGCTCAATCAAACTGGATAAAACAATGAATAAAAGGGGGCTGGATGACAGCTGACTGTCAGCCGGTTTTGTGGTTGCACCTAGTATTGTTCAACGTGTATTTAAGGCCTTGGGAAAAATTTGATTAAATTGTTATTATGCTGGTGTACAACACATCAAACAACGAAAACATCTTGTCACAGCAGTCATATACTGTTTGTACCAATTAATGCAAATATAAATTAATTTCATTAAAGCACTTGACGTGAATCACAGCCAGTCGATGAGCTGCTTAGGAACAGGTTACTTTTTCTCTTTAATGCCTCGTAAAGCGATGTGTCCGTATAGACGGCAAAATTGGTTGGTTGGTCAGTCTACTACTTTGGTCCAGATTGAAATGTCTCAACTGTTGGATGGATTGCCATGACATTCATTCTTGAGAAATAAATCAAACTGATTTATGTGATTCCTGTGATTTTCCCCACAGAGCCAGCGTGAAGTTGACATTTTTGACTTTTAGTGAAATGTCTCCACAACTACTGGACAGATAGCCATGAAATGTGGTAAACCAGATGATTTGTGAAGCCATCGGTGGTCCCGTAGCTCTTCACTTGACATGGCTATCAAAGCAAACTTGTGTCAAGCAGGTTTACGTTCATTCCCATGAGTCTTATCTGTTCTTTGTTGTGCTAATTAGCAAACGTTAACACTTGCTAAAACTGATTTAAGATGCTCTTGAACTGTATGTCACCTGGTTACAATCAGCATGTTTTCATTGTTATTATAAGTATTTTAAAATACAAACATGAGGGTACTTCAAAAAAACTCACCAGAAACAGGAGAAATATTGTTCTTGCATTATTTTGCAGCATAGTCTCCTTTAACTTGAATGCACTTGGTCTACTGATGCCCAAGCGTTGCTATCCCTTCATGGAAGAGGGTCGCAATCATGAGCCTCCAGATACTCATCAACAGCATGCATGACCTTATCATCGCTCTGAAAATGGTGACCAGGCAAGTGGGATTTCCAGGTGGGAAACAGATAGAAATCAAACAGTGCAGGTTGGGTGAACAAGGTTTATGGGGCAACAGTTCAAAGCCACATTTTGCCACTTCTGCCACCTGTGCACTGTGGACTGTTGCATTGTCCTGGAGCAACAACACTGCAGCTGGAAGCTTCCTCGCCATTTTTCTGGACAGTAAAGATCGATAGTATACAGTTATGCCCCAGAGTGGGAGTTCTGCCCCTTGTTTCCAGGTTAGGCCAAGAACTTTTTCCTCGAGTATTAGCATCTACCCTAAAGCACCGCTGTTTCCATGAAGAGCTTCACAGAACTTCCAGCAGGACACTTCATCTTGTTTTTCCTCCCTTCAGCCAATTTTCAACGCATTTTATCTTCATCATTAGACAGTTGACAGTACAGAGTGACAGGAAACTAATCGAGGACATTGCAAATAACATCAAGTAGGTACAGCTGTTTTTGTTAATTTAACACAAGTCCTTGGATGTTTGCTGAATCCATAGGCTGTTCTACACTGTGTTTGTAATTTACTTATTAAGGAGTACATCTGTACATGCACACAGCCAATATAAGAATGTAACTATTTTTGGTAAGGTTGCTAATATCAAATGCTTAAAAAAAAAGCAAACCTCAGGGAATCTGCACACAAACACCCACACACACACTCACACACTCTCCGCTCTCAGGTTATTACGGGCTGTCATTGTTTAATTCTTGCTCATTAAACGCTTCAGACAATGACAAAGCGCCTCAGTCTCTGACAACCTCTTTGTTAACCCTCTCCCTCTTATCTCTTTCCGCCTCCTATTCTCGTCCCCCTCTCTACTGCGCTTTGTGTCTATTGTATGACACTCAAGGACAATTTGACGGCATCCCCAGTCACCACTTAAACATTCCCATTCATCTCCAAGCAAAAAAAAACCTGCGAGAGAGCGAGAAATACCAACTCAAACTGCCGAGAGAACAATTTGCAAAAGCCTTGGAATGTCAGATACCTTTTTGCCACTTGCTGGTAATATAAAACTCGCGCTGATGGAGACAACGGTGATGGCATTGGCGGCGGAGACACTGGTGATATAAGATGTCATAACCTTGCGTCCTTGCACCAAGTGTTTCAGTACCATCAATCTGTTTGACCTTTAGGACTCTAGCCTATCACACACTCAGATCCTTCCTCTCTATTTCTTTCACTCTCTCCAGGCCTGCCCTGACAATGATTGTTACAAAGAGTGCCGGGAGTCTACATACGCACCTCTGTGAGCGAGAGAGAGAGAGAGAGAAAAAAAACGACTGAGGAAGATGGAGAGACAGAGGGAGAGGCTGCCCCTGAGTGCCTTCACGTTAAGAGCTGAGGCCACCTGAGAGCAACGGAGCACAGAATAGTGAAGATGAGAGAAAATGAAGAGACAAATGCACTTCCCTGGTGTAATTATGCTTTCATTTCATGGCCAAGAATCCACGTGATGTGCCCTGCATGCCGAGGCGCTCATTAGAGTTATTGCACATTAGGAACATAACTGGCATCTGCCTGTTGACAGCAAGCAAAGTGTGTGTGAGGTGAGGATAAAGCTGTCCATCCATCCATCCATCCATCCATCCATCCATCCATTGACTTCCACTTATCCGGGTCAGCAGCAGGCGAAGCAGGTCACTCCAGACGTCCCTCCCCCCAGCGATGCTTTCCAGCTCTTCCTGGGGGATGCCGAGGCGCTCCCAGGCCAGACAAGATATATAATCCCTCCAGCGTGTTCTGGGTCTGCCCCGGGGTCTCCTCCCAGGTGGACGTGTTCAGAAAACCTCCAGAGGAAGTCTCCCTGGAGGCATCCGAATCAGATGGCCAAACCACCTTAACTGGGTCCTTTGGACGCGAAGGAGCAGCGGCTCTACTCCGAGCTCCCTCCGGATAAAGATGTGACTTCGGTAAATAATGTGGAGGCCACGACTAAGAAGCGCGGCATCTCTGAGCCACACGAAAGAGAACAAATGTACATCCATTGTCGAGCAAACAAGCGCTATTAAAGTTACTAATGATGGTTTCAGCGGTTTTTTCCATTCCTTTGCGGCAACAGTTGTTTCTTTTCTTGGTTCGCTTCGGGAAGTAAATGTCTCATTTTCTGGATCAGAAAAGTCTCTTGTGATGTTCATGAAAGGAAAACACGGCGGCAAACAACAAACCTTCTCAACGCATTACCACAAATACAAACAAAGCTCAGAGCAAATCCACAGAACTTACAGTGCGGTGGGAGCAAAACTCCCCCCGCCTCCCCCCTCCGCTAGTAGAGCAGCCGCTTTCCTGACGCTTGGATCAATGTTGCAACAAATAACTGTAATATGTCTGACTGTGAGCGCTGCCATGCCCTACCTGATGCACTGTTGTGGAGGAATGGGATGTTAATGTAGTTAAATATGCACACTCATTACTGCTGGCAGGGACTCACTTCATTAACAGCCCCCTGCTAATGTGCCACTCTTCTTTTTTTTGTGCTTTATGAGTTTTTTGCCAGTGTCTGCTTGTCGTGGCAGTGGGAGACATGATGAGACAGAGGCGAAGATAAAAAACCCCAAACTGTTTCCGTTTTAATAGATATGTGTGTCTCTCTGTTGTACAGCTGCACAGGTATGGGTGATAAAAGAGACATCTGTGTGCCTTTGGTTTTGCAGCAGGGGTGAGACGGGTATTAACCGAATGTACAAACTGTACGAACGCTTTCAGAATTGGAGCAATCTGCACTTTAAAAATCTCTCTCGAACTGTTATCTACATGTCCTCTTTTGCGACTCATGGAGATTTAATAAGGGGGATCAATGAAGAATAATGACTTCTAACTAGATTCACCTAATCAGAGTAAGGAGCATTAATATTTTGGACATGCTGTACCATTGCACAGAAGTTTCTTTTCTTCAGTAATACCCCAGAATGGTTTTACAGAACAGGGAGAAGGTTCACTGTCACTACACATCGTGGTTCTCTGCCTCACCTTACCCTCTCAATACACTGCTGCTACCCACGATCTTCACAAACCTGCACAAATTTGTATTTCCATCACTTGAGAGGACATTACACTAGGTTGCATTCATTTCTTTTAGACTTACCATAACCTTTAACCAATAACCAAACCTTACCCCAGCCTTTAAACCAAATCTTCGCCATTAAATTTAACAATTTATTGCTTTTTGTACCCAAAATGGAAGGCGAGTCCCCACAATATAACTGTGTAAACTGATTTATGTCCCCACAACAAGAGTAATACGAGTTCACGCACACAAACACACTGGCGAACACACATGCACACATACCTCCCTCACCAGTGTCTAGGATTCCAGCAATTAATGGGGCGGCAAATGAGATTGTTACTGATGTGTGGTAGCGAGTTGAGCGAAGGTGTGGAGGTGATGGAGGGAGACAGGAGGAAGACAGAGAAGAGCCGGGGGGAGGCAAACGGCGTGAAGATGTTGTGATGCAAATTAGAAACTTCTTGCATGTTGCAAATGTAGGTTAAAGTCCTGAAAATAGACTTTTGTGTAACTTTCTTCAACCTGCAAAACAGGTATGAGGCAGCAACATTAGCAAAAGCTTGAGATCCAAGTTTGCATCGGTTGTGTACGGTCACAGATGAATCTGTTCTGCAATTGCACCAACATTCTTTTTACATTTATCATGTAGTTCTCGATCATGATGCTGATGATTGAAGTAAAACGTCTACCCTCACGTATATATCATCCATACATAATGCATTTTTAAGGCCTATCATGAATAATTTGGAGATGACCTGCTATCACTCTACTTTCGTGCTGAATCAAATCTTCCTGAGCTGCTGAGATTTGCTTTAATTTCTTACATTTCCTGCAATGAAAGTGAGAAACACCAGACAAACAGGGTTGTAAAGGTTCCTAGTGATGCGATAGCAGCAGGAGCGTGAGTTTGTCCACCAGTGAAATATTAATCTTAGCGTCTCTTTCTGAATCATTCAGATAGGAGACTATAAATTGCATTATTGCGTTCTCATATTCATATTGCCTTTTAAATATCAAGAGCTATCAGCGGTCACATCTTTGGTCGGTGTGTTTCAATAGCATGAAAACTAGAAAAATCTGTATAACTGTCAAATAACTCATGTAAAGGCCTTGAAGTCCATCTCTGGTCATTAATTTAACCCCTAAACTGTCATGTCTGTGTATTGAAAGCACTTCTTTAGAAGTTTTTTTCTCATGAAAATAATCGATTCCTACTTAAAAATGGCTTAGATGTAACTCTGCACTGTTGCTTCCTTGAGAACAGGGGTGTCAAATATGCAGCCCACCAGAGGGTCCAATCCGGCCCATGGGACGACTTTGTTAAGTGTAAAAATTACAGACAAAACATTAATTGCAAATTGTAAATTTGTAAAACTATAAATTTTAAATAATTTAGACCTTGACAAGTTGTTTTGATCGTAAAGTAGAATACTATAATGCTCATTGTTCTTTCGTAGTTTTATGCCTCATTTTTGTAATATTTTGTCTTGTTTTTTTTGTTGTTTTTTGTCTTGTTTTTTATCTGACTTTTGTTGCTTGTCTCATGTTTTTGCTGTTTTGTTTCTCATTTTTGTCCTTCTGTGTTTCCTTTGTGTCTCCATTGTGCCTTTTGTCTTATTTTTGTCATTTTGTTTGCTTTATTCATTGTTTCTTGTCTCGTCTTTTGTCGTTTTGTGTCTTAGTTTTGTCTCGCTTGTGTCGTTTCTCCATTTTTTTGTCGCTTTGTGTCTCGTTTTTGTAATATTTTGTCTTGTTTTTGTTGTTTTTTGTCTTTTTTCTTTTTTGATATTTGTTGTTTTGATCATGAAGTAAAATATTATATTGTTCATTTCCAGCTACCTGTGACTTAATGTTTTGTGCCTTTATATAGATTGTGATGTGGAAGCTGTAATGCACAAATGATAAACTGAGGCATGATGTGTTTGAAATTGAACTTACTTTTCTTAAGAAATTTCAGGTTGTTCGTGATGTTTTGTCAAAAGATAATTCCTTAAATGTGAACATTTTCAGAATGTACTTTTTTTTCACTAAAACAAAGTAACATTTTTGAGTTGTCGTTATCTGTAGGCTATTATGCTTTGTGAATGCGGCCCACTTGAGATCAAATTAGTGTGAATGTGGCCCCTCAGCTAAAATGAGTTTGACACCCCTGATGTAGAAAGTGAAGATGTAGGAAGTCTCTTTTCTCACTCACGTAGCTGGAGCACACAAGCTCACCAAGGCCTCGATTCAAGCACTGTAAAACTACTCTACATAACAAACTGCAATATTAGTGTGAATTGAGCCATATGTGTCCTGATTCTTAGGAAGAATAATGATATGAAAAGCCCTATCCTTCAAGTTGACGGGCTTGATTCCTTGGGTTTTTAATTTATGTAAACAGTAAAAACATGAAATTCAAAATGGAAACGCTTGGAAATGTCATGACTTTGACTGCTTATTTTGTTCATGATATGCCTTCGGGAGGAGGTCTTTAAAATCGGTGTAATGTGCGCTACCTAACAGGTTCTTGTACCAAAGCGACAGATTAAGTCAACTGGCAATGACTCCCTAAATGAGGGTTTGCAAATTAATTAGTTTAAAGAGTGACAAAGTCCACAGTTCAGGGACAGTTCAGGTTCCATTGGAAACTAACCTACTTGGTTAGGTTGAGGCATGTTCGGAGGCCAAATTCCCCCAACTGCAACATGCTTCTCTTCCATTTTCTTGGGCCAAAGTCCCCCCTGGTTTAGTATACTAGTATGATTGGATCCCTGAAAAGCAGTGACAGGGACACTGTCTTTCTCAGATGTTCAAAGATTTTACATGAATTTATTTAGACAGCTTCAAGGGGTTGCCTTTGTGAGAGTAGGTGGTTTTAATCCTGTCAAACATTAAAACAGGACTGAGGTTTAAGCGCAGCAGTTTTTCTCCTGCTCTAAAACTGCAGTTAGACAGTATTGTCAATGCAACGTTTTGTCTTGAAATAAATATAAACGGATTTTTGATGATGATGACAACACAGTAACAGTAGTAAATGTATGTTTGCTCCCTCTTGGCGACCACAAACCTTAGATGATGAAAAATGAAGCCAACACAAATGTGGCACAAACTGCAGTTCTTCAGATGACCACTTGAGGTTGGCTCGAAAGACAAGTCCATCCCTACAATTCCCCATGTTAAATGTGCCACTTAACAGAAAAATAAACATGTTTACAGCCTGATACAAAAAAAAATCTGTCTCTGTAGCTACTTGACTGTAATAGGTTGAATTTTTACATGTTTGAACCGTGTTAAGGCTTAAATTTAGGCATAATTTAACATTTGGCTGCTTTGACTTACAATTCGTGGCTCAGGGATATTTCCATGCCTCAGCCTACTCCTGCTCCAGCTCTTTGCTAATTTTGGATTAACTGAGTTAGGCAGAGCCAGGCACTGCCAAGATGGTGATGGCAGTAGAAACCACACTGAACTTCAAAACCGCTGTTTAGGAAATCTGTGGTTGACGCCACGTAGGGTCCATCCATCTTTATACACAACCAATGGGTGTCTGCTGTCCCTTTACTCAGACACATATGATGACCTACATCTTCTGCCAGCGTGATGCATCCTAATTGCTTATTGCCTCTGCTTCTCCATTTGTCTCTTCTTCCACATTGTTGATCCTTAGCGATGGCAGCATTGACCCCTCAGATATCCAGAGGAGGAGGGGGGGACAGTAAGGGAGGTTTGGCCCCGTGTGACAGTATCTTACCGTGGTGCTATTTTTTTTCCCCTTGAGGTGGTTGGTGCATCAGGAGGAAGAGCTATCCATTTATATCACTTAATTCAGAGGACATACTATTAGAGCACTAGATGGAAGGAAAACACACGTCTGGGTACTTAAACACACACACACACACTTGACAGTATAACACACTTACAGGCACAGACACACATGCACACATGCATGCAGGCATTAGCTCATGTATACACGGATCTGTCATCGACAGCACATCGACACAGTTGTGTAAGTCTAGTTAATGTGTGTATGTGCGTGCGTTAATGCAGTATGAACATGCAATTTTCGTGTCATTAGCCAAGGTATAGATTTGCATAATCTGCTATGGCAGCATCCTATAACACACCTTTACCAAATGATTTTATTATACTTTATAATTAGATATGTCAACTGTGAAGCAGTTTTCTTCCCAGTTATTCTAAATGCACGATACAGTTGTCAGAGTACATTTGTCAGACTTCTTCGTGGAAAGATTTGTTTTTATATTGTTTTTTTAGTGTGCATGCTGCAATGCTCATGCATATGTGAGTGATTGTAATAATAATGTGCACAATGTGCAGCTGAGTGGATAATTTCTATTGATTGTATGAGCAGTTTTTATAATCTGCCACTGACACATCAGGCATTAGATGTTTTTTTGTCATGACTGTGCAGGAGAACACTCCTATCTGTTCTTCATGACGGTGGTGGTTGTTTTTTGATCTTTGTGTCAGTCAGTAATCTTTGGGACCAAACACAACAAATGTCTTCAATCTGCTGTCTAATCACAGCTTAAACCAGGAGAACAATAACATGCTGACATCATACAGCAGATTATGGTGAATCTGCTCTGCTCTCTCAGGGATCTGCCGATCTGTTCCACTGTTGACACATCGGAGAGAACAGAACAGGATAGAGGAGAAAAGAACTTTTCTCAGGTATCAGTTGTCTGGCAAATTTCTCTAACAACTTAAATGCTTTTTTCCTGAGTTGAGTCAAAGAAAATGAACCATCATAACTTTAAGAAACCAAAGCTTCATTTTTTTTAACAAATAGCAATTACAATAAGCTGAAATTCAAGCTATGTAATTTAGGATGAATAACAGCCATTAAACTGAGCCTTCGAATAATTTCTCCCACTGCTTTTGTTATTATTCCCAGAAAGATGGCAGCGCTCATTTGACGTTCCATTTAGAATGGGCTCCTACTGTGGGTGAAGATACAGTTCATTTACATGGACTTATCAAATGCGAACACGCACAAAATGAATGAAATCCATCCATGCATAATACATTTAATATATAAAATGACTGGAACCATATTTTATCTATATGACCACGCCTTTGGCATATAACAACCTTTCCAATCTCAGGCCGTACAGGATCCAGCTGTCACTCAAACGATATTATTGCAGCCTTCTTGCAAAAATATCAAACTGGGAGTAGAATCAATTGGATGTGGTGTAATGATATAATCAATATGCATCATGCTCTGTGTTTTTGATATGGCATTTAATCATACTAATGACTGTTAAAGTGGTAAGTGAAGCATGATGACACATTTCAAATGCTACACTTGTCCTCTCATTCTGGTTTGGCTTCAGTTGAACAAATTGACTGTATGCGGTGAGCGAGGCAGCACTGTGACCTTTTCCCAAACTGTTCCACAGTACGGCGGCGCTCCGGTTTGATATCTACTGTGTACAACTGAAAAAGATACCGGTTGAATAGGCAGCCCATTCCTCTGACTCTACAGCGAATAAATCTGTATGTCCTCCCTTCTGCCCCTCTCATACCTTTCTGAATCCACTTGCAGGAGACCCCAACCAATAAAACCTGATCTTCATAAGTCTTGAGGGGAGAGGCGGGCTAAGTTTGAGGAAATTGCTGCACGGAAAAGGCAATATATGGCTTAAAGATAAGAGAGAGCAGAGGGACTGGCTGAGGATATTGCCTGCTTAAGGCTCTGATTTACACTTGGGATACAGACAGCGGAGAGGGGAAGGGAAGCCCTGAGCTAACTGTTGGCCGCAGACGTTGATATATATGCTCGGTAATTAAAAATTCACACTTTATAACGACATATCGGTGAGATTAAAGATAGCGGGCTGTGTTAGAAGTTATTTCAAAATAAAATGGCAACTCACTCGAGAGCCTTAAAAGTATCATTTCTTCATCCGTCAGCTTTTTCGTCGACCTGTCCATCTCCCTTCACATCTATTCCCCCAGATAGCAGCTCCTGTCCCCTTCAGTCCACAAATATGGAGGAGAATTTAATGTGACGCCCTACAAACATCCAAATGGACAGAAATGAGGGACGAAATGGTTCCGTACCGGGGGGCCGAGCCTCGACGCCATCTGACTTTAAGGCCGTCGAGGCGTCATGTTCAGCTCAACCTGTGCCTCACAGTTTCTCTTTTCTTTCTCCCTCTCCTGTATATTGGATAATAAATGACATGACATTCAATCAGACTATTACTACTTTTGACCGATGTGTGCATTTGTGTGTGCGTGTGTATATTTCGTACAAGTTGATTGATGGATGCATGATGACAGGGCTGCCATGGAAGAGCTGTCATGCATTTTTTTATTCGCCTGCCTGGGAAATGATGCACATGTCAGAGCCCTCCCTACTCAACAAACACGTACTTGAAAATGCACACAGAACATGTATAACCACCCTGATGTGCTACATGAAGAGGCGTAAAAATACAGTTTTGTGGCAGTTGTGTCATGTGCTGTGATGTGCTGTGTTCTCTCCCACTGGCAGGCAGGACCTGTCCATAAGGCAGGAGATTCAGCCCTGGGCAGCAGAGAACAGATAACAGAGTGAGTGAGGGGAGGGAATAGGAGGAAAAAAGGAAAATGGAAACGGCATCAACCACAGAGTAACAGGAAATAAGACTCAAACTCCAAATAATAAGACTAAAACTTCAAATTTAAGGGCTCTGAGGTTAAAAACCCTTGAGTCGCCATCCTTTTAGCTGGCCAATTCTGGCTGTTAGAGGCGCATCGTGACCTCATTGTGAGCTGTCCCAGACACTAACATTTGCAAAATGTTATCATAGTTGGAGTCAAGCTCCACTTACAGGCAGAGATGAGTCTGAGATGGGAGATGAACAGTATCCAATTATAGCGCGGCAGAAAATTGGTGGCAAGAGGAAAGCGAGGGGAAGTACGCATACATATACAGTGACTTATAATGGGATCCATCTCACTGAATTTCCTGATTCAGTTCTCTGGTGGCAGAGCTCTTAAGCAGTGCTGTAATTAGTACAAGCCATGTGAGATCAGTTGTGTCATCACATATATGTCAAACGGCCTCAGTAAATTGCTCGTCATGTGTGAAAAGAAAGACAGGTGGGAAGAAGCAAAGACGCTTTTTTATTTTTATTTTATTTTTTTTAAGGCCAAGCTGGCTGGTAAACACATCAGCCAATCACAGCTCGGCCACATCACCAACAAGCAATCTGGATCAGCTCCGCTCAGTCGGGGGGCAAATGCATTAAAGCGCCTGTTAGCTTTACGCTGTGTATCTCTGAAAACACATCAGCATCCCAGACACCTCATTTCAGTGATCCCCCTCTATCTCTCTCTCTCTTTCTCCCCCTTTTCTCCCCTTGCCTCCCCCTTTCACTCTCCCAATCGCCACCTCTCCATCTTTCTTCGAACCAACACACATACACACATACACACACACACACACACACACACACACACACACTGCTACTCGTTACAGCCTTCCTCATTGTCCAGGAGGTGGAAGCGATAGCTTTTTTCTAGTTACTTCCATCACCCTTGTGCCTTGCCAGCTCTTGGCCTCCTCTGAGATAATACCCATTTATCCCACGGGGTGTTTATACAAGCGATTCAGGTTAAGTGACTTGCTGAGAGGAATGACAGACAGCAGCTTTCCTTTATTCAAAGAAAATTGGATTCATCAACCGCTGCTTAATGGCTGCATTCAAGCTTTTGACTGCACTCCATCTGACACATTAGTAGGTGTTTGTGGTATATTTATCCATGTGTTTGCTCACATGTATGCCTGGATAAACCCCTAAACCACATGATCTCAATACAGAAATAGAAGAATATGCTGTTGGTTTTTGCCATCAGCGCTCAGAAACCATAAAGTCTAAAGCTTTTACATGGCTGAGCCTTATAAAAATCACTCTCTATAAACTACAGCAGTAAACAACCCCATGCCCACTATGCTAATATGGAGGCTTTTTGGATGTTTCCATCTATTTACATGAAGTGTATTTTAATGTGTTTTACTGGGGAAACAGAAGAGCAGCAGCAGATCCCATGGTCATTTTAATAGATGTTTCAATTTAGCTGCTCCTTTTGTTACCACACAGACATGAGCATCAAAACAACCTTTCAGTACTCATGCCTTGATTCATTTTTATTTTATTTTATATATCCCCTTCAATTCACTTCTTCCATTGTCCTGTCTGCCTGCTTCCTTTGTTTTTGAAAGAAATCCGTTAAATCTGTCTTGGCACTTGTTGAATTGAATGTGAAATACCCTTGTTGCTATTTTAGAATGACCTATGGTTAAAGCAGAAGGTTAAAGGTTAAGTGCATTTTAAACATGGGCCAATATTAAAATAGACTGTGAAATAGAAATGAGATGTGGGAATGTAGAAAAAGACAAATATTAAAGCAATGCTAAATGACTTTTTCTGCATTTTAAACATTCAACTATCCACCTACACATTTACCATTTACAACTTGCTCATTATAATGTACAAGCACGATTAAAAATGGATTATTTAACCAGTGTCCGACGGCAGTTATTGATATTTCTGTATATATGTTTACTGTTGAATAAAATCAAGGTAATCGTGAAAAATAAACCAGAACATTTACCTTACTCCACCGTGTAGTGTATTTATAGATTCAATGTGAATATCAAAATTGTTCATTAAGCTTTGGATTGTAACATGAAAGATTTGTTGCAATTGTTCTAGTTAATGGCAACACGGACATATCATTTATTTATAAGCAGTATCTCCTGCTAATTCAAACCAGCAAACTGTAGATTTGTATACACTATTCTGTGTGACTCTACAGGTTAATTAAACACGAAATCACATCTGAAATAGTAAATGCATTAAATAGCTTCCGTTGCATAACACACATAAAAACTAAACAAAGCAAAATCTGTCCGCAAACATGCCAGAAGAAATATGTAAACATAATATAATGAAAAGTAAATAAAAACATGTAAAAACTATAAATGCCATAACAATTAAAAGCTTTAAAAAAATAAATCTGTGAAAATAATGGCAAACATCTGTAAAATAAAGATATTTTTATCTGATTTAGAAACGGTCAAACTGACCAGCTTCACACATTGTAAAAAAAAAAAAAAACTATTTATTGATTTAAAAACTAGTCAACATTTTCAGTTCTTAATGTACACAATTCCTCTTTCAAAAAACAGCAAAATATCTGTAAAATATCTGTAATCCAGCAAAATATCTGTTTGACAATGATCCAACCAGCAAATTGTAGATTTTGATACTTATTGTGTAACGCTCTAGGTTAAAATTTAACACATATATGCCAGAATTAAAAAAAAAAAAAAGCAAACAAAAAACTATAAATACTGTAACATTAAAAATCTATAAAAACCTGTGAAAATAATGGCAAATGTCTGCAAAATAAGTATATTTCTAGATGATTTAAAAACTGTAAAGTTGACCAGTTTTATACACATTGTAAAAGAACAATTACTACTTGTAAAGATACAGATTTTGATGTTGACATTAATATTTCTTAATTGGAAAAACTAAAGGAGATAAAAACTAGTCGCCATTTTTCAGTTCTTAATATCCACAATTCTTCTCACAAAAAAACAGGAAAATATCTGTAAAGTATTTGTAAAACTGCAACTTATTATTATTATTATTAGAATTTAATTTAAAAACTAGTCATCGTCTTTCAGCTCTTAATCTACACACTTATTCTTTCACAAAAAGAAACAAACCAACAGAAAAACAAAACAGCAATTACCTATAAAATAGAATGACATCACATTCATTCAGGTTTGTCTCAGGCACCTCCCACAATCATCCAATTATCCAATCCTAACTTTCCACCGACCCCACGCAGTTTGAAACCAACCTGGGTCAGTGGAGCAGAAGAACAACAACTTTACATCAGCATCCAGCTGCACGAAAAGTCTGCGTTATTGTAGCTGTTAGGGATCAAAAAGGAGCCTCTTGCACGTGGATTGAGTGTTTCCTTGTGGGTATTTCCCAGGAGTGCTCATTGTCAGTGGAGCTAAGGTGATGCTGCCATCTTAAAGTTTTACAGACTGATTGGTCCATGGTACCGTGAGTAAGTCATCTACATACTGTCACTGTTGAGTTGTTGCACTGCCTGAGAGACCTGAGTGAGTTGTTCAATATTTGAGTTCCTGTTTTGGTGTTGGTGTTGAAAGGTCCATGGTAAAACCCAGAGCGGAGTATTGAATTGTGGTTTGATTTGTGTTTGGAATGAACTGGATTCAGCTGAACTGGATTGGACGCCTCCCAGGTAGAAGGTTGCTGGTTCACCTGTGGGTTCTCACCGGGTTCTCCGGCTTCCTCCCACAGTACAAAAACATGCTGAGGTTAATTGATGAGCGTAAATTGTCGGCAGGTGTGAATGTGAGTGTTCTTGATTGTCTGCCTCGAGATTTGTAGCCCTTTGATAGACTGGCGACCTGTCCAGGAAGAACCCTGCCTCCACCTTAAGCCAGCTAGGATAGACTCCAGCCACCACCGCGACCCTTTCCATTTTATATTACTGAACCTTTTGGATTATTCCACAGTTTTCCTTGCATCACAGTGTACTTTCAGTGTTACCCAAGCATCCAAGTTTGAACTGGGTGGCAGGACTTGTACCTGGGTCCAGTTGTTCATTAGTGTTGTGACCTGATTTAAAAATATATATTTGGGATGGCTCTGTTAGCACTGTTGCCTCTCAGCTAGAAGGTCGTAGGTTCGTGTCCGGTAATGGGCTCTGTCTGTGCAGAGTTTGCATGTTTCACCAGGTACTCCGGCTTCCTTCCACAGTCCAAAGACGTGGTGAGGTTAACTGGTGATCCTGAATGATCTGCTTGTGAGTGTGCTTGGTTGTCTGATAGGCTCCAGCCCCCGCACGGTATATAGATAATGGATGGATGGACATTCGCTCACTCTCTTTGCTTGCTGGTTTGTTTTTATAAATGGACTTATTTCTGAAGTCTTTGTGCCTAAATTCATTTACTGTTGGGTCGCTTGCTAGTTTTGTATGGTTTGACAACTTGCCTATTTAGTTCTAGTGTTTTTTGTCAGACTTGACTCTTACTGGCACCCCTCATTATTAATCAGAGTCAAACCTGCTGCAACACTCAAACTATTATTTGTAAAACTGCAGATTTTTTAATTTGGATGTTTGGCCTGGTTTGTTTTTTTATATGTAAATTATACTTTTGTCTGTGATTTTACTAGTTATTATCTGTAATTTAACAAAACAGGTAAAATCTGTTAAAAAGCATGGATTGTTGGTTTGCATTCAAATGTTTCACAATCTTCTATAATGTTCTCACTTGTTGTAAACTTTCCTCAACCAAAGTGCTATTTACAGTGATGTAAATATTTGGTGTTGAGTAAAATCATTCACCTTCAACACACTCTTTACTTTAAAGCTCATCAACATCTGATGACTTTTGATGGATAAAAAACACCCTTTCAAATGCAGCAGAAGGTTCAGATGGACTGTCTTGGTGGTTGTGTGTGAAAAGCTGCAATGGTAACTGACAAAAAGCAAATAAAGACAGATATTTCATTCTGAGAAACTATTTTTTGCTTTAAACTTAAATAAGATCTTAGCTAGACAGTAACTTTGTCTGCAGCTCTGTAAAACTCTATTGTTTCTGATTTATTAAAAGACTATATTTCACTTGTAATTACTTTCTTCCTTGTATACTGAAACGCCCATGCAGTAGATATAGTTCCACTATGCCGTCTTTGAAATAAAAATGTACCTATATCAGAAAATAAAAAACACACTCCAATTACAACTTGAATCATTTTCCAGTCATTTCCGTATGCTTTCCTGCCTGCCCACCTTTCTAATAGCTGTTACATGGTGAACCATTTCATTCTAGTTTGTTTCACTGGTGGAAGGGCTCTCTCTCAGCGTAATTAATTTCTGTGGGACAACAAACCGTCAGAAGTGTGCACCTTGTCGCTGATTTATGAAGCATTTAAAAGGTTGCACGGGGGGGAAAAAAAGACAAAAGGGTCCCGAATAAATAAAGCAGGCCTCCGCCAAGCTCTCAAAGCCAATGTCATAGAGGGAGAGAGGGGAGGCAGAAAGTGAGAGAGGATTCATGATTAACTTTCATTTCCTATGCCTTATTATTCCTTCCCCCAAATGAAATTTCAGAGGAGGAGATAAATCTTCCAGCAGTGCCCGGTTTTGTGCACCTAATGTCCAGGAATAGCTACTGCTCACCACTGCTCAGCTTATCGCTTTAAATTCACAGCAAACTAGCTGTCTAGCTTGCCCTGGCGATATGAAAGTCTGCGTTGCACTACTGTGTGTGGCTGTGTGTGAGTGTGTGTGTGTGTGTGTGTGTGTTTGTGTAAGGGAGAGGAAATAAGGTCGTCAGTCAGTCTACCTCAGGCTGATATTTATAGATATGGATGGCACATCTACATGTGTGTGTTTCTGTGTGTCTTGGCCCATGTGTTCATATGTGATGCAGATGTGACTGTGTGTATCTGAGGCTCCAACAATAGTTTATAGAAGGAGATCAATGGAATTGAAAGCATGAATCACACAACCTCTTAATCACGTTTCATAAGCCGATTTCTAGATGGACACATGGATAAGTAGGTATTGATGTCGTAGCTCAACTATCCATCCTGCTCATAATTCAATTGTAGTGTCCATTGACTGCTGTGACTACTGGTTCTAGAGCCGACAGGTAACGACCGCTTTAATTTTTCTTGTTTATTCCCATCACAGAGTTGGACTTCCTATTCATTGACCAGATCTTCAGCTTAAAGTCATTAGACTGGACACATTTAATACAGTGCCTATAAAAATATAGAAGTTTTCCCCTCTTATTGCTTTTCAACACTGTATCATGGTCAATATAATTTACCTTTTTGACGATTTACAAAATAAATGTCTTTCATGTCAGAGCAAAAACAGATTTATACAACGTAATGTCAATGAACTAAAATATATAATGCAAAAAACAAACAAATAAAACAATTGCATAAGTACTCGTCCCCTACAAGTCAATGTTTAGCTTTGACTGTAATTACAGCATTGAGCCTGTGTGGATGGATCTCAACCCTGCACATCTGGACTCTGTGATTTTACCCCATTTCTTCTTTGCAAAACTGCTCAAACTCTGTCAGGTTGCATGGGGATTCTGAGTGAACCTTTTTCAAGCCAGAATTCTCAATTGGATTGATGTGTGCGCTCTGACTCAGTCACTCCAGAACATTTATCTTGTTATTTTTAGACCATTGCTCTGTAGTTGCAGCTGTTGCTAGAAAACAAATCTCCCAGGTTCCAGTTCTCTCGCTGACTGCATCAGATTCTCCTCCAAGATTTCCTGATATTTTGCTGCATTCATTTTACCCTCTACCCTTACGAACCTTCCAGAACCTGCTGCCGAGAAGAATGATGATGCTGCCACCACCATGCTTTACTGTGGAGATGCCGTGTTTGCGATGATGTTCAGTGCTTGGTATCCGCTAAACATAGTGTCTAGTCTGCTGGACAAAAAGCTCATTTTGGCATCATCAGGCTGAAGAACCATCTTCCACTTTACTTCAGAGTCTCCCACCTGCCTTCTGCTGAACTCTAGTTGAGATCTAATATGAATATTTTTCAACAGTGGCTTTCTCTTTGCTACTGTCCCATAAAGCATTGACTGGTGAAGAACAGATTGTTGTATACAGAGTCTCTTTCATTTCAGCTGTTGAAGCTTATAACTCCTGGAGAAGACTCATAGGTGTCTTGGTGGCCTCCCTCACTACTCTTTATTTCCACGGTCTGCTCTAGGCAGAATTATGTATGTACCATATCCCTTCCATTTCTTAATGATCAATTTAATTGTACTCTAAAGGATATTAAGTGACTTGAAAACTCTGTATTCTTTTCAAAACCTTTTCATGGAATTGCGTGGCGTGTTCTTTTGTGCTCATAATGTAGTTATAACCAGGAGTACTGATTCACCAGTGGCTGAACCTTCCAGACACAGACGTCTTTACACTACAATCATTTGAGGCACATTTATTGCACTTAGATGATCTCCATTGCACTAATTGTGTGACTTCTTGCACCAGCTGGCTCTGCCTGTGTTGAATTAGGTAAGTCAAATTAAAGGGGGTAAACACTTACTTTGGAAATCACATATTCACATTTTATATGTGTGATTAATTTAATTTTTGCATGAAAGAGTCTTTTTTGGGGGTCAATTATTGACAAAAAAAAAAAGGTCGACTGAAACTGACCACTAACGAAGTAGACCCTCAAAGCAGTGTGAATGTTTTTTAGAGGTGCTGTCTGTCATATGTGAGCCTAACTATCCAACAATATATTATTGTTCCTTTATTTCAAACACAAACCTGAGACATTTTGTGTCTTTTGAGGACAGTCTCTGCCTTACTCATATTCTAATGATGTTTTCTCTCTTCTTGGTCTGCCTCTCTGTTGTGTGGTCCTTCGCACATGCTCATTATTTTATCTTCTCCTGGCCTTGCTCAGACTCACCCACTGGACCCATAGACCTTTACACTGAGATGACACCAGGCACATAATAACACATTTTCTATGCCCTGGTTTTACAAAGTTATACAATGTTCAAACCCTAATGATTTAAAACAAGTCCAGCTTTTCAAAGCTGTTCTTTAATAGTGATCTATAATTAAAGTGCTTTTGGGTCGGGGACATGTAGTGCTATATCCTCCTCTCTGAATCTATCCATAGGTCTAATAAGAAGGTTTTATACTGAGCTACTTTATAAGACTGGTAATATGCAGGGGGTCTTCAGCTTGCCCCAGTATGGGTGCCCTTACAGTACTACAGATCAACGGTGTGCGACTGGCATACATTGCAATGACTGGCTAATAGATTATGGCTAAGACTTCAGCTAAACCTGATTTTCTTCTCATCACACATATATGAGTTCTTATTGTACTGTGAGGTTTCTCTGTCTGAAGAGGATAAACATGCAAGGAAGCAAGTTTTTCTTAAGCCTTTCACTTATTCTACCATCTGCCATCAGGAAACTCTCAGATGTTGAAGAAAGAACAGCCCACTTAATATTCTTTGCAGGTTTGCAATAAAAATCTAAACAATGAAATCTACACTCAGAAAAAGTAATTTGAGGGACCTGTTTCTACCACCGAATTAAATGCATGGCTGCAAGATAACGTAAATGTCTAATTGAATTATTTAGAATGACTTAAAGCTGCAAACATTATTTTGATGGGTTGGACTCCTGAATATTGTGTGTAAATTCTAATTCCTGCGTTGGTTGGTAGAAAACTAAATTAAAATTGTGGTAACTTAATGAAATTGTAAATTTACCTTCACCGTGAGGATTTCAAGTCTCTTCCCCCAACTAATTAACACTGGAGGAGCAACTTAATTTTTAAGATTTTGCCCACTTAAAAACTTGCGATCATAATAATGGAAAGTCAGAACATATCACTATATATATATATATATTTATATATATATATATATATATATATATATATATATATATATATATATATATATATATATATATATATATATATAATCAGTTAGAAGAACTTTGTTTTAACTTTATTTAACTTAAATATTTGCGTTTATGCTACCAATCAATAGTAATTAAAAATATCTCTATTAAAGATGAAAAGTGAATTCCTATAACTCAGTGTAGTTTGCTAGTTGAACATAATTACATTAGAAGTTGTCTAAACTCTAAAAGATTGATCTGTTGTACTCATTTTTTATTTGAAATGTGTCTAAACTAGTGCCGAGCACATTGTCAGACCTCCCAGCAATGGTTGAAATTGTTCAGCAATGACTATATTAGCATGACCATTAACATGATGATTGCACATAATGATCTGTTTATGTTAAACGGGTGACATAATAGCCCACAATTAGGCTACAATCAACTTATTTTTATTGTCTTACACTGCAGATTTGTGAAACACTTTTAGGTGTTTATGTCTTCAAATTAATATATCGCGCCGTACTACATACTGAATAATTCAGACTGAAAATCAGCAGGGTGTTGATTACTTCTCGGCACCTAGTCTTTACCGAAGCCCACATTTGTTTAGGGCTCTACTGTAAACGTGAAAAATATAATCAAGCCACAGAGAGAAATTAAACAGGACGGTCATCATGAGCCTTGGGAAATTTTGTGATCCAGTTTTGTGGTTTGGAAGTGCTTGGGATTTGCTTGCCCAGCGCCTGCTTCATCAGGATAGCCATATTTCTCATCTTTCATTGATATTCAGGAGGCCTGAGACTGAGCCATTTGTTCACTTTCCGTGCCAACTGTGGTCCACCCACCAGTTATGAAAATTTATGGGCATGTTTGGAGACCATAGAGACTCATTACAATATCAAGGAGAAACCGTGGACCAAGTGTATGTCCTCTCCGAGTACCTTTAAATTATCTATGTTGCTTCATCCTTGCGCCTGGCCTGTGAATACAGCACACAATTAGTGTGCTCGCTCATTCTGTACCTCGGCAGTGGGAGGATGGCTCACACCAACAGGCACTTCAATCACAAATGTGTGGTAATACATTCAGCTTAGCATTATTTCTCAGTAATTACAGGTATGGAAGGGATCTGTGCTCGATCAGTGCTGCAGGTGGCAATTATTCTGCACATACGTAAGAGGAAATGATTGACAGACAATGATGGACATGTTAAAAAAAAATACTGTAGCTCCCCTTAAATTATTGTTAATTTGATTCAGGTGGCTATATCTAATGGGGGAGTGTAATGATAGACTGATTGCGCTTGTTAATTATCTCATATCCTCACAACACCTCTCAGTGTTTCGTTATTCTCGGTATCTTAGCACATATAATGAGTAACATACAGATTCTGTGAATAAAAAAAATGCATCATATCAGTCATTTTTGAGATGAACCTGTTGTCAGATAAGGATAGGTGGTTTGGGTTCTTAGTCCACAGGGGCTAGACCCTGGCGTGCTGCAGTGCATAACTGGAAGGCTGTTTGTTTCTTTCCCAGTGTGCATATATAATTTGTGCGTGGGTGTGTGCGTTTTGCATATGGGCCCCTGTCAGACTGTGGGCAGTAGAAACAGGGTCCCTGTGGCTTGGTGTACGTGTAGACGCCGTGTTTGCACAAGTGTGTGTTTGTGTCCCTCCACCAATATGCTAATTCTGCCTGCGGTAATGCCTTTGCAAATTCCCCCGTACTCGCAGACATTTTCAGCTTTCTCCTGTTTGACTTTCTTTGTCTTGGCTGCCAATTCAATCATACAGGTACACACGCGCACTGAAGCCATACGTGCTGACACATAAACAAGCGAGCGAAGGCAGTAAACGTCCGTGAGTCGACGCGGTGCCTGCAGATGCCTTTGTGAGCGTGTTGGCAGCATCTGTGTGGGTGTGTAATTGCCATCAGACTTGGATCAAACAAATCCATAGATTCTGGGAAGACTGAACTCGTTGATGGTGTGTGCTGGCTGCGGCCGGCTCATCTGAGCGTGGATTTGAAACACTGTCTAAACTGGGGAAAAAACGATGAGCAGAGCAGAGCAGAGCAAAGGGCTTTAAGGGATGGATCACGTTCTCAGGCCATTAAGCTTCTGTTTTTTTTTTTTCATCTGCTGCCTCTTGGTTTCTGTTGGTGGCACGGTCAATAGTTAATTACAGACTGACAGAGGAGAAGGGCCTTCATACTCCTGGAGAGTGGAATGGGTCATCTTTGATTTACCTAAATGAACAATGCACCTACTCTTTTTTTCCCCCTTGTGTCTTCTCTACTCTTTTACCTTTAAAGACCCCTTCCTATGAAAGTTGACTTTTCTTACCTTTTTAATACGTCCATATGGTGTGTTTCATGTGCTAGAAGACGCATCAAGAGTGAAAAAAGCAGTAAAAAACATGGCTTAGTGTAACAAACTAAAAGAACCAATCCTGTCAAGTTACTGGGTGGAGTATTCTGCATTGTTATTTGATTGAGAATTGGTTTTAGATTCAAACACAGGTGGCTGAACTGCTCCGACAGTAGCCTCATTTTGCCTGACCATTATGTTGCACATATTACAACACCATTTTGTAGTGTACAGCAGTTTTTATAGTGTTTGAGTGCAGCCATAGGTGAGCTGGTGTGCCCAGGCTGCAGTAACGGGTGAGGAATTAAGAGTTGAGTTACATCTCAGACATTTTTAAGGCAGAAAGGGATTATTGCCATGCAAATAAACCTAGAAATGAGTAACTTTGATTGACAGACATGAGTTTTTAAGGGTTAAATTAATGACCAGAGAGGGGCTTTAAATGTAAGGACGTTTCTGGTTAATAGAGCTTACTGGAGCACATTTATGCCTTAATTCATACTAGCAATTATGACATTCTTAGTCTTCAATTTAGTCACCAAAAGACCTTTTTCACAGACGACATTTTCAAATGTCATAGCAGAAAAAGCGCAAGTGTAATAATAATGGCTGCATTCCACTTAGCAGGAGTCCCGCTATTGTGCCTGCTGGTCGACTGTGTTGCCTTTCTGGCAGAGCTTTATGGGACCGAGCCATCATTAATGTTATTAAGTTCACCTGTGCCTTTCCTGCTGCGAGAAGTGACAATGTCTGCTGTGAAAAAGGTCGATTAACTCTCGCACCGGGTGATTCATGCTTCACGTCAATTGTAAACCTTCGGTGACAGCGCACAAGGTTGTGTGGCCTTTATGTAGCCGAGGCAGACATTGAGGTCGCGGTGGAGGATTGGTGTCTGCGTGGCAGATCTGACTGTCATGCAGGAAACAAGAATTTATGTCACAGAACTGCAGGAAAAGAACATGTGAGAAACCATTTTCCCCTAAACACAACCATACAGTTCCCTAACTAAGGTTTGTTCACTGTACGTTTCAAAAAGTACACTTGAGTTGCAGTTGAAGTAATGCAATGCTTCAAATAAATCCCTTATCTTGCTGCTTTGGTGAAGACACTTTACTTTAGTGGATTCTATCAACTTGGAATTGCATTTTGTCCATTTCAGCTGTTAACTGGTAAAATTTGGTTTGTTTCTTCATATTTTTTCGCAGCAGCTCAACCGCTGTTTTCTTCGAGCATTACAGTATAAAGAAAAGGAAAGAATGTTAAGTCTAGTGACAAAATCATGTTTTGCATTTTGCATTTGGGTAAAGCAAGTATTTAAGTTAGAAAACTTTGAGAGCTTCAAATTGGCTTTTCTTTAATTGAAGTTGCAGCAATGCTCATTTGAGATTAATTAAATGTTTTTCATTGATCTAACGTAACCTTATTACCATAATTTAGATAAACTTAATTTAATTGTGTGTTTATAATCAAAGCAATTAATTTATCACACAATGCTCTATTTCTCAACCAACATTGTAAATGTCCATCCAGCTTTCTGACTAAATTAGTGATTCATGTATGAGCTACTGTTATTATTACTAATTGTGCGTATGTTTGCTGTCCAATAAGCTCACTTCCAGCTTTTACTTTAATAAAGTAATTTAAATGATAGATAACTGAGAATAATAAATATTATGTCCATCAAACAAAATAATTTCACTGCTCGCATCTTACCTACTTGGAGTTTGATGTTATAGGCAGTTAACTGGACAATAATAATGCAGTGACCAATACTTAAAATGGTAAAACCTGCAAAAATGAGATTGAAGTTGACACTTTCCTTTCAATGAAGCTGCGTTATGTAAACGTTTAAAGATATATATGCTGTAAACAAGGTGCTTACAGCATTAGGTTGACATTCTGACTTGCAGGGGAAGCACAGGTGTAACTGATAACTCTAACCATGGCTCTGTTCCATTTAAGAGTCCCAGTAAAATAAAGCAATGAGCCAACAGGCTGATTAACAAGAGCACTCAAATGAAATCCAGCTATTAATAATGTTATTAATTATGTCCATGCTTTCCCAGCTGTGCTATAAAAAATGTTTGCCTTGACAGAAAAATGTAGCTTCCCTCATCGTGTGTTTTTAAAGCTCTGTGTGACTTCTTCATACCTCCACATCCTCTTCAACTTTATTTATCTCCACAACACGAGAGGACCTCATGGGAAATAACAGCAATTAGACCTCTGGCTGTCAGATCCTTTGATATTTACTTTTGATGGTCTGCCCTCTATATGTACTTTGTTTGATCAGCTCACAGCCTACTGACTGCTGCGCTTCGCTGGAAATTAAACCGTTGTTTGCCTTTTTAAAATCGACAGGAAAACCGTAATGGCGTTTTGGTGCCAGTTTATCCTCCGACGGCCTCGCTGCTGATGAATATCTTAGCGGTCGCTGACCACAGAGCAATCCAGGGCGCTCTTTTGTTTGCATGCCCACACCAGCAGCTCCCCTCCAAAGGGGAGCAAACATCTTTCAACTAATGATCTACTTTACATTTGTTTTAATTAGGTGTATTTAAATAGCTCTGAGCAATAATTAACTAGCCAGAGCATCAAAGTGGGAGTAAGTGAGTGAGTAAGGCTTTTCTGTTGTGGTGTGTTGTTGTTGTTTTTTTTCCTTCTGCGGCAACTCCATCAGCCACGGCACTGTGCCAAAACTGCATTAAAGGGGAGATTGTTCTCTCTTTCCCTTCTTCTTCTTCTTCTTCTCCTCTGAGCATCTCCAGCGGGAAGACTTGCCGCCTCTGGTAGCTGCATGGCTCCTGTGTGACAACAAACAGGCCGCCATAGAGCAGGTGCAGAGCGAAGACCAACGGGTAGACAGTCTAATGCAAACACGACTGAGGAGAGAGACGAGCGGCAGAAGGGAAGGTGGGGAGAAAGTGTGACACGAGGAAGGGGAGGGAGGAAGGGGAGGCGGGTGCAGGTGGGCGGATGCTTCCAGGGCGCCGCTCAAGATGGTGTTTGAAGTGCTCAGGGGGTCTTTTGCCTTTATTGTCTCTCTTAATGAGCTTTTTATGTTCTTGTGTATTTTACACACCATGCGATGGCCGCTCAACGCCTCCTTCACGGCCTCCTGATGGATCTGTTCTTTTTTCATCCGGCGACTCACCGCTGCATGTAAATTTAATTATAAGCATCTGGTTAGCGAATAGGCCTAATTAGCAGATAGGGGCTGGAACATCAGGTCAGAGGCTCTCCTCTCGCCATCACCCCATGTCCTCACCCTTCTCCCCTTCATCCCCCAAGGCAGACATTATCCTGCTTGTTTGATCTTGGCTGTGTTCGCGTTTCTGGTGTTTTTAGGACAGAATGGTTGCATCAATAGCAATTTGCGCGAGGAGAAATAAGGTTAGGACAATTGCGAAGGACTTCAAAACAAAACTAGGACCGAGCTGTCAGGAAAATGAGATGAATAACAATCAGAATTCAAAGGCACAGCCGGGCTTATAGAAAAACAAGCAGTCTGTAATTACAGGAGAAGGGTGAATTCCGATCGAAGCGAGCGCACAACCCGTTCAGAGAGGGTTATGCAAAGAGGGGCTCCAGAAACTCCAAAGAAGCACAAAAGTTTGCTTTCAAAGATTCTGTGTGATTTGAAACAGTGTACTCTCAGAGCCAGGAGCTGCTCCCTGGGCATATTTTCCACCAAAATATCGCCTGTAATGATGCAGCCTGCGGGGCGTAGAGGCATCCCCATGGACTTTAAAATTAAGACCTTTTTCTGCACTCTCAGTACTACAAAAAAAATAAAACTCTCATCAGTGAGATGCTTCTGGTAATTTAGCCCATGGATACTTGGTCCTGCAACATTTTCCTTTTTTAAAAGATCGCAGCCAAGGTTATTTGTCTTTTCTAAATTGGCAAAGACTGCTTGAGTGTGAAAGCGAAAAGATTGATTCATTCATTTGCTCTGTGGTATTTAAAAGCTCACAGAAAGAACAAATGTGCTCTTGGTTCCTGGTCCATGAAACGATGTGACAGCTGATGTTTAAAACGCTGATGCTCTTATACTGTCTCTATGGCAAGTGATGGAAAGCTTCGACTTGCTCCATTTCAGCAATCATTGCAGCTTTTAACTGCAGGTTATAACTTATTGTCTATCGATGCATTTGCTACCCATCGGATCTTTGGATTTTGAACTTCTGACCTCATTTTTCATCAGCATAAAATCACCATTTAGCTCCGTGTTAGCCCTCTCTGCCTTCCGGAGGTCCCCTGGAAGAAATAGCCGCGGTCAAACAATAACAGCATGGTGTTCAATATGTCAGCATAGGCTTCACTAAATGAATGTGATGTTTTAATGAGGAGCAAAGGGATGGCGTTGAAGACAAGGAAATTGGTGGGGGGAGAAGCATGGAAGGAACAAGAGGAAGCGCTTTACTTACCTTGGAGGAGGACACGAGCCGTTTAATTGTGCCGTAATGGAGGTCAGTGCTTACATGGTCTCTTGGCAGTCGGCAACCTCCTGGTCCTCCATGGAGCCACACAGTCTCCAGGGCCGCATGACTAAATGTCTGATGTCTGTTAAAGACATGAAGAGTGATGGTGGAAGAGGATGAAACACAAGACAACATGGAGGACCTCCAAGGCCTTGTTTCATTTAGTCCTCTGGTCACCAGGGGGAGTGGTGACTGACAGCAGAGGTGACTCGCCTGTCTGCTCGGCTGATTGCAGCTCTGACTGATCCTCCCTCTCTCCTGCTGTCTCTCTCTCTCCTGCTGTCTCTCTCTCTCCTGCTGTCTCTCTCTCTCCTGCTGTCTCTCTCTCTCCTGCTGTCTCCGAGACATGTTCTGTCTGTTGCATTATCTCCATCCCTTTTCCTCCTCCTTTCATTTGGATATCTGTCATCTGAAAAGTAAGGTTAAGTTCTGGAATAAATGCGGTAATGGGTTATGGTAAAGAAACATCCAAATTTCACAAAAGGAGATACTGTTTCTTGTGTTTTCTTTGACAGTGGGAGGTAAAAGCATTCAGTTTTCAACTTTATTTCTTTGCAAGGATGCTGAAACCGGTTGAGATCACTGTGTATCGGCTGAGCTCTGTAGAAGTATGTGTTTCTGGTGCAACCAAGGGCTTGAAGGGAGGTTTTAAACTTTTAAACCGGACCTGCATCAGGTTGCAGCGCAGGTAAAGGTGCTTCTTAGTATTCTGTTTTTTTATACATGTACTTTTTATATTTACAAGACTTTGAATGAGAGCAACTATAACAAACAATTTCCCTCATTGATCAATTAAGTCTTTCTTATTCAGATTCTGATCTGATGTAACAGTATAATCGGGATTTCAGGTTAAAGGAAACGGACTGCAAAATCAAAATCAGCGTAGACATTATTTCTTTGCCTATAATAGATGACCTGACTTTATAGCTGATGTTGCTCCAGAGCTGTTGATCTAATTGATGTCTTTGTATATTGGCACGATGGAGCAAATTTAGAGAACTCAGGTAGAATTTATTGGGTCTGGTATTGTTTTCCTTGGAGTCGTTTCCATGACTATCGTGGTCACACAGCAAGCCGCATCGATGTGCTGGAAAAGTTCGATGTTCGTCAACACAGGCGGCAACAGCAGCAAATAGCTGTGTGATCACAATGCCTCATTTACTCCAAAACAGTGATGGCAGGCGACCCTCCTTCTGTCCCCGAGAGAAATACCAGATGAACTGACTGAGGGAGAGATAAAAGAGTGGACAAAGAGTGGTATGACTGCATATTTTAGCAGGTAGTGTCCATAGTACCTAATTCAAAGGGGGATTTTTTTTTTTTCACCTGTCTTTAGTTTATGTTTATTTGTAATCTTTAGAGGCAAAATAATGAGTTAGTAAACCTTTGGAACAATTACTGATTTTACAAATATATTTTACAAATATATAAAAGATAAATAATATAATTTTATAAAACAGTTTTTTTTAACACAGAAGATTGGTTAGATTTTTTTAAACAAGAGTTATACATTGTATAATGACAATAAAGAATATTCTATTCTATTCTATTCTGTTATCACGACACATACTTAACTGAATTACAGATCAATTTCTACTGCTATTTACTTTTTTCATTTTTTAGTGTTTTTTTTTTTTTTTTTTACACTAGGTAAACCCTAAATTAACAGAAAAGGTTTTTTTAATTATAGGACAAAGTAATAAATAACAATTTGCTAGTACTTGACAAAAAATATTTTATGCATTTTCTTTTAGCATTTCCAGTTTTTGTAATATAGTTATACAATTAAATGACAAAACATAAAATAATACTACTAATAGTTATTTTTTAATAATTGTTTTCCACTGTAGATACAACTTCTAATATTTGCAAATTACTATTTTTTACTATAGATTTACCATATAATAACAGGAAAATGTCCTGTGTTTTTTTCCACTATTTATACACTATCAGAAACAGTCCTGTTTGCCCCTTGTTTTTTTTAACTATATTTTTTGTTAGAATGTCTTTTAAAAAAAATAAATAAATAATTGCATGACACACTGTTCATCAGAATTTTTAATTTTCTTTCTTTACAAACTAGGTGACAAAGGTCAAGTAATGAACCACCAGTATATTTTCACTAGTTTTCTTGTTTCTCTGAGTCTAGTTAGGAATCACTGAACTGGTGGCGATCTCTTCAGATGCAACTGTACATCTTTACATCAACAACACTGTAAGAACAGTTGGAAATCAATAAGTAACAGCAAACAACCACCACAGCAGCTCACCACAATGTCCTGTACCAGAGAAACAGGAAACTCAGTGCAACATGTCACCTTGGACCAGAGGGAGTTGAACAGGAAAACGCAAGATAAGTTACTTGGCTTTTAAAAGGTTTGTCCTCCTAAAAGAGATGATTAAAATGTTTTTGTGCAATGGGACGTAACACTGCTGAGGCTGGGAAACTTTTTGATATAGTCAAAACAACCCACCATAGCTGGCAGCCTATCTTCTAAATGGCTAATAAAAGAAGTCTTAGCAAACTTAATGTTTTAGTTAGTTTATTGTGAAGGAATTGTGTGACATTAAGAGTTTTCTTCCTTGTAAACACAACATAGGCAGAGGCCTCAAACAGTAGGTAAGGGGGCAGAATGAGAAAAGGAAGTGGGGGAAAGCATAAACAAGTCGGGTCTGGCTGAGTGAGCAAGCTAATTAACTCGAAAAACTATAAAAATGTAAATTGCAATTTGCTACCGTGGGCATCTAATTAAAGCCACTGGAATGTTAAGGACCAAATTGAATTTGCTAAAGAAGAGGAAAAATATATGATTTTGCCATATTGTCAGGTATTGATCGCCTACAGTGGCCTTCCTCACAGCCATGCAGAGGCAGAACGAGGGCGAAGCGTGGACGTGAAGGGGGGGGGGTTATGCAAAAAGAATCGCGCTGATGAGAGAACGGTTTGTGCCGAGGAAGCTAGAGAGAGAGAGAGGGAGACAGCTTTGGTGAAGCAAGTGTTCCAGCAAAAGCAAAACAGTTTGGCAGAGAAAATGTGACAACAAAACACCGGGCCCACCAGAGACGGAGGATGTAATCAGAGCCAAATGGCCCTCCTAATACTCCACAGGTGCACGACGCAGACGGTTACATGATACTTGGAAAAATTATATGAAATGAGGATTGACTGGGGCCCCGCTACAAATCCTCATAAGGTTCACCAAGCCTCTAAGATCCTCCATGGCCTTGGAGTTAATTGTGTTAGCTTAATTGGTGCAGTGTATGTCTGATACTTCGGTGTAATTATTGAGCATGCAAAATTGTTGTGGTTTATCTCTTTATATCATGTCCTCCGGGCTTTTGATTAGTGTGCACTTGCATTGTTGTTTGGGAGTGTGTGAGTGTGTGTGAGTGTGGATATGTCTTTGTTGCAGTGTATAAGCCCATGCATGCAGGTAAATAATAACAATAAAAAAAGATCCATTATATTTCATCAAGCTTTTAAATGCTAGTTCATTTTTCAATCCAAAACTGGAGGTGTATGAAAAAAAAGACAAAACCTACAGGGAAGTTAGCCAGCTAGACACACACTTTATGTTTTACTCGTTCTGTTTTTATTTTACGGCTGCACAGCTCTGAATATTTAAGCTGTCATTATACCAGATGGGCACAGGAAGACTGAGGATTGTATGGCTTTTATTGAGGTAATAAACAATAATCACCAGCTCTCCCAGCAAACAGAGCAGGCCAACCGAATGCTTTCTCCACCGTGATGTTAAATTCATAAAGCTAATGAGAGGGATTCTCATGCACCAGAAAGGTAAGGGTTTTTGTTGTGTGGCTTTGCATAAATTTTCATCCGTAAAGCCTTTTTTTCTGTTACCTCTCATTTACCCTTCTCATTTGTGCCTATGTGTGAAACAGGATCTGTCCACTAATGAAATGTGTTTAGCAGCTTGAAAAACACATATTTTTCTACATTTGTTTCAGCCTCTTCCAAAAATAAAGCACCTATTCATTTTAAGTGGAATACACCGTGTCTGAAAGGTGTAATTGGAGTGGAGTCCAGACGGCTCATTGAGAAGCCAGAGCAAATGTAGCCGATAAGAGAGAAAGCTCTGATGGACAAATTTACAAGCCACCATAAATCCTTCCTTTTCTTCCCTTCCTTCATTGCCTCTCTCCCCTCCCTGGTCGACCAGCGTCACTGTCGACGGGTGCAGTTTGTTAGCCCAGTAAAAGTTTTATATGTGCTAGAAGAGAGGAATGGGCTGTCTGTTGCTGACATGAGTTATGGGCTGCAGTAAACAAACTCGAAAAAAGGCGATAAATAGACTGAATTGGGATGACAGCTTCAATAACACGTTAACAGGGGTCGCTAGGCTGCACAGGACATGCTACTGTATGATGCGGCACGCGTGTGCATATATAGGTACACGGGTACATGCCTCAATGTACGCCCACTTCTTATTGTTTCCTTAAGAACTGTGTTTTTGATATTCTTTAAAATTTTCCAGTCGTGGTGATAGACACATAACTGAATGAAAAATTGTATTTTAGACTCTTGGACTGTGCATAAGTGTGTGCAGGAGGGTAAATTTTGGTCAAGTGTAACAGGTTGTTTTGTCCACAGAATTTACTATCTCCACTGCGTTAATGTTGTACGTCTGATAAACACATTAAATTCTGTTTACAGGTTTTTTGGAAGAACTGCATTTGTGGAAAAAAAAACTCTCATAAAGCCTTTTGTGGCTCCAGTGAGAGTCTTGTGAACTCTGACAACAGCTTCAAGTAATGTTACATGAGTTAGATTGGGGCTACAAGTTTAAAAATGAAAGGAAAATCCACAGGTGTGTAGTCAGAAAGGAGTGAGGTTACCAGACCTCTGTAGTCGATTCCTCATTTTTGTTTGAAGCTACAGTAGCTGCTGCTATCATAACACAGCCAAATCTCTGATGGGTGAAGAATGTGTGGAATAAAAAAGACTGTAACTCTGGCTCTGCTGTGTCTATTTGATATATTTTAAACTGTCCATTGAGGGTCTGACAATGTTATAGAAGTTCAATACTAAACTGAAGCACTCTTTTAAAGGATTCACTGTACAACTTTGCCAGAGAGCTGGAGAGGAAGTTTAGAGTGGAGCCTCAGATCCGCTTCCAGTCAACCAGTCAACTCTTCCACAGTTGATCGAGGGGCTGTGGGAGTTTGCCAATTTAGTCTACATATGTTTTGTTGTCTTGGAGAAAGCTTATGGCCAGGTTCCTTTGAAGGTGCTTCGGGATTATGGGATTGAAGCGCTGCTTTTGCATGCCTCGGAGCAAGAGCTATGTTGACATGCTTGACATAAAATCAGATCATTCCACTGTGGGCAACGCACTTTGCAAAAGTTGCACCTCATCTGTACAATGAAGAAGGCATCCAGAATGGAGACTGGAAGGTCACGTATATGCTTTTTTGCAGATGATACTGTCCTTGTGGCACCAATGCAGGATCTCCAGGACTCACTTTACCAGTTTACAAGTGCAGATCAGCACCTTCATATCTGATGCTGAGAGTCTGTGTGCAAGACATGCTCCCTTCATTTAATTTGAACTGCTCTCCCAGGTAGAGTAGTTCAAGTATCTCCGAGTCTTGTTCACAAACAATATGAAAAGGAACTGTGTGATCAGCAGTACAGTAGGTGCAGTTTTGATTGGGATACAGTAGCTGTAATGTACCACAGTGTGAAAGGATGAGGTGAACCATAAGCCAAATTTCTTGATTTGCCTGTTAGTCTACATCCCTCCTGATGAAGAAAATCACACATCCTGTTGCCTCATGTGATTCTGATAATCAGGTAATGTCTGCAGACACCCCCCAGTTGTCTTTTTTTTTGTCTGCCAGATGTCTTGAATTCATAACCTTTTGTTACCACTTGTTCACTTACCTTGTCACTGATTACCGCCTATATGCAAACCAGGCTCTGGTCATGACTGTATTTACATACTGTCCCATCCCTACCCCTTTGTCCGTCTGAATAAAATTTTGCACTCTGCCAATGTTCTGAGTCGACTGACCTTCACAGACTGACGTTGGTAAGCCCACTGTAGACCGGAATACCAATAAAACACCCAACTATAGCAAACTTCGGAGAAGGGCTATGAGTGAAACTTCAGATGAGGACTATGAGTGTATTTCCTCGAACTACCCTCCTCTAGGGTGATGAACTTTGGGTAATGACTGAAAGATTAAGATCCCAAACGCAAGTAGCTATTATGAGTTTTATCCAAAATGTTCAAGGGATCTCAGAAAAAGGAGTCAGAAAAAGGAGTCAGTAAAAGGAGTCAGTTGAGATGGTTTGAAGACCAGATAAGGGTACCTTCATGGGGGTGTCCCATTGGAAATCTACCAGGCATGTCCAGCTGAGCAGAAGCCCCCCAGGCTGACCCACAACACGCTGGAGGGATTGTATCTCCCAGCTGGCCTGGGAATGTCTCAGGATGCCCCCAGGAGGAGTTTGGGGAGGTTGCTGGAGACAAGCAGCCCTGAGAGTTTCTGCTGCTGCTACTGCGACCGTAAATGGACTAAGCAGCCTCGACAATGAATGAATGAATGATCTGTACAACCTGTATGCATTTATGGCAGCATTTTTCTTAATGTTCTTCTCATTCACATTCATAGTTATAAACCTTCACAGATGCTTGAAAGTGACAAGAAATATCGACTATGTGACATTCTCTAAGCAATGTGTTGATATTAATTTGATTTTAGAAAAATGAATTGTATCAGTAGTATGTTGTTCTTTTATTACAGGCAGACACACATGCACGCACGCACGTATGCATATTGATCACAAACAAACCACTCAGGGAGAAAAACTGATTGAGTGCGACAATATAAATTTATGAGTTGATGAAAATGACATCTAACGATCGCCTCAGTGCTGTAGTTTTGTTATGTTTTTTCGCAAAAGACACTCAGATTTTTTTCCTCTCTGCTAGCTGTGGCACCTAAGGCCTTTTTTTTTGCTAGCTGTGCTCCAACTTTACATATTCTTTGCCTTAAGAACAAAATAATTTATGACAACAAACAACCTATTAATAAGAAATCAATAAGAGACTCCCAGAAGTGTTTTGCATGAAACGTTAATGAATTTCAGAAGAATAAATAAACCTTTTAGGTGAAGCAAATTGAAAAACTGAAGAAAGTAAAGTAAGAGTGTCCGGGATGCCAGATACAGATTATGGAGTAAATAATATGGGGAAAAAAAACAGCCAAAATTAGTTTTTTGTTTGTATCCATTCTTAATGATGAAATTGTTTTGTATGTAAATGTGTATGCGGGTGGGTGAGCAAAGAGGGAGTGTGAGAGAGAAGAAAAAAAAGAAACATTGGTCCTTCTGGAGCAGCAAAGCCATTATGCATCGTATTTATTGCTCCCCACATATCATTTTAATTTACATTTATGGGGTCATTGATATCTGTTAAACATGTATTGATGTGTCGTGAGTTTGTGTTTCATATTGTCGGCCTCATTTCCTTTTATTTGACCTCCAAGTGCCTTTTGACTGCTCTGTGTCTGCAATCAGAATAAATATGTTGCTCACATTTCTGGCATCTCCTTCTTTTCCCTGCTTCCTTTTGGATGCAACATTTTATGTCGTCATATATTATTGCTATCAAAAGAGGCGCTTATTTGCATAAATCCTCGTGATATTATAATAAGGAGAAATTATATGTTTTCAAATGACATATTTTATCCCTTTCCTTTTTTACATTTTGTGCATTTTTGGAGCACAATCATGACCAGACACCGTGCTGCAGAGAATTGTTTAGTGTTTGGATTTCCTTCCAGAAGAGCTTGTCTCCAGTAATCATCGATGTCAAATTTTAGCTGTACTTTTAATAGTAAAATAAATAGCATGACCCAACATACAAGCAAACACTGCAGGTACAACACACACACAGAGGCACAGAAAATAGCAGACTATGAATCAGATGTTGCAGCCTTTGTAAAATCTCTTTGTTTGTACTGCAGGGCATCAGGCTCCATGCAGCCCTCTGTGTGTTGTGTGTGTCTCTGTGTGTTCTGTGTGTCTATTTGTGTGTGTTGTGTGTGTCTTGCTCTCTGGCTGCTCTCCCTCTCTCTGCTTGCAGGAAGACCATACAGAGCCTTGGTACAGAAGGACACAATGAGGTGGCAGCTCCGCTTGGCTGACCAGGCATAGCCGGAACAGGAAGAGAGATTACCTCCCAGAGGGTCTCTGTGGGTGTGTGTGTTGCACGCATGTGCGTGAATGCATGCATGTGTTTGTCTCTCTCTGTGTGTGTGGATGTGTGTCACATCCTTTTCCAATTAGGAACACATTCACCTCTTTGCCACTGGGGTCACTGGTGCATTATCTTGCTTTTGGAAAACACAGCAGCCCTGTTTCTGGAAAGTTTCTAAATGCTGGAGGAAACTAGAAGACAGGGTATATTCAGGTACTTTGAGTGTGTAGAGGTAAATCATCTTCCATAATTATCTGTGTATTTACTAAACACAGTTGTAATGCAAGTTCAATACGTTCAATTTGGGAAATGTACAATATCCATACAATTACCCATCCATTACCTGTTATGGCATGACTGAAGCCTTTTGCAGCATGTATTGGGATAGCGGTGGGCTACACATAGGTAAGGCTACACTCAGTCAGGGTTAGAAACCAACAGATTTTCCATCTTACCTCAGTGATTTGAACTCCGACAGCAGGGGTTCTCAAATTTATTACTCTGATCCGCATCTGATTTTTATTCAAGGTCCCAGCAACATACATACAAGTTCAAGAAAGTGAAAGTAGTCCATACACATTAAAGTCTCTCAAGTGGCTCTGTTTTCCTGCATGTAGTTGCATCAGTGTGACACCTGAACTCTGATGTGTAATCACACCACAATTGTCACATTTCTTGTGATTGGACAGTTATAGTTCGTATTTGTGTCTTGCTCAAACGTATTGTCACATTTACACCAGCTGTAGAAGTACTGGAGAAAACGAGACATGTTCTGTATCTGTGATTAGGAGCTGATAGCACATTGTTTGGTATAACCTTAATGTGTGAACTTGGCAGCAACAACACACAACACTCTCATCACCATGACAGCAGTGTCGAGGAGGTGAAATAAGCCACATTAAAATTCTATTAATCTGGTATGGGATCTCTGTGAAAAATCTCTACTTATGCTGTGTATTGAAGAATTTATTGGCCAATAGAAAGTTTATTTAGAAATGGAAAAGGTTACTCATTACATTATATCCATAACTCAAGGTATAGACTGGTTTCAGATTGAGTTGCTATTTGGTCCATATACAGATCAGATTCCAACTGCAGTAGCTTCGCTCTTCTTTTACTATTATTAAAAGCCTTAGTGGTTTAGTTTTTGCTTGCCTCTTGTCTTATCAGACTTGTTGCTAACCTTTCTCTGACATGTTTTTGAGAGCCAGTAAATTACTCTTTGACCTCACTTGTCACGACTCTTCATCATGAGTTTAGTTCCCTGCAAAATCTGCCAATAGTTTTTAAGTCATCTTTGGATCGTTTAAAAATGGTCTATTTTGTTCTCCAAAATATGGACAATAAACTCAGTCAAGTCGAAGAAAAAGACAAGACTCTGACAGGCACACAGAGTGCAGGAGTTGAGCTTCCAGAAGGAATAATAGCTACTCTTAAGGCCACTGTGTTTTCCATGAAATACCCCCAAAGGCCAGATAACCTACAACACGTTTTCCACTAACTAGATTTTCATGATCCCAAATGAACCTCAATGAGCAGCACGCAGACAAACAGACAGATAGAGGGAGACGAAGGCAGACAGACGGGACATGTATCTGGAGGGGAGAGTGGTATTCTGTGAGGATTGATAGACTCCATATTGTGAGCTAATGATCTCCCTAGGGCGCTGGGGAGAAACGATGAAACCAGTCTGCATGACACTGTCACACTCCCTATGTCATGCTGCCACCTTCATCTCTCACTCTTTTCTCCCTTTCCCTCGCTCACTCTCTGTCTTCCTCTCAACCTCTCTTTTTCTCTTCCTCGGGGAAATGCATCGATTCACCTTTGTTTGTACTGTCACCCACACAGATTCAACTGTCACAGCGAGGAACGAAGTTCACTGAACTGATGGAGCTGATTTGGAGTAAGAGGCGTACGCCGTCCTCGTTTCCCCAAAAAATGAAGCTCCGTGACATCTATTCTCATTTAGTTCAATGTGGACAAAAATGCCAGAAATGTCTGTGGGAGGTGTTTAAAAGATGGTTGAGAATAGGTGGGTGATAGCATCATACTCCAGGCTTTTTGCAGACATAATAGGAAAAAGATCTTTTTGAATCAATTGTCAGCACTCCTACAATCGCGGGCACAATGAGTGCATTCAGCGGTTGTGTTGATAGAAAAGCGCAATCATCTCCTGCAATCTGATTCGTGTTGTCGTGCCGAGCTGTCACTGCCTCAATGAAAGACAAGTTAGGAGAGGCGCAGAGTATATAGGTGTGGCGTTGACTGCTGCTAGAACGCTAACTGTTACCACTGAGACATTACACCTGCCAGTAAATGGAGATGAACTGAAAAAATATTTCCCAACCAAAGACACACTGACTGCATTTGTGTGTGTGTGTGTACTGTGGACAGAGTAGGAGACATAAATGCACATGTATAGCAAACTCCTAACCTACCACTATTAGGAGCAAAACACTGAGACTGAAGATGTCATTTTACATCACTTTATAGTTGTTTTGTAATACTTTGTATTGTTTGCTATGTTGGTTTTTGTCTCTGTGGTAGTTTTGCGTCTTTTTGTAATAATATTGCATTTATTTGCACCTCTTATTTCTCTTTATTGCCACTTTGTGTCTCCCTGTAGTTACTTGTGGGTCTTTGTGATTGTGTGATGCCTCTTTGTAGTTGTTTTGTGAGTCTTTGTATTATTTTTCATTGTTGTTTTTTGTCTTTTGTGGTAGATTTATGTCTCTTTGTAGTACTGGTGCATTTGTTTGCACTTGCTTTGTTTCTCATTATTGCCTTTGTGTGTCTCTACATAGCTGCTTTGTGAGTCTTAGTAATTGTTGTTGCACATCTCTTTGTCATTATTTTGTGTCTCTTTGCAGTCGTAGTGTATTTCTTGTGGCTGTTTTGTGTCTCTTTGTGGGACTGGGGCATTTGTTCACACCTGTTTTGTTCCATTTTATTATGTACCATTGTGTGTCTCTGCATAGTTTCTATGTGACTATTTGTTGTTGTTTTGTGTCTCTTTGCAGTTGTTGTGCATCTCTTTGTTGTTATTTTGTGTCTCTTTGTAGGACTGGGGCATTTTTTGCACCTGTTTTGTTTATCTTTATTGCCATTGTGTCTATTTGTAGTTGTAGTGCATCTCTTTGTGGCTGTTTTGTGTTTCTTTGTAGCACTGGTGCATTTGTTCACACCTGTTTTGTTCAATTTTATTGTGTGTCATTATGTGTCTCTACATAGTTGCTTTCTGAGTCTTTGTGGTTGTTTTGCAACTCTTTACAGTTGTTTAGCATCTCTTTGTGATTGTTTTGTGACTTTCTGTAGCACTGCAGACTTTCTGAGTCTTTGTGTTTGCTCTATTGATTTTTTACTTCAAACAGGGGCAGTGGCTCGGGGGCTCCCTGACCCCTTAGGGCCCCCAGCAGCCTCTTCAGTAATCTATCCTTAGCTGTGCCTGTGCTTGTATTGAGGACAAACAGGCAGAAATGAAAATACTTTTTTTTTTCTGGTGCCACCACATCTTCTTTTCCACTTAGTAATGTGTGCCTTGTGCTTCTGCCCTCCTCCGGTGCCGAAAACAAATAATCTCCTTTTGGTGCTGACACCTTGCCATTTTCGGTTCATTTCCACTTTTCTTGCGAGAGGAGGTCTTTGTAGTCTGGAATTATAGATTTTTCAGCCTCACCTCTCTTCACCTTGCCTCAGTTCTCAATCAAATGTACACAGCGAGGTCTTTGTTTTGATTACTTTGCCGTCCTCATATTGTTGACTTGCTTTATACAGATATAGACGCCGAGGGAGGGAGACAGAGTAGGTGAGCCACAGCTGGCGAATGGATTGAGATGGGGATAGATGTGGGCTGAACTTTGTCTTGGCTCTTTTTTAAAATGGCAAAGACTCTTCTGTCTGAATTCCCCTGCTATTTCCAACCTATCCCTGCAGCACTGGAGTGTGGACATGACTGACAAAGAAAATGCAGCATTTTTAGGAGATTTATGCACCTCGGCTACTTGTTGAGAAGGTACAACTTCCTCTGTACTTCTGACGCAGCATAACATTTTCTGATCATGGTTTGATTTCCTGAGTCATTCTCTTACCTGCATCATGAAAGAGACGCAACTAAAAAGTGTCAATTTCCATGCCATTTCAAATCTCAGCAGGAAAATGGCATTGATTGAAGGCCCAAAGGATTGCGAATCTCTTACTGAGGCAAATTCATCTCAGCAGCTTCATCCTGACACAAGCAGGTGCCAGCATGTTGTCGTGTTTGTGCCAAGAAAATAATGGCATTTCTGAGTATCTGGGAAACATATTTTATTTCACTTCAGCGCTGAGTTATTCGCCACGAAGGGAAATTGCAGTAAATTCCTCTGGTCAAAAAAAAGCTTTAGCATTGCTGTACTGACTATTACATTTCAGCCATAAAGTTTATTGAACACACAGTAAGATTTTAAAACGGTTTTTAGTGTCCAATCACACAATCATCATAGTGTAGCCTATGTGCTGGGATTTGGGGGTATTGATCAACACCAACTCAGTCGTTATTTTGCGAGGCTTTCCAGACATCCCAGATTGTTCTCCAGTTTGTCATAAAACTTTAACCATGAAATCTCCCACCTACTCATGCTTTCATCTGCCCCAAAATGTAACATAGAACAATAAATTGCTAAAGCAAATGAAATGTAATTATTGCAACTATTATGGTATTTTGCATTTTGATAAAATGTCTCTTCCCAATATGATCTAATCACCCTAATGCTCTCTGGAACAAACCAAAGGGGAAACTGATCAATGCACAGGATATAGCCTATACAGGACATATAGTCTGTGTTAATCTAATTTGCCAGCTTTGTCATTTCTATACACTATGCTGGACAATCTGCAGTTTCTTGTAATGATGGATGGCACAGATTCTACTCTTTAGTAAAACACTAGGGGGGAATTTGAAGCACAGCCAACATGCACCATGTGTTACATGCACAGAATGCAGTGTTAGAATGGTGGTTCACTATCTAAAAATGAAACACATTACCCATTTGTACAGTCTGTCAGATATGCAGAATGGAGCTTATTTTCATGGATTTCATTGGACTAAGTCCTAAAATATCCTATAATAGGTCATTTTAGTGTGGCCTACCGGTGTAGATCTATTGTGCTGATTGTATGTTTTCAGAGGAAATATTTGCGTAGAGCATGGCATCACTCTCACTCCTCTTTACCCTCACCTCAGCCGCTTGAGGCAGATGGCCACCCTCCCTAAGCATGGTTCTGCCCAAGGTTTCTCCCTGTTGAAAGAGAGTTTTTTCTTCCTATTGTCAACAGAGAGGTTGCTCAAAGGGAATCCTTTAGATTTGTTATGTTTTTGTGCGTAATGTAATACTGTAAGATCTTTATTTAATTGTGTGACCCATCCTGAGAAGTCTTATGAATTAGTGCTAAATGAAACTGAATTGAATTGGGGCACCCAGATAGCTCAACTGGATGAGCAGGCGACGCATGAAGAGGGGCTATAGTCCCTGACACAGCGGCCTGGGTTTGATTCCAGCTCACGGCGCTTTACTTCTCGGTATTTTCCTGTCAAATCAAAGACGACAAAATGTCTGAAAGAAGCGTTTTTGCCATGTCCTCCAGAATTCCATCCAATCTGTAATCCATAAGATGAATTTTTGCCACAGTATCCTCTTTGTGTTTCATTCTCCACAGTTCCTCTCGCTCTCTTTGCCTCACACACACTTCCACGTACAAACCCATTCATACTGCTAAAACAATTACAGGTAGTTTCCCTCTGTGTTAAGAGAGCTATTGAGGTGTGCTTGTTCTATAATTACAACTCTCATTGTGCGCATCCCGCTGCAGTGCCTCAAACCACCATATCTGCCTCAGCCACTTTGTTCAATGGATGTGAGATCTCAATGTGTGGTCTATGTTGAGAGAGACCATAATATTTAACACTGCAGGAACTTCTCAAACAACGGGGACACTTCCTTTGTTCTAATTTCCTCTCTTTTTCCGTTTCTGACACTAACATCCTTGCTATTGTCTTTTGTGTACGGTGACACATGCTCCTTTTCTTCTTGCTTTATTTCCATTTTTCCTTCCCCTAGTCTCTTTATGTCTACCCCCACCAATCTTTATGCCTCACATGTTTTCACACTCCATTTTGCATGCTGGCTCTGGGTATCCCCACTGTGGAGAACTCTGCCTGTTTCATTTGGGTGTGGAAACAGTGTGCTAATATTGCCTGCTTATACCCATTGGGTGGGATAATGGCAGCCATCACTCACTGATGCAGCACAAAAACTGACATTTTGCTCTCCTTGCGCTGACAAACAGCACATACCTCCCACTGTTCTGTCACTCTCTTTTGTCTCTTATCCCTCCTTTTTTATTCTGAATCTGTCTCTCCCCTCGACTGTCTCTTTTTTGTCATTTGTCTCTGTGCATTCAAGTCTCCCTGCTGTTCTGTTTTCATCTACGGTTCAGTCTTTCAAGCCGGTATTGTACAACAAGGCACAGGCCATGACCCCTGAAGGATGCTGTTGCAAAAATGGAAACTGCACTTGATTCTAAAAGCTTTACAACTGATCATTTTACTCATGCATAAATTATTCAGCCAAGTCCTGAATAGAGGGACACATTAGGAGTCATGGCTACTGTTACAAGTCAATCATTCTACAGGGAATTCTAGTTGCAGTGATGGAATCCTTGGCAGGATAAATGGCAGATATACTGTAAGATCAGTGTGCATGCCTTTAAATCCAGAGACATATCAAAAATGAGATAATGATTTAGTCCTGTTTGTGTACATTTATTGAAACACCTCTGTATTTCCTCTGTAAATGCTCAAACTAGACAGTGATGACAAGCTAAAGTTATTTGCACACTATTTATTACTTCACTTACGGTAGTGAACAAAAGTTGTAAAGACCATGTATATCATGGTAGTGTTGGGTTTTCAATGACTCCTTTAACTATTGATTTTCTAGAATTGAATCTTTGAAACACGTGTTTCTTTGCCACAGAAAACCAAAACAGACAAAAAAAAATCACACTATTTGGTTCTTTCATAGATTTAATAATGTTTTTTTGATAAATGACAAACTCAACTAAGTCAAAAATGTACATACAGTTACTTTAATTATTAGTTTTGGTGATGTAGAAAGCCGTGTTAGTCCATTTTTCTGAGTAGCATGGCCTCATAACTTCTTGCAAGTGATTACGATTGACTACAGCTGCTGACTCCTCTGAGGTAATTCAAATAGGACCCATTTGATACACTTGACTCAGCAGATTTTCCATTTTCCCAGAATATATGATACATCTGTGGAAGAATCAAAATTCATTATTGTTTTTGTGACAGATGCATGCATTTCAAATATTCAGTCATAGAAAATTAAAAGTTATAGGAGCCACTGAAAACTTAAGACTACCATTATGTACGAGGTCTGCAAATTTATGCAAACTTTTGTTCACAACTGCATTTTACCCTCCAGCTGTCTGATTAATACTGATATTGACTGGTTAATATCTTTGTCATCACTTGCATCATTTTTACTGCGGTCATTTGATCAGTTGTTCACATAACAATATCCATAATAGCAGCTTTAAATTTCACAGAACTGCTGTTTTTTGTTGAGTTCATTTCATCAACCTCCAAATCCATTAAACTCAAGTGTAGATTCCTTATCTTCTTATTCCTTATAATAGTCCTGGAAATGTGCCAGATAATCAGTCATTGCAGTTGCATGCATGACTGCCTTTATGAAAAAATAACTCTAACACTAGAAAAGCTTTTAGACACACATATTGTCCCCATGCGAGGTGCGCAGATAAGTGGTTATTACCAATTAAAGCTTTTTCCGATGGCAACACATATGCATCACGAAAGAAAACACAAACGGCATTTGACCCCTGATTAGCTTCTAAAAAGGTAATTAATTAAAGGAGTGATGTAAGCGTTTGACATGAAGGACAAAATAACGCGAGCAACAAACAGCAAACACCCTCGAGTAGGAGGCACTGTTAAGAGGTGAGAGTCTGCAATATGTTTCTTTCTCTCAATTAGAATCGCGGCGGAATCTGGCACGTCTGTTGGTCTCACACAAGAATAAACTGCTGAGGCTGATTTGTGTAATTGCTTTGTTGGGAGTCGGGGTCCAGATGCGAGAACAGCAACACACCAAAATGACCAGTCTGTTTAGGCATACGTACTGAGGTTGGGAATTTGTTTGTTCATGCTTCACAACAGGATAGTCAGGAATCTGAACAACTTTATAATGTTGAATTGTTTGTAATCCAGCCATCTTCTTTTACCGCTCTCCTCTTTTGCTTTCTTGTTAATCGAATGATGAATCAAGAGCTATAGAGATGCCTTTAGAAGACACAGGTTTGAGCATAGACTGTATGGATTTGAGTCACACAGCACTTCATTAATAGCCATCCTTCCTCTTTAAACATTCTGCATAAGGACTTCAAATCCCTCAACACTTTACACATTGTGATTGCTGTAAATTAACATCAAATGCCAACATTGCAAGTCAAATCAAAATCTGTGAGTGGAGTAATGAAACAAAGCATCCTTCTTCTTCTCACTTCTGTAAATTAGCAACAAAGTTTTGCCTCATACACAATGTTTATACAACATATTTTCATTGGAAAACAATGTAAAGAATACAGACAATTTGCATATGAAACAGTTATTTTCAAACAAGATGAAGCAAACAAAAAATGGAGCATATTCACTTGACTGCCTCAAAGAAAGTCCCAGTGTGTCACAAAAATGTCATTGTCTTACTGTGATAGCGTGCACTTTACAGTAAAGTTGAGCCTTTTCCCATTAGCCCGCCCATCCTGGAGCTCATCTCGTCTGCCCTTTGAAATCGCTGTCTCCAGGGTACCTAAAGCAGTTACTCTTGCACCTGTTAAGAAGTGAAAAAAGGAGAGCAGATGATTCACCTGAAGCCAGACTGCAACCACCTCTATTCATAGATTAATAACCTCCTACGGTTCCAGACCTGCAGCAGTTCGGTGGGTGGGTGCTCTGCGGGCTTGTTGGGGAATGCTAAAACAGCGCCGCACGCAATCAGTTGCTAATTTCAGTCGGGGGTGTGATATTTTGCCATTTTCATGCACCTGCAACACATTCAGATGCGCCTGTGACGTCATGTCTCGCTGCGATGTTCAATATACAGTATGTTGGAGGAGCAGAAGCCAGTTTCTGTACGCTTACAGGCTGGGGTTGGGGTTGCTGAAGGTCAGCGATCCACAGCTCCACAATCCCAAAGCTGGTGGCTGCTGTGTGGCTATAGTAAGACGGCACCCTCCTCCAGCTGCAGGGTCAGAGCGCCAGGGACTCCGGGTGCTGTCCCTTCAAATGTGACAAATACGATGTGACATGTCAGTGCATGCTCAAGATCATCGTTCTCTTTCACTCATGGTAGTGCATTTTTTCCCCCCACCTCTGGTCCTTTCACCCCCATGTCCTCTGACACACAAAAACCACAAACAGAAGCTTTAGCTATCTCATTCTCACAAAAGCAGACGCAAACACGCTTAAACAGAGCAATACAGTTGCTTACTCTTGCATGCATACACACACACACACACACACACACACACACACACACACACACACACACACACACACACACACACACACACACACACACACACACACCCCAAAACATCACTCCATTCCCACTGCGACTGTCATCAAAAACAGCCAGGATGCCCTACACTGTGTAAAAGTAACAGCTTGCTTTTATTGTTCTCTTCCTCAGCCTCCTCTTTTCTAACTGTTCACTCCTCCTTTGCCCTGTGCTGCCTTCCAGTCATTCCATGTCATCCCGCCTCTCCAACACCTCTCCTGCCACCCAACAGTTAAGTGCATTTACAGAGTCTGTCAGATAGTCTGTCATATATATTTCAAAGGGGTTTCAAAGCAGATTCAGATGGACTGAATGCATGTCCACCAAGAGGCTACGCTGGGTGTAATTTTGCACTGTGGCTTTTTTGGAGTCATTTTTCAATCTTGCATAAGACCTATTTAAATGTCATGCTCCCATTATCAGTCTAGTGTTAAAGTGTGCTTATGATTTTCAGAGGGTCAGTAAAATGTTTGACATGTTCCTTTACAGGCTATGAAGGGATGCATTATTAGAACAAAGAGCTAATTTATTATGACATTTTGAAATGACACAATCTAAAAGGACACATACCAGACTTAGATAAGATAAGATGTGATAATAATAAAAAAAAGCCTCTACTAATCCCAAAGTGAGGAACTTTGCAGTGTTACAACAGCAAAGGGGATAGGGCAGCACATTCCTCTGGATGTGGAAAATGTCAATATTGCATATATCAGTGGGATTGCACAGATTCTTCCATTCTTCCATATTGAGATAAGAAATACTGCACAGATTCCTGTATATGTCAAAAAATTGATATTGCACAGGTTTTAAATGTGCAAAATATCAGTGATGCAAAGGTTGAATGGGATGATGCACCACAGTAAAATACGTCTGCATGTGCAATCTGCTGGGAGCGGTGCTGGTTGTAGGGGGCTCCACGCCAGACACTGTATGCATATAAAATCCTTTTAAAAATTGTAATTCAAAATATTGATGATTAATAGCACATAATATTTGTATCAGTCATAAGTATTTTATATTACTGATATATTAACTGGTAATGCTAGCTATTAGCTCTGATATATGTCAGTAAAAGTGGCATTAATTGAATTTATGTAATAAGTAGGGGTCATTTTTGACTTGTGGTTGCAATTGTGTATAAATTCCAGTTTCAAAATCAATTTAAAGACTTTGCCATTTCTGAAGGCATATTGGAATTTTTGTTGAGCTCTTTTAGTCAAGTACGCATATTGAAGAGGTACAAAATAAAAGACTAACATAATAAAAAAAAGTATACAGTGTAATTACAGAGTCAAATCATAAAAAAATCATCTTTGGAAATACTGATACAGCACACAGAGAACACAAATATATGATATGAATAATGATGCGCAGGTAGCACAAATACACAAAGGCTGCATCTTACAGTGTTCTTTGTACATTGTGGCAAAGGAAGAAAAAAACACCCATACACGGGCGACAACTGAAAAATCATCCCAATTTGTATTTCCTCCTATGATGCCTGTTATGGAAATTGCAGTAATTTCACCTGTGTGTCTGCTTGTCCTCATAACCCCCACCCAGGTTCTTGAGTCTTGGGGAGTGTTAATAATATTTAAAGTTAAACACCATCTGTTCCCAGGGCCTAACCTGAATACCAATACGGCTGCAAATGTTGCAATTAACAGAGCCAAGATGTCAGGAACACCGGAGAGGCAGGCTTTAAGCCTCCTGCTCCCGGAATAGAGAGGCAGATGTGATGTGAGCAGAGATGACTTTTTAGATCTTGGCGGGGGAAAAAACTCCTCTTGTCCCCTCTTTCACTACCTCCATCTGTCCTCATTTGATAGGATCCCCAGTATCATCTTTACTTAGGGGAATCTGCTTTGAAATATATAGGCCTTATAAATGCTTGTCTCTCTCCATCTGAATGTTTTATACATCGAGCGGAGAAACATCAGTCAGGTGAATGAGAGGCATGCTGTTTTTTTCTGAAATTAAAGCAAATTGCATTTGCTCCGCCAGACACAGTTTGTCGCCGCGGGGATGTTCTGTTTGTGTTTGTGTGTGTCATTGTGTGCATGAATAAGAAGGGAATGCATTTGAATTGTCTGATTAAAAAAATATGTACATAAGACAGAGGGAGATATTCAGACTGTGTATTATGCTTAGACTGTCACTAATGTGGATGAGTAATTTATGGGCGATAAGTTGTATCATCCACACTCTTGTTTTTAGATTATTATCAAAATGTTTGCTGTCAACATTGGCATTCTCTTGTTTTTTTTTCTTTTGATTTAATGGTAATTGGATACAAACAAAATGGCGCATTAAAGTCATCATCTGCTAAGGTAAATCTGATGTTTTTTCTCAATTCCTAGTGATTATTTTGTGTTTCACTGGTCACTCAGTATAATGAATGGAACTGTTTGTGACCAGTGATCCTAGTGGAACACTTTAGTTCTCATCAGATCTTCTTCGACCACAAATGTCTTTGAAATCTCCATCTTTAGATGCAGGCTAGAAAAGAATTTCTGGTCTGCATTACGAGACCCTCACAGGAAGAGTAGAAGATCGAACCACCAGATTAACAGCAGACTTATTTTGCAACTCGATTTTCCGCAGCAGCAGTCGGCTGACAACAGAGACAGAAAAACTTTCAGCAACAACACAATCCAATTTCCATCTCCAAGATATGTTAATATACCTCAAATTAGACTTGCCAAATGTGTTTCTGAGGAATCTACATTTAAATTGCATTAGGCTACATAAGATGTATTTGCTGATGCAAATTACTTGCATGTGTGCAGTTTTTAGAAGACACAATTAGCTATGTTTATTGAAAAGCAAAATAAACCTTAACAAAATGAATTAGTTGTAATAATAATAAAAATTAAAAAAAAAAACCCTGCTTAAAAACTTAATCACATGACAGTCAGTGTATTGACATGTATTCACATTCTAACCATCACAACTTAAGTTACATCCACACTAATAGATTTTAAATTGAAACACACAATGTCTGCTAGGTTTATGTTTGGGTGGTTTAGGACCCCTAAATATATTTTCTGATGACCACATCCACTGAAGCACATTTTGCAATGAAAAAAAGCAGCGATCTTTGTCTGACTTATTGTAAGACTTATTCTAAACCACACAGAGTGCTCGACAAACCGAGTCAATTTTGTGAGCAACTGATAAGGCCACGACGCACATCACTTGAAATATAATTCTTGACACAATCCAACATGCGTCATAGAAGCCCCTATCAGACTGCATGAAGTGAGCTTTCATATGAGTCATCATCTGACTTTCTTCTTGTCATCTTTGGATGGTTACATTCTGAATATCCTGATTTTCTGTAAGTCACGTTTACATCAAAGCCTTGGAAGATATCTGTTCAGCCTTTCTTGTACCTTCCAACATGCAAGGAGCTTAAAAAATATCTTATCAAAGTTTTCTATGACAGTTCACCCATTAAGCAGCAGGGCTCTATGCCTTACAGTGTTACACATGAACTTTTTGTGCATTTCCCAAGTTTAGATGTCTTTCAGCCTTCTGATTATGTGATATCATTACTTTACTATATGCAATTATATACATACATAGTGTCTGTATGTGTCTGTGTGAGTGTTTGTCTTGTGTACATGTATATATATATATATATATATATATATATATATATATATATATATATATATATATATATATATATACATATGGTTTCAGTAGCTACAAACTCAACTGTAATCTCCTGCAACAGGGAGAAATGGAAACTTTTGGAAACCGTGACAAAGACATCCACGTTCACTTCTGATTGGTCAAAGTTGTTGTCCCCTGATTTGTCACACTTCCATCATGTGACATCAGCTTTGACTTGGAGCAATTAATTCAACATGGATAACAAATTACAGGTATTATTTACCGTCTTGTTGACACTAGCAGCTGTTCGTGAGTTGAGGAAAACTGTGGTCTACTTTTCACTGTTGGTGCAACCAACCCCTTGCTTCATGGTTACATCAGTGCTGACATTTCCGCTTCATAAATGGTCATGTAATATGTGCTTTGAGGCTAATTTCTGAATCAGAGCTAAAACACTTGTCTGGATATATGTCATTTTCATTTAAAAATGTATTGGTGCGCATGTGGCCTAACCACAACCTTTACCCAACTTTAGCCTATAGCTAATTCCTTAGTCAGAAAACCCTTAATCAAACCTATGAAGATGTGTGAAAATATGACGACCAGCTTAAATGTTCTCACTCCAGTGGTCTAACACTCAAACCTGTCCTCACAAACACAGCTGGACAAGCAAAGACACACGGCAGCACAAGAGCAGATAAAAAAAAGATACATTTGAAAAGAGCTTTTTTCGCCTGGCCCCCTATTCACTCTAAGTTGGCAGTTTTGACTTACAAAAATGGGCTTTTCAAAAGGCCTCTCAATAGTAGTCATTGCAAATTTTAAAACACCATTATCCCTTCAGTGTCACTTTTCCCTCTCTGTCTTTGCTCCTCTCTATCCCCAACACTGCATCCACGGTGGAGTGCTGCCTAGAAAGGGCTGGCTTTTGTGCGCCCCGGTGGGATCACTGGTGTCACTGTTCACACATTCAGGTTCATGTGACATTGACCTGTGGGTGACAGCAAAGCTCTGTTCTCTTGAGGGTTAGGTGTTGCCGATGCTGCTGAAAGCGCCATCGGTGAGGTCATGCTGTGAGACGTGCAGCATTCAGTGGATTTACTTTAACGATTTAAAATGAGAGCGTCCGACAGGCCACAGCGACACAACGGACTGTAATCTATTTAAGATTTAAGTCTGTCAGGCTCAAAGAAACATACACCCCTCGTGAACTTACAGGCGCATAAATGCGTATTATCTACAACAAACACAATCATGCAAACAATTATGAACTAGTGAAACATTAATAAATGTAAGATCCATATGTTTATCATCTGGGCCAGTGTCTGATTATTGCTACTATGGTCCAGTGGGCATGTTAGAGCGTGTGCTCTGCAGGGGTGCAAGCTATGCCTTCCAATATCAGCTGGCCTCAAAGTGGCTTCTATAATGCATGAAGATCAATACACTGTGGCTTTGTGAGTGAGGCCTTGCAACTCTGTGCCCATATCAAGTATTCTCACCAACTGCGCCGCCGATTGAAGAGATCTATGCCTTTGGATTTATCAGGGCTCTGGGGGAAAGCAGACTACAGTCCGGATACCCGAACTGCTATTGTTTGTAACAAAAACAAAGCTAGCAGTGCTGTGTTTGGGGTATTTCTGACATTTGCAGTTTTATGACAGTGTTTGATGACAGCTTTCAGAGAAGCACTTTCAAGAGATCCATACTAAAGGGGCATTACACCGATAATCCATCTCAGTTCCATCTTCTCCAAACTTTATGCTCAAAGGATTCTCCATTAAAGGATTTATTGTACTGTGAGATTTTTTTTTTTAATCTGGGCATTGTGGTCGCAAAAGTCAATTTGATAATTACATCACTGGAGGTGCATTTGCCGCTATTATTGTAAATGCTAAATTAAAGAAAAATGAATCATTGGTAAGCATGGGAGGTAATAAAAGTCAAATTTGCTTTTCTCACAGTCTCCCAAAGCAGTGCAGTGTATTATATGGAGACGGTCCAAGTTGAGTTTAGATTCCCCAAAGACACTTGAAAGCTTTTCACTGTAAACAAAAGTGGCTGTACTCGTGTGTTTAACTTTTCTCCACCATCACCTAGCAAATGTGTTCATGCATTAATTAGCTTCTTAATTTCCTGAGGTTTAGAAAAGACATTAAAATATCAAAAACATTTCCGTACATCGTCATCAGCGGTCAAAAACTCCACAGGGTACTGTTTGGTGATAAAAAAAAAAAAACATTGATACAGCTTATTTATTCAGTCAATCATATTTCATTTTATCTCTTTTTCTAGCTCGGGTCATGGGCCAGAGTCCGTTCCAGCATGCAGTGGGCTCAACGCAAGCAAACACAGCGGCTATGCAGGTAGCTCACTCGCACACTTGGCACTACATGCAAACTCCAAACAGAGACACCTGGCTTCAAATTGGGGCTATTATGGCCATTGTGCCACTTTTCTGCCAAAGAAGTTACATCAGCGCCGCGCTGTCGCATTGAGAGAATGCGAAAGAAGGATTTTTAATGCTATAATTATACTGCATCCACTGAACTATTGCTATCCTATGGTGGACTTGTTTCCAATCTTCTGGGCTCACTCAAAACCATTTTTCAAAAGTTGAATATGCCCTTCAGTGACATTAAAAATGTTTTCGCACTGATTTCTTGCAGTTTTAGAAGGCTGAAGAGGCGAAACTCTCAAGAAAAATTGTGAGAAAAACTCTAAAAAAAAATACAGATAATGTGCTCTTCTACTTTCCTGAACTGTTTATTAGATTTGTGGTCCGTCAGATTTATCTCATGATTCTTATTCTGGCAGATTCTGGCTCAGTTTGAAGCAGGGTGCTGCCATGCTGAGAATTATTTATCACCAGAGTCCTTGCACTGATAAAAATGGCAGTGGTGTACCGCATCCAAGACATCAGTTGTGTAGAAAAAGTCAGGAGGATGTTTAGCACAGTCTGCACATGCTCAGACATTCCTGCAAAGGGCATCAGTCATGCAAGAGTAAAAATAACTATTAAGAGCATGCAGGGCTTAATAATTTAATTAATAATTTTCTTCATTTTAATGTCAGATCAAACTAATTCATGAGGATTCAAGAGTACTGTATCTATTCTGATAATTGTCCAGCTTTGCATTTGATCATATGTGAATAAATACACTGTCTATTGCTTTAAAATGAAAATCTCCAGCAACATGATCCTTGTGACGTGTATTCACTGCAATATTTCAGTAATATTCCTGGTGGGAAAACTAAATTGTCCATTGGACTTAAGAGTGCTGTTACGATAGAGCAGTTGCATTGAACTTCATGGGTTTCTGAGGCTTTAATGTTTAATACAAATCATCTGTAGTGTTACTATAGGATATTGATATATCTTAGGTTGCATTTTTCCTGTCTGGTTTCACAGTCATAAAAAAGTGTAACACGGTAGCAAATGGCACAGACAACGATCCCGATCCACTTTTGCAGCAGATGGCATTTATCACAGTCACATACCTTGTACGCTTGGTGTGACTTTCACAACCTGACAAACCCAACAAGCCCCTGGCCGCTCTCCCTACCGCCTAATGGCCTACTCTAATGGCTGTTTGTCTTGTTTCATGGTAATTGGGGGGCGACTGACTCTGCAGCAAAGTCTCTGCTCTGCTTTTCCTACTGAGATTCTTCTACTGGCCCCCTCTGGGTCCTTCTGCTTTGTAGGTACCAGTTTCTTCTCTAATGATATCATAATTGCTGTTTTCTCACACAGTGGACAATGGCTACCGAGCCTGAAGGTGGCCCAACAAATGAGCTGGAGATCAAACCACGGGCACCGTGACGATGACGACACAGTGTAGACGGCGAAAAAAATACAAACATTGTCATCAAAGCGTGGTGTATTGCATTGGTTTTGCGTTGCTGTTATTTCTCTCTCATTATTTTGCTACATGCCGAACCACCTGGTTATCCAGAATACATCATTAGGGGCAGAAAATGCAAATGAACCTTTACCGTGTCAATCAATGTGGACAGCACACATGTGTCCTTGAAAAGTGCGTAAGAAGCTGAAATATTAGCGATCCAGACTGAGAGCCCGACGCACGCTCACGTGCATATCTCGGCCTCAGCTAACAATTTTTTTTTTTCATATTTCACACATCATTCTTGCAAGGTCTGTTTCTACAATTCATAAAGAGCAGCTCCACTCCCCTCCACACACTCACTGGAGTGAGATAGTGCAGCGCTGCTTGAACAATCATTTCTCAGTCCAGCTGAATTCATGCTGACGCTCCAGTTTGCTCAGTTTGCTTTCTGAAAACTCCCCTCTTCCTCTTTTTAATCCTCTGAGGGGAAGTGGAGGGAGAAAGAAGGAGAGACCAGCATTGAATGCTGACAGGGACATAACTTGCCTTCCCTGCATACCTTGTTTACAGTCTCCCTCTCTGCTACTATACGCTCCTCTCTCAATGGAGCCATAAAAAACAAATAGGGGCTTTTAGAGAAATTGCCTGTGCACTGAAGATTAATAACAGTTGCACAAGTTCACCCAAGAAAGTCTCCAGAGGCAAAAACGATATTGGAAGATTAAAAGTGCCACATCCCTAAATTGGAATGATTCAGTGCTCAGACCGCTCTCTAACCAGCTTATTGAGAGGCAGGGCTTCGGTCGAAATGCCAGACAAAGAGCGTCATTAAGTATTTACTTCTGGATGAGGGTCCACTGCATAAGTATAATGATGAGCTGAGAGTGTGATTGATCCTCTGAGTCTGTGATGGAAGTGGCCCAGGAGCCGCTGCAGGAAAAAGACAGCGTGAGGTTAGGTCATCTTTTCACTGTTGTAGCCCATTAGTTTAAATGAAGTAAGGAGAGCAGCCATTTGACCCACTGCTATCATTTAAGAAAAGACCAAAATGCAGTGCAAATCTTTCGGCAGGCTATTGGAGCTTGCAGATGATGAAACTCTAACTCCTCTGACCTCATGATAATAGGAAAATTAGGTATGAAGCTGAGATATCATATCAGAAGCATCAACCCCACAAGCAGGGAATGTGCTCATGACATTAGCTAACATTACCTACAATGTTTTAAAGAAAACATGAGGTCAAAAGTTAACTAATACAGAGATTTTGAATTGAATATTTAGAGGATGTCTGGAAGATGTTCTCAAATCTACATGCAGAAAATATTTTCAAGACGTTACTGAGGTCTCAGAGGACAGAATTTATTTATTTTTTGTAAAACCTTCCTGTATTTTTACATGTTGACAAAGGTAGTACATTTTACATGCAATATGTTGTTGTGGTAACATATTATAGAACATCCTTCCATAAAACATTTCCACATGATACAACAAAGCACAAAGAACATTTTTAGAATGCCTTGAGAAAACTTTATGCCACCTTTAAGAAGAACTTTCTCAAAACATTTTTAGAGCAAGACTGTTTTAGCTGTGTTACTATCCAGCCAGAATATATTTGTTCAGATAACATTTATGAGAACGTTCTTTAAAGTTATAGCAATGTTTTTGGTGGGAGGTTTTATTTTAGTTCTCAGTATGTTCTTCTTAAAGGTGTAATAACTACAGCCATTGTAAAAATGTTTGGTATAACATTGCCAAACTGTTTTGAACGAACATTCCTAAAAAACAGTTTTCTGAATGCTGCAATGCATTTCTTTGCCATCATGCAACATCGTAAAACATTATGGAAATGTTTTCAGAGGAACATTCTGTAATGTTGTACCTGAACAGCAACTCCCAAATGTTCTCCAAATATTGCAATTCATAATGTTCCACCTTTTTGATATATCACATTACAAAATAGATTTAAAAAAAAAATGATTTGATGCCTTCTTTAACTTCTTTAAAACCTGTAATGAATGTTAGCTTGAGAACGTTCTTCTTTTATTATCATGCAGCATTGATTTGTGCCATCCTCCAAATTAAAACGTTGTGTCATAGTTGACCTTTGACCTTGTAAGGCATGATTTGAAAAGGTAATTATCTGTAAAACGTTCTTTAAGCATTAAATCAAAACTTCAAAACATTTTTGAACTTGTAGAGGACAATGACCAATATTGTGGGAACATTACCTGCTAGTTGGAAGTCCTGAGGAAAAAATTATATATAATACAACAACACACAAATGAAAAAGAAAGAATAACTAGGCTAAAATAATATTTACATTACATTATTTTGCTGTAATGTCTTTACTTTCTATTTTTTTTTTTTTTAAAGTAAAAATAGACAGTATAACCCATTTAATCCTCATTGTGAACACTCCTCTACTTGTTTGCACCCATGGCACTTTGATCTGCATATTTTCAGCAGTGCCCTGAAGTTCCTATGGCAACAAAGCGACACACACACACACACACACACACACACACGTCTCCGCAGCAACCGGACCAAAGCGTCTCCGAAGTTGCATAGCAACCACTACTGAAACCAACGGGCGTCAAATTTTCTTTTTTGAGCAAATTTGAGCAACATTTGTCTTTTGACTGGATTCAGCTGAGACGACAGCAGCTGTGGAAAATGTCGAAGAAGAAGACGGAGGTGAAAGCAGAAGGCTTCACCGTGAGGTCCACCTTGAAAAACGCAGTGGTGAGTGAAGTTAGTCTACGTTAGCTTTGTGTTAGCTAGTGTGTGTATGCAGTGTCCATTTGTAGTCTGCAGCGTGTGTCAGAGGGAGGTTGAGTTGTGTTTTGTGCGGTCCATGCACACTGACAGCACCAGGACGTTATCAAGATGAAGTAGCAATTGATGGGGAAAAAAACGGAGGGAGGCAGAGAGAGGGTAGAGTTTTATCTGCCGCTTTAAACGATCATCTTGTCCTTTCTGTTACTCTCTGTTTTTTCCCCTTACTCTCTTGCTATTCATGAGAAGTTATTATTTTCTGCTCTACGTGCAGAACAAAAAAAGAAAAGAAAGAGGATCAAAAAGAAAGGAAAAAAGACAAAAAACAGACAAAACAAAAACACAAAATAATCAAACAAAAAAATATACATATATATACAATAACATATATTCACATATCTATACATGTACACATACATACATACACACACATATATATATATACATATATACATATACATATATATATATATATATACATATATATATACATATACATACAGATACACATACACATATTCTTCCCTTTCCCACCGCCTTCTACTCCCCCCCTCCCCTTTTCTTTTTATGAGTTATGTAACCGAAACAAGGAATATGCAGAAGCCAAGGCTTATTTTGCCTATCATGTACAATCCATAGTATCACCCAGCATATCAGTAATACATGAAATAAAAGACAAAAAGAAAAAAACAAAACAAGACTTTACTCTAAATTGTTCTTCTTATCATTTCACGTCAGTCATTTTACATTTTAATCCTGGATTATTTTGCCTGTCAGTGCTTTTTTGAAACTCACCAAAGATCTACACAGTTTCAACTCATCACTAAGTCCATTCCATAAAATAACCCCCAAATGTGAAACACATCTGTATTTAACATTAGTTCTTCTATGACCTCTTTCAAAGACACCCTGTCCTCTTAAATTATAATTTTTTTCTCTTAATTTAAAAAATTGTTGAATACAGGTAGGAAGACTTTTATTCTTTACACGAAATAGTATTTCTAATGTTCTTAAATATACAATATCTAAAAATTTCAAGGTGCAAGATTCTATAAATAGTTTATTAGTAGTTTCACAGTAGGAAGCTTTATATATCTTAAATTGCCCAGGGTGATGGGGAAGCAAAAGAAAGGGAGAAGGCCTAAATATTCTCTCTTTCCTACCATCATTCAGCTGCCCCTGTTCTCCTTCTCTGTGTGTGTGTGTGACTCTGTTTGGTCAGACAAGCCTGAGTGGGTTTCACACAAGTATGGAGATTTGAGAACTCTAAAATTATCCAATAACTTTTATGGGCTAAATGACTCTTTAAAATCCCATTCCAAAGCTATAACGCAATGATTAGACACGATGAAACTCAGAAACCATGTGCTGAGAAAAATGCCAATGCTGTGTTTTTTTTATAACAGCATTTGCGTTTTATAGACTAACATGCTTGTGGGATGCATTTGGAGTCTTACGCAGTACTAGATTTGAGAATTAATATTATTTTTAAAGCTCAAAGTTTTGTATTTGCATTGTAGCGGTGCCTCATGTCTTACTATTCCTGGATTATGATTTCTTACTGGACTATCGTGGACCTCCGATGTAGCTAAACTGTGTTGAAGGAACTGGCTAATTTCCAAAGACAGTCCTCTCATTTCCCACAAATGAAGATGGATCAGGCTCGTGTAATGGGTTGTACAACAACAGGCATTAGTCTTTATTGACTTCATGGACTTTATTGATAGGTCAGTAAAACCAGCTTTTTTGGGGGCCAAAAAATAGATTATTATTAGAAATGTGCACTAATTATATCTGGATTGGTCTTCTGTTTTCTGCAGCTTTTAATTTATTAGAGAAATATGAGTCTGTAATTCTGTTGTCATTGTTTTCCACGGTTTAGTGTACCAGCGGAATTGCGGTATGCACTGAAATTTGCCGGACCAGCAGCTTTAAATATAATCTTGCGGAAATAGGATGATGTGTGAAACTGGCTTTTGCCACCAAAGGCCACTGAAAGATGTACATGCATCCCGCTGTGCTCTGGTGGGCTGTGGGAAGAGCTAAGGTGATAGACTGTAAGCTGCTGAAGTAAACAAGCCTCCTGGCAGCGCGTTTCACAGGCATCCTTTCTTTTGGCATGCATAAACTTGAGCTAATCAGTGCTTGTGTGAGGTTGTGCAAAAGTAAAATGCGGCACCACACTGAAACCTGTGTCGATTATAGCTCTTGTCTACTGTCGATGTTGCTCTGTGCAAGTTTGAGTCGTTTTGCATGAATGAGTTACAAAGACTGTTGGTGTTACTCGATATTGAACAATTTTTCACAAACTGTTGTTCACTTTTTGTCATCAGAACCATGGAAAACTAAAGTTTTTACATTTATGTGAGCAGCATTATGAGTTTTGTTGAGTTTTGCTCTGCTTTGCAAGGATGCAGAGTTATACTGGGAACATTGAGACATATTGGCTGTTGCTTGATTCTCACTTGGCATCTTTTCAAACAGACATTAATGTAACAGCAATATTTCCTAAATTTAACTTAACTTTGGAATGCAACTCATGATTATTTTCATTGTTGATAGTTTTTTTTTGTCGATTAAACATCTACTTGTTTGGTCTCTAAAATATCAGATTTTGGTGAAAAATGACAATCAGCATTTCCCAAAGCCCAAGTAGACATCCTTACATGTCTTGTTGGCTAGAATCCAAAGATATTCAGTTGTCATGTCATAGAAGATTAAAGAAACCTGAAAATATTCACATTTAAGAAGCTGGAATCAGAGATCTTTTTGTCAGACAAATCACTCATTTTAATAGCTTCTAACTAATTGATCAATTCGTGCAGCTCTAGCTTCAATGAACATATTGCTGGAACTAGTTGCACTAATTCACTAGGAAAATCTCCAGAGACAAGGACAATATTGGAAGATTAAAAGTGCCACGTGCTTGCATTGAAATGATTCAGAGCTCGGGACGTTCTCTAACCAGCTAATTGAGAGTCAAGGCTTTGGTCCACCTGCCAGACAAAGAGCTTCATTAAGTATTTACTTCTGGATGAGGATCCGCTGCACGAGTATAATGATGAGCCGACGGTGTGATCGATTCTGTGTCTGTGATGGAAGTGCGGTGGCCAGGGAGTTGCGGCAAAGCACAGGAAAAGACAGGTCATCCGGGGTGAGGTTAGGCTGTCTTTATACTACTCACAGCCCATTTTTTGTAATGGGTCACGTGACTTTTCTTGAGACTGAACGGTTATTCGCGAGCAAGTTCAGTTGAAGTTGTCAGTCGTCAGAAATGCTGCTGTGTTTCGGTTCGTGTGAATAGGGGAGATGTCTCACTTACTACTTCCTCCTGCTTTGAATTCTCACTTGGATGTGGTGGCTGGTGAGCAACCACCATATGTGCTTACATTGACACTTTGAGGCATTCTTTTTACGTGACGATCTCTCAGGCAATTATCCGTAACATATTTTTAGAGACAACACCAAGCTCTTCATTAGAATTGTCTTCTTTAAGGGTGTAAGTGAAGACATATGGCTTACAGTATAAGACATTTTCTTTTTTTCCAAGTATTTCAAAATCAGGCTAACAGGCAGATTTGGCAACATGCTTTGTCAGGAATGTGGCCAAAACTTCTTTTTATTAAGGGGCTTCTAAAAATACCTTATATTCGCGTATATTTTGATTTGTGTTTTGTTTTGATGCTGACAGCTTGGAGTTGGTTCATGGGGAAACGAGAGCACAGCGTCAGAAGTTGAGGCATCCGTGGTCAGCAATAATTTAATGAATGAATCGCAGTGTCAGTTTAATAATTGCTGTCATCAGTCCCATTGGTTCTCACTTTCATATCTTCTATTTTCCTGAAAATGTTGACTGTCTTGCCTTTGGTGCTTTGATGCAAACAATTCAACTAGGTCTCCCTTCCTGAGCCACTACATTTTGTTTAAAAAAAAAAAAAATTTTTAAGACAGCTAATGCCTTGTTACGTTCACACCGCACATAAAAGAACTGGGCCTATGTGATGAATGCAGGTGGAAGAGCTGCACAGTTCTGATGACAACAGTAAATACTTGAAATTGAAACTGCAGCATCCTTTTTTTTATTCTTTGCCTTGAGATGCAAAAGAGGCAGTCAGTGCTATCATTGACTTCCTCCTCCTTTTTTGAAGGTCATAAACAAATCTCCTGTCAAGTGCTTTCATGAGGAAGGCTCCTGCAAAGCCCTTTAATATTCACCATCTCCCCAGAGGATCTGCTATGTCTGGCTGGAACATGAATGATACTTGCACACTGCCATACCACTGGCTAAATCCTCAACAAAAACCATTACATTTTTCAGAGGCTTGCTTGTGTCTGTTGCCTTCTGTTTTTTTTCTCTCCCCCCCGTGGTCACGGACATATCACTCCAGAGAGGGCGGCTTTGCGGAGAGCTGTGATTTGTAGGTAACGACAAGGCCATTTCAAGCCTTGAAAGGGTATGGGGACTTGAAGCATAGGCTTATTATGCTTTAAGGTATTTGTGGTCATAGAAATTGAATCAATAGCACAGGACCCTGAAACTGCAACCCTCTCTCTTTTTTTTCTTTCTTGTGATTCATCCTCAAGCATTTAAAGAGAAAAAAAGATGCGCTTTACATTCAGGTGGGAGGTCGTCACCCTGTGTTTCATACAGAGAGGGGAACAACACTGTTATTTTTCTGTGTCAGAGACTTATTCCACCTAGGTGACACCAAAAAAAAAAAAAAAAAAAAGACAGGTTTGGGGCAAGAGCGCAAATATCTGTGCAGCGCTGTGATATGAATGAACATGAATATGCACCATGAATGTGGACAAAAAATAAAGAAAAAGACAATATAGTTGTTTCTGAGTTTAACAAGTGATATGGATGAAATTGTTTTCAAGGTATAAATGATTGGAAATATTTTAGGTAAATCGTGCAAATTAATTACTTTGTGGCATTATTGTGACACTTTAAAGACTACTGATCAAATCTAACATTGTTTTTAAGCGGACTTAATGTCTGTACTACGAAGCAAAATTTGAATTTATCGATTAGAACGGTGGTTCACTTATTACTTACGGTACATCACCATGGTGGAGAAAATCACACAAAGCTCATTTCATAGATGAAAGGGGCAGATAAGAGGGGTTTTTTTCAAAGCCATTTCATTGATCTCTATGTCTTTTTTAGTGTAATACAACCCAAAAATAGATAAATTCAAATTCTAAAGCCTGATAGTCGTTGGGTTGACCTTATATTTGCAATAGGTCTACTTGTTGGTTTGAATGAGCTGTTCTTTACTTGCTCTCATGTCTATTTACCATCATCAGTATTGCAGCTGAAAAAGTAAGGCTAAGACTGTCTTGTATACCAGAAGAAAACACCTAAGCAACACATTCATTTAATACAATATGCAATTGTAATTATAGTCAGATCTACTCATGCCCTAATAATTTCATTGGGGTATTGATAAGACTGTTAACTTAAGCATTCACACAGTCTGCAGTTATTTGTTGGCTTCCTTTCCTGCTTTGGCTGCTTCAGTTCTGTTGCTTTTAGTCCAAATGATGTGATTTAAAATCTTCCTATGACTCAAATATTACCGTTTGCTCTTAATATGCCACTCTTGCAATTAGTCATCTGTTGCCAGCTTCACCTCTTTCATGTGAATGCACTCATAAACTCTGGTTTGATTTACTCTGTTGATCAGCAACTTAATGAGACAGCGGTTGTTGGGTTTAGTGAAGCCAGACAATGAAAAGATTCCCGGATTATGCTGAACTTGCTTCGTAGTACAGGTCTCTGTATTGATATGCAACATTGTCAACAGTGGTCTAAAAGACATTTTTCATAGCAGAGACTTTTTTCTTTTGTGTGTGGGGGAGGGCAAATTTGAAATTCAACAGGAAATGGGTAGAACAAGACCAAGGGAATGACCATTTACTGTATAGAAAGATGAATGAATTCATGTGACATCACCTGATAGAAGTTTTTAAGGTCAGTGTGGTGGCTCTGGCGTCCACCATCTTGTCAATGCCTGACTCCCTTTAAATTCCGCCTAATACAAAAATTAACGAAGTGGAAGTGTGGGTAATGCAAACATCTCTGGGCCTTGGACTGTCTGATGTTCTGCCTGTCCCTCAAGGCAGCCACATGAGCCTTATTTATGACCTATGCATAAGTATCAATACAATTTAAACCAGTGAGCTATAGAATAATTCATCCCTCCAGCAGTTGTCAATAATGTGGAAACTAGCTATAGAGACTATAGCCATTTTTGTACCAGGATGTAAACATGTTTCTTTCTGCTCTAAAGATAAGCATTTTAACATGGACGTCTATGAGGACTGATTTCGCTCAAGTGGCCATGTGAGGAACTGCATTTTTTTGCCACTTCATTTTTCCAGCACTGGGGTTTGCCCCTTGGGAGGAACATGCAGCAAATGGATTATCCACCTGAGAATCAAACTGCGGTCTCACTGCACTGTTGCATCCATGTGGTATATTCCCTAACCATTAAGGGCCACCCACATGGTAGATTCTTAGTTATCATAGCAAGAAAAGCACAAGTGTAACAAACAGTAATTGATGATGGTTACATTCCATGCCTTTCTAAGTATCCCATGCACTGACAGTGCACCTGAATGAAATGCAGCTATCATTAGTCTTATGTGAAAAAGCCCACGCAACAAGGAATATTGAAGGGATGATTATCACACTATTAGTGGTACGGCAAAATCTCTGACAGTTGACAAATTGGTATCCTTCGCTGTATAGTGTGTTATTGTCTCGTTGTCCAACCCAATCACAGCGTGCAGAGTAATTCAAGCATTGAAATCAGACAGGATTGCCATTTTTTCATTTTCCTAACCAATACCCAGAGAGTCATTTACCCCACTTTAGGCTGACACAGATGTGGTGGTAGAGGTTGCTAGGAAAATTTAACGCAACACTTTCTCCAATGGGAGGAAACAGCTGTCACTGGCAAGGTCTCTTTAAATTACTGAAGTCAGAAATGTGGGCAGCCATTCAGAAGTGTGCAACCAGGACCACTTATTCATGTCTCTGTGCCTTAAGTCCTATTTAAAGGCAAAAACATCTGGTCAATAACTATCGAGCTCACTTATGATCAGCCCTGTAGATAGGGAATTGATTTATAGACTCCTGAAGATGTGAAATGTATGACCTTAGATCATCATCATGCCCTGTAATTGATTTATGTAGTCTGTAATTTGTTGATGGTTTGCCATAACACATCCTGTAATGCTTCCTCTTTCTGCCTGGTGCTTTTATGCTTTAACAACGACCGTCTCTGAGGATATTTTCAAGGGCTTAAGTGTCACAAAGGTCTTTTCTCAAAGGAAATAACCTTTTATGAGAAGACATGAAAGAAAGGATGAAAGCTATAAATGTTTCTGCACATACAATGCAGTGCTTTATATGCTAAAGTGAGGATGATTTATTTATAGGTTAATTTCTTATAAAGTCAGGTTAGTATTTGATATGATCACCCTTTGTCTTTGAAGTTTCCTATAGGTACACTTGCAAAGAGCTTTTCGAAGTGCTCAGAACGGAGGTTGCTCCAAACATCTTGCAAAATTTAGTCCGTCAGTTGCTTCTGTCTCTTCAATGTAACCTCAGCCTGAGTTTCTGATGTTGAGATCAGACACAACACACACACTCAATCACACAGACCTTTTTAATTTCACTTGAGAGGCCAAATCAACACAAACCACACCCGATCCCAGCCTCATCTTTCGTGCGGCGAGAGTCTGCAGATCCCTGACACGATGGACTGCCTGTATAAAAATCACACAGCATTTACTGTTTGCTTGGCCTCTGGGATAAAAATTGAGCTGGCAAACAGTGTCCCCAAGTCTGCTACAACACTCCCCACAGTCCGCCAGCTCCTTTCGCCTTCCAGCCCCACCATCATCCCTGGCTCACCCGACTAACCTCGGGGGACAGATGGAGACTCCGTGCCAGGGAACGTGACCTCCATATCTTATTCTCTTCCTCCCCCGCAGCATCATCATTAGATACCTGAGCAGACGTCTCGGCCTCTTGTGCTGTCTCCCTCTCTGTCTTTATCTCTTTCTTTCTCTGCAGAGCCTCCGTTCAACCAGTCAGGACACTGAACAAGAAAACATTTTCACAGCTACTACGCAATCACTTTATATACACTATTAATCCTAAACCAAACCAATTAAATAATTAAAGCATAATAGGAGGTAACAGAGCATAGACACATTTTGATTTAATTGTGTTGTATCAGTTTTGCTTTATTGGATAGTTTAGAAGCATGCTTTGTTAAGATTGTGTCAGAGGAGTGTTGATTCACGTCTTTGCTATTTGCCTTTGATGCTCTCACCCCTGAGTGTCATCTTAATAAATGAATCCATCTGAGCAAATTAAACAAGTGACAGTTTGGAATTGATCCTTGATTAGGGTTTAAATGAGTCTTGAATTTCAGTGCAACCTGATTAAATGTAATCTCACTTTAAATTGCTATATAAACCTCGTTAAAATGCTGTCTTTAATTTGATTTAGCTCTGAAGTAATCCTGATTTTAAAGTTTGTCTAATGGCCTTATGTGCATTAGTTAAAGCTTCATTTAAAATGATTAAATCCTTTCTTCTATCCACTGGAAAGCACCACAGGGTGGAATAATCACAACAAACAGAACACAAACACGGCAAGTCGGAGATTAAAAAACAAAAAAGCCCATTGTCAGTTGTATAGATAGCAGGCAGTTGTTGACCAAGATTGAATTCTTGAAAGCTTTTATGAAGATAAATTTTTGTATTTAATATTTTTATTCACTGTCAAAATCATTCCTTCCCATCGCTCCAGACACATTTACCTGACACAGGGACTCATAATGTTCCCAGCGTGATACAAAAATTGGCCATGAAGCCGGCTGGGGTGTTTGGTGTTTGTGTTGCGTCTTGCCAATGCAAGTCAAATTGAGCAAGTTTCCTCCATTGGATGTTTTCCTGTAGATTCCCTCACCTGTCTGCTTGCCTGCCTCACTTTTACTGCCTCGTGGAAGTGTTTTCTAAACTAGCAGTGCTTGTAGACTCACACACACACATCCTTGCACACACTATTTTTCTGCATCCGTCTTTCCTTCCCCCAGCTCCTGCCTTCTCATCTTATCAGTAGCAGAAGCCTGCAGTCCATCCCAGTGAGCAGCTGGGTTATTTGAGGAAGAATTGAGTCATGGTAAAACAGGTTAAATTGGCAATGGGCTGTGGAGGCCTGCTGGCGTTCTCATTACTATCGATCAACCACGGGGCCTAAAGGCCTTGAGTGGACGGAGCATTGGCTGACTCAGAAATCTTACAGTTTTCCCCATAACTTTTTACTTTGTTGACTTTAGCTGCTTTGCGCCTTACATGAAATACTGTGGGGGGAAAAACACAGAACTGATACAAAGAAGAGCATCTTAAACCTTGTGTAAAGTGAGACGCTACAGGTAAATAAAGTAAAATATATTTTAATAGGTATAACTATGAAATTTTTCCAGCTGATTACAAGTTAAGTGTTATATCTAAAAATATTTTTGAATTAATTTCAAGAACAGAAATCTAAGAATTGGATACAGTCAGGATCAAAATTATTGATTCCTTTTGTTGACATATCAGAGCTGAATAGTGTAACAGAGGGGATTTTGAGTATCTTTTATCAATCAAATTAGCAAATAGTGTCAACAGACAGAAAAAAACATGTTTTCATAATGTAATACAAACAAGGCAATGGCTGATATATAAACAAACGAACTTAGTTAGGAATAAAACTGGAAATTTTTGTTTATGTAAGTGCTATTGAAGTGGAGATTTCCTGCTCAAAGTCTGAGAAAAGACTCATTTTGAGAAAACAGCCTTTAAACATATGCTTTGTAAAGTTCCACACATTTCTACTGGAAATAAATTTAACTGCTAGTTAACACACTTCCCCAGGTGATTACTCCGACAATTATTTTTGCATTAGTTTAAGTTTTCCAAAATGTTTTTTTCATATGCAAATAAGGCATGTTCTAATTTACATAAATGTTAAATCAACAAAATGTAGTAGATAAACAACTAAATCTGCGTTTTAAATCTTTTCTTTCCACCACTTTAAAAGAAGACATATTATGGAAGCAAAACATCCCAAATTTTCAAAAATTGACCAGAGCATGAAAAAACAACGTTTCTGCCTGTAGTGTCTTACCTCGAGATATTTTTTTTATCTCCATAAAATGTTGTTAATTAAAAGTGTTCATAAAAGGGAAGCAAAGCCTGACTGTGGAATGCCATTTTGAAATGCTGCTTTGATCCTCTAAAGCCTTGACTTGGTGTTTAGATCACATGGAAAATCTGCATTTCAACTCAGGATGAGATTTGGCACAACTTACACACAGTAGTTTCTCTGCTTCATGTTCCTTCCACCAGGTATCAACAAATAGATTAGGTTATAATTGATGGCACGCCATCTGAAGTGCATGACTGCTGAAATGTCTGTGACCTTTTCCGTGGTTGAGGAAAACACCATCTGGAAACTTCAGTCAGATATGGAGAAGTATTTCCACAACATTCTATCATGACCTTATTGGAAGTGCTCGGCTGATTATGTCTATTATGTTTGCTTTCCTCAGAGCTTGGTTGACAATTACACTGGCCTCTGTGTTTGTTATGTTCTCCTTCAAGCCCTTGTAGCTTGCATTCTAATTAGATGGCTTTTAATAGAGAATGTTTATTGCTCCTTGCAGGGTCTCTATTTTCTGCTCTGGAGTTAATTAGCCCTATGTCATGTGATAACCAACGCAGAGGACACCTAGACCTATGCCTTTTCTATGAGCAGTGTCCTTCTTGCATCAAAATTAACAATACAGAGCACTGACTGAATTACGTGCTTGGTCTCACTTAGTCTCAGTTGTTTTTAATGCAGAGATGAATGTGAGAAAGCGCTTTGATGTTGCTATAATGAACACACACGCACAGAATGCAATTGACACGGGTTATTTTGTTCATTGGACAACAAAAACTATACCATGCAGGGTTTTTCTTGGCTCAGAATGAGCCTTGTGGGGGTGACTACATGACAGTTGGCATGATCGGTCCATTGCGTGTGCCAAAAGTTCCTCTATGTGGGAAAAGCACTGCCATACAATACCATAAAATCAGTTTACTTATTATACTTCAGCTTAAAATGTTGTCAGCTTTCACTCCATCCTATTTTAACCGGCTTGAAGACAACAGTGTAATGCCTGGATGTAACACAAATTAGTATTGGGCCAATTTATTTTTTCTAAATTTATTGATGCTGTCCTAAAATCATAGAAATATCTGTGCATAAAAATATAATTAAGAATATTATTTGGGAAACCTACTCGTATCTAAGTAAATTTCATATTCTTCAATAGTCATTGTAACTTTGATAAATTCTGTTTTAAATTCCAGAGTTTTTCATAGGGTCCTGGAGAGCTTAGATACTGTGTGTGAATTACATTTTTGACCATTATTATTGCAGTATTTACAATAAAAAAAAAAAAAAACGCAAAACAAATATACAGACAAACTTAACAAAAACACAACGTTGTTTGAACGTTGATGTTTTCACCCAGCGTAGCCATCTGAGAGTATTATAGTGTTTGGCTACTTGTCAGAGTTTCTTTTCAGTCAGATGTCTGCAGGTGAGTCACTTTATGGTGCATGTGGACCTTTACAGCCAGTTCACTGACTTACTGTAGTTCCTCTTCGCTTTCATTTTTATCTCACAATCGTTTTGTCTGACATCTTTTTTCACAAATTGTTTTCAAACTCATCATCTGTGACACAATTGTTAACTGTTTTAGAGATTTTCTTGCTGATTAATTTCTACAGTAAAGATGTGGATTCACACTATGAACTTGTTTATGCTTGTCATTGTTATATTGCCTCCACAGCAGCAAGACATGTTGCGGAATCCTTCAAAAACTCCTTCAAATTACCATTTGAGTGACACGACAGCACTTGCTGTTCTATAACATTAAGGGTGCAAACAACTCAAAAAGCAACACGCCGTGCAGAAGACTGATAGTATCTCTGCTTTCAAAAAGTATATCTGATAGTCTCCAAATATAAAACAACGCACTTTACAAAACCTACTTTTACAGAAAAAGAAAAAAAATTGTCTCATAATCTTGCATTCATCCAGAGCAGTACAGAACTCTGACAAACATTTTAAATGCTAGTTTGGCTTCAGAGTTTTATATAATTGAATTTCCAAAATAAAGGCAGAATTATAAAATAACCTTTGACTAAAACTTACACTATGGTATAAATTCAGACTGGTAAAGGCTAAAAAAAATTTAATTCATGAGTAGTTAAACTGTTAAGTCAACCAACTGAGCAACTCACTGCAACAGTCAGCAAAGACAGCAATGGGGCATCAATATACTATGAAAACCATTTTAACAGCGCGAAATCAACAGTGGGTAAATGACAAAGAACACTGGTTCTGCTCTACTGATGATTAAATGAAGGTTAGGTGGAGGTGATTTAGCAACTCAGAGGAGCCCTGAAACAAAGAGGCCAGAGGGTGGACATTTCCACCACTCCAGCATCAACCTGTAGGCTTCAAGTCTAGTCTCCTCTTTGGAGACTTTTTTTTATATTGTCGCTCTGCGGTCCCTGCTCAGTTGAGCACAATGTGTCCTTGGAGTCTTTCATCTTCAGTGATGTGAGGAGCGACAAGGTCAGAGATCTAGATGGCAAACAGTAGTGCTGCTCGCATTTTACATCTGCATAATAATCTATCCCATGTGAGTTGGATCACTGAAATACCAGTTACACACACTATAACTGGAACTACAATCACACAAAATGTCCTTAACATCATCATTAGAAATGCTGCCAAAGGTTGAAATCTGTTCAGCAGCATTTGTTTACTTTGTGTACAGTGTGTGTCCATTACGTCATTGTTGGTTAGTTTCAATTTGTGATCATTTTTCATCCTTTTTGAGCCAATTTGTCTGTATTTTTTCATGATTTTCAAACATATTCTGCTTGATCATAAGCGGTTTACAACTGAAAATTAAATACTTGGTCACTCAGCTAACAAATGCTTCAAGTTGGCTTTTAAGCTTACTTCTTTTGTAGCAGTGTTTGTAACTGAGGATCCAAATCCAGTCAGTTTTGATCAAATGTTTACATTTTGCTGTGTGCAACATTTCTATGTTAAGCGTCTTTGCCGTTATGTGAATGTACCTCTTAGATGTGACACAAAACCTTATATGAGATTCTGTTTAAGTGCAGTAAACTGACAGTACATTAGCCATTTGTGCACCCATCTTCCATCATTATCACCCTGACTTGTCCTTGTTAGAGGACAACAGGCCCTTCTTAGCGTACTAATCTGCCAGTGTTAGGTATGTGTTACGCACTTAACTACAGGGTCAAATGTGGCAGCTCACATACTGCCTGCATCAACATAATGGGAACCAGTAGCAGAAAAATCAATATATCTGACAAACACAGTTGTTCCAATCCAATAATGCCAAATGGTGGCCTTTGTTTTGCCACCCCCTACTTTGAAAATCTTTTAAAATCACCATCAATGCAATAACATTGGTCTGACCTTTTGCATTTTGCTGACCACTGCAGGGACCAAAGTGGGCTGTATATGTGTAGTCCCTCAAGGACAATTGCAAAATTCTCCATTCATTAGGGTGCACTACAATGGCAAGCTTGTAATGATGTTAGAAAACGAGCATCTTGCGATGTAAAAATATGTTTGTGTCAGAATACTTAATAAGGGAGTGATTTCTCCAAAGAGAAGAAGGCAGAGTAAAGCAGCACCAGCACCACACTCTAGTATACCAAATGCGGTTTAAAACGCACAGCAGCCAACTTCATCGATGGTGCTCCAGGGCTGTGGTGTTCTTCACCCGGTGCCAAGAAAGTAAACCTGCAAACCCTTTGAGATTAGAAGTCGTGTGTATGTTCCCTTGAAAATTCCACCGAGGATTACTCTGCTATTTAGCTCATGCCTCGCATCCAGCTGAGTCGAAGTGCTCCCAGTTGAAGGTGTGCTGGAGGCTACCGCTCTGCCGCAGCAAGCTGGTGAAGGCAGGGAACGGGAAGGGCTGGAAGGCAAAAGTACTCTGATACTGTCAGAAATGATCCACATCACGGCCTGGCAGCCCTCTGTTCCAGCCACCTCTGCTCATTACGCTCGTCGTCCGGAAACACCAAGCAAATTCTACTAACGAGTGTTTGATCAACACGCCACGCTGTAGCAGAGGAAGACAGGCAACCTGTTCATGACTCATTTTCTCCACCTCTCTCTCTCCTCCAGTTTTGTCTCTGTATTTTTTCCCTCTCTCCCTCCCACTCCCTTAAGACAGGGGAGAACAAAGGGAGACACAGAAGAAAAGCAATATAACCTCTTGGCCCTTATCTGCGGAGCACACCAGAGCATGTCTGGCCTCAGACGTGGCATTGCCTGTCCTTTGAAGGAGCTCATCTCCCTTTGATTTCAGCCAAATGGTTCAGCGCAGTGACAGATGCTCAACTTTCCATCTGCCACTCTGACACCCATCTCTTTAGTGTTGTTGAATCTAACTGACTTTGTTTGGAATGTCTGTCTGGCTGTCTGAATAAGGTTGTGACATGGATGCTGATGTGAGTGCTAATGTGGAAGATTGTCACTTAAACCTTCACTTGAAACAGATTAAAGAAACTCCCTGTCACTCTCTTTTTTTGAGGTCATCTGTACTATCTTGGCTGTAGTTTTACATTATCATTTTAGACATTTACTTAATGCTCTGATACCGAGTGATTTAATGAGGAGCCTTAAGGGTCATCATCATATTACCTTGACAGTATTCCTCTGAGATGGGCCACAGAAAGACATAAAAATTCAAGCCAAGGAGAGCCAGGCAGCCTTTTTATGACAGGGAACTAGAGTGAAGAGAGGGGAAAGATATTGCAGAGCGAATATGATTCTGTAGGGAGCGGATGACGTAGTGCACCTCTTAAAAAAAGAGTGTTAATTTAGTGATTGGTGATGAAAGACATTTTGCTGCCCAGACTGAACTTGGGACTTCATATTAAACTGTTCTCTAAATAATAAACAACAATATAATAATTTGAATAAATGCTTTAGTGTGATCTGTTTTTCAGAAGTTTTTTCAAGGCTTTTAGATCGACTACATCAAGCTACATCACTGGTTGGCAGTAAGACTGAAGCCACACTCTCTGCTATTGTAGCAAACCCTTGATTTTCCATTCACACGGCCTTGATTTATGCTCGTCATCAGAGATGTGGGATAGAGGAGGTGGCACAGAAAGACTTGTACTAATAGCCTAGACACCTGTTTCACTGTCAGAGCATCAGCAACCTGCAATGCAGGGCAAGAGGTGGAGAAGTGGGAGGAGTGATTGAATAGATGGATAGATGAATGAATCATACTGTAGGAGATTGATGCTGAAGTAGATCTGTATGACTTCCGCACAAATCCTACTCCCTGAATATATCAGCTCCAAAGCCAGGGGTTGCTGGCATAACATGCTTCTGGGTATGTCTTTGTAGCTTCTGTTTTGTTTGCGTGTGTGCATGTGCTATTGCCTCCTCGTAGCTCAGCTAAAAGGGCCACCTCTCTGTCTGAGAGAGCTGCTGCACAGGGTGAGATGTGAGGTGTTCAAGAGGTTTCCTGTTTTTAAGGTATCCACAGAGCCAAGGTTTTTTTTCCTGTTCTTTTTTGTCTCTCAAACTAATCCGTCGGGTGGACTGTTATTGAGAGAATTATCCTTGCAGGAGGTCACAATAGCTGGCTGCTGTTCCACATATATATCCCTCACCGTTTCCATAACAACCTCTGCTGGGAGCCCCTCTCTCCTGTTAGCCGGTGGAGTAAACAAATTTTGGATCAAGAGCTATTTTTTGTGTATTATTCAAGTAAATAAAGGTGGCAGAGAAGGAGTAGATGTGTATGACTGGATGTAAGCAGCTGATGATGCTAAGTTGTGTGTCTAAGGTACTAGAAGGGACTTCAGTGTATGTTCCCCCCCCCATTTAATTTATGTAAAGGTCACATTCCCGACCACTCCACGTTTTGGTCTCCGCATGGTGTCTCTGTAAACAAACCTCCAGCATCATTTTTAACGGACGGCCTTACAGGCAGCAAGACTGATTTCCAGGAATAGAAAGTCACACTGGGCCTGAGATAAGACCAAGGGCCTGGGGTTCGTTTTGCAATACATACTAATCACCTAGATAATGTTCTTCACTGTTAAACAATATTCCCTATCAGAAGTAGAACCTGTATCTCTTGCCATGTGCAGCTCTGCTTATCTCCCCATGTCTCCCTCCTCTCCTCGGGGATCTGTCAGTGCTGGACTACCTGTGACACTCATGAATGTGTGTGTCTGTGGTGTGGTGGTGATGAGGCTGCACACTGACCTGCTCTCTCTCTCCTCTCTCATCTTTGCGGCTGTCTGTCTGTGGTAAAATCGATGGTGCTCCTGCTGCTCCGGGTGTGTCCTTCTCCGATTCCCTTCCCCTGAGGGGGGCCTCTTGCTGCCAAATCAAACCTTCCACAGCTCCCGTGTTGCTTCCTCGCTAAACTGTGCGGTCACAACTACGCCTACGATGCTTTCATGTCTCACCGTCTATCTGCTCATCTACTCGCCCGATTCCAGCCTTCTCGCCTCGTCTCAGCATTTCCCTGTCGGGCTGTTTATTTCTGCCACTGGCTCCTCGTCAGCCTGGTTGGCTGTCCCCAATCCCACCTGCAAAACAAACTTTCAACTTTTTTGACGAGTCATGCAGCTGTTCTGAGCTGCAACCAGCACTCCATAACCACTAACAAAGATGGCTGTTAGTGACTTCAGGAACATTGGTATTCAATGAGGTGATTTTTTTAGTCCATCTTCAATTAAGGGCAGTTATGAGGATGTTTATTGATGAGAAGCTAGTTATTTGGTGAATAAAACTGGGAGGAGAGTTAAATCCTTCCCTTTCTGCTGCAGAAGTGGCAATTGCAGCAGGTCAGGGATGTAGTTTTCCTTGTGTGTCTCATTAATTTCATGGCCCTGCGCAGTGTTTTAATACCTTCATGTGTCGTCACTGATTGGAGCTGTAAACACACAGCATTAGATCGGAATGTGCCTCACTCTTTTACCAACCAGGACTAGACGATGTGCTCTTAAACACACATACACATAGCATACACTTAAATGCATGCACTCTCTCAAAAAAATAATGGTTCTCAAAAGATTCTTCAGAAGGCGCTTTGGTTCTTCAAATGACATCACCAGTTGAAAAATCTGATGTTTTTCCATATACATTATGCAGTTCTTTAATGCACTAAAGATTATTCATTTTAATTAAGGTATTTGGTGGCAGAATAGCAATAAATTAGCTGCAACTATTTTCATGCAGATTATTTTCATAGTTTTCAGAAACCAGTGAAAAATGTCCTCCTCAGTTTCTCAAATCCCAAGCTGGCGTCTTGTAATATGTTGTTCTGTCTGACAAACAAAGAATCCAAAACATATTAAATGGAAGACCCAGAAAAATGCTGCAAATTTATATATTTTTTTTTACTTAAAAAAAAAGATTTTCATTTTTGGTTACTAGTTTTGTTCTGTTTTTGCAATTCATTCCCATGTGTGTTCTTTTTTTGTGTTTCCTGTGTTTCTCTCTTTTTGTTTGTGTGTTGGTTTCACATCCCTTTTCAGTTACTTCCTGTTTTGTTTTGAAATTGCCTTTCCTTGTGTCCCTTGTGATTTTATTTCTGTGCTTTGTCCGTCTTTACCCTCCCTTCTGATTGCCCTGATTAGTTTCACCTGTGTCTCCTCCCCCCAATCAGCTCTGAGTGGTTTAATTGTTTTGTCTCTCCCTCTGTCTTTGTCAGTTTGTCCTGTTGCCCTCCTGTTCTCTTGTCAGTTCTCATTGCACCTTTTTCGATGTACTTTTTGTCTGGATAACCAGCTGCCTTTCCTTTGTTCTCCTGCACACCCCAGTAAGTTTCTTTTTTAAAGCTTGTTCCTTTCCACAAGCTGCTCTGACAAAATGATTATCAAGTCATATTATCAAAATAGACCCAAATAGTTCCCAAAGAACCAATTTTTTCATCATTTATAGTGCCTAATGGAACTATTTTTGATGGTCCTTTGAGGCACCTGTTTCAAAAAATGGTGCTTTAAAGAACTTATTGCTAAAAGGTCCTTTATGGAGCCATTTTTAAAATCTCAATTAGCACCTTTATTTTTCTCAATGTACAAACAATAACAGTGATCACTGCTGCAGAAATAGACAGATATTTTTTTGTGGCTTTGTATTACATTGCATTGTGGTAAACACCTTAAGACAGTAGTTCTTTCTAACTAGGTACCACATCATATTGTAAAAAATCTAATTCATGCTGAAAAGAATAGACAGTTAATGTTAAGCTGATCAAATCATTCTAATATGACTGCATGACAAATTATATGGTTTTAACACAACCTGCAAATGTGTGGTGTACTCTAAACATTTGTTTGCATAGATTTTATCAGTGTAGATCATTCCAAAAGTGTAATTCAAATGTATTTTTGAAATATGCATTTCTCTCTTTTAAGTTTAGCCTCGTGGCGTCAGTGCATGTGTTTTCCTATTCACTTACCAAGAAGTAAGAGCAAATATTTTCTGCCTTTGCCATGCAGGCTGATTCACTGTGTGCCATCATCTCAACTGTGGTTTGGTGATATGAATCAGCCAATAGGGCTCTGTAAGCACAAGGCTGCCCTGCTGGCTGGCTGATAAGTGGGCCACACAGAGAAGATGGAAAATACTCAGGGCATTCTCACTCCCTCTCTCTCCTCCGTTCTGTCTTGCTCACTCTCTTTTTCTTGTTCATACAGCTCCTCTTTCATTTATACTCCTCCCCTCACACTCCTACCTCAAACTCTTTCTTTCACATCCCGTTAATGTCTCTCTGTGTCTGTGCTGTTCTTTTAAGGGATGGGGTTAAACTAGAGGAGACAGAAAACAGTGGGGCGCTCTTCAGTGCTTGACACTGCTTTTTGAAGTTCTTCTTTAAAGTCATCCCTCAGAGTTCAATGGTAGGTGGCTGTCACCTGTTTCATCCTCGTGTCTTTGTAGTGACACGAAGTGTGTAGTGTCGTCTTTACCTACCGGTGTCGTCATTTTTCATTACGAACATCCCAGCCCTTGTACCCGTGCGCATGATACAGTTGATGCAAAAGCCTGTGACACAATGACAATTGTAAAGCACACCTCCATGGTCCTGTGAGCTCTGAACAAAAGACTCCGTTACCTTTCATCAGCCTGTGGTTTTTCCGTCCAGTGAGAGCTCTTTACTCATTTGTTCTCATCCGACCTCGTCTCTCGCAACACGGCTAAATTCTGCACATAATGAAACACACTTGCAGACACTTCTTGCTGTTTGGTCATGAGAAATTAATGGAGTGCTGCGCAAATATTGCAGATTTGTTTTTCAGAAGGAATCAGCCTCCCACCAGTCTGTGTTTTGCCCTGCAGAGGGGATGAGTAAGCAGAAAATATCCTATTGAATGATTGTTTGGACATAGTCATATAACAGGGATTCCCTTACAGCCTAAATACCTTCATTATTTTGCCTGTTTCTTGTTCTTTTAAATTGTATTTTCAGAATAAAGCATGTAGTCCAAGCTTTGTATCCTTCGGGACCAGCAGGCAGGCAGGCAGCTGGCTGGACTATGGCAGCAGAAAATGCCCTGTAAATAAAGAGAGCTAATTTTGTTGCCTATGGCAGCGATGTGCAAGCTGACCTTATCAGGAGAGCCTCGGCCTTTCTGTTCCATTCCAACCCTGCCCCCTCCCTCAGGAAAGTCGGCCTTCTGTATAGGGCTAGATTTCAATAACTTCTCAAGCGAGAACAGCGGTGAAATGCAGAGAGAGAGCGAGCAAGCGGGTGCCTACCTCCTTTGCTGCCTCAGTAAACAGGTGATGCAATGCAGCCATGTGCAGTGGCACCCTTGTCCCTCTATAAATGCAAGGCGACAAAATGCATTTCTGCCCCGACAGACAAGTGGCAGAGGGCGTGATGGGGGATGGATAGAAATGAAGAGAGAGATTAATGAGGGCCTCATTTCAAGAAGTGCAAGAAGTGAATGGCAATGCGGGGTTGGCAATAAATTGACAGGTCTACACCAGACATCTATCAGAGGTATTCAAAGGTGTTTTAGGCAAAGAGATGGAGAGATGAGAAAGGGAGAGGAAGAGAGTGGTGGAGCTGAAGGCCCAGGCATGGTGATGGATCACCTACATGCTGCAGCAGCCCTGCCACGCTGAACTCACCCTCAGAATTGATGAGCCACACCTATTGTCTCCCCGTCCCTCTCTTCCTCTCATATCCACTATTCCTCCATCACCCTCCCCCATTTCCTATTTCCATCTCTTGAATTCCTCTGTGTCTCATTGTTCTTTCTCATTCCAATTCTTTCCAGCTTCTTCATGTTTCTGTCTGGCTGGCCTATCTCGTACTCCACCTTCATCTCAGCTAGGCCTCTTTTTCCATCGCCTCCCTTGCATCCCCCCCCCCCCACGCCTTCCACTCTGTGTGTCGACATCAGGCAGGCGAGTCATGGAAGCATCATACTAATAAGGTTAGAAGGAGCGTCTCTGTTTCTCATGGTGACACCTTTATAAATGACAGGAGCACGAGGCCCTGCCGGTGTTCAATCACCTCTGCAGGGGCTTGCCTGTGGGGAGCTCAGCATGCGTGCTTCGTGAGCGAGTGTGCGGCGTGCACGCACCAGTGCATGTTTGTGCCTCTGTGGGTCTTACAGGCGCTGAGTTTACGGTGGATCTAGTTGGAGTGGACAACAGCATTAGGGAGGAAACGGATCTGGAGGCAGAGTGAAGACGAAGGAGAGAAATGACAGCCTGGAGCTCATCTGACCAGCACTGCCTTGTTATGACTCCCTGATATGTGCACCAGGGGCACACAAAACAGACACTTATTGCCTTACACCACCTCTCTCTCTGTTCTGTAGTTTGTCCTCTCACAGACTCACTTTATGGCCTCCACTGAGGGCCAGGATGTTATCTGCTTGTATATTCAGCTTTTTTTGTGACTTTTTTTCTGTTTTGTGTTTATAGCGGTGTTTTAGAACATAGATGACTTTGAGATTACATTTGGATATATAGCACTGCATAGAGCTGTTTCCATCGTTTCATAAAAACAAAACCACCTTTTGGCCACTCACACCAACAAATGCAGACATCAGGGGAAGGTCGGAGCATCACAAAAAGATTCAAATGTATTTGAGAGATGAGCAGACGTAAAGATGAGATGATGAGCTGGCTAACAGTGCGCCAGAATCAGCAGCAGTTGATATCCGGCAGCACAGCTAGTTTAAAATGAGTTTACATAAATGCGTGCTCACCTATATAAGATAGAATTTAGAGCCGTTGTTCCACACAACATGGACACTGTGTGGCTCTTATCTGGCATGATTGCTTGCAGTGTTTGTGACTTCTCTGAGCACCACAAAACTGAAGTTTTGTTAAGCTGCTTGAAGACAAACAAGGTTATGGCTATAACTTTAGGATTCAGTTGGTTTTCTCTGAACACACAGGGGCTTTAGACCCAAATGTCATGACTGGCATAACAGGAGCAGGCAGATCATTGGAATGGCATCCAGAAGCCAGCAGGTGATAATCTTCACATGATGCTATTCCTATTACCGTTCTCCTTAAGCTGCTTGGAATGGCAAACTATATCAGCGATGAAGCAAAGGGCTTCTGTGTTTGTCTTTTTGTAGCGTGTGCAGAGCCTCACGAAAATCCATCACTGTGCATGCATGTGTGCTGATGTGCATTGCCCACCAGTGATGATAATTGGAGAGAAATCTGGGAGATAGCTGTGACGCTTGCATCACTTCAGCCACAAACACAGGTCACTGAATTGACTGCAGCGTCATCATTCCTGACCATAAAAGCTGCTCAGCCAGTCAATGCAGTCTGGGTTCATTCTCTCCTCGCTGGCCAGTTGGAGCTATTTTTAGCCGCCCTGTGCAGCGTGGCTCAACCACCGTTGTAGCTACCTGGATATGAGGGCTTTGTCACTCCTGCAGGCTGGAGCAGCACTGATCTTGCAAGCTTTACAGCTCCCCCATTTCCACAGCTAGGGCTGCAAAACAACTCCTGTAGAGAGTGGAATGAACAGAGACAGACTGTAAAGAAAGAAGGGAGACAAACAGATTATAGTGATGTATGTTTCAGTGTCTAATTGAACAACTCTTGCCATCTTGTATTAACTTATACTTGATGTGACAAGACAGAATCAGAATTGTCTTGAAGCAAGCTACTATTCACGATAATTCATAATTCTGAGTTTGAACAATTCAAGCAATTATAGACTAACCGACCGAACCTAATAAAAGAAAAACGGGGAACAAGCTCTCTTTTCAGAGGGGCCGTGTTTACGGGGTTATACAAAACAATAGGTACAGCATTTTCTTTGTTACTTTGCATGATTAAGCACACCAGTGCAGCTGGAATTAGACTGAAAATAAAAGACAAAACTTAAAAGATGATAATAAGCATACAAGTTTGTTGTGATGGATTTTCTTTGGACTAGTATAGAAGATACTGCCTTTGCTTGTGTTTTACATGGATTGTTAGTCACAGACATTTTGTTTGGGTAGTCTTTCTCCTGCAGGTATACAAACCTGTGCCTATTAATTCAGCATAATATTATTCACTATTCCCTAGCATGGTAAACAAATGCTCCAAACGGATTCATTTGAAATGACTGCGCTGCAATCCCACGGTGCATTAAGGCCGTTCAAATGCAGTGAGTGCTCGGAGACACTCACTCAGGGTCCCTCATAATAGTTTTTCCTCTCCTCTTGTTTCTCTTAAGTCTGCTGGCACCAGCTCCACCACCCCACATATGTAGCTCCAACTTAGCCGTAGCCGTTTTTTCAGAGATGCATTTGCGGTTGTAGACTTCTTAAAAAATCTAGATTGTTTTTGAATTATGTACCAAACAAGCAATGCTAGTGAATGAAAGCTAAAACCTAAACTACCATCGAGTAGTATTATAGCAATAGCCTAAAACCTTTAAAATCTCATAAGTTGGACACCAGTCTTAGGCAGCCCTGCCAAAGACAACACATCTCAGTCCCACTCTGCTCTGCTTGTGGGCAGCTGTGGCAAAATTATGTTTCTCAATGGGTGGTAATCTGAGGATTAATGACAGCATCACATCTGCCAGTCATGTGGCAGTGTGACACAGATGGCAGGGAATGCACATAGGGGATGCAGACAGGGAAAAGACTGGCTCCAGCATTTTGTCATCCGTCCACTACAACATGCTGTTACAAGGCTCTGATATTTTCAGTGAAACAAATCTGGACTGTAAACTTTGATGCACATCTACAGTTTCTTGCAGACAGGTGTGTAGGAGGGTATAGCTATAGGTAAGAGAAGACAGAAGGTCTTAGACCTTTATCTGCTGCTGGCTAACCAACCAGACACAGTGGTGGCTGACAAGAAGCAGAAGTGGTCAGTGGTGGTATATGAGTTCAGGCCACTGATAAAGGACCTGAGCTTGAGGAACACACCCCACCCTCTGTGGGGATGAGAGTGAGATTATTTATATATAAACAAAGGGATAATGAAAACAAAGTGTAAAACTATGTGCAGATATGTCACCATAAAACCCTGAACTTCAACACTATAGCTATGAAAATAGCTACATTCAGTAATGTAGCATTAGAAATAGCAAATGAGATTAAAATATAAATTTAGAAAATAGTTAAAAAAAAAAAAAAAAAAAAAATTAAATGCAAAATTACATATAATTTTTTCAGCAAAATATATAAGCATAGGGACTATAAATAATGTGTAAAGAGTGCCCCAACCTTGCTTTAAAATCTGGGCAATAAATGGATAAACTCTAGTGACCAATCCATAGTAGTACTGTATATCCTATTCATAATATATCCCATTCAAAACTGGAAATAATAGTATCACATTAAGCACCAGTATAAAGGTATGTAAAGATTCAAATAGCTTTGCAACTCTTAAGTAAAGTGTCACAACCTAACCATCTGCTACAGTGTCTATAAATAGTATTTTTGCCCTTGGAAATTTTACCCTTTTATTGCTTTTCAGTGTTGATTCATGGTCAGTTTCATTTGGCTTTATTAAGAAGAATTTACAACAACAACAAAAAAAAAATTCTTTCACGTCCACATGAAAATGAGGAGTTAATTACACATATAAAATAGGTGACTGCAAAAGTATTCATCCCCTTGAAGTCAGTATTTAGTAGATGCACCAGAAGGATTTCAGCCTTCTGTCTGTGTTTTATTTTACCCCATTCCTTCTTTGCAAAACTGCATGAGTTGTCAGGTTAGACAGCGATTGTGAGTCAACATCATTTTTTCAAGTCCAGTCACAAATTCTCATTTAGATTGAGGTCTGGGCTTTGGCTCTGCCACTCTACAACATTCAACTTTCTGTTTTTAACCCATTTCATTGTAGCTTGGCTGTATGCTTCAGGTCATTGTGTTGCCAGGTAACAGATCTTCTTCCAAGTTGCAGTTCACTTGCAGACCATGCAAGGATTTCCCTATACTTTGCTTATTTTTTTTACTCCCTACCTTTACAAGCCTTCCAGGGTATGCTGCTGAGAAGCATCCCCATGTCATGATGTTGCCACCACCATGCTTCACAGTGGGATGTGTTTTTTATGATGTGCAGTTTTTGCCACTTGCCAAACATAGTGTCTAGTCTGATGGCCAATAAAGCTAAATTTTGGTTCATCAGACCAAGGAACCTTCTGTCATTTGATCTCAGAGTCTCATATGCCTTCTGGTGAAGTCCAGTTGAGATTTAATATAATTTACTTTTTCTTTTAACAGTGGCTTTGTCTTTGCCATTCTAACATAAAACTTTGACTGTTGAAAAAGCTGGACAAGAGATGCTGGATGGACAATCTCTCCTATCTCGGCTGCTAATACTTGTAACTCCTTCATAGGAGTCAAAGGTGTCTTGGTAGCCTCTGTTTCTTGTATGGTCACTCAGCTTTTGAGGATGGCCTGCTCTAGGCAGGTTTATGCATGTACCATATTCCTACAATAGATTTAACTGTATCCAAGAGATATTCAATGACTTGAATTTTTTCTTGTCTACAGCCCCTGACTTATGCTTATTAAATTATCTACCACAAGTCTACTACTACTACTACTACTACTATTACTACTATCATTATTAGGAAAGAGATGATTTTGTATAAATTGATCAATTGGTCAGTTTTAGAGTCTATTTTGACGTAGTGAGTTTTTCTTGTAAATTACTGAATGTCCGTTTTTAATGGTGGGAAGTGTCCTCAACTGATGAAGCACTGGCTTTATTTGATTTGTTCTTTGTGTCTCAGGTTTCAGTCGATGAAGGTCTAAGCAATGAAATATTGCATGTCCAATAATATCTAATGTAAGTAAAAGCATAGTGTGTGGGAGCTGTCTTTTCTCTTTTATTTTGGTGCTTTCGTTGATGGAGTGTTTCTTTGCAGGTACTAATTGGTTTTCTTTAAACACCTAAATATTATGTAATTTTTTACTGTCATCTTTGTAATACCTTGTTGATGGCAAGATTTCTGTAAAATTCAATAGCAATATTAATTTGTTTTCCCCCATAGAAGATAGTTATATTAAACGAGTCTTTTTTCGAGTCTTGAAATGTTCTCTTTCTCTCCTTTTTAATGTGTTGCATTTACTTACATCTGTTGGATGGGTACTGCCATCAATGGCCCCCAGAACAATAGTAGACACTGTGGCTGATGTGATAGGAGTCCCATTGGCTTTCAGTAGCACAGTAATAGCGCATATCCAATATGGAGGCAGAGAAAGGATGATCCTAACAATGCCTCTGGCAGTGCCTCTGGCTACAGGGCCAACACACACACAATCGCACACTGTCTGTGTTTGGCCTTCCTTAGAGGCGCTAAAGAGCAGGCGCACGTGTCTCCCCAAATTACTGTAAAGAAAAGGCAGATTCTGTTCTTGTAGGAGAAAACAGTCAATTCTGATTTCATAAAACAACACTCTCATTCGCGATGCATGTCTCATTCTCTTAATTTCTCTATTGTGCTCCTTTCTCTTAATTACTCTTTTCTTTTTTGTGCCTGACCAGGTGGTGGGTCCGCCTGCAGCAGGGGCTTTTCGGGAACGCCCCTTCAAACCAAACAACTTTCGCAAGTTCTATGAGCGTGGAGCGTTTCCAATTGCACTGGACCATGACAGCAAAGGCAACAGGATTGCTTGGAAGGTAGGGGCACTGCCCTCTGGTAAGAATTGACCAATGTTTATGGTTTTTGCAGTCTATTGACAAGAAGGCTGGGGTGTAGAATGTGCCCTCAGGGAATACTGTATGTCAGAATGAGGACATGGAAGGGACTCTCAGTAATACTAAATAACCTTTGGGAGGAGATGCAAAGCTAATGGGACCTAATTAAAATCTCGCAAAGAAAAAAAAAAACACATCAATCCACTCAAGAAGAAACTATCTGTCAGGGAACATCCAGGAAATTTTCATTTAGAATTACACGCACCTCTGAGATACAGTAGTTTTTGCCCATAGTCTCCTTTTTGAATCCACCCTTGCTGTCAAATAGATGCGACGGTTGAATCTGAAGACTTGATGAGTGCAATGCAAACACCATTTATCGTCATCATTATCGACTAGGGTAAGGTGACGATGGCAGTTTGTCACACATTCACTGGTCCAGTGTGGGCTGTTATCCTGTAGGAGGCAGTGTAGATTAGCTGACTTGAAGGCTCCACCTGTCTCACAGCACCAGTCCACAGAAACCATCAATCACAAATTCTATAGGAACTCAGGGCAGTCACAGCAAAACGCAGCGAGTAATTGTGTATGTATTTGTGTGTGTATACTATGTGTGTATTTCAAAACCCCACAGAGCCATTAGGCTGGTAGAGTGTGCGTGTGTGGGGGATGGATGCATTTTTCTAATCACCATGTTGCTTTATTTTGACTCCCACTATGCTGCCAGCTATTCCAGAACTTCACAACCGCCATGCAGCAACTACTCTTAATGGCATTTATTCATAGTAAGCAATGATAAATGAATCAAGCAAATTATGCCCTCTCCCTCCTCTTTTTCTCCTTACTTCAAAGGGAGAAGGAAAGGCAGGTGGGTGAGTGAGCATTCTCGCTAGTTAGCTGTCTGTCTTCAGGTGAAAACACTGTAAAAGCATCCCTCTTTGTATGAATTATTTATGTAAAATGTTCAAATGAATCTTTGCATTTGCAAAAAATAATGGATTTCTTTTGTGCTCTGCCCATGAAAAGCACTCAGCAAATGGGATGTGGTGTATGAAATTGTTGCTGTCATATCAAGTGCTGCTGTTATGCCTAGTGATTTTCTTCCAATACTTATACACAGCCTTGTCATTTTTAAAATCCTCAGTAAAAGAAGAGTTTATTACTCAAATTGTGCACCTTAGGGTTTGCACTTTGACTGTGAACAAGCGTTGGTTGAATGGTTTTTATAAAGCAGTATCTCTTTTTAATGGATGAGATACAATTTTTTTTTTCTGTATGACGGATGTTAGCCAGCCTTCTGTTTGTTGAAAGCAGTCCAGGTTGAAATGGTCTGCACTTGCTGTGTGCATCTGTTGTGTGGTCGTATATGTGGGTATAGTGTAACAGAACGTGGTGCTGCGATCGGAGTAAGTGGAGAGGGGCTGCTGCATGTTTGCACTCAGCTGCCCTCGGGGCACAGGTTCAAGACGGCAGCTCAGGATCAATCCCAGTCTGAGAGCTCAGCCCCCTAGCAAATAAAAAGTCTGGGGAAAGTAAGGACGAGAGAGTCTTTCGGAAAGAAAAATAAATGTTGTGTCGATTAAGTTATGGGCTCAGTGTACAGAGCCTGTGCACATGCGTGTGTGTGTGTGTGTGTAATGTACATTTGTATTGCTCTGACTGTCTGTGGATGAGTGTGTGTGTTCAGGTCAGGAGTTCAGGTTCCCTCCTCAAAGATGCTGCCTGTACATGTTTGCCTTTGCGAAGCAGCAAACAGCCAATGCAACTCACAACTCAAACTGACCATGAAATAGACAAACAGGCCTCATATTTAGCTAAACAAGTCTGTCCAATCAATAGCAGCCTTGCCTCTGTACAGGTGCACTGCGAGTTCCCTTTCCCTCTCTCCACTTATATCGTTGTACCCCATCTGAGCGGCAGGGAGAGCAGCATGTGTTTCTGCTCTCTCAATGAATCATCAGCTACATGATATGAACATTTGTCCTGTTACACTGTAGAAGTCCAGCACTGGGCTGCAGGCGGTTGCATGAGTTCATATGCTGGCAGAAAATGAGTTTTGTTATAACTTACTGAGGAAATATTTGGTATACTCACTATTATTACTCACAGCAGAGCTCCAGACTAACCTTTTACATTGGTTGCTCTGGTGTGTCTGACTTTTTAATTTCAGAGCACCCAATATTTTTCAGTTCAACTTTTAGTGCAGAATAATAGATTTTCAGCTGCCCCCCAAGTCAGTTCCAATACAAATTGGGAATTTCTTAGCACAGTATGTAGAGTCTTTTTCATGAGTATGATCTGGGACTTAAAATCAGTAAAAGGTAGCTATTCTTTGGCAATAATATAAGCAGTGTTAAAGAAAATTTTGTTATAATTTCTAACTCCGAACTTGTCAAGTTTGCAGCTGCCTGGCACTTAAACACTACAAGAAGGTGGTCCTACTCTACTGAATCTGCACCTGTCATCACATATAGGATGAGTTTCTTGGAGACACTGTGTTTTTTTTAAATGTTGCAGCTAGGGCTCGACCCGAATGTCCGAATATTCGGTCGTGACGGTGGTATCCGAATATTTATTTTGAGATCCAATAATAATGAGGCCCTCCACTTTGGTTGCACTTTTTGCAATAAATGCTTTGCATAATGTTGGCCATTCTAGTATGCTTTAGTGTTTCCCATGGGTTGAGAACTTACTTGTGGTGGCTGGTGGTGTGGCGTAACCAATGTGCATTTCTGCAACTTGTGCAGTTTAGGAAGGAAGAGAGTGTAACCCAGGCTGCAGACTATTGATAGATACTACAATTTACCAATGTTACCTAAACACCTCTGACCAGCATTGATCAGATTGCTAGGTGGCTCGGAGCAGAGAAGCCTTGAGTCTACTCTCAGTTACTGCAGTACTTGCAAGTCAGACAGACGTGAGGCCAAAAATTGTTTGAACAGAGCAGAATAAGGCATTCTGTAAGGTTTACTTAAGGTGAAATTGAGTGATTTTATCTACACATGTGGGCCAGCTACAGACAGACTCAGACATGTTAAATGTGAGGTGCAACCAATGACCCTGGGCAGCGGAAGGTGTTATTCCCAGGCCAGTCTTGCAACATGTAGAGACTGAAATGAAACAATCAGTAATTACTCTGCCAAGGAACACGACGGAGTTATGTGACGATCGGCATACGTATGTCCATCTTTTTGTCTTTCTGTGAGCAACATTACTCAAAAACTGACAAACAGATTTGGATGAAATTTTCAGGGAAGGTCAGAGATGTTACAAGGACCACCTGATTAGAGTTTGGCAATGGTGCATGTAGATCCATGGATTTTCTACAGATTTATGTATCATTGCGAGATACAGCATGGCGTCACTGTAACTATGACAACAAGAGAACGCTATGTCACCTGCCTGCTGATGATCACATGATTGCGATCCTACTACAAATCCACTGCTGCGGACTTATTGGGACTTTTCCGTTGGAAATTATACAATGACTGAGCAGCCTTGGCGGAGTACTGCCCTCTCTGACTGCCTTTCTTGTTGCTCTTGTGATCACATTATTGTGTATGTTTTATCTCATAAAGGATTTTATCTTTAACCTAACACGTTTCACTCGCAAACTTTTTTCAATTTTGCAATCATCTGTTTGTTTTGTGGCCAAAAGTACTTACCTAACAAACAATGTTTTAAAGTTGTGTGCTTCTAGATAAGACAGCTGTCTGCTGTTAGGCCTTATAGCACCAAACTCTGAAGCTATATGAGCTTATCAAATGCTTGTTGAAATTTCTCAGCAAACCCTTGAACAACTTCACACACACTGAGCAGAGACACAGCATGGATTTTGAAGTTTTGGAAACTTTATTGTTACCTGTGAGTCATGAATGCCAAAATTCACTCATGCCTTATTTTTAGTCTGTTGAAGTGCTGCTGAAAAATGTCTCAGTCACTTTCACTAGCTAAATGCCTTCTTTAAGAGCCACTCAATAAATAAAACTCTCCTCCACTTCACACTGCGCAGGCACTATAGAATTGGCTTGTGTGAGCAGTCTTGCATATAACTTGCACATAACTGCAGATTGTGGTCTTTATTCTCACTGGAATCAGTAGATACCAACCAATTCCTTTAATGGGGAATCATTTAAGTAATTTAAACTATGCAATTTATTGTTGGAGGAAAAAACATCGATTTCTAATTATGTACTATTATTATTATTGTCATTATTATTATTATTATTATTATTATTATTATTATTATTATTATTATTAATGATATATAATTATTTAAGACATCCTGTGTTTGGCAGATAAGAGAAGGGGCTAGTGTTATTGGATATATTTTCCCTTGTTGTTGAACTATAGTCTATCCTTAAATCCTTAAAAATTTATCCTTAAAACACTAACGTAACAAGAGTTTACTTGTTATTGCTGAGTATGAAATGCTTTGCAGTCTAAAAGAACATGTTCTCCTGTGTGTATAGTATGAGCCTGCCTAAAAGCTTTGCTCTGCTCTGCAAACATTGCTGACAATAGAAAATGAAGAAAAATGTGTGTAAATTATTTTAAAAAATGATGAACCTGTAAAGATGCGACTTCGTGAATATATGTGTGTGTGTGTGTGTGTGTGTGTGTGTGTGTGTGTGTGTGTGTGTGTGTGTGTGTGTGTGTGTGTGTGTGTGTGTGTGTGTATCTGTGTGTGTGCTGGTGTATGTGCAGCTCTTATAATGTGCGTTTGAGTCTATATGTACAGGGGAAATGCAAGCGAACTAAATGTCAAGGGCAAGTTGAAAAAGGGAAGGTTGTATCTGAAAGGTAATTTGGCTCTCCAGAGGTAAAAGCCTCAGCTGTAATGGGGCGCTCAGGTAAAAGCTTTACACGTATGGGGAACATGTGCGGCAGGTAGATAAGAGAGAGTCGAGCAAGTTGCTATCCCTGTCTATGTGTATTTGTGGGCCTGTGTGTTTGTGTGCTTTGGGTGTGCGTGCGTGCATGCGTGTGTGGTTAGTGCGTGTGTTTGGCCCCTGCCATAACGTAGAAGCCAAAGGCCTGAAACAGCACCGTAATCTACCGCCATCCTCAGTGCCAAAAAGAGAGAGATAGAGAGGGAGAGGGGGAGAAAGAGGGAGAGAGACTGAGACAGAGATAGAGAGAAGGAGAGGGAGAGAGAGCTCCGCAGGGACTCGGCAATCAGGAAACATGGCAGCCGCTTGGCTCTCAGTTATAATGGATGAGTTGAGGTCTTCCTGTGTTCCCTGTGGGGCTTGGTTCGACTCTCCCATCTCTACCCTCTGCTGTGCTCTGCAGGCTTGCAGCCAAACATGATGATACACAGATGCATGCGCACACATTCACCTCACATGTACTATACACCTCCTAAACAGTCTTGTTTATATCATTGCATTGATCGCCGATGTGCTTTATCTTGTCCCTTGATCTCCTGTTCAGCTCTGTGTCTCCTGTATGCTCCAGGTTGTTGTTTTGTCCTCTTTATAAATTCTGCCTGTCTGTTTCTGCAGGCTCCCACCCTTTTATGTCGCCAATCACCTCCCCTCCTCCCTCTTCTCCTGACTCATGTACTTTATCTATTCCCCTTTTGTCCTTTTACGGGGCCTGTCTGGGGGCAAAAGGAAAAAGCCATTTTATAAAAATATCAATGCAAACCTGATTTCTGCACACCCTGCACCACCACACCGGCTTCAGTCGGCAGAAGGAGCGCAGAGATGGGGTGGGGTGGGGGGAGGACAATCAATTAATCTGATCAAGCGCTTTAGGAAATGGAGAATGTAAGCGCTCCTAGGGGACGGATATCCATCTCCTTGGGATGATTGAATTACGCACAGAGTGAGAGTTGGAGAGGAGGGAGGACTGGAGAAATGAGGTGGTTAGGGTGACCGAGGAAGAGGGTGCACGTGCTTGAGAAATGTGGCAGGAGTGTGTGCTTGATACAACTAAAAGATACAGAGACCGAAAATGAAAGAGAGCACAAGAGTGGCTTGAAAGAGAGATGATGCCATTGCAGGAACACCAATGGGAAGTAGCCTTATTTCTCTCCTCCCCATATTTTCCCCATCTCACCATTTCCATTTCGTGTGTCACACCTTATGCATCATTTTGCTTTGGAGTCAATTCAATGCAATGCTGCTCTCGACTAATTTGCCATTTGCTTAAATTAACTGTCTGGTCATCTCATCTTCAAAGTTGCATGTTTAGATATTTAAAATGGCTTAGATGTAACTCTACACTTGCCTACTCTAGAATTTACAAATCCACCTCTCTCTCCATGCACCACTCCTCACTTGCTGCAACTGGAGCACACCAGCTCACACATAACTCTGCTCAGACACTGTAAAACTGCTACTAGGCTACACAAAGACAAGTTGTAATACTGGGGTAATGTAGCCATATTTGATTTATGATGGTATAGTAAGCCCCACATCACAAGTTGCCAGAATTGGCTCTTTAGATATGAAACTTTGGAAGTCTGAACCTGTGTTCTTGAGACGCTGTCAAGGTGGATATGCTCAATCATGGTGTTGACTGCTTATTTTGCTCAGGATGTGTCTTCTAGCATATAAAAAAAAAAAAAAACAAAAACACTGTATGCACATGTTTACAAGGTAAAAACATGAGTTTCACCTGTAGGGGTCTTTGACAGTAAGTATCAGCAGAATATAATACTATTCTATATTAAATGTTCCATACCTAAATACATTTTTTATATTGTAGACTCATCAATATGCTTACTTTACCCTTATACTAAAATTCTGTCCTAAAGTTAAATACAGCTGAAGTCACCCATCTAAGAATAGACACTTTTTCCAGCAAAAAGTACAGCAGCAAATCTTTCTCAACAGCTGTTTCAGAGACATGCCTGGGTAAGTGAGCCCTTTCATTGTTTTGTAAGATGCACAATATGTTGCAACATCTTGCTTCGAATTGCTACTCCGTTTGAATGCCACACTCTGCAAAAAATGACCTTCTCTTTAATTCTGTTGAATGCATACCATACCTTCCCTCCAACTCCGTCGCAATGATTCCTTATCTGCTGCGAGCACTGGAGCTTTGTTGGGGAACCTTTGAATAGACAGAATAAAATGGGGTTAACCATGCGTTTTCTACAGCTCCCTGTCTGAAAGCTGGATACTCTAGGGGGATAGTTGTGTGTCATAAGGAAAAAGATGAAACACAATAAGAGGAGAGAATATGAACAAGCCCCCCTGGGCTTTCTCTGAGAGAGGAGAGAAGAAGGGAGTTTAGATTAGAGAAGTGGAAAAAGCACCAGGCATTCTCACTGAAAAATGAGATGAGAGAAGAAAGGAGGAGTAGACGAGGGAGGCTGAAGGAAAAGGCCTCCAACAAACAACACTGGCTAACCATCAAGTTGTGTATGGGCTGCCTCCCTGGAGGGAGAGAATTGTCGAATGGCTGCTGGGTAGAAGCCCGATGAGCTGTGCCACTTCCATGCTGCTGGTGTGACTGCAGGAATGGAGGGACTGTTGGAATGAAGGCACCCAGTGGAGAGAGCTTGTCTGCGGATCTTGAACTGCTACACCGCCCGCCGCCCTGAGCCATTATTCATAGCAGACGAACACCGCATGAAGTTGATGATGGTTGTTTAGCCTGTGGGCCTTCCACTCTCGCTGTGGCATGAGACAAGAGCCAAAAATGGATTTTTGGAGGAAAATGGAGGATCATCAGAGAAGCTTTTATTTGGAAAGAAGACTAACAATGTGAATCTATGTAAAACAGTTTACTTCTTTAATTCTGCTTATTGTTCTGGTTGGAAATGACCCAGCTCCTAAATGGGGCTCGTATACATTTACTTTGTTTGATCCTGATTTCCAACAGTTGTAATCTTTATCACCAACCATTTCCCAAAATCATCTCTTCCCATCCTGCATGCCACTGAGTAAACTAAGCTCCCCATTTGGTTTTGTGATGTTTGGAAGGCTGTTGAATCATAATGAGGCCCTCCACTTTGGTCCCGTTGTTTATTTGCTCGACCCAAAGCTCGCGTCGTACCCCTGGACACCCTGTTGATCCGAGCTCCCCTGCTGCCTATACTCCCGCCTCCCACGCCTCAACCCCAGCTGCAACCTCACACAGCTGGCTTCCCTGTGCAGATGGCGACTAAAACAAACGCGCACACACACACATTCACACAGGGGACACATAGGACTGTGACTCCTTGTAGACAGATGGGAAAAGCCGCAGATAGCTGGGGGTAAAGAAGGGAGAGTGAAGTGATAGATGACATCACAGCGAGGAGAGAGAAGGAGATTGTGGAACGGGCAGGGTGGCTACCAAATTAGACAGAGACAGAGGACAAGACAGAGAGGGACATGGCGTGTCTGCCAAGGCTACAAATCATGTCCCCGAATGCAGCACCAGCGCTGTCACTCCTCCCTCCCACAAAATAAGCCAGAGATCTATTGATTGGCACTCGTATTTGCTAGGGGGCTCCAGCTCAAAATGGAGCCTTTAATTAACTTAATGGACCGGCTGCAGCTGTGTGTGAGCCAGTAAGGGAGGAATAGAAATAGATAGATAGGGGGAGAGAGGGAGTGAGAGCCAGCATAAAGAATAAGTGGGGTTAACTGCAGACCCCTTCTGCTATCAGTCAGGCTGGGCAGGACAGACGCGGAGTGGGAGAAAGAGGTGAGGTTGCCGTTGTCCTTTTTCTGTTCCTCAGCTTCTCTTGTCCCCTGCGTCCAGCTTTCCTTTTGGTGCCCACTGTTTCCATTAATGCCCATTTCATACGGGAGGCACGTCTGGGACACAGCTCTGCTTCACCTTCGATCAACATTTTGCCACCCAGATTGACAGCCAACAGTGCCGTCGTGTCTGTGTTTGTCTGAATCTCTGGAAAACCTTTGTGCCACAGTCTCAGGCAGCAGTCAGTCCCAAAATGCTCGGCCCCTACTCGCCAGACCTTTGTTTCAGCACACTGCTGCCGGCTCTCCTCCACCCTCCTCTCTCTCTCCACTGCTATGCACCATTCTCATTCCTGTCCACTCATCCATTCTGTCAAAGGTTAATTGGTTTGGAAATGATTCGATTCATTCTCGACGTTAATGCTGTTATCATGCTTTTGTTGGAGAAAAAAAAAGAGAAAGAAAAACTACCCCCCACATGCACTTAAGCCTAATTTAAAATAAAGGGGAAAAAGAAAAAAAATCCAATTTAATTTTTTTCTTACTCTGGCCCAGGCTTGTCCCCACAAGTCTTTTCCTTTAAATTATGGCAGAATTTCATTACCTTGAAAGCTTTTCTGCCTCCTCCCTCTGCTCCCCTCCCTGTCTCCAATACTTTGAATGGATCAGGACTAATGTCTTTCTTGTAACCTCAAGGTCGGAATATTTGGATCCATGGAAGCGCTCAAGGGTCCCTGTGATTAATGCACTGTACAAAGTACCTTGGAATAATGCGGTGGCTGATGACTGCACAGAGTGATCAGGTGTGCACAGACGCACACGCAAATACACAGACACGAGGCTACATCCGGCCAGAGGTAGTTGGAGATAGAGGTGCCCCTGTCGGTGCCCTTGATGTGGATCATAGGAGGCATTCATATTCAAATAGGGTTACCTGGAGGCCCTCTCTCAATTCCCCCCAACAGTGCCATACAGTACTTGCTTCCCCAAGGAGCTTTATGCTTTTCTCTGTACAGTATGTTACATCTTTACTTACACAGGCTTTGTTGGACACAACCAGGCGAACACTTCCCTCAGAGCTGCTTATAGGATGACAGATTTTCACTGGAGCATATCATTCCCATTGGAGTTCCTGTATAAAATAAAATGTCCAATTGCACCTCTGTGCTACAACAACAACCTTCATTTACCTATTACTATGTCACATCAGAGAATTAATTAGATTACCTCTAAATGTCAAAGAGAGATAGTTTTCCCCATGCTGGTATCTCCAATAAAACAGCCACTGTGTGATTACTACCGGGGTCTTGATGTTTTTTGCTGACACAGCTGCGATGTCTGATAAAAGTGTGATTTTCTCTGTTTCCGTGGCCACCTTGCAGAGGTGCTCACAGTTGCTGCTGTGCATGCTGTCCACGCCCTATTGATCAGAGACACAGAGGCCTCTGTATTGAAGTTGTTTGCAGCGCTGCAGATGCTATCTCCACTTTTGTTAATTATTTACATTCGGTTCCACAAATCTGATCAATAGTTAATTGAGCCAGCGGGAGCTGTCTGGGAGAAAAACTTTGCGGAACTAAGGGACAAAATCTTCAGTGCTGCAATGTAAAGAGTTTTGTTTTTTTCCTTATAGACTTAAGTACAATGGGAGATTGGATAAACTGGTTTAAAGACAAAAGCAAAAGACACCTTAAATGACTTCATGTTCGAGTCTTCAAGCTCTTACAGCAGAAATAATTCTAAATGACGACATTTTAAGGGACTCGTGGCCATTCTCTTGATTTAAGTGCCATTGAAAGTGGCAGGTGCCTGACTAGAATACGCTTCTTGTGTTTGTCTGTTGTAGACTTGTTGGAAAGCGAGGCCTCTGAACTGCAGAGGCCGTATTTATCAAAGAGTGCATAAAACATAATCAAGGTGTATGAGCTGCCTGTACACACAAGGTAGTTGTTATTAATGAAGCATGCATACAAGCAAAAAACAATAATAAATCCTACACCTGCTTGAATAGGCTTATTTACTAATACATTTTTAATCTTTTGAATGCAATTTGAATGGCTCCCTTCATTTGGAAATTGACTCATGTCCTTCCCGAAGGCAGAGATAGCAATGACCTCAGTAAATATTGTCCACCGTCCAAGCTCTCCTGCCTGTCAAAAATGCTTGATTAGCTTGTTAGTAATCAATGAGTTCTCCTCATTCACTGCACACAAGTCCACATCTGTCTAATTACACAGTCAATTACAGCACTATCTCAGCTGCTACTTTAGTTTTAAAATATTTAATCAATGGGCTGAGATGATAAACATATTCATCAGAAGATTTTAATGCATTTGATCATTTAATCTTACAAATATTGTTATTTGTTGACTTGAGCAGCATTTATAACCCAGTCATCAATGATTCATCAGATGTTCATCAGTATGTGAGGGAAGCGACAGCCTGATTCCTAAAACTACCAAGGGCCTGTAAATTAAAGTAATATGGAGATGATAATGTTTTACCCTGCTTGATAAGTTACATCTGACACTGTAAGATGCTCTTTAACTTGATACTTATTCAGCAACACATAATGGAAGTAGGAAACAAAATTAATGGTCTTGCATTTTACAGATATGGATTACAGAATTGTGTATACAATTAGTGTGACTTGTTTTAATTTTGTAAGGATCTCATACCTTGGGACCTGACATGATAAAGAAAATTATATTTGAATTCATGTATACAACCTTGGTAAACTGCAGCAAAGGGTTGGCTTTGTTTTACAGTAATAGAACCAGCTTCCTCTGCAGCTAAGGGAAAATCATGTAGGCTATGGGGATGTAATTTGTAGACATTTTCCAGCCTCTGTTTCTACGTTCTTAGACTCTGAATTACTACTGTGGACAGAATCTATAACTGCTTTAACTGAGCCAGTATTTGTAGATTATTATTTGTAATTCTATAATGCTACTAAGTAGCATAAATGTAGAAATCATCTGAAAAACACGGCAAAGTGAAGATCAGCTTAATGAAGTTCAACTCAACAAAAACATTGTAATTGTGATTCACAAATGCACCTATTCTAAAAACTGAAGAAAGAATTGTTTGATCTGCAGCATACTGTGAAACACAGTGAAGAGGTGCAGGGTATTTCAGTGCTATTCATAGAGGACAAAGAAGCAGCAATTATTGTTGAATGAAAACACATCATTGCTAGAGAGTGCAATTTTGTCAGCCACAGATGAGACTTGACCTTATAAGTGAGCACATAGTTTTAAGTAGTTGTAGCAATTTTAGTTTGAAGCAATTTCAACAGTTGCAGCTGGAGAACATTTACCCAAAAAAGTCCATTGTTTTGGAAATTATGATTGCAAAACACAACAGTTGAAGACTGATTATATTTTAGTGTCATTAACAGATCAACCAAAGCCTATGCAAACAGTATGTATGAAACTTCATATGCTTCGTGATGCACTACACAAAAATCAACAGTGTGAAACGAAGGAACATGCATGTAAAATGACTAAATTACACCCTGAGAGAAATCATACAGCATTTCCTGAAGCAAACAGAAATGCGTCTTACCTTCTGAAGGTTTTTCTTTTTTGTTTCAGACAAGGAAAGTTATTCATTGTGATTTAAACTCACCTGAAAATGTTCGATTATCCCCTGTCTGAGTTACTCTAAATACAAACAGCATCCAGCACTATAGCAGACAATCAATCAGTTATGCTGACATATTCGGCGATAGTCTGATACAATGTCAAGAAATGAGTGCACAAAAATTGTCGCTGTACACGAGTATTAAGGGCTCTATTTTCCAGATTGGGAGAGCAGGAGAGTGATGAAGTAGACCCGGGTGTATTTGAGTTTAAATGCGTGTGTGTAAATGTGGCCAGTGTGTCCGTCTGAGTGACTGAGTGACAGGAACTGATTAAGGTATGCAGCGGCAGCTCCATTTTAGTAATCTGTCCTGTCCTGCACCTCGGGGGACGAACAGTATGAGCAGATCAGGCTGTTAATGCTGCTGGGCTCTTAATGCATTATGAGGAGAAATTTATCTCATTGTTTCTGTTTCCATTTACCAGCTTGAGCTGCACGTTTCGCCATTGTTAACTGACAAACATGTCAATGACTAATCTGCCTGGGTGTTCGACCACCACATCTTGTATTGGCTTTGGCGTCTCCTTATCTTGCTTCTGTTTCCAGCCTGTCACTGATAAGAGCAAGGAAGGGAGGAAGGTGTATAAGTGAGGCTGGGGAAATAAGAAAGAAAAATGAAAAGAGAATTGTACTTGTATATATATTTAGAATAAAATAGGGAATAAAAAGAATGAGAGCCACAAATAGTGATACTCTCACCTCTTTTGCCGAACACGTTGCAGTGTCATTTCCTTATTCCATTAAAGCAGTTAGACAGCATCTCAGTTTGTCATCGTCTACTTGCGCCATAGGCTTCTACATAAGTCTTGAGAGGAAACACAATACACAGATCATCCATCGATCCTCAAGCATATTTCAAGCTTTCAATTCTGTTATGATTTGTGTGTGTGTAAGTAAAGTGCCCCACACAAGACACATTAGTCTATATTTCTAAGCGTCAGGAGGAAGGTTCAGTCATTTTTGCTTAGATGGATGAGCAATAGAAGAGCAGAGCACCGTGATGCCAGCTGTGACTCCGACTTCAATCTGGGTCTGACCTGACCCAGCACTATTGCTAAATCTGACTTGTTACATGATGGGTGCTCTGGCACGCCTCGCCTCGCTGAGACAACCACTGGCCGCAATCTGGGTGTCTTTGTCAGCTCGGAGCAGCCCGGCCCTCAGAAACGCTGAGGTGGTGGATTTTCCTCTCCTCCCTCACTCATTGTCTTACCACCCCTTCCCTCCCTTATTCCATCCCAACACCCACAGATCAGCATTTTTTTCTCTACTGTCACCCATTCACACTTCCATGGGCCAGAGGCTTTCTCAACATCAGGGGAATGTAGTTTTGAGATGGAAACCCCCTAGATCATTTCCTTCTTGGCAATTAGTGGCACACAGACACCTCACTGTATCCCACTCAGTGATCTGACATAGAACAGCGTGAAAAAAAAAAAAGGAATGAACAAAAAAGTATGACAAGAAGGAGGAGGGGAATGATGAGAAAGAGAGAGAATAAAACATACACACAGAAGGGCTTGATTAAGTGGTCTTTTAAATGCGTGAGTGGGTAGCAATTCAGCAGCTCCTTAGTCTCAGGAGGACCTGTCTCAATTACCCTAATGAGGCAGAGTGACTCTGGCTTCCCAGTAAGGCTATGGGAGGCAGGGAGTCCTGCAAGGCCATACAGGAGAGAATGGGTATGCAAAGGTCTTGATGTGTGTGTGTGTATTTGTGTGTGTGAAACATGCAGGATGTGGATGCCCTGTGAAGTTAAATGGAGCGTGCCGGGTTCCCAATGAGCCGGTGTTAGCTGGCGGACTGACACATAGTGACCTCCCACAGTGCTCATCACTTTCTCATCCGGTCTGTCAGGGAAACGGCAGTTAACCCCAGTCTGCCCTGAACCTTGGCCTTCACTAAACCCATACATATCTTCAATAAAGACCTAGCATGGAGAATGCACAGCTCACAGTATGTAGGCCTGCTTCTACTCTCATCCTGCCTGGTGAAGATAGAAGTAAATAATTTTGTGTCCAGTTAAACCTCGCTGTTGTTATGAGCTACAAGTAACAAATGGTGAGGCTGTTTTGAAATGTCATTATTTTTCTGGTGCAGTTGTCTTGCTGCTTCCTGACACAAGGGAATCGGCCCACGTGCTGCATATTATTGCTTCCTACAACAAATGAATAAACATGCGAAAAACTGCACTTTTGTTGGAGCTATCTGCTCAGTGTCATCATCACCATTAGCCTCATGCATCCAGCATTCCCCTTTAAAGCTACTCAACAAACACTCTGTGTTCTTTCAGGAATTCATGTAGGTGTAAGAATATCTGGCTTTACAATTGCTGCATGGTATTATACCAACCCTTTTCCATATTAAACAAAGTCACTGCTGTGCAGACACTTAATTTCTAAATGCCTGGTTTCTTTGGAGTGGTTTTGCTCCAGTCAGCAGATAGATCAATGGAGATCAGTGTTAGCTAGCTTAGACGGAACAGTAACACAATTGCATGATTATTCTATTTTCTCAATGTTTCAGTCCGTGTCCGCATCCCTCTGTAAATTTGTATGTTAAATACTTTACATGCCAGGGAGAAATGTCTTGGCAACTGCTGGCCAGATTCCCCCACGACGTGGTTTGAGAGTGATTTGTTTTTTCAGATGACCCCAGGCACATGAACTTTTATGTAGCGGCACTAATGGGTCAAAGTTCCGCTATGGTTAGACTGCAAAGGGTCACAAAGATGAAATTACGTGGTTTCTTGAAATGAGTGATGCGTATTCAGTTTGCTAAAGACTGAATCTTACTATTTTTTTATGATCTCGCATTTCAAGTGTTTTTCCTATTCGAAAATCTCCAATGAAAATGTTTCTATCATTTTAAATAAATGTACATTAGCAGATGTCTTTTTTCAACCACAAATATGGTGAGTCTTTTGTGATTTCTTGACTGACTTTGCAGTGTCTTTTTCAGGGCAAACTTTTTCGTCCTCTCCAGGTTTTCAAAATTGACAGTATCCAGAGAATTTAAAGTTTTCGACTTTTATTTGTTTTTAAGCTGGCTGTCTGACCGACCAAGGTGTTATTGTGGGGCCAAAGCCCTCACTGATAGCCATGTCACCTTTCACATTCAATTGCTGCAAAACAACCGGAATCATTTGTCATTCTTTCTGGGCCACTGAGTGAAATATGACTCTCAGGCCTCAGAAATGTTGAATTTGAAAAACCACATTGGCACACAGCGCGTTCGTCTCAAATCTCCTCCCTCTCCTCCTTCTTTCCACTGCACTTTCAGTCATACAGAAGAAATGGCTTCCATTTAGACACTCCTAACGGTCTCTCTTAATGGCTCTTTGTGATAGAAGTTATTTATGGCAGGATTCATTCTAATCTGTCAGTCTGGGGAGAAAGAAATCTGCCCATGAAACGTCCCTTAAGGCTGTACCCTGTTGCTGACCAGAACGCTCCTCTTTTTATAAAGGAAATAAAGAAAAGTTGTATGCTATGGCCGGGGATGATTTAGCTCATTAAGTTGGGGTTTGAATTGCAATACAGCTGGCAGAGCTTGGCTTTAGGTGTGAAAATGTCAATAGCAAAGAGTGCCACGTCTCCCTTGTCAGCCCTGACGGAAGACCAACGACCAGCCAGGCTGCCATTTGTCTTCCTGAGTGAGTTTTCTAATAACCGTAATGGCTGTGGCAATAAATTACCAACAGCCTGTCACAGAGAACATAGTGCAGCATTTAAATCTAACAAAGAGCCCCCACCGCCCATCCCCGCTTCCCCGATTTTATTTTTAAAACTTACTAACTCCCTCACTCCCTTAAGGAGCACTTCAAGCTAATCATGAATAGCCAAACTCCATTGCTGAGCTCAAGTATCACATCCTAACTGGGCAGAGGATCCTCGGCTCTCCTCTTTTTAGAATAGAATATTTAGCGCTATCATAGCAGACTTCTTTTTCTTAATGTAAAGTGGTTCATACTATATTACTAGTTAAGTGTTTGAATTATGCAGCAATGCCCTCACTGTATTTGTCACCTGTCTAATGGACCTCCGCTTTATAGTGAAATAACAAATTGAGGCAGATAGCTGATTGGAATTGGATGTCATCTTACCCTTGACCCCATCATCATATGCCCCTCACACAGGCTAGTGTTTTTCCATCCTCCTACCATGGAGTCGACTGCAGTCCCTCTGTGAGATGAGCGTGCTCAGTAATTGGAGCAGCGGGAGGCGATTTGTTCATGTCCTTTCCTTCAGGAGCAGCAGTTTGCCGATGGGCAGCCCATGGAGTGATGCCATCCTGCCATTTGTCAGACAGGGTGCAATTTCCCGGTCATCTGTTTCCATCCATAACTGAGGGTGAGGACAAAAAATGGTGAATGATGGCGACTTCAATATGGCTCCTCATACACTAGGAGCCGACTGTAGGTGCGTCAAGCAAGACTCATACACTCTCACCCTTGTGGCAAATTCCTCAGCACGGCGCTCACAGTCTTCAAATGCTTACTATTTACAAGTGACGCATTTCTCGATGATGTGGTACACTGCTGATTTTTATTATTTTTTTGTTAGCAGAACTGTGCTGTACAAACAGATGGAGGATACAGTGCCTCTGGGAGGGCGTGTCATGTTGAAATGAAAGCTGCCTAACGTGAAAGATTTGCCCCTTAGCAACATTCGAGAGATTCCAGTCGTTTTTGCCTTACGTCTATAGCTCCCTGAGGCGATGTGTATGTTCAGGCTCCTATTTCAACATTTGCCTTTGACCATCCTGAAAGAGAGGCACAGAATGACGTGGTCCAAAGGTTAGATAAAAGAAAGAACTTTGCTTTGGTGCAGCGAAATTCACAACTCTCTATTTACTCTATTTACTCGGAGGTGTTGGGTTTAAAACAAAGTAATCTGCCTCACTGGCAATCAAGGCTTTTCTTAGCGAGGCGCCATAAAACAAAGAAAGCCTGCAGTGTGCAGCTGTGCAGCATGATAAGCATGCAAACCCTGCTTCCCAAACTTGGCTGATCACACAATTCCATCTATCCATTTACCAAAACCAATTATTTTTTCAATCCAAAGGTGCCCCTGATACCTCCTCCATCAGACTGATGCAGCAGGGACAGAGGAGTTCTAAAGAAGAGCAATGGGTGGTACGGGCACTGCCCCTTTGAATGTGGGGAAATTTGTAATCACAAATTGATGTCCTTTGTATCCATGGGTTGGTGTGATCTGTGGGTTGGGAGAGACAGGCGTCATGTGAGGCAAGGCAGCTGCTCTGCCTTTCTTCCCTCCCTGCAGTAAAGGGTTTCCTTTCAAAGGAGCCACATGTATCTCCTTTCAGCAAGGCAAAATGGTGTCACTGTAGTTCATTGGAGTCCTCCGATAAGATTGAACAGGTGTTAGGATGACTTTCGCACAAATATCTTTTATCCTCCTTTTGTTGAGATTTTGGAACTGTATAAATGTGTTTTGTGTGTTTTCCGTGTAATTTTGTGAGTTTTTTTCTTCTTAATTAAATTCACAAGATTTTCATATAATTATTTGATTTATATTCCATTCTATTTAGAACACATGGCCCAGCATGAGCAGTCCAGTGCCATGTGTTCCTCGAGGCATTTCTTGGAATATTTTTTTTTCATCTGAGAGTTAGATTTTTGAGCATAGCAACCTCAGTAAAAATAGCAATTCTTGTAAAGAAAACATTCCAATTTAGACAATTTTCAGTTTTAATTGCCAGTAAACAAGAGTCTTTAGTTTTTCACTTATTTGTTACTAGGATTTCTTCAAAAATTGTTAAGCAGATTTGGTGAAGTGGATTTGCTCAGATCTTTGTGGAAAGGTTATTGAGGTTTTTTGTTTGTTTGTTTGTTTGTTTACACTGACCATTGATTGACTGCTTAACAAGGAACATGCTCATTTGCTTTACGGTATTCCAATACTTCATATACAGCATGGATTCATATCTTATGTTCTGTTTACGGAACTGTCAGAAAGATGCACGCAACCACTCGTAAAAAAAAGGTGGTAAAGGGAAACAATTATTGACTTTTTTATTGGACAGCTCATAGACATAATCAACCTCTTTTCATTCTCAGGGTGTTCAACGCTGTCGTTTTGTCAAATTAGATGTTGTTTAAGAGATATGCACAAGGTGTTGTCTGGTGTCAATATTTGACTCCGATAGATTTATGATTTTTCCATCTTAAAAGAGCCTGATTAGGACGTTGAAGGGGTGGAGGCATCACAGGATTTTCACCTCGGAGACCATCCTGTGTCTGGCGGTTATTTTTTCGCTTAATTGAATTTTATTCATCAGTTTTATTTTTATTATGTCTCATTTTTATGCAGCGTTTGGTTAGTTTTAGGCACTTAAATTACTTGGTTAAGTTTAGGCAAAGATCATATTTTCTGAAATATGCCCTTTCCCACCAATACCCACATGTAAGACTGTAAAATTCTTGTTACAGGAGGAGCAACATTGAGGACACCAGCAGAGAACCTCTGACTATGGATTCTTTCTGACGTTCACAGAGTTTTATACATATATCGGACCACTCTGCATCCAAGCAAGCAGAGAGTGTTCACACAACTTTGGCCTACATTACTGACAAGCTCTAACAATTCAAAAAGACAAAAAAGAGGAAAAAAAATTAAAGTTTAAAGAATATTTTTCCTGTGAGTTTGAAAGTGGAAAAAGACAAAACTGTTAACATTCAGAGGATGTTTAGAGAATGTTGTACGATTATGTTACATTATAATAAAAGAAGAACCAACATTCAGAAAATGTTTTCAGTATTGAAATGGTCCTGTAATTTGACATATCAGCAAAGGTACAACATTCTGCCTGTAATGTTCTGAGGATGTTTTTGGCATGTCGCTGTTGAGAAAGTTCTTCTATAAAAATTCCCACAATGTTACGTGACAACAAAGGAAGTACTTCCTTAATGCAACATTTGAAAAAAAAAAAAAACATCTTTGGCTTTGAGACAAATATTCTGGTAACTAAAGTCAAATTTCCCACTGAAGACATTACTAGAACTTTTTCAGAAGGTTTTTAGAAACAAGAATGCTCACTGGGATGTTGACAGCTGACGCTAAAGGGTCTGGCTGGGCGTCCTGACAAAGCGGCAGTATGTGGAGTGAAATCTGGCTCAAATAAGACCTGCAGGAAATGTGTGTATGTGATGCAGCACAGGGCACCAAATGGAATCAAACTAGGGGCCTTGCAGTTGATGTGCATTGTAACCTCTTGCTTGTAAGGATTTTAACAATTGTGCTATGAAAGCTGCTGGGTTGTTTACATGGTCGCTGTTGAATAGCACGAACGTTATCCTGCTGCCATTCTAAATAACAGGCAGAAGTGAACCTGATATGAGAGTACACAGTAACGGATCTGGTAGTGCATCTATTCAAGAGAGGCAGTCCCTCCTACTACCAAAGCTATAACGATGCACTGTGTGCGACCCCCAGAAGAGACTGATCAATAAGTCACTGCAATGAAGTGGCACATCGATTACACCAATGACAGGGCATTTACAGGTTTAATCTGTATAATGAGTGTAACCTTTTTCTTTCAGCCACCTGCTTTCTGCCTGGCATGGACCTGTCCAAGGCCAGCAGGGAACAGAGAGAGAGGAGGGAGTACGATAAGATGAATGTCTGTGTGCATGCATGTTGTGGGGGGTGGGGGTTGCTGTTGTAGGCAGAAGTGTTGGGGAGATAATGCCAAAAAACGCAGGGAGTGGAAAAAAGAAAAGTATGGGAGAGGAGAGAAGAGAGTAGTTTATGTGACACTCGGGTCTGTGTTTGTGTCACAGCTGTAGGTAGGATTGTGGTGCAAGGGGGAGGATCATCATCACCACACATTTGTATGCAGTGTAGAGGAGGCCACGAGTGATTAATGTGTGTCATGGTTAACTCCAGGCTCTGCAGTCTCTATAGCATTTACAGTGTGTCCTCCTCCTCTTGCCTTCACAATCCTTGCCAAGCCCGAACAGATTCTTCTGCTCTTTGCTTATGTCCTGTTGCAGCAGAAACAGCTGCTGTTCCTCTCATGTTTCCTGGGCCCACAGTGATAAATGTTATTAACGTTAGCTGGACTCGTTTTCTCCAGCCATAAAGTAACTGAAATAATCTCAGTTATTTCCCACTTAATTTATCTAAGCTGTATCTTGTCCATATTTCTCCCCACATATTACCATAAATGACATGAATGCCAGTTAACCTATATGTTAGTGGGAGCTTTACACAGCTGACTTGGCAAAAAATTCCACAGCAGGCAGCGTAGAGTAAAAATGATCAATTTCCACATCATTTAACAACACCTTTCCTGTTACTGTCATGATCGCCTTTACAGCGTGGGAGGGGAATATGTGGGAACATCTTTATTTTATACATCAGTTAACTTGTGGGTGTTGTTGTGAAGCGATTTTCTCCCGCAGATTTAAAATTTCAGCACTGATTTTTTTAGTTTTGGTAGCTAAGCTGATTGAACTGGAGGCTGGTTCTTATTTCTGTGTGGCCGCTCTTTGTGTCGACTTGATGCAGGTGTTTTAAAATATGCATAAAACCTTCTCCCCAGTGAGTGACTTAGCTGCAGTTTATTTCTGTGCAGTTTGGAGTTTAATGGAGTGAGTAAGCTTGACCAAATTAAATATTTGTAATCTTAGACTATCCATATGAGTAAAACTTATCAAAAAAAGGGCACGCAAATTATAAAATAATGAGCAAAAAGTAGAATTATGCTTTAAATGATTAGGCTTCCAAAAGACTGTCTGCTGAAGAAATCACAGCACGGTAAATGTTCTTCCCCCGTAGATGGCTGCAAGAAATATCTCTGGGGGACAAAGTGCTCTAAGCGTGTTGTCAAGGGAATATTACTGCAGTGTTATGATGGGTTTTTATTCTGTCAGTCTCATCCCCAAGGGCAGAAACCCCACTCACAACTGCGCTGCCTGCTGGTTCACTTTGCCAGAAATGCTTCACATATACAGCACATAGACACAAACAAGTGCAGACAGCAGATGCACACAAACACCAGTAAACACACGTATACACACACGCACACACACACACCCCATCACCTTCAGAAAGTGGACTGCTTGCAGCTGAAGCCAAGTTAAATGCTGCTTTGCCAGTCCATCTTTGCCTCCCCCTTCCTCCCCTCCCCTCATCTCTTTGACTCCCAAGGACAAGGAGACCCACCGTACAATGGGACACCATTTATCACTGCAGGAACAATTACTGGAGACATTTCATTGTCAGAAAATTTCAAGCCATTCTTCTCTCATCTCTCTCTCTTTATCTCCCTCTTTCTGCTCTCTTCCTCTGTCTTTCTTACTTGCCCTCCTGCCATGCCCCTCTTTTTTTCCCCCTCCCTTCCCCTGCTTTGCCACTTTGCATGGCTCCCATTGAGCTCTACTGCAGGTCAGACTCCCATTAGCCCAAGCACATCACTGTAGATTACAGCACAGAGGCGGTAGAGCACTGTATTATATCTCATCTAAAGGCCCTGACAGACTTTTCTCCCTCTGTTTCTAACAATGGGATCCTCTTTTTCCCAAGGAAAGGCATGGAAAATTGCCTCTGATACTGTATCTCCTGCCCTGCGCTTTAATGAAGCCTTTCAACATGGCGCGGTGTGAAGGGGAAGGAAGAGAGTCAGTTGTCCAATCTTTCTGTTTGATCATACATGCAGGCCTAGTCTCAGTAACGCACAGCACAACAGAGCAGGAAGAGATTTAAATACCAGATACGAATCAGATTTATAATGCTTTGCTTTTGCCTGCCTTTTCTTGCCCTATAGTTTTGGCTTGCTTTTTGGTCTGTGTGACTCCAGGGCTGCTTTGCAAAAGCATTTTGAAAGTGGGTTCAAGTCAGGGTTACATATTGATGAGTCACTTGATGCTCAAAGCCTCCAACATAAAAAAGGGGGAAATGAACCACACTGCCTTGTTGTGTCACCAACTGAAAGGTCAGTGTGAGTCTTTGCTCCGTCTGCCCTACACTGGCAAATTTGACAATCCTGGCTTTAGAATTCAGCTTTGAACTGGCTGACCTGTGCTTTGCTTCTGTGCTACTTTAACTTATTTACACATTGGTACTTGTCTTTCCTTTAATTTTTACTTAAATGTTGCATTGGTTTCCAATCAAGAGTGACACGTTAGCAGGTTTCCAAATCCAACTAAGTCTGGAGTAGCACCTCGGGTAGCCTGCAGAGCATCCTTGACATCCATCAGTGCAGAATGAAAATGGGCCCCGATTGTCAAATGTGCTGTGATTTATCTGTAAGGGCTGATATGATCACTATTGGATCGTTTTTAATGACTAATGACATTTGAAAAGTGCTTGGGTCTGCGCAGAGGCACAGAGGGCAAATTACCTCTCCACAGCACAGCGTAGTGTTCCCTCTGTGGTGAGAACAGCGGGTCTAAGTCAGAATGGAGCCATGTTGAGTATGCGCATGTCCATTTGTGTCACTGAGCAGGCTGGCAGAGAGACCCCAAGGCAGTGCCTGAGGGCTGCTCAGGAGGTTCTAACGTGTCCTTGACAGTCTCCAAGCATGTCTCAGCACTGGCCTACAGCCTCAGATTAATCCACAGGTTAATCTTACACACTAATGCATACACAGACACATGTGTTCAAGCACAGACACACAGGCATACTGATGCCACTCATAGCCGGTGGTTAACTAGATGTTGCTATCAAAGTTAATATCAGTGCAAAGCTCATCTTTCTTTTCTGCCTTGTTCAGTCTAACAGGAGATGGGCTATGGCTACTGCCTGCCCTGCATGAGCGGCTAGCTCTGCCTGTGTCATTCTATTTCTGTTGGAAGTTTAAATTCAAAAAAATGAAATTGAAGGTCACTTTTTTTGTAGATTCAGCCCACTGTTGGCTGTACTTCTGTGGTTTCATCGACACTTTGTTTTTGCTAGAAAAAGTCAGGATGGTCCTCTGTCTCTGTGGGGGTGCTGATGAATAGCTCCTCCACAACCATTCACACATTACTGTGCTATCTGCCACTGTATTTTATTATTTCTTATGTAATTTAGTACTTTAAGCCAGGTCTGAAGGAAGGGAGACAGTAATGGAGAGGTGGGGAGAAAACAGAACGGAATGTGTGAAACAGCTGACGGACAGTGAGAGGAACATTATTGCATCTGCAGTCGTGAACTGTCTCTTGGTTTTTGGAGAGGGTCACTTAGCTATAGGAGTCACAGCTGGTTTCGCCAGCAGCCAGACACCCTGGGGAACTATCAGACATTCCTGCAGGTCCATCTCTGCAATAACTCTGTGCTGACATGGGTTAAAAAGGGTCAGATAGATAGAGGGCTATAGATCTGGCAAGTCTATACAAGTGAGAGGACATAGGACTGACCATCTGTCTGCTGTCTACCCTGAATACTGAGAAGAAAAGACAGAAAATAAAACTTAGTACAGGCTGTTACATTCAACACTGTCTATTCCACTCTCAGCATACAGCCCACAGTGCTTTAACTCAAGTGGAAATTTCCAGTAACATTCAGTGAAACCACCTTAACCTTTAGGTAGATTTAATACCAAAGTTCCCAGACAGTGGAAGACTTCGGGTTTTGTTGCAGCACTGGTAGCTCTTTTAATTTCCATCTCAGCAACTGAATCCAAGAATAGACACAAACCACAGACAATCCATACACAGTTTAATATCACTGAGAGGGCTAGAACAATGATTTAGAACCACTAAATAGATGCTCCACATAATCAACTTTGCATATTTGATGTGAGGCACTCTCCAGAGTGGGCTGGCTTTCAAATGTAAATTTTGCCTGCAAACTTAAATCATTTAGTGCATTTTACTTGAAGCGTATCTTTGACAACAATAAATCACAAGGTTGCTGCATCCATTAGCAAATTGGCTCTGCAGTGGATGGAAGAATAAAGGGAGAGAGAGAGAGAGGCAGAGCAAGTGTGTGCGGCAGCGGTCTTTTCTAATCAACAGTAACAGTTTCAGAGCTGTAGTAGCCAGACACTGCGGCACATGGACACCCATAAACCTCTGGACGCATACATCACGACAATAAGCTAATTGATTGGCTAGCCGGGACAGTGGGTGGGACGCGTTAGCTCCGAGTGATGCATGCCACAATCCGCTTTGAAGAGCCTCTGTTCTTTCTTTGGCCGTGTTGCACTCATAGCCCTCTCTGCGTGTCCGTGAGACGGCCGCGACAGATCTTTCAATGGGCGTCCTTCATGGCTCACAGTTTGCAGCCAGCACACACTCTGTCTGCCTCTGCTCTCCATCTCATCCCCATTCTGTCACTCTCTCTCACACAGACACTTTTCAAGACACTGGCCTTGTCTTTTTCTTTTTGCTTTCATTTGGAGAGTTTTATTGTATTTGGGTAAGAGCAGGCTACAATGCTGTGTGTCCACCCTTTCAGAAATATATATTAGACAGAATAGCTGGTGCGTTCATGAGCGCCAAGAAAGAGACAAGAGGAGGAGAAATGGGGCCAATTAGAAGCCTGGAGCTAGCACAGTCTTCTGAAGCTGCTGGTCATGTGTGTCTGTGTGTGCATCCTTGTGTGTAGGTGAGATTGTTTGCAGGTACTGTATGGGAGGTGATGAGAGGGAAAAAAATTGAACCAGGAAGTCCATTATTTCTATTTTGGTGTCTGGCATTACTGGAAGCTGGCTGGAATATGAATTATGGAAATGATAGGGGCTTTTAGCTCAGAGTCTTTACATCAGAACCCTTTGTTTTTGTGCGCATGCGCTGCTTGTGCGTCCAGCCTTTTACAGTTGGTAGTACTCTTTTTTTTTTTTCTTCTGAGGTTCCTTTTATGTCCATCTTACTTTGATTAGTGGCTGTGATGTGTTTGAGCTGTGCCATCTCAGAACAGACTACTAGAAAGAAATGTTTTTGCCCAGCAAGTCTGTACTTGCATTACTTACTTTCAGGGTCAGTTGATCACCCTGAACCAGGACCTGATTGGCGGCCTGAAAAACGGACAATAGACATCCATCCAAATCAGAGGGATGCAAGAAATAGATGTGAATGAGGCAACCGTGTAAAAGAGCTGAACCCAGACAACAGAGACTGCTGGATAGAAGGAAGCATAGTCTTCCTTCTATCATCACAGCGATGTGAGATCCTCTGGGCAAAAAGATGGACAAGCTAATAATTCTAGTGAGGAAGTCAGGAGACTTCTGCGACTTTGGTGGTATGTTTCCCAAAGACATGGATGCAAAATACTCCCATTGTTACCACTGATTGTTTTAGATGGTCTGGAATAAATCCAGGAGTGGCATGGAAAGAGACAGAGCTAAACCTTATAGTATTAAGAAATGACACCACTCTGGTCACATTACCCTGCAGGAAAATTTCTGCAGACCAGACACTGAACTGTTCGGAATGGGGCAATGTCCACACTACATGCCTAGGGAGTCATGTGCCATGTTGCTGTTTACATCATCCGAGGTGTTGTAAGAGCGAAAATCACCCCTTAAAGAACTCTAATAGAAATCTATGGGAGAATTCCATGATGCCAAAGATGGATGTTATGTGACACCTCCCTCCAGAAGGCCCATCAGCTACATTATAACAGCCAAACCAGAAAGCCTCAACCCAATAACTGTCATGTGTGACTGAATTGTAGAACTATAACATGTGGGCAAAAAGTGGGGCAAAGTCAAAAAACATTTTTAAGCGGTTGTTATCTATTTTAGACACACTATTTTTTTTCTGAGTGACCATTAAAGTTGCAGTTATGGCTCTCTCCTGATTCATTTAGTTCGAGCACTGGTCTTTTTTGCCTAAAATAACTGCCCGTTGGTGTTCCCAAGATGACTGCCAAGGGGCGAGACTTGCTTCTGAGGAGTTTGATCCAGCAGCCATGTACAACCTTGCCACTCTTTCACCACAAGACATCAGAATCTGCACATCAGTGCTTTCTTTGTGAACTCTGGGGACTTTAATTACATCACGCTGGACAAGATTCTTCCCACTTTCACTCAGTTTGTGGACTTTCCTCCCAGAAGTGACAGGACTATGACCTGCTGTGCTCATCCAGTTTTTCAATTGTCTGCAGAAGTTTTATTTTTTCCACAGTTTCCTGCAACTGTTACAAAGCAATTTCCTGGCAAGGATTAATGATTTTTTCCTGATTATGACTCAGATTCTTGCCTGTAGTGATCAGATATAAAAGGTTGTTTCCAGGGGTTGATTTTCTTATTACTCCTTCACTCAGTATTTAAGCAGAGTGCAGAAGTTTTCCATTGCTTAAGCTTGTGTCTTGTGTTAAAACTGTCAGAGATATGGAGTGGATATTGCCTGCTTAGACCAGCAACAGTTACCTCTTCCGAATGTCCCGGAGGCAGTGTCATACCATGCATTTGAAATGAGTAAATATGAGAATGGAAAGGAGAAAGAGATGGAAAAGGAGAAGAAAAAAAAATCACACTGTGGGCCTCTTTTCACACTGTGGTGTGCAGTTGAATCAGACTGTCCAACTCTGCTTTCTCTATGATCAAAGTTAACACATCAAACAACTCAACTGGCAGACAAGTGAGTTACCTATCCTTAGGCTTCAGGAAATATGGCTCGCACCTTGCAATTACTCATCCGCGATGCAGAAAAAATTTCAAACCGCTCACTGTGGAATTGTTAGAGCAGTTGTCCAGCAATATTTGTCTTCGTTGTTTGAGCAGAGAAGCTTTTGCTTGTGCGCTGTGACAGCTCTTTGTTGATTTGTTTCCTGCATCCTCCCTGAATTCACAGACTATGTATCTTTACAGCCCTAACCACATCCTTGTTAATTAACAGGACAATAAACATGCTGGCTTCCATTAGCTGTGGCGACTGCTGCATATTTCCCCAGACACTGTCTGACTGGTAGATAGGGGCTCTCTGCACTGCACAATATGTTAATCAGCCTCCTTCATCTCAAGCCCTTCATCTTCTCTCTCTGTCTTCAAAGTCAAGTAGGAGACCCTCTTCTCTCCGGTCCCAAGGCCCTGCCATATCTCCATCTGCAGGTAGCTTAATCTGTCCTCACTGGAGAGTTTCGCCACATTACTGGGGTACTCACTGACCAATTACTATCCATTTCAAGTGGAGGGCTCATCAGGATGGTGTCACGAAGGAAAAATGTGGACGTCCTCTTGACCTTTTGATTGTCCTGATACATCAAGTGCTAAGGCAAACAAGAAAAGCGGCGAGTGGGTCTATCAGGGTTAGGCTGACTAACTCATCATCCACCAGGAGAGTGGAACTGCGTAGTCATCCTTTAAATCTGTGCTGAAAGTGCAAGGGAGTGTGTCACAGCCTGAAAACACTTTGGGCTTTATGTGGCATGGAACCTCTTTATTTTGGAGTGGAGCGTATGGCAGTAATCCGACCCACAGATAATAAGACGGCATGTCATAAATCCCTTCAGAAAACTAAAGGCAGTTAGGCTCATATTTGCTCATTCCGTCAGGGCATGCACTGTTTGCTGCTCAGACAGAGTTGTCTCCATTCCTTTTTTTTTCTCTTCTTCTTCTTTTTTGTTGTACGCTCATAAAATAGTCAAACTCTTTAAATACCAGCTAGCTTAAAATACATGGAGCAGACTCCCACCCAGCCTTCAACGTAGCTGAAGTGTGAACTCTGTAAACAGAGATTGTCCCTTAGAGAGTGAGAGTCAGGAGCATTATCATAAGCAACTGTCAGATTTTTGTCTTTGCATTGTTAAGTAGAGAGTGAGAGAGAGAGAGAAAGAACAGACCATGATTTAATTAAAGCAAGACAGAGGGCACAGGAGGAATAAAATATGAAACAAAAGAAGAATAGAAGTTAATAAAGTGGCAATAAGTGAGTATGGGGGTGTAGTTATTGTCAGGTCTTTTGAAGAATGATTATTTCTTTTACCTTTGGGCGGGTTGAACAGCTGTGAGGCCACGCATGTGCCCAGCTGCAGGTCTGAGACGGGCAGTAGTTAGGCATGCCAATCTGGTGGCCTCTTTCTGCCTGCCAGTCTGCCCAGATCTTCAGGGCTCCCCATTAGCCCCCTCTGTTTTGCTGCTCTCTGGCATAAGAGCTAATTAAAACATGGCTAAATTAACAACGCATTCACAGGCTAGCCTGCCTCGCCTGTTTGCCTTCCTCCTCCCGTACTTTCTTTTTTTCTTCAGTATCTCAGTATACACACATAAACACACAGATACACTCCTCCTCCCTTTCCTCATCACCCTATATCTCACTGAGGCGGCCTACTGCGGGAACATGTGTTTACCTTAAGGGGTTTTATAGCAATTACACTCCTGTGCTCTCTCTGCCTGTTTTGTTTTCCATTTATGTGTTTATTTAATTGGCATTCAGTGTGCTGTAATTCTATTAGTTCCTGAAAAGGTCAGGGTCATACGGGAATGGCTTCTGGCAGACTCGTCCGTGAAACACTCAAACCGTTCCATACATACACAGATATAATTAAAAAGAACCAGTTACTTCACAACCTTTTTCGAAGACAGTTTTTAAAGAAAAAATATCAAAAGCTCTTCATTGTAATCAAATTTGTAAAATGTTGTTGGAGCATAAATATTAGTTCCTACTGACTACACGGCACAGATATCAGTCGATAACATAGTTGAATTAAAGATTATTAGACATCATTACGTGACAGAGTCTTTTTTCCTGTGAACAACCACCAGTCACAGCTACTGTTCCCTCTGTTTTTCCTCTTGGTAACAGCATCATACAGAAATAACACCAAATGTAATCACTGGATGGTAATAACCAGTTGCCAAACGCGTGCAGAGTCTGAGTCACCGAGAAAAGCCTAATTGCTGTAGCTGCAGTATTAGCTGTAAGGCTCTGAGATTGTATGCAGCGAGGCACCTTTCTGCTGTCAGGTCATCGTCCAAATTACACAGGAATTTTGAAGTATTTAAATTTTAAACTCCTATAAAGTGGCCTACATGGCCTCGGCTGCATTTGAGCGTTAATAATGAATGAAGACGAACAGATCAGCATGTGTAATGGGAACTTGGCTGGAGACGTGGCGTGAGCTGACTGGGTATTTCAAATGATCGGCTATTAAAATTATGCATGATGAGATGCAGACACCTGACGGAGCCAAGATTTGACAAATCTGCAGTGTGTTTGCGCAGCTACTACAGTGGATATTATCGTGCAAGCTTCCGCATATACTTAGGCACAGATTTCACACGTACACGTACTCTGCAGCAGAAAATTATACCATTGTCATTGACGGTTCAGTCTGAAGACATGCTGCAGACACTTAATTTCTTAGTTTGTGGTAAATTCATTCGTATAACTTGTACAGCGACAGAACACAGAGTGGCATGTAGCAAATGCAAATCTTCAGCACAGGTGAATAATAAAGAGTAATGCATTATTAATGGATATACCAGTGGACTCTGATGGGTGTTTGACCAGATGCCATCACATCGATACTTAGCAGTAAAAAAGACAGCCACTCAACCATAATTATTTTCTAGCTTTTTTTTTCTTTTTGTATGTGACAGTAAATGTTCCTTTTTGTTGCAGCTCTGCCACTTTCAGTACTGTATTTTTTCCCCTCCATCATCTACCTCTCTCTCTGCGGATGGTGCTGATTATGGTTAATTATGTTGATAAATGGTAGTGCTGAGGGTACTCCATCAGCATTTCATAATCTGTCTTCTCTCTCTTTATCATGGCTAAGCTGCGCCTGTGTGCAGGTTGATGCACATGGTAATGCTGCTTAAATATTCATACACATCATGCTTGTACCCTGACTCAGAGAGACTCTTAGAGCTCGAGTGTCCTTACTGACTGCTAAAAGTATACAGTGGCCACATCTGTTTGGCAGCAAGTGCGGCTTAATTTAAATGCAAGCTTGTAAAAAAAAAAACAGTCTGTGGATGTGCTGCAAAGCATGTTAGCTACAATTTAGACAAAAATTCCTTTTTTTTTTAACATAAAAAGACTGTTTCACCACCACTGTGGCAATGTCAGCGTATCCTCTTTAATTTGCTTGATGCCACAGTTACTGGGGCTAATTTTAGTAATGGCTCTAAATTGGCCCTCGCTTTAATGCCACTTTTTATTCTTTTTCCAGTAGTGCACCATAAAACCTCTCTTTAGTTAAAATATTACACTTTTTGTTTTTAATGGTGTGCCTGTGGTGAACGTTTGGTCTTGCTTTTCATCGGTGTACAATCGGCATAAACTGCAATTTTTTTAACCTAGTTTTTGTCAGCAGTAAAAGCATTTTTGTCGCTGTTGTGTATTGCTGAGGGAGGACGTAATAAAAATACAGACATAATGAGCCTAGAATGACAGTCCCATGTGAGCGTGGTTAAAAGAGGGTATATAACATGTAGTGTGTAACTATTAATTCTTGATTATTTATTTCTGTTTTTCTACTCTGGTAGAAATCTCTTGCAGAAGCTGCGTGTTTTTTGGAAACATATAGGGTGCCTGAATTGCAGATGAGCCATCCATGCTTGTTTTGTGAACCGGGTCTTCTCGTGACATTGCTCTTGAATGCGCACTCTAACATTCAAACAAGGATTATGCCCCATCCCCAACCCGCCTCTCACTTAATTGGCTTAGATGAATATCTAAAGAGCTAAAGCTGGGTTTAAGCCATGCAATTAGCAGAGTGCTGTTATTGAATTTACATGAACACCACTGACGCTGATTGTGTGTCATAAACAACGTTTAAATCACAGTGCATATGTGATGGAGACTTTGCATACTGTAAGATGTTTATTTATAGAAAAGATGGAGCAAGAAAGAAGGAGACTGTGTGAGAAAATTGCCTAAAATTCAATATGCTGTGCAATTATCATGTGTAATAGCCTGTAAAATCCTAATATCTATTCAGCCACTTGGAAAGGCACAAGAAATGGCCTGGCCACTTAGCCCACTTTCTCTGGCCCCTTCCTGGCCATGACAGACGGCCCTGTCTGGAGAGTAGAAAGAAATAATATAAGCCATATTTCATTGAAAGGCCCTTCCATGTATCCTCATTCTTTCTGTTTAACAGACTTTCCCCACCTTTCCTTATCCTTCCGATTTCTCCAGAGCTGTATTGGTGATTACCTCCGGTGAATCAGCAGAGGTAATGGGGACTGGATCCTGGAGGCAAAATTCACTGTGAGGAGGTTGTTCTATTGTTTTCTCACTGCTCTGCCCTATTTATTCCAGGGATTTGGGACCAGCTGGAAGTCAATTTTGGACCCGTTAAGCACGATTTAACAGTGCCTGTTGCGCATGTGTCAGTGTATGTCTATCCAGTTGAGTGCAATACACATATTCTGCAAAAAACAAAAAAACAGTACAAATACAAAGACTTATTCCATATTTTATGCAGCATTCTGCAAATTATGAATGCAGTGGTTAGATGTCCGCTTTTTTAGTTATTATGTGGCCAAATTATTTAACAGTGGCACATTCAGCTCACACTCAGCTTTGCATATGTATTTTTCTCTATTTTACTCACACCTAAAAGACTCCATGTTATTTATGCTGTTTTACAATTCATGGCAGGATATACAGTTTAGGCTTCTGAAAACATTATGCCAATCAGAATTCACCAAGAACAAGGAATGATGAGCAGAACTGAAACCGAAATTGATTAACTCTGTCTAAAATCTTTCTCATTACCTCTCATTCTCCTGCATATACACAATCAGGAAAAGCGGAGAAAGTGGCTTTGGGAAACCAAATGTATGGAAGATTCTTTTGCTAGTTTTTTCCTCCTTCCTGTCACTCATGTATGGAAAAATCAGCCCTCGCTTGTTTGCATCCTTGCATCTTTTGCATACACTTGTGAGCCAGGCATGTGTTCGCTGCAGCAGGCAGCACTCTGGCCAAACAGGCTGCCTACCTACAGTTCTTGCAATAAACCTGTCAGAAGGGTTCCCATCTTCATCTCCTGGCTGTTCACTTTGTCATCTGACAACTCCTGTCAAATCACTCCACAGGATTTAAAAAAAAAACCCAAAATAACAATACCTCAACACACTTTTCACACGAACAAAACACAAGTGGCGGACAAAATTAGCACCGACGGCTTTCTTCTTCACGGGACTTGCACAAATAAATTAAACAGTTTCTATTTTTTGTCACAACAAGCAACAATTAATTGGCTGCACATTCTCTGTGCTGCACCCTCCCTCTCCTCTAATGTCTAAGCTTCCTGTCAGTTATGCTGTTTATCTGCATCATATTGCTCTTCTTGGAGCAAAAACAAAAACCAAAAAAACATCAATAGCCTTCTACCAGAAACGAAGGGAGGGACCGTTTCCTCATTTGCTCATTCGCCTGCTCTCCATCCCCTCCCAGCCACCACCACCACCACCACCATCGTCTGCCTGACATGTCACATCTGAAAAGAGCAGGGAGCACTTGCCACCTCTGCTGGAAGATTCCCTCATTCTGTGGCACCCTGATAAGCTCTGACTTACTTCCTCCATATGGGTCAGAGAGACTTGGGGCCGCGCAGCTTGTTTTGCCTTTTGTAATTACATCTGCTTCACTGCACTGTTTCTGCTCCCCTCACTCTCTTCTTCCATACAAGGAATACATTTGTGGGTGTTTGTGCATGCATGCATGTGTGTAGGGAGGAAGGTGTGTGTGTGTGTGTGTGTGTGTGTGTGTGTGTGTGTGTGTGTGTGTGTGTGTGTGTGTGTGTGTGTGTGTGTGTGTGTGTGTGTGTGTGTGTTCATAATCCCTGTACACCATCTTCAGGCACCAGCTATTTTTCTTACGTACCGAGCAAACAACATTAAATAAAAGAAAGGCTTTTATCCTCCCAAGTACATATATCCTTATACATTCTCTCCATCCATTGCAGTGCCACTCACCACTGGCTGCAATGACCCCCTTACTGTGATACTACACTCTCCTAGCCAGTAATTTCAGATTGTAGAATCTACAAAATGTGAAAATCAAACCATCTTCACACACTACAGTTGCGTAGTGCTGAAAAGAGATTTACGGAGACAATAACTGGTTTGTTTATAGTCAAACTGCTGAAGGGAGGAGTGATTAATGAAGCAACAATGAAAGAGGTATTTGTATTGTAGATTGTCAGTGATAAAGTTAGTCTTCTTGGTATTGCCTCTCTGGCATGTGTGGTTTATTTGGCTCGATTAGGAACAGTGGTTCAGTTCTTTGAGTCCTGTAGCAATACCTTGCTTTGAATCCTCTCCAGCTACCATTATATAATACATTTCAGTTATGCTTAGTGTTCAGTTCAAACATTAACCTGAGTCACTGATCTCACACTTAGACTGTGTTGCCAGCAAGTCTGATAGCCAGGACTGAAACTGTAACATCCAGTCCTATTTGGATGGAATTCATTTCTCTGGGGAAGGTTAGGTAATCTTAATATTGTGCACAAAGTGATTGCAAATCCCATCCAAAGCACATATTTGTGTGAATTTTCTTCCTTCAACCTGATATTATTCACATTCCAAAATACACATTCTTTAGTGCACTTGTTTGTCCTGCAGAAGTAAATTCACAACAAGCTAGTATGTATTGTTTTACTGACCTCTTAAGCTCTCAGTATGCTCCCTGTCTTGTGTGTGTTTGAGTGTTATGTGAACATTATTGTTCACATTCAAGCTGCTCTCCTTTGTGCCGAACCTGCTTTTCAACACTGCAAAGAAATAAACCAAGCGTACAGGAAAGGAAAAAAGAAAGCAGGAAAAGATCTGTGTGCGGTTTATTTGTTAAAACTTTTCCAGTAGCTTTATTTAGCCAGTGTTGTTTCCTTGTTCTTGCCTTTATAAGTTTGTATCTTTTCTGATTAACAGTGTGATGGGAATAAGGAGGAAGAATTGCAGCAGCCAGAGATCACAATGTCCTGAATTCTGAGAGACACATTAAGTTTCTGTGTTGGCTGCAATTGTGTAATTGCTGAGATTTGACTGTGCATGTTTGTGGAACTCAGGAGGCATGCAACAGGTTAAAATCTTCTGCGTTTGCATCTGACATTGACGTGAGGGTGCACAGAACAATGTTCAGTGCACTCCTACATCACATCAAGGAAGAACTGCAGCTTGCACAGGACTGTAATCAAGAGATGCAAACCTGCTGGTGACCGAGCAATTACAGTTACATTCATACGAATTACAAGTATTGTCAGGCAAAAGCACCCATTTCATATGTTTCTTGATTGCATCCTATTCAATATGTGCGCGAATAAGTACATGTAACTAGATGAGATTCCGTTGGAAAAAAATAGAGCAAGTATGTTGCCTCTGATGGCAGTTTTTAGCTGGTTGCATACCAGCTGAGAAATTTGTCCAAACGTCAGACAATCATTCTGGTTTGTGGTAAATCCTGAGAGCAGCAGCATTTTTTTTTTTTTTTTTTTTTTTTTTTGATTGCTTGCTTCCACCTGCTGCAAAGTTAAAACTGCCAGGTCCCGCAGGATCCTAGTCCCAATGCAGCCTTCTAGTTTGTAATATTGGCAAAAACAAAAAAAGATTCTTAGCTGATTTCTGAATTCTGTATGCCTTTCAATTTATTACTGCAGACTCACCCCTGTGGTTTCTATGACAATTAATCTATAAGGCCTTGGTAACTAACTGGGTCTTAATTAATAATATATGTGACTGTGTGGGAGATTGTTTGGAGCTAATTATTTCCATTGTTGTGGCCTTGTGTTGGCAATTTGTTCTTAGATCTCTTTTTTGAATCTCAATGTGACTTCATGAATAATTTTATCTTAACTGAAATTGTACGTCAGCAACACGTGGATTTCACATCACGATTTGGTTTGGCCGTCTTGCCCCCAATATTTTGGACAGTGACAGAACTTGCATTGTTTCATAGGCAGTGTAGTTTTTGGCTTTTTAATGCCATTCAGTAGTTCTCAAATCCTCAATCTTGGAGATATGTATATATATATATGTATATATATTATATGTATATATATGTGTGTGTGTGTGTGTGTGTGTGTGTGTGTGTGTGTGTGTACACACACACACATATATATACATATAATATATATACATATATACATATATATATATATATATATATATATATATATATATATATATATATATATATATATATATATATATATACAGCACAGGTGAGCTGTGCATCGCTTTGCACTGAGTTATTCATCTGATTATCAAAAGATCATGGTCAGGCTTTACCGCAACACAAATCTTGCCGCAGTAGTAGTTACAATTCCATGTGTGCTCAGAATCATGCATCACTACACTTTCTCTGACATTTCAAAAGCTGCCTTTCATCCCACTCATAAAGCTCTTGTGTGGAGCACATTAGTTATCGCCCTGAAACAATCCCCTTCTTCGGGTTCAGCCCTTTTGTCAAAGATCTCCCATGCAAGCGTTGAACCTTGGCACTGAAGATTCTATCATCCACACAGGGGAAACGCATCTTTCTCCCTGCAGGTGGATGACAGATCTGTATGTGTGTGTAACCCCGTGCATTCATTCTCTTTTGCTGGCCACCAATCACCACGCTTTCCTGCTTGATATTCATCACACCAAACCATGTTCTTATGTCTGCACCATGATCTGCACAGCTGGCTGCTACTCATATACTCAGAAGGTTGATTCCACATCACCTGACAAAGAGCTGTGCCCCGACATCGCCACCGACCCGTAACTGATAGGGGCTACATGTGCAGGCCAGCATTGGATGTGAAGACGCCTCAGTTGACCACTTCACCTTTTACTGACCCAACAAGAATGCCACTTATGTGGAGTCACATCTCTTGTCTGTTCTGCTGGATGGTCTTTCAGAAAGTGGGGACTACTGCTGGACAAACATGTTCTATATGACACTGTCTTGCACAGCCCCAGCATTGTGCTCCTGCTCACAACCATATCAATCTCCCAGCTTCCCTGGATTAGGTTTAAATAAAACACAGCAGTCCTACTTGACTTTTACAGTTGGCTTTCATCTTTTTTCCTTTCGCCTCTTTCGCTTCCCTTTCCCCTCACCTTAATAGCGGCAGAAAATAGAAGAATGGGCTATAATCTGCCTGTGAGGGTGAACAAAGGGACAGGATATGTGGTTTCTTTCTTTCTTTCTTTTATTTTTTATTTTTGCTTGTTTTCTTGCTGTCTTTCTTGCTATCTTTCTTACTTTCTTCCATTTTTTTTTCTTATTTTACCCTTTACCGACCCTTCCTACTCCAGAGTCTGTTTCTGTCCTACGTTCATGCAGCCTTGGTAGCTCTGTGGAGTCCAGGCACCTCTTTGATCTGTAGTCCAGAACACAGGATGAGAGTTATCCGCTGGCAACAACAAGAACATCCCATTAGGAGCTGGACAGAGCCTTGACAGACGCTCTCTGCTGCTGCTGCCGCCGCCGCCGATGCTGCTGCTGCTTGGCCCTAAAAGCTCACTGCCTGCTGCTGGTACTGCTGAGTCTCTCCGCTACTCTGAAGCTCTGGGTGGGCATTACTGGCCCAGCACAGTTGACGTACAAGCTCAGAGTGAGGTTCACTTGTTGAATTTAAAATCTTGAGAATGGCATCTTTGTAATTTAGTTTTAGTTAGTCACCCAACGGTGTTTGTGGCATTTCAGTTCTGGTTGATCAAGGTGCCTGAGCAGAAGTGGGATCTTTTGATTCAGGCAGGCACAGTCTGATGAAAGAGATATTTTGTAGAGCAAGTGACTTCACCTTAAGGTCCATGAAGACTCAAGGCCCATTTCCTTCTTCAGAGGATGTTCTGGAGGTTTTTATGTTTTCCTTTTTATGTGTAATATACCTGTGAATCTTGGCGAGCTGTGTGCTGATTATCTCCTCAGCCTAATTCAGGCTATTATACATCACAATAATGCACTGTGATAGACAGCTTGTGCCGACACAAAGCATGTATTCATCATGTTGTAATCAGAAACTTGCTATAACATCAAAACCAATGCCATTGCTGGTTTAGAGTGAATGGAAGAAGTGAGGCAAAGAGGAGTTGATGGGAAATTCTATACATATAAGACAGAGCTCAGGTGAAAAAATAGAGACAAGGTCACATTAAAATAATCAGCATGTTGCTAATTTTTTTTAATGCAGTCATTATATATCTCATCTGTATTTTCTTGATTTTGTCAACTCTGTTTCTACAAGAAACATCCAGCTGAAGCCACCTCGTTATCTTAAACAGGCCAAGCATTTGTCTTGGTCTCTATTGTTTTGCCTTCATGCAGAAAATCAATGGAGCTCATTCATTACATGCTCATTGAAAATGAGCATATTTGTTTGAACATTTGTGAGGATTTTTCAGTGTAGTGTGAGGCAGAGGAGCAAGATTTATCAAAACTGCCGGCAGTAGATTCCACAGTCACGGTATTTGCTTGCTGAAAAAGCATTATTTCTGTCCCCTTATCTTCCCTGTGCATCTGACATGTACAAATCATGGACATATGTACGTATAGGATGTAATTAATGCATGTGTACAATACATGCACTTGCAATCTCTCTAACACAAAGGCGCGCAGAGAAATAGTCACTGTGGTTTCTGTTTCCGTCACAAACAACCAGTGATGGATAGGCCCTTTCCATTTTAAACAGGGAGAAAACACATGCCCCCGGGGACCCTTGTGTGTGGAAGTACTTTGAAGTGTCCACATTTAATTCTTCTGTATGATAAATGAGAGGAGAGCTGCAGTTGTAGCCTGTGAGGAAAAGCTCTGCTTGCTCAACAAGGGGAGCGGTAACAAATGTAGCGATAGCTGATAAGCTGACTGTGTCTCTTGCTCTTGCTTGTTGTTCTGCTCCCTGCAGACCCCCACAGCCAGATAACAAATCCATCCTATCAATCAAACCCATCAATGGCTGGCTGCAGATTAGAGACAGTGATTTTGGGGCTGATTGGAGGGGAAATGCTGATTACACCTCCCTCTCTCTGACTTGATTACACTCTGCCTGTGTGTTGTCAAGCTCGGCTGCTGAGCTGTAATCACTGGAAGCTAAGATCAGAGGCTGTGGCTCCTGACGAGACAAGCGTACACCGCTTGCTGGCTGTGAGTTTATGACCATTGCTAGGTCATTAAAAATGCCCTTACTTAACACTGTTGGAGCAGAGAAAAGGAAAACTCCAGCCATGAAACCTCTTGTCTCATATTTTTGCTTCTTCTCCAAACTCATGTCATGTTCATCGCCTCCCGTTTTCCCTCCTCCTGCTTCCCTCCGCTGTTCTGGCCTACTTCCATCACAGTGGCAGAGGGTCCCATACTGGAGCGCACATCCACACATAAACACACCCACACACACACACACAGCGAGCAGAGTCCTAATCTGAGCTGTATTTAGCCGCCTCACCTTTAAAACTGGAGCAGGTACTAGACAGTCTCTTCTGCACCCACTTCAGCTTCTTCTAACATTAGATCCCTCTGCTCCTCCATCACTCTCTATTTACTTCCTTTCAATCACCGCAGCCTTAGAGGGGCTGCTGTATTTTTTTTGTCACTTTAAGCGTACTGTAGTCTGGCTAGCAGAGGCCACAGTGTATGTTTGGCACAACAAAAATGCACAAGCTACTTGTGAACATTCACCGCCAGATATGACCAACTTTTCTGCTGGTAAGTTTGAAATGCGTGTGGCAAATTAATTGGTTTTACTTGCTTTCTTGTTTGTAGAGGAATAATTGTGATGGCTTCACAGTGGGAGCGCAAGAACAAACCAAATTTATTCTTTGTTCCTTATGTAAACAAGGAAACTGCAGGAAAAACAAACTTATTAATTATTTTGATGATGACCGTTTGGGTAAATAAGGAGCATGTCAGTATGAATAATATAAAAGCCTGCAGCAAAGCTGAACCTCTTCAGAATATGTTGCTAAATATTGAAGCGACGTGTTGGTTTTTGTGATGCAAGCTGGAACAGTTATTTGAGTTTTCTCTGGTTGATTTTATTGGGGGGGAAAAGGAATCGCTCTGCTGTGTGCAGTTTGTAACATCTACCAGGGTTTTTCTTCACTTTTAATAAGAGTGGGAAGGGAACACTGTCTACCAGGGTCACTCTTTCAATTATTCTGGCTAATGTTTGTTGCTCTAATAACACCCTCCTGCTTTTAATCCTCTACACACCATTTGAGACTGCTGGCATGACCGTGTTCCTAAATAAAGTTCTTTTCATCTCAGCATGCATGTGTGTATTTTTTTTGTGTGTGTGTGTGTGTGTGCGCAAGAGAGAGGTAGCTTCACATAAAATTCATAACTCTCTGTGTCCTGGTTTTGAACTGTCTTTGAAGCCACAAAATTGTCTCATCCGGCGTGTGTTAGGTATCATTTCAATTGACACCATGCACTCCGCTACTAGTGCTTTGAATTGAGCATACTTGCATGCTTGTTAGATGGAAACAGCTGTCAGGGGAGATAGCGAGAGTGACTCACTCCTCTTTCCCTCACTTATCGTTTGCCTATTCCAGTCTTGCTCTTCTTATTGTGACCTCCAAGAAAGTCAAAATATTCGCCTTTTTTTTTTTTTTTTTTTTAAATCTTTTTTTTTTTCTACCTCGTACTCACAGTGAATGCACACAGCGTGGCGACTGATTTTCGGAAATGTTGTGACCACAGGTGTGTCGTGCACCTGTGGCACAGTTGGGAACAAGTTTGGATTAGTATGAATAAATTATTAGTCTGTGTTGGTGCTGTGTGCTCGTGGAGGTTTCTGAAATTTTTCTCTGAGGTCCTGCCATAGAAGCTTCTCGGGAGAAAATTCAGATCTGTGCGCAGGAGGTGCAGGATCACTGCAAATGAATAAAATCCATCTTAAGGCTTTTTTTTTTTTTTAAGTTGACAATAAAAGCAATATTTCGGACTCGGCCACAAAGTCCAGAACTGATCTTTCTGCCATTGGCTAAGCTATGTGAAAGATGTTGACACATGTTAACATCTTCTAGAAGAACCAAGCACTGAATGTAGAAAATAGCTAAGTGTGATTTTAAGAGCTGAAGCTGCTGTGAAGAGGACATATTACTCAGGGTTTGATTAACTTGGCAACCTCCACAGAAGGTTGGGAAGGTTTTATGCACATGTAGGTTCTTAAAGCACTTTGAATTCAGAACAGACTGTGGACAGCGGTGTTACGGATTTAATAGCATGTCACCTCAAAGATAAATTTTATGGTGGGGTTAACAAATCATATGAAAGACTGATAAGTGGGATAATGCTACACAAAGTCGGTGTCATGTTGATGGTGATTTGACCTTCTATTTATTGACTCGTTTCACGGAGGGCTTCTTTTACCTTCATGTAAAAACCTGACGGTGGTTTCAATTTATTCTAACTGCTCTACCTTAAGTAATGATTTACATCACTTTATGTAACTCATCCTTATAATGCAGCAGGAGGCCAGTTTAAGCGCCAGAAACAAAACTGAATCAAGAATGATCGAGTAATGCCTGAGAGTAGATATGTAACATCACATGAAGAGCCAGTGTGTACATCGTGGCTGCATGCCCAGTCTGCATCATGCTTGCCATTTACTTGGCTTTGTAGTGTTATTTGGTCTGTGTGGGATCTGAAACTATTATGTAAATTAGCTACATCTGATACTAGAGGAAGGCCTCCTCTGCCTTGTTTCTGTTTTCCTTTCCTCTCTGTTTTATTTTTTAATCTGCCTTATCTATAAGTAGAGCCTGTATGTAGATCATAGACTTATAGCAATAGTAAGCAGATTTTATTTATTTATACTGCATAGTACACAGTGCAGCATTTGGTGTTGACAAACTTGTTTAACAGGTAGCCACTATAGGGCTTATATACAGAAATGCTGCTTGCATTGAAAAGGGAAAAGGTCATAAATAGAGAGAATACAGCGCAGAATTCCGATGATTGCAACAATAATATGAACATGACGGCTGCTGGAGTTAAAGTTGTATTGTGAGATATCATCTTGAATGTACAAAAATGCCCCCCTGTCCTACATATACTGAAAAAATCTGATTGATAAACAGCCTGTAGTGTCAATACAATGACTGGGGCTTTAGAAACTGACGTGGTTTCTCAGAACAGCAGCATAGTTACACCATGAAGTCAAGATAACTCTGATGACTGATAGGAATTCTGTTGTATTGTTATTTTCAGTGCTTGTTGGTTCACGCCTGTCTCTTGCATCCCCATAACTTACTGTCCTCAAAGCGTATCTCTTTCCTCAGTGTAGATATCTTTTACATGCATGCCGCACTGTTTGTCCTGTCATATGTGACTCCTCTGCTTGTGTTCAGGTTCTGCATAATGCCTTTTCAGCAGAACTAACAGATATTTGTTTGGCCATCGCAACTGTGCAATGAATGACTCATTGTGTGAGTGGCACCAATTGGAAGCCTATTCTCCTCTCTATGCTGAAATAATTGACAGCAGCTCATCTGCCAGCTCATCTAAATACAGAAACCTGCACTCGTATTAACAGAAAGCGGAATCCAGGTCATGTCATCATGGCATCATCAATTAAAATAGCACCATTGTCAAGCAGCTCCCACAGAGCCTGTTTCTCTCCTGATCTATAAAACAGGCTTTCAGCGAGAGAACACGATAAGATGACAAAATCTGCGATATGTTTCATTTTAGAGGTCCAGTGAAAGTGCAGTTATAGCCGCAATGTGACATACTTGTACCTGAAGTTGAAGGTGAGGCATAGAGCGATGGTTTTCATTATTTTTCCAGTGGGAAACACATTGGCATGGCACGGTCAACAGGAGAGCCATGAGACACTAAAAGACACACAATTTTTGTTTGCGGGATTCAAAAATGGATTTCCAAGTTACTTCACTGGAAAATGTAGGAGGTGTGGTTGCATGTTAAACACAAAAGCATGGATCCATAGAGGGCCAATAAAAAACATCTGTCCACTTTTCTCTACCTATGTTTTTCTTGAATGGCTTGTACTGTTGGAGGGCTGCACAGTTACTCACAGAACTGCAGCCAGGTTGCGACTATTTGCTGTTTTCTTTAGATTTTTAACTGCTGCTCGCTCTGACTGCTTTGTTTCTGTCCTTTCTGGTTTTGGAACGTTGCTCAGTTAGAAATCAATGAACTTTGATTGCTCTTGCATTGCATGTTAGAACAATGTGAGACCATGCGATGCTCTAACTAATGATGCAGCTACATTGGTGAGCGATCTTTCCAGTGTTCAGTGACACTTTCCTCCCCTTTGACACAGTGACAGTATTTAAGAATTGAGTAAAAGCCTAACTCACTACTTACCCATCCAACAGCACTTTTACCACCATGAGTTGTATTGTCGCCATGTTTTTCCAGTCATGGAGAGTTGACAGAATTCAGTTTTGGGTAAAACAATGTGCTCATCACTCATTTTTTTACCCAGTCGTCTAATCAAACTCCAGCTCCTGAATCCAAACGCTGGTACTCACTGAGATGTTTCTTCATCCACAAAACCTCATGAACCCACACAGACCAGTGAGTTCATCTTTTCTGTGTACCTGCTCAAGCCTTCCCTTCCTCCAGAGCAGGAGACAGAGCAAACTTGTGCTGACAGCTTTACATTAAAGACTTGTTGATGATTTGTTGAGCACGAACGACCTGCCAAATTAGGTGGCTTCTTCTGCACATAATTCTGCATAATAGAGACCAAAACATGTCAACTGGAAAAATGCAGCACCTCTAAAGCACTCTCCCAGGTGGACTTTTTTAGAAGACTGCTGGCAGAACACAGTTTGGTGGACCCACTCCTTTGGGGAAGGTCTCATGTTTGTAGTCTATATTGCAGTCTTTTGTATGAATGTTGTCATTGTTTTTGAGGCGTTCATACTTTTTACAATTATGATGAGCCATGCAAAGAGGATTTGGCTCAATGAATGCACAGTTGTATAAGAATATGGAGATGGGGATGAGAGGAGAACTTTGGCATCTAGAATGTTAGATCAGGAGGACAGAACCCATGCTGTCGCTGTGGTAGCCACTTTCACTCACAAATTAATAGTCAAACTGCAGTTTTATTTAATGAGAAGGGTCAGCTTGTTCTCTACATCACATCGACAGAGTCCACTTTAGTTACCTCAGGAGCAAACTCCCTTTTTTCTTCCCTCATTCTCTCTGTTGCTTCCACACTGTACCTTATCCTGTTGTACAGCTTCTGTCTAATTTTAGCCCTCGAATTTTTCACAGAATGACTCACACAACTCTGGCAAACAGCCTAATGGCTTATCACATTTGTGCATACTCAGGTTACATATGGATTCGCGTTTGTACAGACGTATATCCATCCACCTGCACATGGATTCATACACCCCAACCAAAATCCCATCCAGGTATTATGTATTTAAAGTGGCAACCTGCTGTTTTTGTTCCTCCTGGTCTCCTGTATGCCTGTCAGGGGCCTCTGGTACTGTTGTGTAATGAACAGAGGCTCTCCTCACACTCGCTCCTGGTCTGCTTCTGTTGCTGTGTGTCTGCTGTTGCAGCGCTGACCAGAGGAGACACGCAGGCCTGAGTCCCAGGGCTAATTGCTGCTACCGGGCTGATAGTCTTTCTGTGCTCCACTCTCATTGACTCCCCGGACTCCAGGGGGATTCCCACAGGCACCCAAAGACAAACAAACCTGGGCGGACAATCAATAACGGATGCAAGAGTTACCGCTCAGCGCAGTTGCTGATTAAGATTCTCCACAAGTATGTGTGTGTGTGTGTGTGTGTGTGTGTGCTTTGTAAGAGCGTGAGCATGTGAAAGTGTTTGCTGATTGTCCCCACTCTGTCAGTGCTAACTGGAATCTTCAGTCAGTCCCTAAGTGCTTGTTTATGTGATTTTGATGATGAGAGTTCAGAGTCATCGTCACATCACATTAATGCTCCCAGGTAATTATTATCCTGCAAACATCTAAGGTTCACAACATGGTAGGTAGGATCATGTCAGTGTCTGAATGTGAGATCATGTAATAATGCACCAAAGGTAAAGAAATAACATTTTTTTCTTGTTTTTCTTGGTAGTTAATTTCTATGGCAGTGAAGACATTCATCATATCAGTACATTCAAATAAGAAAGAAAATATTACTCACTTTAAACCTCTCTATTGCTTGATAAAGAGAAAAATATACAAGGCCATGATAACATAATATACACACACATACACTATACATGCACACATTGAACATTTCAACATAGAATTAAATGACATGGCAATGCCTCAGTTTTAACTTAATACATGTCTTTCATTCTAATGTTATTTCCTCCGGCAGATTTATGATATTTCTAATTTAGATGCATCTTACTCACAATATTAAAGAAGTATGAGAAATACTTCCATGATTGCAATTCTGTACGCTGCCTTTATTCAACAGCAGAGGAATATTAATTCCAGATCTAACAAAGCAGCTCATTGCCTGACTATCCCTTTGCTCCACTGACTGCCACTGGCCAGCGAGTAGTGCAGTCCTGTAAGTGTCATCTCGTCTCCCCTCACCCTCTCCAGCCCTCCCCTCCCTCTCCACCCTTTCTCTCCGGGTCTCGTGTTTGCTTTTGTTCTCGTCTCCAGTCGGCCTGACTCACAACGATGATCTTGACCAAGCGCAGGGAAAGGTCAAGGTTGGCCGGCAAATTGCCTCAAAGCAATCAGCCTTGTCTCTGTGCGCTAACAGTGCGAGCTCTCCGTCGCCGTCGTCATCTTGCCATCTCTCCATCTTTAGTCTCTCCTCCTCTATCTTAGTGTTTACCCGAGGGGGGAAGACGTGTGTCAGCGAGGATTGGCAGCAGGAATGTGTATGTGTGTGTCGGGGAGGGGGGTCTGCCCTGCTTTGAAATCTGGGCTCTGACCAGCGAGGGGCGACAGCTAGGGACTTGAAAGCACACAGTGTCACTGCCTGGGTGACATTTCAGCACAGAGCAGTATGATCCAGCAGGGTGCTTGTGTGTGTCGGTATATATATGTGAATATGAGTGTGTGTGTGGACAAGACATACACTCCTCCTGGCTTCAAGCTGTCCTCTAGTCCTCAAGTACAACTGGCAGCTGGGAGGTGTTTGCCTGTGCACCAAAGGGATTACCTTTCATTACATAAAAAAAACAGAATAGCCCCTTCAACCTCTAACTCAACAATAGTGCCATTGGGATGCACCGATACCTCCCCATGTATATAAATACACACTCTGTAACTGGATCCAGCGCACAGATACTCCATGAGCCGCAGCCGCATGTAGTATTTCATGTGATTTCCAGAACACACATACACATGCGCTTACTAGGTGGCTCAAGGACAACCTCCTTCGGATCAGCTGTGCATTCCAGCCCAGTGTGCCTGAGTGGCTCTCCTCTGATGGCTTCTCGCACATGAAAGGCCTCACTTTAATGTGTCACGGAGTACCCACACACTCAGCCAAACAACATCAAAGTCCGTCCGTGGCCTGTAGCTGGACCAATGTCTTCATCTGCCGCCTGATTGTGTCTGCATGAGCCTCTCTGTCTGTCCTGTAAATGGTGTAAACAGGTGTTAACATGTCAGCCCACATGCCGCTGTGTCATGATCTCCCGAACAGCTGTCCTCTACCATTGTGTGTGAGTACGTGTACATATGTGTTTAGGGTTATAAATGGCTGCACGAGGAGCTTTAGCTCTAGATTTTGTGCAAAGCCAAGGACAAACAAAGAGAAAGGGCATGGGATGAGAGAAGGCTTCATGGCAATGAAACTGATAGCAGATAGCAATAACTGGTTTTCTGCAAAAACACATGAGATTCTGCTCACACTGCATTTGTGTGTGTGTGTGTGTATGTGTGTGTGTGTTCTTTGTGATTGTATGCACAGATATGGACGTGAATGACAGCTTGAAGGTGATTGAGTAGGTAGGGAGAGAGACTGTTAAGACAAAAAGTCTTCCTATTTTTGTCTTTTTTCCACTCTCCTAGGATTACAGAAGCACCTAACCATCCCTAATCATGTAAATGCACATTTCTGTCCTCAGGTGGACATTGAGACACTGGACTACCACCACTACCTCCCACTGTTCTTTCATGGTTTGTGTGAGACTGCTCATCCATACGAGTTCTTCGCCCGCCAGGGAATCCATGACATGCTGGACCACGGAGGCTCCAAAATCCTGCCTGTCCTTCCCCAGCTCATCGTCCCCATCAAGAGTAAGTCTGCGAGGGTGTCTGCACTCACGGTTTACCAATCACACAAAACCGAGCTCCTCTCCCAAGTGACCCTGTGTGTTTATTGATGTCACTTTGCCTGGACTGTGTTTTCCGTCGTGTGAAATGTGTAGCTATCTTGACACAAATCAAATACAATTAGATTATTGTTAAAAATGTTGCTTTGGAGCTCTAAAGATAATTGTAAAGCTGTACAGTGCAAAGGAGAGAGAAGGTGAAAGATGAAATGTATGCATTTCAAAAATAGAATTTGATTATTATTATGATTATATTTTTTCCGCACTCTAACATGAGATGCAATCACACAGCACTATTACGTGCAGCAATTTTCAGCGATTAAAATACAGCAGCTATTCAATTAACTTTGTCAACAAAATGTCCCCACTATCTTCATCATCATTTGCATTATTTTTGCCTTTGTAAATATTATTACTATTTTATGAGTGATTGACAACCACGTAATCTTCACAGACTGTAATTGCAGCCTCAATAAATATTTTTGCATGGCATTATTTCATTATTCACTATTTTCATGACAGCATCATTAGTTTCTGATCTCTGTTTGCTGACAAATCCCAAGACTCCAATGCATTCCCTGCTGCTGATAGTGGATCTATCTTCTGCCTAAGATAAATAGGAGGCTAATAACACAGTCAAATTCAATTCAGTTTTATTGATATAAAACGCCAAATCATAGCATACTATAAGACATGTCAAGGGCCTCAACATAGTGAGGCCAAGATTTTACTTGTGGGTACAAATTGTTTAAGGCGCAAGTAACATGAGACATCCCGAAGAATGTCCTAATTTTCTGAAATTGTCTTTAAAATAACTTAATAAAAGGACAGTCTCATCACTATTGAATTAAGTAACTGTCAATCTGCACCAAAATCTATCTTTATTTTTTCAAAATATTACCATTTCTTTGACAAATTACATAAAAATACTTTCTTAATCCCTTCTCAGAATATAAAGCCTTGGCAATGGGGCGCAACAAAAAATAGAACACCGTGCTCTTCCAGAAAAAGACTCACCTGTCTTACAGTCTAATACTCCAGCTGATTCTAACGTTACCATACAACCGGTCCTGGTGTGACATCCTAATTTGGTTCCTCAGTCATACTGTTCCTATTATTACATTAACACTCGGGGCGAAGCGTCCTTGTTTTTGCATTTGCCAGAAGAAGTCGGATCTAAAAGCACACCTGATAATCTGCCACGAATGCGGTGACATGCTACATTTAACTGTGTCACCGCACTGTGCCTCCTTACCTTTCCACACTGACACGTTTCCACACACACACACACACACACACACAAGTTGGCAGATGGAGGTGGGCGGAAAGGTCGTGTCTCTCAGGGCGAAGTGGTCTGCGACTTCAAAAATAGACATCAGAATTCACAGCGATGTGGACAGGAAAGTGTTTCATGTGGGGCGAGTACCGGGAAAACCAGAGGAGTTCGTAAGAATGTGTGGCTTTTGTTAGGAAAATTTTGCCACACACACACACACACACACACACACACACACACACACACACACACACACACACACACACACACACACACACACACACACACACACACAAGCTGTCTTTTGTTTGGCGCCACTGCCAAGTGGAGTGTCAGTTTCAAAGTGGGAGCCTTTAAGTGGCGCCCAGTGAGCCTGCGGTAGTGTTCATGTCATGGGCAGTTGGCTGGTGGTGTGTATGTGAAGTGTGTGTATGTGTATGTGTTTCTTGTTGATGTGTGGGTGTTGGATGTCTGTGGAGGCAGAGGGGCGTAACGGCCAACACTAGGCAGGGCTGTTGGAGACACTGAGACACGGTGACAGACTGACCCTGGCATGAAGTCGCACTGAGCCACACTGCAAGGTCTTAACCAGGACACATAATACCGTGTAACATATCTAAAGTCTGCTGTGTGCACTGGTACTGCTTTTTTAAACCGACTTTTTCATACAAGCTTCCTTTATTTTGAAAATACTAGGAATAAAGCAATAATTTAGTGAAATTACCTTTTAAATTCCATCATTTCCATGCTATCCCAGTGCATTCGCATAATTTATCTGCATCTTTTTATACACAGTTTAAATATTTGCATGGCCCAATGTCTGTTTTGACCTTTATCAAGAATTACTCATTTTACATTACACACAGAGCAACTGAGATACTTACTAACTCCAAAGCTATTTCATAAGTTCAAACCCCTCAGCAGTTTTGGTCGTTTGCCTTTGGGAAGCCAGACCAAAGGTGATGGTTATGCTCCTCATGAAAACACACACTTCGCCCTGATAATGGAATTTTAAATGGCCTGCTCCTTATTAACTTTTTGGTTTATTAAAAATCAGGCCTGTTTCCCCCATCCACAAGGCAAAGCCGCCAGTCCGTGTCTCTGATGCAGATTAATTACTTTTCTATGGAGTAGAGGAGAAGAAGGGATGGCAGAAAGAGGAAGAAAGTAAAAAGCCGTCTGCAGTTTAAAAATGGCAAGATATATATTTTTCTCCTCTGACGCTAATACATCTTCAGTGTGGCTGGCAGGCTCTTATCTGCAGAGCGACTGAGCCACGTCAGGCCCTGGTGAATTTTGATGATGACTGCAGGTCACCCAATGAGAATACACAATGAGGAATGCTCTGGCTGACATTATGCTCTAAGGCCTTGTCCTCAGTGACTTAAAGACTGAACTCTTTCCTACTGAACACCATGTTCCCTTCAGCCTGCTTTGGGGAAGGCTGCTATAAAGCTGGGAAAAAGCAACACTTGAAAATAAAAATACACATTTGTAGGATTTAATACATTTATTAGGTTATGATGCATTTTAGATGTTTCTAGAAGCAACCACATTGCTCGTTTTGTAATAAAGTACTAATATCTAAGTAAAGACATACAGATGATTCTTTTCAGGCCAAGCACTACCTAAGTGATTTGAGAGGAAGCGTTCCTGAAATGCTGTTGTTTCGGTTCTTCCTTAAATAGGGAGGAGGATTCAGAGCCATGCCTGCTTTGAGCCTCACTTGATTGGCATAACATTTGTTCAGCTTTGAGCCAAAATGAGACTTTCATCACAAGGAGATCCTAAGTTACACCTCTGCACAGGAACATCTTCCCCTGATCTGAAAGGTGTATTTATACACTGAGTGAGAACATTTCGCTACTAAACTCTGCGAGGTGTCACCCAGCCTCTGACATTTCACAAGAAAACACAATACAAGGTCACAATTGTTTTATTTTCACACTGAATATGAAAGAGGTCCAAGCATGAACGGATGATTACGTTATTCAGATTTGTCCCAACACAGGTTTTAAACCGGCATTAATATATCAGGCCTTCGGCTGCCTTCCTCCTCGCTCTTTTAATTTTTTTCTTTCCTTTTTTTTTTCTTCTTCTTGCAAGGCGAGAGTGCCGATGAATAATTGAACAGTCCCGCGGTCCAAATGTCACAGCAGGGAAAATTGTTTGCGCTGGCTGGTAATTAGAATTTCATTGTTTGTTATGTAGGTTTGAAATTCCTGTCATTCCACATTCCACCTTATCTTGGTGATGGCAGATATCTCGGCGCTTGTCTATCTGGGGAGACACTAAGGCAGAGATGGAGAGATGGCATAACACACAATGCATTTGCTCATTCAGCATAATCCAGGTCCTCTGTTCAGACTCACACACACACAAAGTCATTTCTACGCAAACTTCTCTCAGGCTGACACAAAACAGTAGTTCTGGTTTAATTAGTCATTTTGTCACATAAATATGCAAAAAATATTAACACAACGTGCAACCTTTTTAGCCTCTTGTTGTTTTTATGACTCTTCAGCATTGTGTAACTGTTGCCGCTGCCATGTTCAGCACTGCTTGTGCTCATGACTGAGGCTGACATTTTGTCTCATTGCTTTTAATCTGTTTGTGTCGGAATGCGTGTGTGCATGCGTCCTTTGTGATTGAGTGTGCAATGTGTGACTGGTGTGTGTGTGTGTGTGTGTTTATTGTACATGTGAATGCTTGTGCCTGCTTCGTATTTGCATATGAGCTGTTTTAGCACTGGGTGATGCAGTGTGCTGTTCTCTTGGTGCTCAAACTGTCGCACACAATGTTTTAGGGTTGTTATTCTCTTTGTCTCGCAGTTATTCTTCTGTCAGATTGAAAATGGTACTAAGAATGTGTATTGTTATAATGTCACTGAATTTTTTAGTCTTACTAATTAGTTTGGTACTTTATTGGTACATTTGTTGAGTCCAGCATTGTGTCAAGAGTTTCCATGACCTTAAAATTCACCCTATTTGTCTGGAATGGTAGTTTTGTGCCTGCCACATGGCGCCCAGTTAAATTCAGAGACAGAAACTTGTGGAAATTGCATTCAAATGAGTCACCACAAAGTGAACTGTCGGTGTTTCAGTGGAAAATTAGTTGCAGAACTGCTGCTAAAAGCAGACATCTCAGAACTTCTTTGCTTGAATCTCATGCAGAGTCATTGGGTGGAAAAATAGAGACAACTAAAGACTTGTGCCACTAATACAAAATATTGTCTCAAAATGAAGCAACAGTAAATGCATTCAAACCAGAACTGAAAATTGAAGTGTAATGTGTTGTCACAATCACCATGAATGGGAAAACAAACACATCATATTTGTATTTCCAGACTTATATGAGGTGTCAACAAGTCCAACAGTCATGCAAAGACAAGCACATATTAATCATAAACTGACGCTTCTCAAACACCAAAAACAGAAGTTTTTGATCAGCTTTGCTAAATTAGAAATCTTCAACTCATTCATTGTCTTTAGGGGCAATTTACAGGTTTAAAATACTCCCCCACCCTCATTTTCTAGTGTTTTTTTTCTTTTTTTTGACAGATTGCAAATCTGCTTCATTCAGCTTTTTGATTTCAGGTGATTACAGTTTAATTTTCCTCAGCAAGTGCCAGGTGTCTTGTTCATTCTCTTGATCTTTTTATCTCTATTTCTTTCTCTGTATTTCTCCCACTTACACAGATTTTTTTCTGATTTCTAGTGCAAGTGCACATCTAGTGGAAATCAAAAGACTTTATCATGAAGGACAATCTAAAAACTTGTGCCACAAATAGAGAGCAACGCTACAAACAAGTAAATGCATTTACACCACCCTTGTATGGGTGATTCTTAAATGAACTGTTATCCAAAGCTTCTTTATATTCCTTGAAAATGTTTTAACTAAACCTAACATTCTTTTATTTTTTGGTGATTTGAGGACAGTGAAAAGAAATGTCAACACAACACTGACATGTCATCACTATTTAAAGACCCCCTGTGATGATTTTTACCTTGTCAACATGTCGATATGGTGGTTTTTTTTTTTTTTGTTTTTTTTTTAATGCAAAAAGATACATCATTAGCGAAATCGGCAGTCAGTGCCAGGGCTGTCTACCTTGTCTACCTTGAAGCTGCTCTGCACTGATGAAAGTCTCAAAAACATAGATTCACTCTTCTGGGGTTTTATTCGTAACCAATTAAGGGGAAAAAAACTGTCTTGTCAGTCTTGTCAGCTTGTTAAGTGGGACTTTCTGTATCTGTATATTACTCCAGTATTGAAACTATCTTTTGTTTTGCGTAGTTTTAAAGCATTTCAGCAGAGAAGGTGAGCTAGTGTGCTCAAGCTGCAGCATGGAAAAGCAATGGTGTAGAGTTACATATAAGCAATTTTAAGGAAATTTTCAATCTCATGGAGAAAAAAAGTGTAACTTTTACACACAGTTTAGTTTTTAGAGGTTTAATCAATGACCGTAGAGTGACTTTATGATGAACTCGTCAACAAACACTAACTTATTTACACACTGCAGTGATGGAGTAGCGTGCCACTCATTTACAGTTATATTTCTTGCTGTCTAGCAAAGGCAAGTGCAATATTCATTCTCTTTTAGTTCTGCTTTTGGTCTCTACCAACCCCAACAGGGAATAGCAGAGACTTGCTGCAGCTATAAAGCTCTGTAAAGCTGAGAGGCTTCAGAGCCTGTCATTAGAATATGGTCTTTTTTCTCGATAACAAAAATTGATCTCCAGCAGCAGTTTATTATTATCTCAGAAAGAAGCTTAGTTACCTCTAGGTATCCCAGACAGAGAACTATGACGGCAGTTGAAGTCTGTTGAGGTCAAACCGAGCTTTTCTGGTAATTCATGTAGACTGAAAAGGCACTTCAGCTAATGAGTTGCCTATGCCTTGGAGTTGCTTGTGAAAACAAAAACTTTATTGCACTCGAGTGTTATCATCATCAACAAAAACGAAGAGAAATTTTTAAATTTGTCCAGCCTTGTCTGATGTGTCCATTGGCTGACATTTGTTCTGTGAGAGTTAATATGACCACAACTCCTCAACATTCCACACTTGACAAGCATCAGGAAAGTACAAGTGATCCACAAAGTGAAGCTTCTCAAGCATCACAACAAAACCTGTTGCAACAGATTTTATCAGTCCAACTTCATTTTTAGCTCGTTTATTGGCTCTTTATCTTCTCTCAAATTTCAGCTTTAAATACCTTTAAGTGGCCATTTCTAGCATATTTTGCCACATTAAAAGTGTGCTTTATTCACCTTTTTGATTTCGTATGATTAGTTTATTTTTCCTCTTCAGGTGCCACATCTCTTACTGATTTTTTTTCTCATTTTCTAAGCCTCTCTCTCACTTCATGCAGATTTTCCTGATTTCCATCAACTACAGGCTCTGTATATCTGCTCACACTGCAGCTGTTTTCTTAGTTTTTGACTCTTTCTTTTGAAATGTTTTTTTTTTTCTTTTTATGCTTTTTATATTTGTTGTTGTATATGCTTACCGGCAAAGTAGTGATGGCATCCCCCTCCTCTTTTTGTGGCAGTACGCACCAAATGTGTGTGGAATGCTGTTTTAAACTCCACAAAGAGAATCAACAGCACACATGCAGATTCTCACATAAAAACTACATCGACTCAAATAAACAAAAAGTAGAAAAATGTGTGTTTGTTGATAATCACAAGTTGTTTTCTAACCCTTTGCTGTCTCTGTCTGTCACATCTCTTTATCTCTATTTCTGACATTTAGTTTTTTGTTGTTTTCCCTCCGTTCCCTCTTCCCCTCTATATATATATTTAGTCTCTCTTGATCTCTCCCACCCTCCGTCTCTCCCACCATCACTCCCTTTTGTTCTCTCTATCAGTGGAGGATGGAGTTAAGTGCAGCTGTAGGCCAAATAGCCCCATGATTGGCTCTCACTTACTCCTGCCTCCTCAGTGCATTTGAAATCACTGATTGCAGACAAGCTAGTCTAAATCAAAGCCCCAGCTATAAAGGAAATGCTGTGTGTGTGTGGAGGTTAAGATTTAGGTGTATTTTGTGTGTGTCTGCTGAAGCCACTCTTATGTGCCGTATAATTTTTGACATCTGAATCATTCTACATTTACTGTACCGCCACCATTCTGAACAAACAACCAGTAAACTACTTTACAGCCAAGAAGCCGTTTCATAAAAACTGACAGACTGTTTGTCCTTGCGGACCTTTTGAACTGATATCTAATTTCATCCTGGCCTTGATTCCTTACGTTTGATGTTTATCTTTACCCCCCCAGATGCCCTGAACACCAGGAACAATCAGGTGATGTGCACCACCATGAAAGTCCTGCAGCATCTGGTGACGTCTGGAGACAAGATGGGGGAGGCTCTGGTGCCGTACTTCAGACAGATCCTTCCCGTTTTCAACCTCTTCAAGAACAAGAACAGTGAGTTCCAGTCATGCAAACTGATGAGCGTTCATTCACGGGCAGATGGCGTGGAACGCGTGTCTTTTGTGCTTTTGTGGAGCAGGTAGCTCGTCTTTTTTTTTTTTGTATATTCATGTGAAGTGAGCAGGTTATGTTAAAACTGTGATTGGATAAAACAAGGTCCTGGGAAATTAGTTTTTTTTTTTAATTTAATTGTATGTCTAGCGATTTCCAGGAGGAAAGCATCCCTGCTTTTTGCTTATACTTTTTTTTTTTTTAACTTTTTCTCCCTCGACTTCAGCATCCACTTGACAGAGAAGCTCCATTTTGTCTTTTCTGCTGTCAGTCGAGCTGCATTGTGCGGCACTGTTTAGGGGGAGACTTTGTCCTTGCTCTCTCTGAAAGCCTCTACCTGGGTGACACCAGGACCTGGGGAGATTGGCATCAGATAGGCAGGGCTCTTTGTGTGGCTGTGTCAAAGCACTTAGCATGGTGTGACATGATGTGGGCCCATTGAAGGCTTAGAGGCACAACTGGCCCCAAACAGCACACAGTCAGTCGAATGTGGAGAGTGACATTGTGAATCAATCATTTAAACACAAGCTTTAACAGGAGAAAACACAAGGCTTTAGTCTCTTAATCAATATCCAATTTGAATCTCTTGTCTCTTTAATTCGTTTACATTATCTGTTACTATTTGCTGAAGTCTGAAAAAAAGGAAGGAGAAAGCCAGAAGAGATAGCAGGGAAAGACAAAGGACGGAAAAGAAAAGCCTTCCTTATTAGCGTATGGCCTTATGCAAATCTCCTCTGTAAATTAGCTGTCAATTCAATCCCCTAAACCGCTTTGAAGCCCAAGTTTCTCCGCCACAGCGCAAGCTCAGGAGTTGGCCGGTGAACCCCACCAGGAAGAGTTTCATCTCTGTTTGGTAGTTACCGTGCCGGCCCGTCTACCTGCCTGCCCGCTTGTCTGTCCTCCTCTGGTGAGCACTGATTAAACCTCAGCCAACCTCTCACCTGGCAGACGTCCCTGCTATTGACCTCTCCCTGAGAGACCAGTCTGGGCCAGAGAGGGTCCATACAGCTGCCAAAGCACAGGACCCAATCTGCTAAACAAGAACAGTGCTTCCTGCTCAGCAATTTGTAGGCATCCAGTAGACTTTCTCTCCTGTAAAGTCTGACCAAAGTTGATGCTGAAAATGAAACGTAAAGCACGTCCATGTAAGTAAACGTCTATATGGGTTTGTCAATAATTTCATTGTGTTTTCTCATCTCCGTCTGAGGCCTCGGTGTTAGATGAGCTGTCAGTTCATGTTCTACTCCACCCACTCCCTGCTAACAGAGAAAGATACGACTTCAAATACAGAGAATAGATGCTTTTTCTTTTTGGGGAACAAACACTGTGTGAACTAGCACTCTCTGTTCTTTCTCTCTAATGCACAAATATTTTGGGGTTGTTGTTCCCTCACAGACTTTCTCTGTATCTCTGTGTGTCTTTGTCTCTTCTGTTTTATGTCTTGTTTACATCGATATAAGAGCTTTCATTGAAGTCCATCTATTATCTAATATGGCTTATATACACCTCCAAGTCCATCCCACGCTCAGTCGGCCGTCTCAACCAGAGCCAGCATGCAGCCTCTAGCAGACAGGCGCAATCATTGTGCTTAACACAGTAGAAGACACAGAGGACTGTCTAGTAGTGTGTGGTAACATCTCCCTTTGGCTCTCCCACACTGTAGCACACAGAGCTTGCATGGCATCCCTCTTATCTCCTGAACCACAACGGGGCCACTGTCCGGTATTTGCCAAGTGTGTGTGCGTCTACATTTGTGTACATCTGTCATGAATAGATCTGTTGTGTCCCATATGCAGCTGTTGGCTTCAGCACAGATGAGGGCCCCAGCTTTCTGTATCCATCGCTCCCTGTTCGCTGTTGTTGTCGCCGGGCTGCCAGCCTTGGGCGCACAATGCTCCACTAGACATCTACGACATGCTCACATATATACAGACACACACTTATACCATCACACACTGTCCCAGTTGAGGCTACACAACCTGACTCTGTGCCTGTCTCCCCAGTTGTTGGAGCTGTGAATCAATAGGCTGACAGCCACTGCTGCAGGGTCAGGGCTACAGTTAGATATCACCAGCATCTCATCATGGGACAGATCCCCCAGGCTGTGTTCACACGCTCCCGTTGTGTCGCTCCCACTCTGAGACAGGGCTGTGACCTGTTAAATTGGTCTGTATACGGGCCTTATCTGAGCCATTTTTCCAAGGTCAGAGCTGGAACTTAACAGCCATCTCCAAAATGGACCCTGGGGTATCCGTTCACTCAGACAGAACACTGGACCTCTGACCAGAAGAGCAGAGTCACAACCCACATGTTCAGCCTTTTCAGAATCCGGGTCTCTGAAGGACTGGCTCCATTGTTCAATGAGAAAAAAATCTGACTGTTTAACTCCAGGCAGCTGGCTGCCATTATTTCCACTGTCACAGTAATGCGTCATTTTGAAGTGCACAATAATGAGCGATCACATAGTATCACCGTTCTTGATGTACCCCTTTGTCTCCTGAATCAGCTCTCTCAGCTTTTGTTTGCTTTGTGCCTTTTGTGCATCAACTGTTGGTTGTGTATACGTGCGTGGCGGGTGTGTTTATGAGAGGCAGTGTTGGGGACGGTGAAGGAATTCCTCCAAAATGATTTGCACGGCTCTCTTGTTTGCTTGCTGTGATGAATCTTTTCCCTAATGAAATGCAACAACGCTCCTTAAGAAGGAGAAATGTGCTCTGTCATCCAGCAAATTCCTGTTCTGAGATGCAAGGAGAGGAATCATCTACTCTACTGTACTGTTCGTCACATCAGGAAGACACAGAGAGAAGTTTTGTAAGCCAGTGGAGTAAACTACACAGAAAATACTCTGGAGTTGTGAGCAGGGAACAAATGGTTGCCAATACTAACCTTGTTTAGTAGATCAAGTAACAACTACATGTGACAGTAAATAAAGATTCTTTATCAGTATGTGTTTTACATATTTTTTTAATCTGCATTTGGAAGTTAGGCATTAGAAAAAACATAATGGAAACTGCAGTGTTTGAAAAAGTGTCTCCAATTTTGCAAAGAAGTGCTTTTTGACTTTTTAAAAAATGTGCGTGATTACTCTGCCAAGGAATACGGCAAAGTTATGTGACGATCAGTGTACGGTTGTCCAACTGTCTGTCTGTCTGTCTGTCTGTCTGTCTTTCCATTCGCGATATTACTCAAAAACGGATTTGAATGAAGTTTTCAGGCAAGGTCAGAAATGACACAAGGATCAAGCGATTAGCTTTGGGCAGTGATGCGGCTTATAGTCTGGATCAACAGATTTGTTTAAGATTTCTGTATCATTGTGAGATAGTGGCACGGTGTCACTGTAACTATGGCTACAAGTGAACACTACTCAGCTGCCTGCTGAAGATCACATGATTGCAATCTACAACAAATCCACCGCTGTGGACTTATCGGGACTTCTCCGTCAGAAATGATACAACAACTGAGCAGCCTTGACAGAGTGCTGCCCTCTCTGAGTGCTTTTCTTGTTCTGGATGGAAACACCTTTTTCAAATAATTCCTGAAGTAGCAAACATTTAACTCACATCATGATCAGCTGTTTCCACTTTTCTTGTTGTATTCATCTCCAGACAGCGTGAAACATTTCCTGAAGTCTTATATCCATTTTTCTTTTGTAGATTGCCAATGTTTTGTTTGTTTCTTTTCCTTCTTTGAGTTTTTTTTTAGCAATTGGCAAACAACTAGTTTTGTTTCCAGCTTCTTCTATTCTCTTCATTCCAGTCATGTGTGACACAACCTATTTCTGATGGCATATTTAGCCAAGTTTTTTTGCTCCAAACTACATGTTACTATCGAAACAAGCCTATTTCACTTTATTCTGTTTTGACATTTCAAAAGTTTGATTCAAATTCACTTTGCAATTATCTGGAATCATGACTGTCTTTCATGAAATGTTCCCGCTTTTTTCACCTTTAGTTATGTTACTTTATATAAATCTCATCCTAATGAGTTGAATTAAGGTTATACAATTTTTAACTGATAACAAAAACATTGTCTTCCAATCAAGTTTAAATTTTAAAGAATCAATATACATTAATTACTGCCAGTGAAACATTTTTTTCTGCTTTTTAGCCAACACACGATACACTACATTGTTGTTTTTATCTGATATTGCCCAATGCTTTCTGTTATGATACAAGGAAATGCCACCCTGAGCAGCACACTGACAATAACTTGAAACTCATCACTGATCAAGGATAAGGCTCCGGGAATTTTTTTTTGTTTCCTTCATTCAATTTCCTTGTTTCATAGAGGACACAATTGCAGTATAAATAGCCATACAAGAGGAAGTCGTTTATGGCATCTCAAGACTCAACATTGCCGTGTATTGTGTCTGCATGTGGTTGATGTTTGTCTGGAAGGCTCTCGCCGCATTTGTTTGACCCTACATGGTAGCATTGTTGTCGTTGCTCTGATAATTTTCTTCGCTTATCTCCAAAGTGTAGGTCCTTAAACACCTATTCATCACTGACAAACACTCTCTCACACACACACGCACATGCAAACACACATTCACGCACTCATACGTTGCTCACACGCGGCAGTGATCTGGTTCATTTGGCCTCTTTTATCTTGCTGCTAGGAATGTGGCCAGCTTTGATAAGGTCTCAAAAACTGTGCATTGCTGAGCCTAGACACACACACACACACACACACACACACACACACACACACACACACACACTTAGAGGTTGTGATAGTGGCTCTCTGTCTTCTGTTCCTGGGCAACTGGTGAGGTTTTTTGTGTCGGTGACAGATGCAGTGCTGTGACCAGCCACACTGTCTTTCCCCCATGAGCCTGCTTTATCTGCGTATCACATGACATACACACACTCGCAGCTCATGTTGGACGTCTTTCTGAATATGGTGGATCGGTTACAGCCCACGCTGATTGTTGGAATGGAAACAGGGAGAGCTGGCCGTCCTCAGCCTCCACTGCACTCTGACAGAAGGAAAAGAACAGTCAAGAACAAGCAAGCAAGGACGGTCCATCCGCTGTGGATGGAGATCGTGCACATGTAGCTGTCCTACTATGAAATGGCCCTCACGGCCACACACAAGCCAATTAAATTCATCGCTATTTTTTCTGACTCATTTTAGTCTGACAGAAGGCCAAGCGTATGCCTATGTGTTCAACCACCTGTGCTCCTGTCCACAATATAACATAATTCTCCCGTTCACTGCCAGATCACTGCACTGTTGCGTGTATGATGTTGAACTTAATTCCTGGGAATTCCCATTCACAAACATTTGCTTTATTTAATGACCTTTTCCAGCTGCCGTTGTGAAAAATTAATTCACTGCCATGCTTTCACTATGTACATAAAGACACAATGGAGGAGACACACACACACACACACACACACACACACAAACACGTGCACACATAAACCTGTGGCCCCCATGTAATCCATCATCCTCCAGACACACCAAGCTCCTTTTCCCGGTGGACGACAGAACACACACCTCATCCTCAGCTCCCGTCTCCTCTTCCATGTACCCCTCTCCAACAGGAGATTTCTATCTATCAAACAATCACAGCTTGCCAAGACCCCTTCCACCATTAAAATAGGGAAAGAAGAGAGAGGAATGAGAGATGGAAGAGGAGATATAGAGATGAAATCCAGGTAACACCAAGCCCGTCTGTTCTTACCTGCTCCACCGTTAGCATGCTTCACAGCACATAATGACTTTTCCCTTCTCTCCTGAAGCTTGAGAAAAGACAGGAGGTTGAGGAAAATAGTGGAAATATATTTTTGTATTAATGCAGCCCCCTCCCCTCCCTTGCCCCCGCCTCTCACCTATCTCCCTCCGCTGCTATACTCCTTCCGCCTGCGGATATGCCCACCTGGCTCTGTTAATTTCTATTGTCAGCAGGTCTGAGGCGAAGCAGCCAATCAGGTGTGAGTGGAAGCCCTTGGGCCTGCAGTCACTCTGCGGCTCCAATTTAAAGGTCAGCTGATAAGCAGCCAGATTCATGCATAATCTGGGCTGCTCTGCAGTCAGACAGGCAGACTACTCAATGAAAACACACATCCACACTCAACAGATACACACCCCATACTCTCTGTGACTGACCCTCTCAAACTTTTTAGTTTGTAAACTCCACTGAACACACTTCATGTGTCCTTTTTCCAGCTGGAGTGTATTTGTACCTCTGTTGTTTCGTCAGATCAGATAATGTACTTTTACCAATTGCTTTAGAGGAGCACCTCAGGAGGAACTTGGCTCTGTTGGCTCTTTGTTGATTTGTTCATTAATATGTACACGGTGCCATTTGCACTTAGGGGAATTATAGGATCCACTCTTTAAATGGCACAAAGCCATGAGGCTGGCAGTATGCTTAAAATGAAATAGAACTGACTCCTTTGCCCAGGCAGTTTGCTACTTTAACAAGCACCGCTTCGATTGCTGCAGGGTGTGACGGCTGTCCAGCAGACCTCGCATGGCTCACCTACTCCACTCTATTACTGCAACTGGTCAGCGGTGTTATGTGACTCCTTTATGCCTACTTACGTCATTTCCTTGTCCTGTCATTGTGATTTTTTGTGAACCATCCAAATTAAATTGTGCAACACAAATCTTGATCGCATGGGATGTCTTATAAGCAAGGTGACCCACAGTACTTTGACTCCCTGCAGGTGTGAACTGACAAAGTTTGGTATTAGCTACATAGGTGGACAGTTAAGCTCTATCCTGTTCCTCTAGAGGAGTGTCAGGCAGGTTATGCTTCAAGCTCGCTGATCCAGTAAAAAAAACAACTTCTACTGTTAAAAATCCATCCAATGGGATTCTCCTTTCACCTAGAACATGTGCACAGCAATACTACTCATAATAGCAAGTTTGTCCATGTTCATTGAGCACACTAAGTCCAAAAGCATAAATCTTGTTGGCAAAGTAGATGCAAGGAGTTTGAGGAAGCCTCTAACTGAATGCTAAGCTTTTAGAAGAATAGGATCAAGTTTGCTGACTTCTAATCTGTAGATGGCTGCATATGGATCCTCAGTATGGAACCAGAAGTCCTCAATCTCGGCAGACTCTTCCTTTTATTCCCTCTAATCCAAGTTGCACTCAATTACCTAATTGGATGAGTTATGAGGGCCCTTTCCTCTCTCCATTCCCTCCCATCTCAATGAGATTAACACACTCTGTAATTAATGAATTTGGGGCACTTTGAAACGATTTGCAGGATTGTCCTGGCTCGGGGGGCCTGACATGTGTAACACAATTATTGAGTTGTCGAAATTAGACAATAGAGTGAGATGAATAGTGCCAGCATTAGCTGTGTTTGGTAAAGACCAGTGATCAGAACCTGGATTAGGCTGATGAGGCTGCTTTGTTGTGTGTGGGTGTGAGGGTCATGTGTATTCATATGTACGATTTTGTGTCCTTGCACCCACCTTTGCGTGCGTCGTGGCTTCGTAGGGGCGAGCGGGGAGCATTCCTGCAGCCTCTTACCACATCATTGTGTTTGACATCTCCGCGGGCAGCCAGCGACAGAATGCTGGTGTGTGTGCAGACATTTGTCCAGCCCGCTTTGGATCAGCATTCGCACCCTGCGCCAGGTTGCCTGTCAGCTTTCATAAGCAGCCACACCTTGCACAAACAGATCCGCCGCTTGAAAGTGAGGGGGGGAAAAAATGGAACAATTTTGCAAAATAAATAATAAATGGCATTTCTACAGTCTTCCCAACTTGTTGTCGCAGGCAAGGACACACGTAATAAACAATAGAAATAAAGCTGATTTCTATTTCTTGTGTCAGGGTACCAGCAATATACACATTTTTATGTCACTGTTTGGGGATTGTGTCCAGCGTTCTCAGCCTGGTATTTTTCTACACATGTCATTTTTGTGGCATGTCTCCTGTCTGTCTGGGGTTTCTGTGTCTTTAGAGACCCATACCCCATTACTGCCCCTTCTCAGCATATTTCCTTGACAGAGGGAACCTTATCTTCTCTTTCCACGAGCATGTCAGCATGTACCAGTCACAGTCCTCGCTGTCTCTAATGGACGTAACCAAACCCTGTTTGAGCTTTCTAATGCACACACAACAAACTCCCAACACCACAGCCCCCACACCCTCCTGCCAAAACTTGATTCATCGTGTTTATAGTCTTTGTTTTTTCACCCACTTTATTTGTATTCATTTTTCCCCTTCTGCAGATGGCTTTTATTGAGAGTATTTCAAACGTCATTTAATTTTTACACCATTGATCTTCCTCATCTTTCATCTGCATTCATGTCTGTCATGTTCTACATGCATCCACGATAATGGAACCACTGTTTAATGTGAAGGCTAATCATTGTTTAATACCCAGGTCAGCAACATGGATGAGCAGTTCATGTTTTCTAAGCAGAACTACAGAAGGAAAATAATTATGGGAAAAGAGGGGTCATGTTGACTCTTCACAGCTGCTG